>NC_049239.1:7490000-8114166 GCF_011100685.1 Canis lupus familiaris | reverse complement strand
GGCCTTGTTTCTTAATTTGCAGTCAGTAGTGTAGTCACGCCTCATTCAACTGGAAGTCTCCTGTCTGGGACTCTAGCAACTTCCCCCATCCTAGCTAGAATTTGGAGTGTAAATAGAAAGAAAATGTTAAGCGAAATAAATCTCACAAAATGCACACATGAAATCATGCATCAATTAGATGCATCAATATATCCCATGTATAGTCCCAGAGCATGAAATAATTTTTGCAACTAGAAAGGTATCTGTTATAACCAATACACCATACTTTGAAATTCATAATCATTTTCCACTTTCACAACATTGTTTTTTCACGCCAAGGAAGTAACGGGAGCCGACATTTGTACAGAAACCTTACGATTAATCAGTGCATCAAGTTTATATTTAATTCCTAGAATGACATCTAAGTGGGAACCCTAAAAGTTCCTATTGCCGAAGATCATTCGCTCAACATTCATTCAACCCTACTATACATAAAGGTATTTCGGACATTAATATTCAGGTTGGATGGATGAAATCCAATTAAAATGGCTATAAGATAAGCCCATACATGTTTCAAAAACAACTCAGGCATTCTACACACAACAGGCAAAGAGGGTAGGGGGTGCCGGGTAATGCAATATGGGAACAGTGTACGTGGAGTGGCGTAATTTGGCCTGCCGCGGTCTTTCACATTGGCAGGATAAACAGAGCTGATGGCAGCATGGAAGAGATCTGTTATTCAGTAAAAATAAGGCAAATAAATCAAGGAACTCCAAGAAAGATGGCAAGAGGCTGGATCACCCAGCCACCGCACGCTGAGAGGTAAAAGTTTCCGCCTGATTGTTTAATGACGTCCATCCAGATGGCAGCTGTCCCTACCTGTGTCACCGAAGGAGGAGGGCCACTTCCACAGCACGCAGTGCCACGGCTCCTCTGTGGGAACACAGGGCCTCGAGGACGAGTGTGCACGAGTGGTGCTCTGCACTTCTGACCTACATCTTCTGCAGACAGGCCCATGGGTTTCCAGGCCCATTTCTAGGACCCTCACCATCTCCTACCAGCGTGAAGAGTAAAGGACATGTGGCACCCCTGCGTTCTTAGGAAACGTCTTGTTTTAAATCTGAAATCAGTGCAAACTACCTACAAACACGTGTTTCGTTAATGGCCCTGGTTGCTGTATTTTGCTGGGATGTGAATTTCTGAAACAGCCTTTGAAGACACGCATGTGACACCTGGACGACGTATTTATTGCTCTAGGCTGGGGCACAGGGACTGAGAACCCCCAGGCCGCAATTTCTGTGTGAAGAAGCCAACGAGGCTACCTGCTTTCCAGCACCCGGTGTCTCCTGGCTCTGGGGCTCATGAAACCCCGAGGCAAAGGCAGGCAGCAGTCAGCGCCTGGTAGGAGGAGGCCGGGTTCAAGAGGAGAGAAGCAAGTGGGGGAGGAGGAGGCGTTCTAATCAAAACCGACTTTGTGGCTACTCCGTGGCTGTTGCACTAACGAGGCCGTCCACTTGCTGGCTACAGCTGTGGAATTTACTGTGCAACAGCTGCCGTTCAAAGTAGGAACGGGGCCTCCCCAGTGCTGCTGAGAATGGGCCAACATGCATTATTGCTCATATAGGTAACAGGCCCAGGGACACACATGCCTGCACGTGCTTCTATTTGAAATGAGAAAAATAAAAGCTTCCACTTCTATCCATAAAAGCTCCCAGGGCACGTTTATTGGAAAACGCAGCAGCTTCAGAAGTAATGAGCACACGCATTAGACCCGTGCGCTCACAAAAACAAGCAGGGATGGCCCCAACCTTTACACGGAGGTGCGCACACTCTGTGGATACTGCTCTGCACCAAAATCCGTCCGGCTTTACGGGACAAAAGTGTTCTAAAAGGCTTGAAAAGCCACTTGCCATGAAACCAACAACCAGACAAGACCTCTGTCAACATGAACAGCGGTGACACCCTCTCCGATGAGGTTTGGCTGGGAGCACCCAAATCACGGAACTGGTTCGGCCATGCAGATGTGGCCAGAAAAAGCATAATCAGCTTTTCAAAAACACCATCAGGAATTATGATTTGCCTGTAAGGACGAGCACTTCCGACCAATCCTTTTAGCCGGGCCTCCCACTGGGGAGGCCTAAGAGAGAGGAGGAAGGCCTGGGGTACAGAACGAGAAGGTTCCGAGCTGGCCCCGCCAGGCTCTGTGCAGCACGGCAGTCGCCGAGTGCCTCTGGTGCAGCCCACCAGGCTCCCGGGCATCAGCTCCCTCCACCCAGACACAACGCAGCCTCCCAGCCTCCGGGGAGGCTTCCGAGGCTCCCTGCCCGGCCCCGACGGGTGGACGGGTGGACGGGCGGCCGATGGCTGTGCGCAAGCCGGCCCCTGCCTGCCCCCTCGGGGGCGCGCCTCCCCCGTTACTGCCATCGAGCCCTGCGCTGCTGACGTTCCCTCGACGCCCCATCCCTTCCCATCCCACGGCCCCATCTGGCCCCTGCTCGTACCTGCTTGGAGCTCGCCGAGGGCAGGGCTCGTGCCGCGCACGCCTGGCAGCCCCAGGCCCGGCCCGGCGACTAGTACAGTTGAAGATGCAGCTGAATATTTGGGGGACTGAACGACTAACTGATAAATGAAGTGCTGTCTAAAACCAGTGACCACAGATGGGAGTAAATAAAAACTACCTTTCTCGGTATTAATCACTTTCACTGCTGCTGGGGGAGAAGGAGTTTGTCACCACTTTCAGAAGACGCAATCAGAGTTGCAGGACCATGGTCATCGGCACCGTGCTCACCCCCGCTGTCTTCTTCACGGTCTCCCACCCAACCTGTGACGAGCAAACCGGCCCAGAGCCGAGCCGCTGCTGGAGGCCCAGCTGGTGCCTGTCCTGCCTCAGGAAGTGGCAACAACGGTGGCTTCCTCCAGGAGCCTGGGACCGAGAGCGTGGGCCGCGCTAGGACACAGGCCACCGTCCACACCCCAGCCACGGCTCCGGGGCCGTGGGCGGACACACTGTTCTCACTGGGGCGCTGCGGTGCATGACACCTGACCCCCGCTTTCATCGAGATCTCTGTCCTGGCCACGCCAGGCCTACAACCACTAGGACACAAGCCCACCTTCACTCTGGCCATTAAATTCAAAGCGAGAACGCTGTAACTGGTGGGACAGGAATGAGTGGCCTACTCATTTCTTCTTGCAGGTTATTTTTGCCTGGAGACCACAGGAAGAGGAGCGTCATCCGAAACCCCCCTCTTCTGACTGCGGTGCAATTTCCAGGGGAAGGTATTCGCAGAGGCAAAGGCACTTCTACTCTCCTGCCATTAACTGGGTATTTACAACATCCGCCTTTAGCCACAGAGGCTGGAGGCTACAGGTTGTATTTGATAAATGTGACTCATCTGGGCTTAGATTGGAGTCTTCAGGGGGACGGACAAGTTAAAATTTCTTGAGACAGCCGAATAGTTCACAATGACCCTTTGGAGTGCATAGGGGTTTTGTTTGTTTGTTTGTTTGTTTGTTTTGGAATGGTCATTTTTGTTATGATATTTAAAAGATAAGATTTGTGACGTACATTTGGACAATAGGGTTGAAAAGTAAGACAAAATCGAGTACGCCAAGGGGCTTCCATGAATAAATATTTGCCTTCTGCGGTATTTCTATAGCAGTCTGAATTATTCACTAAATACATAAATACGAGAACCATACACAAGGACAGACATTCGTTTTTTTAACCTTTTATTTTGTATCCATCCTTCTATCTCTCTATAGCTCTCAACCTATGGACATATATTATTCATAAAGACTGTTAACATTCTGAAAATCAGGATTATTCACCTGCCATCTATAGAAAGTTCCTTTGATAAAGGTGCTGATGAGAATTCCAATTACTCATTAAAGTGCTCCTTCAGGGTTTGCCTGGGTGGCTCAGTCTGTTAAGACTCAGGTCGTGATCTCTTGATTTCGGCTCTTGATTTCGGCTCAGGTCGTGATCTCGGGGGCGTCAGACTGAGCCCCGAGTCGGGCTCTGCACTAAGTGTGGAGCCTGTTTGAGATTCTCTCCCTCTCTCTCTCTCTCTTTCTCTCTCTCTCCCCCTCTGCCCCTCCCCCGCTGAAAAAAATGAGCTCCTTCATTTATTCACCAAAGAAAAACATTCATCAAGTGATGTCAGGGTGAGAAGGCACAGGTGTTACGGGTGGCAGCATGCAGCCCTCTGGTTCGTGCTCTCCAGCAGAGGGAAAACAAAGAGCAAACCCCTAGATGAGCCAGGAAATACAGGAATTTCAAAAAGCGGCAAATGCTATCATCAGCCCCTTGGGGAGTAACACCTGAACCCCATGCTACATGGAGGAGAGCGATGGCATTTTTTGGCAAACTGAACGCGTGACTTCACATCGAATGCCGTCCTTCTAACTTAGCCAACAGCCATTGTTCTGCACTGCCAGTTCCAGAAGCAGGTCAGGTGTCAGAAAACAGTGCAAAAGGTCCAGTGTGTTTGGGGTCAGTTACGAAGCAGGGGATTGGGATATTGGCACTCGACCTTCTCCGACTTCTAGCAAAGACCCATCGTGTTGAAGCGTAAAACATGAGGAACAGTACACTTTCCCAAATCTGTGACACAGAAACAGTGAGCGTGCCTCGTACCAAGCACTCTTCTGGTACACAGCAGTGGTTACACACACCCTCAGGCCACACTCGCTCCACTATCTTTATTGCTCCAGAAGGTCAGCTACCCTTTTCAGCTTTGCTCACATTGCCCCCCGCTTCCCCTGCCACCCACTGGTCCTACCACTTTTACAGACTATTCCTCAAGTCAGTTTTTAGGTCACAAGCTCAAACTTGGAACAGGGCAAGCAAAACACTAACATCAACCCAGCTACAGGATGGGCAAGTGGTGCCGAGGATGATTGCTCTAGTTATTGTATTATATGGCAGGCTGAAGTCATCCTGGGTGGTCTGCATGGCTTTTCGTGCATTAAAAGCGACCTCTGGTCCTAACCCACACTGGCTGTACATTGAAGAAGGAGAGGTCAGGCTGCCAGACAGAAGAAAGAATGGGAAGCATCCAAAGGTGAGGAAGAAGAGGTGACCGGGCCCCCCTGGCAACAGCAGGCCCTCCTGGGACCTGACTGGTCTTTAAGGCAAACCTCTTTTTCCAGCTCTAATGAGAACGACAGGGTCTGTTGGAGCTCCTTGGAAGCAGGGGAAGATGATCAATCCCCGTCAGGATCCAGTACTAGGTCCCCCGGGCTGAGGTGAACAGATCCAGAAGGGAGAGAAGATGGGGGGAGGGAGGTAAGGATAAAGCAAGACAACATTGTGACCGTCTGCACCATATTCTAATCTGAGGCTCTGAGATGCTGGGAAAAGTCAAGCTAGCTGGGCAGAGAGCCAGAGCGAAGAAAAATTAAGGAGAAGCAAGAGAAACAAATGCTCACAAGTGATTCTGTGCGAATCTCATTTTTGTGCGTATCCTGGTGTGCCATATTTCTACCACTGTCATGCTATGACTGCTAGTCAAGCCACATAATAGTTACATAATTTTAGCAAATTGAGATACGGTCATTGGCAACCTACGATCCTGGGAATATGTGCCAGGAGTGCGGGAACAGCCAGGCTGCGGTTCAGAGGTGGGCACACTTCCTCAGAGCCAGTCTGGGATGATCGTGGGGGTCCCAGGGCCAAGCCGTGCTAGCTCGTCTCCCAGAGGGGCACCATCCGGGATCAGTCCTCCTGAGATTTCGCCCATGGGTAGGGGTCTTCATCCTGGCACTGCACACCTACGTCAGCTTTAATAAAACACGCCGTGCCCTCCACAGGGGTGCCCTGTCTGTAGCTTACAGATGTGAAGGCTGAACTGCAGAGAGCCGATGGGCAAGGAAAGTTTACCGAGCTGGTGGCAAAGCTGGAATCTGATCTGTGCCCAACTCCAAAGCATTTGTGAGGACAGTGGCTAATCCCGAAGACACCGCAGGACCTCCCTCTATGGACTGCTGTCACGTAAGCACGGTTATTGGCTTTGCTGTGTTTCCACACTTTAACGACCACATTAACTGAACAAAGAAAAGCACAAGAAAATGACATCCCGTCGTATCAACATAGGACTTATAATAGTTAAACACTAACTTGTGTGCCATGGAGTATTGCTGATAATTGAACAAGCAAAGACTTAGGACTGTAATTGAGAACCTCATGGAAAAAATGGTGGTATCCATCATTTCTAGTAAATACGCTGTGTTACTCCTGCTAGTGTTTTCTTCCCCAGACTGTTGGGGTTTCTCTAATACGTATACCCGTCATGGAACACCCATCACCTAAGAACTGAAGCTACTGCCCATGTGCAGACACACACCAATAACAAAATCCTCGCTTATTCAGAGCAAGGCTAGCAAAAAGAGCCTTTGACACGTCCTTTTAAAGCGAATAACTACCCAAGGTTTGCAAAACTCTAGTTCAAAAAGACTGCTTGCTAGTGGGGCTCAGCGGTTGAGCATCTATCTGCCTTTGGCTCAGGTCGTGATCCCGGGGTCCTGGGATCGAGTCCTGCATCGGGATCCCTGCGGGGAGCCTGCTTCTCCCTCTGCCTGTGTCTCTGTGTCTCTCAAAAATAAATAAATAAAATCTTACAACAATAACAACAGAAAGACTGCTAGTGACTGAATTCTTAAATTAGGGGAGAAACACTGGGGGGAAGGGTCAACTAAAGTTGATAACCAGGGTTGCGTAATGAATGAACTCGAACCTGATCTAATTCTATGCCTGAAACAAGCATTTGGTAACTAGCACAGTTCAAAACAGTGAGTGATTAGCTGATAAAAGCAGTGTAGGGACCCCTGGGTGGCTCAGCAGTTTAGCGTCTGCCTTCAGCTCAGGGTGTGATCCTGGAGACCCAGGATCGAGTCCCACATCGGGCTCCCTGCATGGAGCCTGCTTCTCCCTCTGCCTCTCTCTCTCTCTCTCTCTGTGTGTGTCTCTCATGAATAAATAAATAAAATCTTAAAAAAAAAAAAGCAGTGTAAACACACCTAAAACTCATCACTTGGCTTACTTTTATTCCCTACTTATTGACATCAGCTCACGTTTGATCATTAGCAGTGAGAAATATTTTACAGGAAGCACGTTTACAGCAGCCTGTGTTTGTGCCCTCGCATGCGAGTGCAGACACGAGGCACCTCACCAAAGGGAGTGTCAGAATGTTCTCGCTGTAGGGTGACAAAACAGAGAGCTTTCAAATTAAGCTAAAAATACGTAATAGGAACACAAGGAAATCTTCATTTGCCCCATCGCCTCTGACAGATATGCCTTCTGATGTCATCCCATGTATTTTCCCTTAGATTAAAAATCCTGCTGACGCCTTTTCTTTCTTCCTGAAATGTGCACCCCCCGCCCCTCCCCGCAGTGAACAGCGGAGAATCACGCCACGCCTGGTCTTCCGATTTCTGCTCCTGTCATGCCAGGTGCTCTGCAACCGGGGCTGGACCTGGGGCCTGGGTGAAAGATCTGCCCTGCCCACTGCCTCTACGGAGGAACTACGTCTGGGCATGCGGGCTACTGACTGTACGGTCCGCCACAAGTTCTTCTGGGCCCACTAACTGGCTCTGGAATTCACTGCAGCGGTATCTGCGCGGCACCCGGGGCAGGCCCGGTGTCGCGCTGTCGCGCTCATCCTCACGGGCTGTCAGCACTGACCCTCTGTTCAAGAAACACATAATGGATTCTGGAAAATACGTACCTGATTGCACTCGCAGACAAGTGGCCGTAGGAGCCGCTCGCTGAAGAGCTGCTGCGGGAATTATTGAGAATCGTGACCAAGGAGTTGGGAGATGTCCTTATCATGGTCTGAAGGTCAAAGCTGTGATCGGACAGCGGTGATATGGACAGTGTACGTTTTCGGCTCGGCCGGGCCGACAGCCTGGGGCTGGGGAATCTGGTGCCTGTTACATAAACAAAACAGAACCCGATTACCTGCGGTTGTGCTCGGCACCTGCTCTGTATCGCGACTTGCCCCGGTGGAAGAAGTGAAGGAGAGGAAGCCGGCAACTTGCGGTGACAAGTACCTCTCCACCCACTGGTGATCTACTGGCTACAATTGAGGAAATTAGGGAGAAATATTTATCTTCCAGGGCTTACCTCGGGGGAGCTCTGTTTATTAATGTGCAGGCAAAATGATAAATTGCTAAACAAAAGGGAAAGACTTTTATGTGTTATCCCGCTCATTTCTAGTGATTTATGAATCTGACGGCTGCTTAGATATTCCCATCATTAATTCACCACAAGCGACAAAGACAGTGGTCCCCACAGTTCTACACAACACACCCCTCCCCATCCCAACATGCACCATTTTAAGGCAATGAGCCGAAGGAGAGAAGGAATTAAAGTATCCAAAGACTAAAAATTCAGCTTACTTATGCCCTCATTTCCCTAAGATTTCTGAAGTTATCTGATCCATGTATACTTACAGCTTTACTAACACAACAGATAAATGCATTACCCGAAATTAATGGTTCTCAATTGGGGGCAATTATGCCTCCAGGGGACATGTGACAACATCTGGAAACATTCTGGTTATCACAATTCTCGGGGTGCTACTCGCATCTAGTGTGCAGAGGCCAGGCGTGCTGCTGAACACCCAGCGACGCCCAGGCCAGCCCTCCACAATGGAGAATTCTCTCCCTCCAGTAGCGCTGAGAGTGGGGAACCCCCACTCCATTCCCCATACTCTAAAGGCATAAGCCCCAATAAACATCTCAAATCTCAGCATGGTTTGGAGATGTTCCAAGTTGGAACATTAATGCACAAGCATTAAAATATGGGCTTTCGGGATCCCTGGGTGGCGCAGCAGTTTAGCGCCTGCCTTTGGCCCAGCGCGCGATCCTGGAGACCCGGGATCGAATCCCACATCGGGCTCCCGCTGCATGGAGCCTGCTTCTCCCTCTGCCTATGTCTCTGCCTCTCTCTCTCTGTGTGTGTGTGTGTGTGACTATCATAAATAAATTAAAAAAAAAATATATGGGCTTTGATGAATCTATTTTAATCCTCTGGACCTTGCTTCTCCAGTCAGAACCAACAGAGAAGAAAGCATTTATTATTAGAAATCCAGTCTTTATTAAGACTCTTCCAATGAAGTTCTCATCTGGAGGTTAGTAACTCACGCGTAAATGTGTGCCAACTTAATACAATGCTTTTTTAGCTAAAGAGTTAACAATTAAATATGCCTACTTGCCTTCAATATGGTAGACACTAGAGATCTGAATTTTAGGGATTGGCTATGAATGTGGCCCAGAGGCCCACACTCCACTAAGGTCAAATTTACATTACAGAGTCATCAAACTCAAGTTGAACGAAAGAATGAGAGCACAATCCCACTCCGTAAGAAGCAAATCAAACACGATTAATTTTGAATAATAATGGAGGGTTTCTATTTTAGAGTATGGGTACACTTTCACACGGGGGCACTACACTTTTGCAGTACCCAGAGCACAGAAGCAGAAGGTAAGCCTTCTTTATAGAAAGAAGCCTAGGCGCTTGGTCTCTGGAAACTTCCATGGGAATATTTCTTTCATCATGGACCTTGACACAAGATAACAATCCAACGTGCTTCGAGACCATGTAATGAAACGATATAGATGGATATGAGTCTACAGACGATCTCAGAGAATACACAGATATACTTTATAGTTAAAAAATAAATCACAAACTGGAGCTTAGGAAGTCAAGTTAGTACCATCCACGTGTAAAGCTGGAAAACCAATTTGAAAGATGAATATGGTGGCTCCTCAAATTTTTCTTTCAGACACATTCAAAACTGAGTTTCTTCGTTTAGAATCATTTCGTTATCAGCCTGATTTAGGTCGTGCTCCTACCAGCATGGCTTTCCCAGCTATGAACACATCTTTTCCTGTTTAAATCAGCATCTTACTTTTATTATGGCATCTGCCTTACACATAAATGTTTCACATTTACTCCCTTATGAGAAGCTAATTTCATCATAGTTTTTCAGTGAAGAAATACATTCCACTTACAAACAACTCCAGGGACTCCAGATTTAGTGTCTACTTTCATATAATCCTCAGCAATAACCCTTCTCAATGGGTCTCAGTGATCACGGGCAGAGTTAAGAGTAATAGGGCATTCTAGACAGAGAGGATTCCTGGAACACCTCTAATTCTTTAAATCACTAACTAGATAAGGTGGCCATTGATGCTGTGAAGCAAGAAAGGTCTTAGGGGCCCCTTCCATCTCCCACAGACAGAGCCCAGAGGCCTTCCTTCATCCTTCCAAGGAAGCCTTCCTGTTGTTGCCCATGGCCTGCCTGGTTGGTTCAGTCCCTTTGTTTTTCCCTCCTGGGTGGGCTCTTAATAATTAAGTCTCCACCAATACAAATAATGTAGTTTTGGGGGAACCCTCGGTTCTAGAATGTTCCTCCTAGGATTACTTGCTCTCTTGTCTTTTAAGGTCATCAATCCCAAAAGACAGAATTAGAGCCAAAAAACAGACTTGCTTATTCTAACATGCGACATATAAATACTCTGTACTGTAAGTGGTGGAAACCAAGATATGCCCCTTGTCAGCATACTTAAATGTCAAATGCTCATCAAAAACCAGTTTATTGTGGTTTCCGCCACCTGAAGAGTCCTGAAGATCCATTAACAATGGATCCAAGTGACCAGCTAGGTACCAGCTGGGCTCTGACACTGCAGGTGCACCTCCAGTGTAGTAATTTGGAATTGTTTTGCTTCTCTGTTGGAAAGGTCTCCTATGATTGAAATGCTGGGTGCTCTTATGTTATACTTAACTAAATGCTATTTCAATTTTTTTTTTTTGAAGGAAGATAGTATTTTAAGCACTTTCCAACCCTTTAATATATGCTTCCTAACCCCCTTATAAGCAAGCAAATGGAGAAAAGTCAGCATTTTGGAACGGTGATTCAGGATCCTCCGGGGAGGGGAACAGCTAAAACCCAAGGTACACATTTTAGAAACAGCCAAGAGAGAAGTGGCCCACGTCTACACTGATCTTACGGGTTCCTTCGGAAACGGAAGCCCGAGCATTCTTATTGTTCCAACACAGATATCTCCGATCTGGCTTTCTGTTAATTGTTTTGTTTCTCTGTTCTAATAAAGAATTCTGACAAAGAATAAGGAGGTTTCCTTTTATGTGATGAATGATAGGACATCTAAATTCCTACTTAATGACAATCAATTTACCATATACTCAGGCAAATTAAAATTCCTTTAATTAGTTTTTACAAGTAAAAGGGTAGCTTCATCCTTTATTTAGATAAAAACCGCCACTGCCTGACTGAACATATTCTCATCAAATGTAGAAGGCAATACGGCTGACCTTCCAAGGACTCTCCCCTATTTTAATTCTTTATTTGCAGATTTTCAAATAACTAATTTGCATAATAACACTGAACTTTTTCTCCACAATCCCTAATTGAAATGTGGTTATGATGAATCTGAAACGTAAGCTCTGGACTCTAGAAAGCCAAACAACACAACCCCTGCAGAAGATGGAACACGTTTCTTGTACTTTTGAGTGCGGTAATGAACTCCATGGAAAGCAGCGCAAGCTGGGACCCCGCATAACCCAGCTGGGTTCGTTCGTGGCCACAAGAGGACGGAGGCTGTAGATTTCGCCCTGTGTGAACCAACCGCCCTCTCTCCACTCCAGACCAGAAGGCTGCCTTACTCACCATCACTAGAGACCTGACCAGGGTACACCTGTGTCACAGAAGAACCCAAACAGACTGTAGATGAGAAAGCACCAACCAACCAACCAGAGAAACGAACCAACCAACCAAGCCCTGGCATATGCCCTACTCAAAGCCATGTGGTTGTCATAGTCAAAGGGCAGTGGCCTCCATTGATATACACCTCGTACGATGTTTCGCATTCACTTCCTGGCACCTGGCAAATGGAACTGGAAGAGTGTGAATAAATAAGAACTCTTGGATGTTCTGAACCGTGATACTCACAGGCTCATTTGTCTCTATGTCTAGATAAGTGACCCAAAGGCATCGCTATAAGCCTTGAGGGATCCAAAACTAAGTGATGTAAAAAGCATCAAAAGATGCCATTATCTTCTACAGTTATGTACTAAAAATAACTCTTTCTGATTAGGAAATGCTTTTCAGTTTTCCTCGATTAAAGGTCGTAGTGAAATATAATTGTTATTGTAAAGAAAACATATGAGGCAAAATAAACCCATGGAAAAAATGTAAAAACTAAGTCTAGGGTTTTTAAAAAAAAAAAATTTATATTTTTAAAATTTTTTTAATTTTTAATTTTTTAAAATTGATTTTTTTTAGGGATGCCTGGGTGGCTCAGTCGGTAGAGCGTCCAACTCGTGATTTCGGCTCAGGTCATGATCTCGGGGTCCTGGGATCAGGCCCTGTATTGGGCCCCCTGCTCAGCGGGGAGTCTGCTTGAGATTCCCTTTCTCCTTCCCCCTCTGCCCCTCCCCCACTCACATGTGCTCTCTCTTTCTCTCTCTAAAATAAATAGATAAATCTCTGACAAAAAATAAGAATAAGATAAAGATAAAGTTTTAAAGCCTAAAATCTAGAAAACCTCAAGGAGTGACTGGGTGAGTACATCCACGTCATCAAACACATCTGTTTTTTTTTTTTTAACTTTTTTTTTTTAATTTTTATTTATTTATGATAGTCACAGAGAGAGAGAGAGAGAGAGAGAGAGAGAGAGGCAGAGACACAGGCAGAGGGAGAAGCAGGCTCCATGCACCGGGAGCCTGATGTGGGATTCGATCCTGGGTCTCCAGGATCGCGCCCTGGGCCAAAGGCAGGCGCTAAACCGCTGCGCCACCCAGGGATCCCAAATACATCTCTTTTTGTTATCAGGACAATCAGGGCAGGAGACCTTTTTTACACCTGCCCAATGACAATCGTCTGCATCTTCCAGTTTGTTGGTCTCGTAGAGCTCTACAAGGAATCCCACGATGGCCAGATATGTGGAAGCTTCTTAGAAAACTGGGCAGAGCAGAGCACCAATTATTCTTCCTCCCTCCCCGGTTTCAAAAGTTAGACAACCACCTAACCTGTGCATCCATCTCTACAACCCACGAGTCAGCATCCACCACCACCAGGCTACAGGAAAGAGCCCCCTCACTTACTGTCCATGGCATGAAGATATTCCATGTGGATGGCCCCAGCGCCGGCAGTGGCAGCGGAGGGAATGATGTCTGCGTAGGGGCTGCGCTGGCCAGCCAGCAGAGCCATCTGATGATAGTATTCCGCTGGGCTGACCCCAGCATGGGGGGCTAGGAGAGAAGACAAGGGGAGTACGGTGACTACTTGAGAAAGGTCAACGCGAAACTTTTCTCGAGACTTCCCAAAGCCGTCTGCCCCGTGGCCCACGTCAAGATTCCCTTTTTATGGCTCATTCTAGGTTAAAAGCTTCTTTGACTCAAACTGTGCTTTCACTGAAGTCTACAAGGTATCTTTCACTTGAAAATCAAACCAAAGAAAAAGAAGAGAAAAAGTAAGATACATCATACAATTTTTGAGGCTTAAAGACGCAATGAAGAATTCCAAATGATTCAAGCGTATTTACGTTCTCCTTCTCACGTGTGCCCCTTCCAAATTCAATCACTCTGACATGAAATCACTGTGTGTTCACATATCTTACAGGGGTAGACAACTGAGACCCCTGTGCTATCTTCCCGGACACACTTAAAATCCTTCCCTCAGCTTCCGGCAGGAGCATGAGTCGGCTCTCATGACCTGGAGGGCCCAGGGACTAGGAATGGAAAAGCCAGTATGATTTTAATAATGCAGGACCGGGTGATAAGCTGCAATTTGGGGTACCATAATGTTAAAGCTCCTTTCTCCCTTTTTTTTTCATTACAAAATCAGAAAGGAAATACACCTATCATTCTGGTGCAATTTACTGGCAAGAGTCAGCACTGCGAGAGTGGGATAATAATCTGTTTCCACTGCCAATCTATGTGCAAAAGCAGCAAGATACTGTGGCAGTTCTAAGGGTGGTCTCCAGATCCTCCAAGATCTGGATGCAAATCCCAGCTCCTCCTCTTCCCGCCTCCAACAGTTTGCTGGTGGCAATGAATGTGACAGCACTCGGCACCCAGCATTCCATCAGTAAAAGTTAGTTTTACAATTATCATGTAGAAATATGGGTAATCTAACAATAGGTCTGTGTATGTTTTACACGTGTTCACATGCTTCTTATACATGATAAAAATGTAGACAGAGATGCACACGAACCTCTTAGCCTACGTGTGAGAGCCATCGGGACTTGACTTTATTTGATTATTAGTTAAGATTCTTAAAAGTCAGGAAGAGGAAGGCACAGCAAACCAGTCAAAGAATGTTTTATTCATACTCATCATCAAATGCCACAGAAAACAGAAGACAAAATGCTTTAACTCGAGGTACCACTTTCCACTGGCCCAACGAAATTTCTGCAAGGCAGGCATAGCTCCAAGTCTGCTGTGAGCTGGCCTCCCTGACCTCTCTCTCCCTCTGTTCTCCGGTGTAGTCATTTCCTCCAACTCCCAACTACTCCACGGAGACGACTCTCCAGTTTTTCCCAGTGTCTCACCAAAACAGGAGAACTGACTTGGGTCTGACTGTCTTACAGTTTCATTTTTTTTTTAAAATGTGAATCTTGTCCAAATGGCACAACGTATTCCTTAGGTACCTCATAACTGTGTCCGCTGCACTGACTCAGAAAGAGGTGAGCTATTGAGGCAGTGCAGCTGCTCTTGGAAATACAACTGAGTAGATTTACTAAGAACTTTCATACAGCCTCCGACCTCTCCCCACCAGGCATGGCCAGCCCCAGGAAGGGGCTCCAGGGAGGATGTGGGCAGCGCAGGTCCCACGGATAGGAGAGATTGGTGGTGCCCTGCGCTCTGACACAAGCCCCGGTGACTTGTGGGTGTCTCTTAAGAGAACTCATAACCTGCTATTTCTTTTTTAAAATATTTTATTTATTTATTCATGAGAGACACATTGAGAGAGAGAGAGGCAGAGACACAGGCAGAGGGAAAAGCCAGATCCCTGCAAGGAGCCCGATGCGGAACTCAATCCCGGGACCCTGGGATCACGCCCTGAGCTGAAGGCACATGTTCAACCACTGAGCCCCCAGGCGTCCTGTAACCTGCTATTTCTAATTAATATGGCTTATGCAATACTGGACCTTCATTCAGACTCCAGCAATCGTGGGCAAGTGTTTGTTGGATGTGTGCAGGAGGTGGCAAATGCTCTTCCTGAATCAAAGGAGTGTTCTATAATTTGACAGTTATGGGACACACAGCTCTCATTAGAGTCTTGTGAAAAGTAATTAATTGGGAAGCTAATAGAACCAACAGGAATTTGACCCCTGAGAGCTTAAAATGAGCATCAAATATAATAAAATTAAAGCCTAAGTTTGTTTCTCTTCCCACTCCATCCCGCTTTCAGTTCTCACTGGGCACAGTCAAGGTCGGAGGGCACATGCAACAGATCTGGACTCTCATGTTCTCTAAGACTTGCTACTCAGAGTGGGGTCCACAGACCAACGCGCTGACCTCACCTGGGAGCTTTCCAGCCTGCAGAATCCCAGCGTTCCCCCAGACCCACCCCACTCCACCCCGAATCATGTCTCGTCATCATTCCCGGGTGGTCCATGCACACCGTGGAACTTGACAAGCGTGAGTCTAATGGACACATCGGTACAAACGTGCCTCTCAGACGTACAGGACAGAACAGTGTTGGTTGGAAGGCGAGCAACCTGGCTGGTTACACACGCATGTGATGTGAACAGCATCTGGGCCCCCACAAGAGGACAAGGAGCCGCAGAACGAAACTGTGGCTGGGAGCAAGGTGTCTGCAGCCAGTGAGTCCCACCCCTGCCACTTGGGAGCCAACGGGCCATGGTGCAAGTGACTTAGCCCCTCAGCTCATTGCTCTCCTCCCCTGATAATGGAGACAATGACCCCACCCTCAGGGACGTCCCCTCATGCCGAAGTGAAGCAGGCTCTGAAAGCCCTTAGCATGGGGGCACCCGGTGGCTCAGCTGGTTAAGCGTCTGCCTTCGGCTCAGGTCATGATCCCGGGGTCCTGGGACTGAGCCCCACATCGGGCTTCCTGCTCGGCGGGGAGTCTGCTTCTCCCTCTGCCCCTCATATTCTCTCTCATTCTCTCATTCTCAAATAAATAAATAAAACCTTAAAAAAAAAAAAAAAGCAAGCACTTAGCACAGCATCAAGCACATGGGAAACACCCAGCAAACATCAGAGCTGCTGCACAGCACATTCCAGGTGGGGCCAAGGTGGAAGAAGAAGGAGCTAGAAGGAAATGGTGGGGAAGGACTTACCATCCGTAGGGCTGAGCCCCCGAGCTGCCGAGATCATGGAGAGGGACGGGCTGTGTAGGGACCGGATGTAGTCCATGTAGGGGTTGATGTAGGGGTGTGGAGGGCTGAAGGGGGGTTCAGAGGCTGCAGCGGGGTTCCGGTGTGGGGAGATCCTGATGAAGGGCAGGTCCGAATACGTTGGGCTACTGGATAAAGCAGAAGGCCTGGGTGAAAGAGAAAACCAGACACAAGAGGTGTGGGTGAGACAAATCTCCACGGGCAGAGGCTGTTTTCTGCAAAGGAAAATAAGAATGAGGTTAAGTGAACTCGAAGGGTCTTGGGTAAAAGATACCAGGCGTCGATGTTTCCGATGACCTTAAAGTCATGGCGACAATGCAGGTAGGACGGTACTACACAGTGATCTGGGCAAAGGAAATGAACCTCTGAGATAGTTGACGGCACTCTGAATACAGAAAAATAAAGGTTGGCCTTGGGCTTTCCTTGGGATGAAAAATTCTAGCCGAAAAGGCATCTGATATTAAGTAGTGCTGCGATGGTATCTTCCACTTGACCTGAACATTTAGATTCACCCCTGGAAACTTACCTCTCACCATCATGGTGTTCCACTAATAGAAAGAAAGAAAGAGAGAGAGAGAGAAAGAGAGAGAGAAGAAAAAGAGAGAAAGAGAAAGAGAAAGAGAAAGAAAGAAAGAAAGAAAGAAAGAAAGAAAGAAAGAAAGAAAGAAAGAAAAAATTGCAAATGCGTGTGGTCATGCACACAGCGGAGCTGCCCAAAAATTAAGGATGCCAACTGTAAAAGTCGGTAAGAAATGTGAAATCAGACACTATTTCTTGGACTTTTCCTGCCAGGGGTTTGTGGTTTGGAGGACAGCCCGTTTCACAGATCCAGACTTCACCTTTTGGAAGACAAGCCGTCCTCTGTGAGCCAGTACCGAGCCCACCCGTCCTGCGACACTCAGCTTTCAAGTGGCACCCTGATTAGCCACGTCCAGGAATTCAGTGCTCCCGGGGCTACAAAGTTGGAAATAGAATGGGGGCGGGGGTTGATCGGGCTTGTGCCTTGGTTACGATGAGCTGATGAAGAAAAATTCTAAAACACACCTTGCTGCCACCATAGCCTGGATGGCTCCTGGGGACTCCTTCCCTGGGGACAGCGGTTGGTTTCTGGAACAGCCAGTTTGGGTATCCAGCTTCCCCCCATCCCACCCCACACACACCCCAATCACCACCACCACCACCTTGTTTCTTCTCTAATAGAAAATGTTTTGTGTGGCTAATCCAGTGAACTGGCTACGACAGGCTGGAGGCCTGTGCTCTCCGCTTCCTCGCTCGCAGAGGCCAGAAAAAAGAGGAGGCCGCGAGAGACACAGATCCCCTGAGCACTGCAAATTCCTCTTAGGCCACTGGCTTTAGGCACGACATGAAAGGGAGGGGACGAACACGTTCTCATCACGCCTCTTGAAGCAGAGGCACACGGGCCGGCCCCCAGCACCCCGTCAGGACCCAATCTTGGGAGAAGCCAGCTCCCCAAGTGCACAGCGCAGCCACTGAAAGAAATGGGGCCGCAGATCAGATCACACACTTCCTCTCAGTGGAAAATAAGGGGTTGAAATATGGGGGGGGTTGAGGAAGGTAGGACGTTCACCTGCTCTTTAGTCCTCTTTTCCACTCTGAGCTTAAAAAAGCAAAAAGTGAGGCTTTTTTTTTTAAGATTTTATTTATTTATTCATGAGAGACACAGAGAGAGAGAGAGAGAGAGAGAGGCAGAGACACAGGCCGAGGGAGAAGCAGACTCCACGTAGGGAGCCCAAGGTGGGACGCGATCCCGGGTCTCCAGGACTGTGCCGTGGGCCGAAGGCAGGCGCTCAACCGCTGAGCCACCCAGGGATCCCCAAAGTGAGGCTTTTTATTTGCTAATCAGATGCCACTTTTGGTGGAATAAAATTTTAAAATGCCGAGTTTTCTAAATTTCCATGCGGGCACAGTGAGAACTCCACCACCTAAGAACAGCTGTTTCTTTTTTCAAAGCCTTCGCTTGAGGCTTTCCATACCCACCCAGAAATTAGTAAAAATTACTTGCCGCTTACATCGAAATCGGCACAGCCGGTCAGCTTACCCTACCTCGGCTCTTTATGACAAGCCAAGTTAGCTCGGTCTGGTTGCTGAGATCCCGAGTTCCACTTAGGCACGCTGCTACTGTAGAGCAGGGGGATGCTCCAATTCCTTAACTCACGTTCTACTGAAAAGGAAAATCCACTTTTCCAGCCCCATTCAAAAGTAATTACTATGGGGACTATGGGTGGTTCAGTGGTGGAGCATCTGCCATGGGCCTGGGGCATGATCCCGGGGTCCTGGGATCGAGTTCCGCATCGGGCTCCCTGCACGGAGCCTGCTTCTCCCTCTGCCTGTGTCTCTGCCTCCCTTTGTGTGTCTCTCGTGAATAAATAAATAAAATCTTTTTTAAAAAATAATTACTGCAAATACAAACTTATCTGTAGATTTATGATGAGAGATCAGCACAGCAGAAAGGTGGAAAAGCAGACATTTCCAGAAATCTATGAGATGCTAGCTCTCCTAGACAAGCTCATCTCATGATCCACAACAGTACGGACTACAGACCAGTGAGGGCAGTGGCATATGTTACTGGGTTTTTTTCCTTTTAGACAAAAATCATAACCTGTAATTTTTCTGAAATCCAGAATTGACAAGGGTAGTAAGAATATTCCTAGAAGCCTAGCTTCCATTTGAAGAATCATGCATGGGGTGGAGGGCGGGGGGGATCAGCATCCAGAACAACATGAAAATTATGGAGGTGGGACGGGGCAGTCACCAATCCCAAAGACACAGGGAGCCAGGAGCCAGGAGAGGCTTCCCAGGATGTCTGACATCTGCACCTGCCCTCACCCACTTGACCCACTCCCATGAACGTAACTGTTACAGGAGCAGCCACGAGTGAGGAATCGACCTGGTCGCAGTGTCCCTGCAGGACACCAGGGCCCCGCCCTCCCTGACGCTCCCGAAAGGAGTCATAGCAAGGAAGAGGGCTGGTTCTTCGTGGAGGTGAAGTCTGAACCTTCACCCACTATGGTGAAGGTCACATTCATGCACGCCCCTCCCAGGACATGATGTTGAGGGGACAGGGGGTCACCGATTTGCAAATGATGGGATAAGACATGCCTCCAGACAGGAATGGAAATAAGAAAGCTGTAAGCTGATTGCCCGAAAGTCACAAAGCATCTAGTACTCCAAGGCCAGCCGTCCCCAGGGGACTAATAGGAAAATGCTTAATAAGGGTCACCCAGCAAGTGGGCCACCAGGAGTCCTGGGGACAGGGGAGTCCGACCCCCACAACAGTGGTACCCCGGGAGGGTGCGGAGCTAGCTATGTGACCTCACATGCGAGGCCCAGCCTCTTTTACTCCTTTATGGTACAATGGGGAGGATTCCGACCTCCTGGGAGGCCTGGCAAGTTCATCTAAGTAGAGCCTCGTGTACTGAGCCTGGCATCAAATAAAGGCTCAAGGCAGGCACACATACAGATTATGCTCCACTCCTAACACAGACACACATATAATCCAGACGTGTGCACGTGTGTATGCACACACACATATAAATACACCCCAGACATATACGTACACACAAATAGACACGCGTGCACGTTAGGGATGGCAGACACAGCAGACTAGGAGATTTTCCTACACTGAAATACTGGAACCCTCTTTTCAAAGCATACCGTGTGGCACAACCATTCCTGTCTGCTCTGTTCCCCGACCCGACCGCGCCTTGGAAACACCTCCTTGGATTTCCACGTAAAATCACAGAACCACACGAGGTGGTTAAAACACAAACTCAGCAAACAAGTGCAAGAGGTTTGAAAAACCTGGATGTGAATTTAGCCTGGCACTGACTGTCACTCCAGATAAGCTGCCTTATACACCCAACAGCAACAATAACTCCCTCTCGGGGCTGCCACCACCGCGAGGTGCACTGGGCACTCAGTAAAAGGTGGTGCTAGTTGAGGGTCTTGGTGGCTGACAGACCCAGGGGCTCCCGGGTGGCTCAATCAGGTGAGCGTCTGCCTTTGGCTCAGGTCATGATCCCGGGGTCCTGGGGTCGAGCCCCACGTCAGGCTCCCTCCTCAGCAAGGAGTCTACTTCTCAGTCTCCCTCTGCCTCTCCCTCTGCTTGTGCTCTCTCTCTCTCTTAAAAAAAGAAAAAAAATCCCAAAAAACTTCTTTGTGTGCATGACTCTAAACTCAGCAAAGAAAAGTCCACATGGCAAGACTTTTGGAGGCTCATTTCTAATTTTCTTGCTGTTCCAAATTCTTGGCAGCTAGATCATCTATCAGTTAGTTAGTTTTAAGCAGTGAAGCATATCTGAGAGGGCAGGGCAGGTGCTAAACGAAACAGGTGGATGTGTTCACTGTCGTATGGAAGCACCACGGAAGATTATGATCAGAGGGTCAGATTCTGTTGGAGGAGGAGATGCTGAGAAGTGTGGAAAAGGCACCCACAAAATCTTCCACACAAATGACATACATTATTTCGCAAACGATCATAAACTTGACCTGGTCAAGATCTGCCAAGCTCGCTAAAGATCTTCACTGAGGATTACAGCACCACCTGGGAGAGAAATCCCAGGTGTCCCTTCCTTGGTTTGCAGATTTAGTAGATAACAGGGATGGAACTGAAGACTGCGGTTGGTTCCTGTGCCCTTCTCTGCTCTCTCCTGGCCTTGGAGCCGTGCGTGGCTTAGTCACTGAAGGTGGCACAAACCATGGAGAGAAAAACCAAAACAAGAAACATTCTGGGAAGAACCCTGACCCCCAGAACAACATGGAGAACAGAGATTCCGTGCTGGTTATGTTGTAGCCAAAGGGCATAGAGATATGCTTGTGACCCTCCAAACTAAATCATACAAACTACTGTCTGGAAAAAAAATTAAAATAAATAAATAAATAGACAGACAGACAGATAGATAGATAGATAGATAGATAAATAAATAAATAAATAAATAAATAAATAAATAAATAAATAAATGAAAGAAAACCCTACTGTCTGGGAACCAGATGCCCCAACTGCAGAGGGCTGTCAGGACCCAGCAGAGGGGAGCCCTGATGTCCCATGACCTCTGCACGCTGGCTCGTGTGTGCAGGGCCCGGCGCACCCCCTCAGGGAGGACGTCACCTGTGCCACTTCCCCCCATCTGCTCTTCCGAGGCCACGAGGACCCAGGGAGCGGCTGTCAGCGTGGCTCCGTATCGCCCGGCAGAGAAATGCAGCATACCCTCGGACAAGAAGGAAGGTGAGGATCATCTTGGTGTTCTCCCAAAAGACAATACAGCAATATAAAAAGTTGTGTTTGGGGAGGTAATTTGACTTCAGATTATTATTATTATTATTTTGACAAAGTCCTGCCAATAGATTATGGTGAAAAAAAAAAGTAGAGGATTCTTATTCGAGCATTTTTCTAAACAGTATCCTATGATAACCTTAAAAAACAAAAGCACATAGTGCAGAGAATAACTGGACTTCTTAGTTAGAATGAAATATCATTATATAATCTGATTTGTTACTGCCTTTTCATCTATCTTATTGGGTTACTAAAACGCCAAGATTAAAATCACAGAATTTAATCACCTGCATTACCCATTATGAGAGCATTAAACCAGGTTTATGCGCTGGATGATTACAATCACACTTGCATTGCCTGGGACACTGGAAAAGTACACGTGCTCCTTGCACCTTCACATGAGGGCTCGAACTATCAGAAGACTGAGATGTTGGGGTTTTTATTATGTAACAAGTTTATTTTTTGTTTAATTCTGTTCTTCGTATAACAAGTAGATACTCTTCATATTCAGGAAGTGGCCTAACAGAGAACAAAGGGGAGTTATCCCTTATAATGTATTTTTCACCAACTATTTAATTATTCAATAAGCACAATTTTAATAAATCACAACGTATAATAAAAATTAGCTTTCCATCCAGGGAGGGAAACAAATAACAGAAACGTCCACAGTTAATACGCCAGGCACAGCCAGAAATTTGCACAATCCTGGACTTCATCTCCTCCTCTGTTCAAGGGCGAGCTTCCAGATAACCTGTGACCCAGAAGCATCCTGCAACCCTGAAATGTGCAGGTGGTTGTGCTGGTCACTTGCCATTTGCCAGCCTCACCCCTGCAACCACTGCATGCCCAGGAAGGCTGGGCCGCAGGGCCTGACGTGGAGGGCCGACTCTCCCCCTCTGGACTCTACTAATGAGATGCACGGGCAGGAGCTAAGGCGGAGGGAAGAGTCAAGGCGTTTATTCCACTTACTTCCTCTTGCTGGCTGGAGCTGTGCTGGTGGCATTTCAATGCCCACGGCCACGGCTCTGGAAGCGTGAGCCCTTCCTAGGATCTAGTCTTCGCTGAATCACTCTTCCCTCCCTACACACCTTCAGATGAGGGGTGGTAACCACTTCCAACTTGGGTTAGTCCTGGGGGCTTTTATGGTCACTTTGGGGTTCTTTAGCCTTGCCCACCCCCGTGTAACACCTGCTCCATTAAATTGCCACAGCCCTGCCGATAAGATGGTTTCATTGCACATCCTAGTGTCATCATCTTTACAGCTAAAGAGTATTTCCCCCAAATGTATAACTGGCTCCAGCCTTGTGCAAACTTACCATGTTGGATTTTAGGGTTTAAAAACTACATGTGGGGTTCCCCACCTGGGTGGCTCAGTGGGTTGAGCATCTGCCTTTGGCTCAGGTCATGATTTCCAGGTCCTGGGATTGAGCCCTCATCGGGCTCCCTGCTCAGCAGAGGAGTCTACTTCTCTCTCTCTCTCTCTCTCTCTCTCCTTCAGCCCCTCCCTACCGCTTGTTCTCTAAGTCAATAAATAAAATCTTAAGAAAAATAACTACACTGATGAATATTCCAGTATGTTCATTTGATATACATTTTATGGAAAATCCACTTACTTAGGATTCCCGTTTGATTTCAGAACTTGGAGGAAGTTCAGCAAACATACTATCTGATCATTTAGTCTTTGCTTTCAAAGAGTTCATAGCCAAATAGAATGAAAGGCATACACACGTGAGTATCTCTAAGAGCAAACGCTTTCTCAAGAATCAGAAGGCACCAACGGGAGGCTTCCAGGATGCATGGTGGTCACAAAGAATATGGAACGTGAATGGGACTGCAAAATGTACATATGATTTGAATAGAAGTGGACACTGAAGAGGAAGGTTAGAATATTGTTAATCATACACATTAATGCTAGGGTGCTGAGTATTATCCTAAATATATATATATATATATTAAAGATTTTATTTATTTATTCATGAAAGAAACAGAAGGAGACAGAGACACAGGCAGAGGGAGACGCAGGCTCCCTGCAGGGAGCCCGATGCGGGACTTGATCCCAGGACCCCAGGATCACGCCCTGTGCCAAAGGCAGGTGCTCAACTGCTGAGCCACCCAGGTGTCCCTCTTACATATAAAATTTAAGAGTTATAGTTCATTTCTTTAACATAACACAAGAGAAATACTTGTGTTTTTGGTAATTCATCATTTCAAAGGATTTTTAAGAATGACTTTCTTATTTTTATTTTCTCCTTATGTCTGAGTATAAAAGGAGTTTGCATCCATAAATGGAAACGTTGAGATTATTGTGAAGGAACACTAAGAAACAGTTATTCCTTATGTCCCAAGCTATTTGGGTTGAACCAATGTCAATATTTCAACATAATTAGTATGAGCATTTTGGGGGGCACTATGCACATCTTACATAGTCAAATAAATTCAATATATTTGAATTATATTTCTCCCTCAATATTAAAATATTTCTCTAATATCATTTAAGAAACTCTACACAAACATCACCAGTAAGTGCAATGTAGATGAAAACCATCATTAGCGATCACTGACCATCCACAGAATGTCTAAAATTTCAAAAAGGGGCAGTGGCAAGTGTTGATGAGGATTTGGAGCAACAGGAACTCTCCAACAATGTGAGTGTGAGCCAGTGCAACCCCTTTGGAAAACAATTGGGCATTAGGAACTCACATGAATGCACACCCTATGGTCCAGGCATCCCTTTCCTTGGTGTAGCCACAATAGTCGTGTACACACATGAGCTACAATCTACTAGACTATTCAGAGCAGTGTTATTCACTCATGTTAAAATTGGAACCAACCAAGCATCTATCAACAGTAGAATGGGGGGGGGGCACCCAGCTGGCTCAGTTGGTAGAGCGTGCAACTCTTGATCTCAGGGCTGTGACTTCAAGCCCCATGCTGGGTGCAGAACTTACTTAAAAAAAAATAGAATCTTAAAACAAATGAATAGTGGAATGGGTAAATGATTCATACAACAAAATAGTGAACAGCTATGAAAATGAACATGGGTGGCTCAGAAGTTGAGCGTCTGCCTTCAGCTCAGGGTGTGATCTCGGGGTCCTGGGATCGAGTCCCACATTGGGCTCCCCATAGGGAGCCTGCTTCTCCCTCTGCCTGTGTCTCTGCCTCTCTCTCTGTGTCTCTCATGAATACATCTTTAAAAAAAAGGGGGGGGGGGAATCCCCGGGTGGCGCAGTGGTTTGGTGCCTGCCTTTGGCCCAGGGCGCGATCCTGGAGACCCGGGATCGAATCCCACATCGGGCTCCCGGTACATGGAGCCTGCTTCTCCCTCTGCCTATGTCTCTGCTTCTCTCTCTCTCTCTCTCTCTGTGACTATCATAAATAAATAAAAACTTAAAAAAAAAAAAGAAAAGAAAATGAACAAACTGCACTGTGAACAAAGTACAAAATCTCATAATGTTGAGCAGAAGAAGCCTGGCACAAAAAGAGGATAATACACTGTATGATCCCATTTATGTAAAGGTCGATAACAGACAGATCTAAATGTTAGCTTTAGGATAGTCAGGATAATGTTTATCCTGGTTAGGTGGATAAGTGTATAAGGAGGGCTTCTAGGGCACTGGTGTATTTCTAGATTAGTAGTTAGTTAGTAGTTAGAGGTTTTCACTCTGCGATAACTCGTTATACTTCATTGAGCTATATGTGTACATTTTGTGTACTTTTCTGTTTGTGTCCTATTACTACCATTTTTTTTAAAAAAAGGATACACACATTTATATGTGTCAAATATATCAACATTTTTCACAGTGGCTTCAACCGTTTCCATTAAATTCAGATAATCGAAGAGATACACACGTGTATTTTTCAAAATTTGCAAATCATTGATGCTTAAAAATACCATAAATAAAAATATATATACTGCTGTTAAGCAGACAGTGTAGTTGACACATTAGTGTAAACGATGAGAGATGGGCTTCCGTAACGTTAATTCTGGGGGAAGAAAGGCCCTGCTAAGCCAACCAGAGGGAGAGACCAAGGGAATATCTCCAATCCCTGTCAGTCATCTCCTTCGGCAGCCAAAACTATGTTCTACAGGTATCACGTGAATAATGCAACGGTTTGTGGCTAACTTTGATCTTATTCCCTCCTGGGAAGACTGCAAAAAAAATAATTTGACAAAATTCACCTCCATTCTGTACTATAAACATAATTTTTACCAACAGATCGAGATCTCATGGTCAGGAAAATCGTCAAAGAATTTAAAAAGAAAGGCCACTCAAAGGGCACAGCATAGGCAATACAGTTGATGGCATTACAATTACGTCACATGGTGCCAGAGCGTAGCTACGCTTGTGGTGAGCCCTGCGAAGGTACAGAGTTGTCCAGTCACTACATTGCGCACCTGAATCTAATGTAACAATGTGGGTCAACTCTACTCAAATAAAAACTAATAATAAAATAAAATAAAAAATCTATTCAAGTAACTACAATAACAAGAGTTCTTAACAGACATATCATTGGTTCAAGTAAACACCTGGAGCTAAACGACCACGTCCCATAGTATGAGTCTTCGTTGGGTCCCAACTCTTGGAAAAAGACACCCAGTGAGTGTCTGTAACAGTTTACAAACAAGGGCAGAAGAGAGAGAGCCAGGCTGGAAGCAGGATCTCTGATCCAAATGGCAGCTGACAAACCAGTTCCTAAATAACCTGTCATCAGTTTTGAATAATTCAGTTCCATGAATGCAGAGTGTATTTACTTCTTTTTTAAAGATTTATTTATTTATTTACTTACTTATTTATTTATTCATGAGAGACACAGAGAGAGAGAGGGGCAGAGACACAGGCAGAGAGAGAAGCAGGCTCCATGCAGGGAGCCCGATGCGGGACTCGATCTCGGGACCCCGGGGTCACGCCCTGAACCAAAGGCAGACGCTCAACTGCGGAGCCACCCGGGCGTCCCTGCAGAGTGTATTTAAATTATTATTTTTAGCAGACTCTTTCGCTGCCCTATTAGACTCCAAATATTCCATACAAAGGTGTACTTCTTTTTCCAATGTGTAATAAATACAAAAAGCCATCTTCTTTATCTTCTTCCCCCAATTACTCTACAGTTTGTGAGAATAATAAAACCATTTAAAAAATTAAATTATGTGGGTTTTGAATTAATACAATGTATAATGTTATATTTTAATATGTAACGTGCGTGTTATATGTTACCAGGTTATTTATAATAGAATTAATGCAAATATAAGGACTAACTGTTAGAAGAACTAATATGTTGTATTTTCCTTCACAAAGTCCACAGAGATATGGCTTTGATGAGAAAACCACTCTGGCTCCCCCGTGCACAGGTTCAGGTGTCCAGCTGTGATTCTTTTCCTGACCTGACGCCTGGCAGATGGAGGGACGGAGAGCTGTTCTCAGCGGTCAGCCTCTGGAGCATTTAATGGGGCCCTGTTTTCTAGAGAGCTTCCCACTGGTTTGTGGTGACACAGCAAATGACACTGTCTTTTTCTCCACCTTCCCTAACACAACAGGTTGTCCCTTTGAACAGTCAGGATGCTCTCTCTTTCTCCATGGGGCAAGCCATGGGGGCGGGAGGCCAGTCCAGCCAGGCCCAGCCAGGGCTCCAGGGGCCCTCCCGTCTCACTGCTCCCCCCCACCCCACCCCACCCCACACACCGGCCCCTTTCTCTCCCTGCAGCAGGTCCATGTCACCAGGCCTAAGACAGGTGTGACGCTGGGTGAAGATCTTTAAAAGTCTGCTTTGCTCCAAGCTCCTCAGGCCTGGATGGAAGCAAAGCAGTGCTGTAGTGTTCAACTGTCAGCAAGAAGGTATGCATGGAGCTTCGAGCCTGGCTCTGTCCCACGGGAAGGTCTCAGGAAATGCTGGTCCTGACGACCAACACGTTTCTGGCTGCTGCTGTCAGTACTAGAGCTCTGGGTTGGGTAAGGCCAAAGTCACCCAGCTTCTGTGGCCTCCTCGTGTCCTGACTCCCTAGCACCCCAAAGGACGGGAGCTGTTCCGCAGCCAGGGTGAGCCAACGACCTGACACCCCAGGTGTCACTTAGAAGCACCCCATGTCACCTCTCGTGGCACAGCAAAGAAACTACTGACTTGACTTGACCTTAGTAAAATGAACAGGGTTTCTCCTCTCTAGAAAGTAAACTCAAGGGCATGGTTATTCTTGGTTTTAGTTCAAAAATTCATTGCTATGAGAAAAGAAAAAAAGAGGGGGCGGGGGCGGGTGGTGGACAAAAATCTCAAAGTCTGATTTCTCTGACATTCCTGCCAATTTTCCATTCATTCTAACAGACCTTATTTTTTTGGAATCTAATGAATTACCAATTCTATCCAAAAGCAGCATTCAAAGGGGCAAAGTAGTGTTCTTTTCCAAAAAGAAAACACACAGCAGAATAGAAAGAAACTGGGACACAATAGTGTGGGTGACTTGGCACAGGCCTAAGTCCCGTGAACTAAGTATCCAGAAAAACCCCAGGCCACGTGGCATTTGTTCACTGCTGTTAGGTTTTCTGATAATGTCGAGTCCTATCAACCATCATACATTCTTTGGGACGGACTTTTGGATCTGAACCGTGATACCCACCAGGTATAAAGAGAAAGGACCAGAAAAAAAAAAAAATTCAATTTGAACTGAAACTCAATTAGAACACAAGAAATTCAGTTAGAACTGCTGGATTTAACCAACTCAACAAACAAGTGTCTGTGGCTTTTATGTCATTTACTTGGAAATTTGAACAATTTACAGTAAAGAGGCATTTCATAAATCTTGAGAGCCTGAAGCCAGGATCTGTTATTGAAGTGAGAGGTCACCCAGCAGGAGGCTTCAGATACTGGATGGAAATAACTAGAAACAGGAAGTTAGCTTCCAACAGTTTTAATCCTTGCTTCATGTTCGGTCCTCTTGCAGGTGGTGTGGGGGAGATTTCTACCCAAGACAAGGGAGCATCTGGAATTCTGAGCCAAGAAGAGGATGAGGCTTCTGTTTTAATTTCTACTTTAATGGGTTACTTCAAGAACCAGCTAGAAGATCCCTCCTCTGGCACGCTGAGCTTAGGTTTGCCTTCCACTAGCCGGTGTGGACTTTTTCCATGTTGCATCACCATCACAGTCCTCAAAATTATTATTATTACTATTAACCACTGACTAGTGTCTTCTCAGGGTTGTTTCTTATGCTCACTGACTCATACTCTCCATCGCTCTTTAAATCATCCTTATTTTAAGGGATCGTAGGGACGTCCAACAAGGGGCCATTATTAATTATCTAAATGGCTCTCCTCCAGAACAACATCCCCGAGATTTGCTAGGGCCCTCTGGCCTAGTAAAGGTAAAATAGTGGGCCCTTTTAGTTTGGCAGGCTATTTAGATTTCACTGGCAACAGACCTTGTAGGACTCAACTGCGTGCTACGAGTCTCAATATTCCGGAAGTTTGACCCCTGGGAAGGTATCAAACTTTTCAAAAAGAAATTAAATAAGGCAAAGGAGTGTATCTAATGAACCAGGGAACAATTTGTCTACGTCACTCACAGGAAGGAAGCATTAACGCCCATGTAAGGAGATAAGAAGTTCCCAGGATTCTGGTTCTCCTGGCTTCAGAGCACTTTGTCCCAGGCACACGGAGGAACATCATGGAAAAACAGACACGGAGCCTGGTGCCTGGGTAAGGGCCCAAGAGGTCTGCGACTGCATCCCTGTCTTCACAGTGAAAACGGAGTCAAGTGAACCGAAATGTTGAAAGGACAGGCTGGAATTACCCGATCATAGTACCCTTGGAGAACCGGCCTAGGGCCACACACGTCCCCCATACGGCTCTTAGGGCTTTCCTTGGCCCACTGGGAAAATGTGAGCCTTGGGCAGAGATGATTTCCATCCCAGCCACCAGGTTTAAAGTCTCTTTGGTCCCACAATCCAAACGTTTCTACGATTTAAATCATTTGTCCCTGCCTGCCATTGATTAGCTCTGACATCTAATGTTATACCGTCTGCCCCTTGAATAAAGTTTTGCTGAAAATTTAGGGACTCTCTAGTTGAGTGTCCCACAAATGAGATCTCATTTTCTTTCCTTCCTCCCCGTCTGGAATGGCATATTCCATCACCACAGCGACTCACGTCCCCCCCGGGCCGCTGTGGACTTCAACTTTGCTATTACTCCCAGGAGAAATGAAAGGGTCTGGTTTTATGCTGATTGGATTTGGAGGGTGATTGATTAGAAAAAAGTGGGACCACGTAGCCAGGCCAAAAGCTCAGAACTGAGCCACAGCTTAGACACTAAAGGAGCTTTTTTACCAGTGAGTTCACAGCTATTAGATATTTTTATATTAACAACACTTCTCCCATCCAGGTTTGTGCATTTTATCTTTATTCTTTCAAATCCTGAAATTGCTTGGATAAGAGGGAGGGCTTATATATTATACACACACAGACACACACACACAGACACACAGACACACACACATTTCTAAGAGCAGCCTGAACTTTTAGGCGAAATTGAAGAGGCTTTGTGTCAAGTACAGCTAAATCCAGCCTTTTCCATATCAAGCCTCTGCTAGAAAATTACTGTGCAGATGATAAGGCAGAAAGATATAATAAAAAGTGACTCTACTCAATTTACACTGCAATATTGGTATGACTGAATATTTTTCATTCAGGGGCCTGATAAAATCGCTAAACTGTATTGCAGATAAATAAAGGAGGCTTCTGTCAAGAATAAACACCATTAATCATGAAGTCTTACCCTCGGAGAGCCTGTGCTATGCATCTGCACAAATACACCAACAGCACCGGCACGCAACACATGCTTCCCTCCTTTACAGGGTTCCAGGCTGAAGCTGTCCTTCCTTGCATTTTGTAGGATTCAGTTAGCAATAGCATTTCCCAAACACTGTCTACATTTTAACTTTATAGCCCCGCAACCAGGTCCATTATTATAACATTTAGGAAAAATTGGCTGTGCTCTTGGGGGGAAAAAAATGAACTTGACAATGAAACAATTTTTTCCTGCTGACTACAGACCTACAGACACAATACGTATGTGCAATCTATGAAATAGACTGTATTTCATCAAAGCGAAGATGCTATTGATCTAAAGACACGATATTATTTTAGGTACCACTAAAAATGACAATACTTAACACTTGCCATTTTTGCTTTCTACTTACTAAAAGGGGGCTTTGAGACTTAGTCCCACATAGGTTTTTATCATGTAGCACTCTAGCACTGGCCCAGCAAGGAAAATATAAGACAAAAGAATTTCATTCAGAGATCCTCGAAACTTCCTCACGAACACCTCTTCACCAACAGCCACGGTGAAACACTACAGATCATAAGACACGCTCCAGTTTCAGAGCTGGGAAAAGGATGCACCAACTTAGCATAGATGTAAGTATGGAAGTATAACAGGTACATATTAGGTAATTCTGCTATTTGTCAAATATCTGTGACGTACCAGACACTGGTCGAAGTACCAGCAATCTGCTCCTTCACTGAGTTCCTGATCTAAAATGGGGTTGGATGATGACACTGGGCTTGCATAGCAGAAATACCTAAATACCGAAGCTGGATTCAAACCCAGTCTATGATTTTAAACACAAAGGAAAACTATCCCAAAACAAACACAGGTATGTGCATATAGGCTCCCTTACATTTATATTTTAAGATTATTGAGGCTCTTAATGGAACCAATGGCATGGCTTTCCAGTTATCTTTTTATTCCAAAGGCACCCCGTCTGAACTTATATTCAAATAGCTCTTATGTGCTGGTGGCACCTCGAGGTGCAAAACATCACTTAGAAAGTATGAGAGAGGGGATCCCTGGGTGGCGCAGCGGTTTGGCGCCTGCCTTTGGCCCAGGGCGCGATCCTGGAGACCCGGGATCGAATCCCACGTCGGGCTCCCAGTGCATGGAGCCTGCTTCTCCCTCTGCCTGTGTCTCTGCCTCTCTCTCTTTCTCTGTGTGTGACTATCATAAATAAATAAATTAAGAAAAAAAAAGAAAGTATGAGAGAGCGTGGGGGCATGCCCTGGGTATGGGCAAGATGCTCACAGCAGATGCTCACGTAAGGAGAGGCAAGAGACAAAAATGACAGGAGGGCGTATATGTATTAGGGCCGCGGTGTTTTCATATTCTATTCCTATTCCTATTGCCCACACGCAAGGGAAAAACAAGGGGAATAGACCTAAACTTGCCGATGACAACGGGATGTTAAGAAGGGATCTTATAGATCATTTATTCCAACTCTTGTCCCTCTCAGATGAGAACAAGGAGGCCCAGAGAAGTCAGAGAAAGTATTCAAGAATCCAGTGAATTCGTGGCAGAGCTGAGAATGGGACTTCGCTGGGGCCTACACTTACTTTGAAAATAACTTATAAACTGATTTTAAGAAGAGATCATCAGAAGCCATATGCCAACGGAGTTATATTTGAATTTTCTGAAATTACACTTAGAAACCCAAGAAAACAGCATTATCATGGGCTAATGTAACGAACATTGTTTTCCGGGATGCTCAGAGGTGATTACTGAGCGAAAGTGTAATCCAGTCCTGCTTCTAAGGGAGGCCTAATTGTGTTGCACAGGAAGTATTATGGCAGCTGTGTTTCAGCTCATTGGGGGATCTGTTTTCAGAGCCCACTCCAAGGAGAAAGGGCCTCTTCTAGACAAGAGAGGTTAACTCCCACCTTCCCGACAAATCCTCCCTGCCTGAAGAAGAACCTTGATCCCACAGAGTGAATGCATATAGTTGCAAAAGAGAAGACTAACGAGGGCCCCTCCCAGAAAGTCTATGGCACACAGTTTATGGCCATCGCCAGGCTCACAAAGATCAGAGACCCGGTTCAAACCAGGCCCAGCAAAAAGAGAAGAGGATCTCGAGGAACCAGAACCATGCCGGGCCACACTGTCGGGGGCCTTCCCCAGTTCACTAAGGAAGAGCTTCTGTATATAGAGAGGAATTTATACTGCATACAATTTTCATCACAGGTTGTATGGTCAATAGGTTCCAGCAAGCTCCTGGGTCTTCAGTTGGGAGGTTCTGAGTCAAAACTACTTCCAGACACACGATCAAGAAATGCAGGCTCCCAGTTGGGTGCAGCGCACCCCACCTGCCTGTGAAGAGTCCAGATGCTCACGCATAAAAGAATGAATTCATACAGAACCCATGTTCACTCAATGGGTGAACAGACCAGATCTCTGATAGAATTTTGTTTTACTTTTTTTAAGATTTATTTACTTATTTATTTAAGAGACAGGGAGAGAGACAGAGACAAAGAGCATGGACGGTGGGATTAGCGGTGGAGGGAGAGGGAGAGGGAGAAGCAGACCCCCCCCCCCAATGAGCAGGGACCCTGACACGGGACTCGATCCCAGGACCCCTGAGATCATGACCTGAGCCAAAGGCAGACGCTTAATCGACTAAGCCACCCAGGTGCCCCAAGAATTTTGTTTTTAAGATAGCTAAAGTTTGTTCAATGGTATCACAGCATTTTATGGTTACCTAAAATGAAGGTATAACTTATTAAACAGACATTTAATCTTTATTAACAGAGGTTTAAAAAACTGTAACTCCTAAGTTCGCTAATCGTCCCTCTCTGTCTCGAGTCATAAACCAACACTTCAGAAAATGACATCTGTGCACAAGAAAATAGAATGGCCAGGATTAAGACTATCTGAATAATTTTTATTACTATTGTTCCTTATTTCTACACAGATGGAGGTGCATTTTATGCAAATGATGACGAAATCCCTCCAAAAAGTAAATTTAACTTAAATGGTGCTAATGGGCTCTCTGGCTCCCCGGGCAGGACCACTTCAGTCCCTGAAGATTTAAATGTTCAGTGCAGTGCCCCGCACCACCTCCACGCCCACCGAGCGGAAACCAAGTGACCTGAACCCCAGCGCTGATTCAACAGCAGCTCTGCTGCTGCCCTGGAGCGCCGCGCCACCCTCTCACTAATGAGGCTACTGGTGTCTTTGGGCGTCCACGTTAGGGGCACTTCGGAAGCCCCCTGCCTGGCACAGACCCACGGCAGGTCGAACCGGTGGACTAATCACACAGGCTGGAATCAAATGGGCTGGAAGAATCTGGAAACTTGTGGCTCCCAGGAATGCAATTCATGCAGAAAAGCGTTGTCAGAGCAAGGCCAGGGAACCTCGTGGGAAGAAAGCAAAATAAACAGTTCAACAAAGAAAACAAAGAAGGGCCAATAGCCTTTTCTAAAGCTTGAGTACACTGAGCCTTCAGTGGGGACCTCGGACAAAGGCCTCATCAAAGGACGCCCTTGCAAAGCAAACAGACCAAGAAGGATGTTTCTTTCCGATACACTTGGGGGGGGGGGGTGCGGGCGGTGGGGAAGGGCCTCCACTTTTCATCCCTTGCAATTCAGCCTCCACCTACCTCCCTCCTCCCAACAAACAGAGAAACAGCAGACAACAATAACCCAAATAACTGCCAAGTGCTGTGCCTGCCTGGGTCACAAGATGGGGCAAGGCGGAGAGGCCAACCCAAACTCCATAGGGTGCAACGTATCTCCTGACCGGCCTTCAGGTCACGGGAAGGCCTTCCCGAGGGCACGAGCTGCCAGCGCTGATCCCCGAGGCCTGCGAGCCCCCTTCTAGAGAATGAGCTCGGCCTTGCGAAATGCTCCAGGGCTCCACGCAGGGAACCCCCTCACAGGAGCCCCATGTGACCTGAGCATCCCTCCTTTTGCAGGACGGTGCAGGACCCCTGCTTCCAGCTCCCAGCCCCGCCGAGCCCGACTTCCACTGGGACGGGGATGTAGACCATCTTGTCTCTCAATATCCACGTTATGACACGTATCGCCGTGTCCTGAAACCCAAAGTGACCAGATTTTGATCATTAAAACAAGATTAAAATACTTCCGACTGACCTTCTCTTCCCCTCTTGACTGCTTCCATTAAGATGGAAGATCATGTGGCATAATCTCGAGGACAAACTGAAACTGCCACACAGAAAATGGACAGAAGTGAGCGCCACATGTGTGCATAACACAGTATACATAGGATAGATTTAGTAAAATAGTGGAGAGACATAGAATACTTACTTTAAATAAACCCAATAAACAGATTCGATAACATAAATAGCATATCCCAATAGCCAGCTGGCTTGAACAATACAAGTTGGAGATGTGCAGATTTCACTTACACCCAGATCTGTGTTGATAAATCCGCACAGTACTATAAGTGTATTTTCTCTTGTGATTTCTTTTTTTTAAAATTTTTTTAGATTTTATTTATTCATTCATGAGAGACACAGAGAGAGAGAGGCAGAGACACAGGCAGAGGGAGAAGCAGGCTCCCTGCAGGGAGCCCGATGTGGGACTCGAACCCAGGACCCCGGGATCACGACCTGAGTCAAAGGCAGATGCTCAACCACTGAGCCACCCAGATGCCCCTCTTTTAGATTTTTTTAGTAATATTTTCTTTTCTCTAGCTTACTTCATTATAAGAATACAGTATATAACACATACGACATAAAAAAAGGTATGTGTTGACTTCATGTTATTGTTAAGGCTTTTGGTCAACAGCAGACTAGTTAACAATCAGGTTTTTGGGGAGTCAGTAGTTACACGTAGATTTTCGACTATAATGGGTGGGGGGTCCGTGCCCCAACCCCCCAGATTGTTCAAGGGCCAACTGTAATTCTAACATTAATCTAGTCTATCCCAGGCAAATAGGACATGAGAAACCTTTTAAAATCAGAGCCCCTTTTAAGAAAGAGCTCTGATAGCCTTTGTTACTGACGGGCAATTCTGAATTCGTGTCTGAAAACTTTCACTGGTGTGTGCATCGTTTATGTCGAAAACAATGTAGGCTAGGAATATGGGAATTTTGTTCTGTGGGGGAGCCAGAGACTACTTTGAATAGGGGTAAGAAGCATTTTAGCAAGCCCGGAATGCTTTCTTTGGACTCTGTCTTAAAAATGTAAATCATATTCAAGCAACACGGTTTGGTGATTTGTTTTGCAAATGAGGCAGGTCATTTAACTGCCAGTGCCTCCCTCCTGCCAGCCCCCCTATAATAGAGATGCTGTTCACTTCTGATGAACTTGGCAATATTTGGATACCATTTGAATGTACTGAGAAGAGGACTGGTGCCTCTGGTTAGTGCCTTTAACTCATTCCCAGGCAGCAGGAGACACACATTAGCCTTGTGCAGGCCCTGGGGATCCCTTCATGAGCACGGAGTTAACGTGAGTCCTTCAGGCAGAGCTCTGAGTACCTGGGGCTGACGGGGCCCAGGGGGTGACGGGGCCTGGTGAGGATGGGGTCCTTAGGAACAATTCACAGGTAAGACTAGTGACTGGTGCCACAGGGTCCTCAGAGGTGAACCTGTAAAAGAATTTCTCCGATTGTGACTACACAGAAGGCATTTTGCTATTAGAGGGTCAGATTGAGGCTGCACATCCTATTCCCTTTGAGGAGTCCCAACCAAGAACTTGTGAATGAGTCTGTAATCTCTCCGAAGCTATATAAGGCAGTTTTAAGTATCTAAAACTTAGAAACATGTGAGATGCTGCATAACCCAGAATAGTAAGTGAGTGGATTTCAGAGAATCTATGGGTTTCGATCACAGACCTTTATCTTTCTTTTCTTTTCTGGCAATGTATGCTCATGCCCTAAAGGCAGTTTCTGCCCCTTCTTACCCTTTTCTCTACTTTCTTTTCTTCCTTTGTGCGGGTTGGGAGAGAGAAAGGGGAGAGGCAGAGGCGCAGGGTATATATAGATCCAGCATGCACTTGATGTTAATCACAACACTGGAGTTAAAAACCCATGCACCGTCACCAATTCAGCTAGGTCAGCGCAGAAAGCAGGCACGGGACCGGTAAGCCACAGGACCAACTGGCTCATTTTTACCCAAGTGCAAAAGTCCAGATTTTTCTTTTCAAAGTTCTTTTCCGTACAGCGATCTGATGAATGCACTGCCCAAACTCCCTACTTCAGGATGCAGAGGAGTCACACTTTTCCCTGCTAATTCCTTTTAGAGGGCTCAGTTCCCTAGCATCACCAAAGATGCAAAAATCCAGCCAATCTGTTACTCAGGATTCAGAAAGTTAGCGAGCAGGTTTCTGGAATGGTCCACGACCACTATATTTTTTGATGTATGCATTTCACAGGGTGGGGGTAGGGGGTACCACAGTCACAAAAAGAACTGAATGACAAGCAGCCCTGTGTCGTGGGCCTTTGTTCCTCTGGGGAAAGGTCTGAAATGAACTCAGCATGCTGTGCCACTATAGGAAATGGCATGTCTTTGTTTAGTTGGAAAGAGCGGGTTCTGTTACCTAAGCGAAGCAGAGAGGGCCACGTAGTGAGACCCACGGGCCCCTTCCATCCGGGTGACCGTCATCACACCGAGCCAACCCCAAGGTGTCTTCCCATTGGGACAAATGCTGTTCAAGTTCAATTTTCTCCAATGCAGATTTTGAAAAATACATAAAACCACGGCAGTAAATTTCTGTTTTCTTTGAAGCCAGGCTTACCATGAGTGGAAGCATTGTACTCCGAGAAAAAAGTCTGTTACAGTCCAGTACCCCCCAGACCCCCGCAACAGGTTTGACAGCAGGCTCTATAGAGCTGGAGGCTTCCGGTTCAGTGACCGTGAATACCTCCAGTCAATATCTGCTCCCGGACCTGACTGCTGAGCGCAGCATAAAGAACACAGGAATTTTATCCAAGAAGCTGCCGCTCAGGCTCTGTGAATATGCACTATAATTAGGGCCTGCTTTCTCTGCAACCGATGACCGAATTCGGTATTGCAGTCGTTAGAAATACTGCAAAACACAAGAACGTGTGATGCCCTCGGAGGAGCACTTGGCTCCGCGTTCATCTCTTCATGCAAAGTAAAGTGTGTGCTGGTGGGTCTGGACTTAGGCTGCCGGCCCCTTAAAGTTTTTAAGGTTCAGGAACTGAAACTCACCCACATTTTCAGACTGACACTTGGAACTGCGGGTGGAGGCGGGCCTAAAGTCGTTCTTCACAATTAGGCAGGCTTCATGGTATTTTTTCAGTTGGTCATGAGAAATGATAACCAAACAGTAAGGGTTATTATCTTTTCTGAACTGGACAGGCTACGCAATGGAAAATGCTGGGATTAGCCGTCGGAAAGTCTCAAAGTAGAAAATACGGTGAGTGGCATTCGCTTATAAAAAGCAATAAAGAAAGGTGCCTGGGTGGCTCAGTGGTTGAGCATCTGTCTTTGGCTCAGGACGTGATCCCGGCATCCTGGGATCGGGTCCCACCCACATCGGGCTCCCTGCATGGAGCCTGCTTCTCCCTCGGCCTATGTCTCTGACCCTCTGTCTATGCCTCTCATGAATAAATAAATAAATTCTTTTTAAAAACCCAAAAACTAAAGAAAGGAAAATAAAGCAGAAAAATGGGACTAAGAGTAGGGGTGGAAAGAGGGTGTTATTTTAGGTTGGGGTTGGCAAAGTTTATCTTTAAGGCCTCGCGGGCCATATCTGTCTGTCTTATGTGCCCAACTCAACCAGGCCCTTGACTGCTAAAGCCGCCTCCGACAACAGTCAATATGGGGTGGCGGTCACTGTGTCCCAATCAAACCTTATTCAGAAAAACAGGCTCAGAGGCTGGAGTTTCCTAAACTTCATTAGACAGTCTTCACAGAAGACTTCTGATAAGGAGACATCAGTGCCAGGAAATGTATGAAGTGAGGGTATCCGAGGGAAGAAGGTTCCAGGCAGATGCGTGTTATGACCTAGTCCAGCATGACTGACGTTCCACAGAGCATACCGCTATCATCACCCATGCCTTGATACGGTCTCCTCGACCCAACTGTCGAGGGCCACCCAATAGGCTACCAAGTCGACAAACCACAATTTACCAACCCACTCCCTGTGGTTGGGTGTGTACATTGTCCAGTTGTTTGGTTTCCCAAATTCTACAGCAGCAAACATTAACGTGTATTTAATGTTTCTGGCTATTGATAGGCTTTTTAGGTCGAAAGGCTTTTTATGGCTTTTTATACTGTCATATTTCCTACCTTAGTAATCGGCATAAGACTCTGACAGCCAGTGACGTTGAGAATGTCCTATCAGGTATTGTTACAATGATTTGTGCTCATCCAGTAAGCGCAGACTAGGCCAGCAAAGTCTCAGTGCTGATTTTCACAAGCAGAGGATAAAAGTCAAGTGTGTGGGGGTGGGGGGGGTCACATCCAATGCACTATTTACTCCCAAGCTGCGTAACCTCTCTGTGTCGAGGCCTCTGCATCTTTAAAATGAGGCTGGTCATATCAACTCCATCACAGCACTGCTCTAAGTTTAACATGGGAAATTATGTAAAGTCTCTAAAATTGTGCTAGCCCATAGCTAAACACTCAAAAATGTCATGTGAGCAGCTAAGGTCACTATAGCTGCACACGTTACACTATTGTCTTTTTTCCCCCCTTACTTTTGAAATTTTGCTCCTTTTTTGGTTTTGCATTTAAGATTGCTAATTTCATTAACTCTATTTCCATATGAAGGGCCTGGGGATCAGTAATAAATGTCACATAAGGTAACTATGGACTTTTTACAACCAGTAACTGATGTAGTATCAGGGAATGCACCTGGCACCAGAAAGCATCCAATATCGCGGTAAGTGCTTCTATATAATCTTAAGTTTTTACTTATTAAGCTTGTGATTTTGAGTTCTAAGTGTGCTAGCCTTGTTGGTATAAAGGTGACACACTCTAACGACAGTAAAGAAACAAAAAGAAAAGAAAGGTGTCAGCAGCGACCCTGCCCTGGCCCAAGAGAAACAAGCCCTTATTCTTGAAAATAGTATTTATTTAGGAGCTTCTATGCTTAAGATGTGGATTGGTCCCGGCAAATGCAGAGAAACACACAGATGGTCTTTGTACTCAAGAAATGTAATCATAGGGGATCCCTGGGTGGGTCAGCGGTTTAATGCCTGCCTTTGGCCCAGGGTGTGATCCTGGAGTCCCAGGATCGAGTCCCATGTCGGGTTCCCTGCATGGAGCCTGCTTCTCCCTCTGCCTGTGTCTCTGCCTCTCTCTCTCTATCTGTGTGAATAAATAAATAAATGAATAAACAAATAAAATCTTAAAAAAAAAGAAATGTATACATCTTTTTTTCTTCTTTTTTTTTGGCAGGGGGAGGGGGAGGGGAGTGATTCTTACACAATATTAGCTCTGTCACTACGCTACACTTCACCACCAGTCCTAATAATGGTTATGATAGAGCACTGAAGGGAAAAAAGGACTTTCCTTTGTTAACTTTAAATTGTTCTATTCAAATATTCCAAACTGGGCGTGCCCCCAGATACAAATACAAGGTTTTGCTCCATCTCTGCACTTTACTGAAGGGGAAGGAATAGAATGAAACCACTATTATGTGCATGGCCCCATCACAAGGTTTTAATAGGCAGCTAGACTGGAGGCTGCTTTTGAATAACTATTATGTGAGCTCCCGATGGGTACAGTACCTCCTAAAACAAGCAAGGTGCTGAATGCAGGGAGGGTGGGAAGAAACGAGGGAAGGAAACGCAACAGCAGCACTGGCCATCTACGTATCCGTCCTTTGCCTAAGCTTTTACCATAATGACATGTCTTTTCTTGGACCTTTTCTCCCTGGAAAGAAATGCATTTATTCATACTCCAAACCTGCTACTCATCTGCTTGCTATCGTCCCTAAAAGGCCATCGTCATCATGGAGCAAAGCCGTAGGTATTTCCAGGGCCCTCTATTTCACAGCTAGTATGAGTGGTCTGCTGTGCGTGGAGTCCTCTCCCCAGATGCCACTTGCAGTGGGAAGAGCACCTCTTCTTAGGTGGAATAATTCCACGCAGTCGGGCAGCCCCGGAAAGAGCCACATGGAGTCAAGCAAGAGAATAAAGAGCTGCCGAATAAACCAGAACACGAGTGCTCATCTCCCCCAAGAGAGGGAAGGTGAAGCGGGTTTTCTGGGGTGAATTAGTGACGTGGATGGTGAAGGGTGACAGCCTCTGTGACTGTGGGCTGGGAGCACAGCCCTGTCCACATCCACAGCTCCAGACAAGGGCAGCTCCTGGCTCAGCTGGCAAGGTTCTTGGGGCTTGAATCACCGCCATGGATTAGTAACTAAGGATCTCACTTTGCAAAATGAATTGCAGAGTTCAGTATGAAGCAAACGGACTCTCTGAAATTCAATTCATATTGGTCTGTAAATGAGAACCCTCTTGCTCCAAAAAGCTGTAGGTACAAGACAGACATTTCTTCCAGGGGAAAATTCAGAAGAAATGCAAAATTTAAAACTTTATAATTTGGGTTTCTATGAATAAATACTCTCTGTCTAGTTTTTAAAAAGGACATGCTTACATGAATTTGAACCATTTTTTTTTAGAGCTCACACTCAAAATGCTCATACTCAAAAGAGAAAAAAGTACTTTCTTGATGAGGGTGAATGTTGTCACTTGAACATCTAACTGTATTTTGGGAGAGGGGAGCTTAATATTGCAACTGTCTAAATTCCCAAGTGAAATCCAAAGATGCACACTCATTTTTAGCCTCAAGAGCATCGTGCACCCCCACAGCACACAATGATGCCTCCTGGAGTTATGCAGGCCTGCATGCAGCCCCAAAGAGAACAATGCAAGGCATGCAATACAAGGAGACCAGGAGCGAAAGATCAGCTCCACTCTGGATACACATTCGGGTTCTGCCTTTAATGCTCCAAAAAAATCTCAGAAATACAATAAAGTGCACTCACTGACATTTTCCCAAAACACTGCACTTTTTGGGGGCACCTGGATGGCTCAGTGGTTGAGCATCTGCCTTTGTCGTGATCCCAGAGTCCTGGGATCGAGTCCTGCATCACATTCCCCGTGAGGAGCCTGCTTCTCCCTCGGCCTGTGTCTCTGCCTCTCTGTGTCTCTCATGAATAAATAAAGAAAATCTTTTGGAAAATGCACTTTTTTTTTTTTTTCCTGGATGGCTTAATAAAACACAGAATCTGTGGTCCAAGCAAACGATTTGAGAGAGCAAGAGACATTCCGGTGTATGGACTGGGCACAAATCCTGGTGAAGTCTGTGGAGCGTAGCTCTCAGAGGAAAAGGGGAAATTCTCCACCTTCAGTGTTCCTTAATTTCCAAACTCCCTGAATTAAAGGAACAGAATGCAGGAGCTGTACATTTTCTATGGCAATCTTTAGGTGACGACTCAGGGAAAGGAGATGCCTACGATCCACTGTCCCACGTGTAAGTCCGTGAACCTACAGTCATGATTTTGAGTTGAGAAAGGAAATACTAATAAATTCTACTGTTATTTCCAGGACACTTAATGTGAGTTTCTATGCTCTGTCTACAGTGCGTACCCATGCACTGTGGATGATGCCCTGAGAGGGAGGCAGGGTAAGCTAAAGACACTGCATTTAACAAGCTGGTGCTTTAATGCAAACGGACGCATTTCCGTACATATTTATAAGGCTTGGTGGTTATTATTAGGCTGTAATTGTAGTTGTTCTAACACCTAATAAGCCATGGTTGGAAAAACAAAGGCAGGTTAATTTGTGATTTCCTCTACTCATTCAGAGGCAAATTAAGTGTCAAACAGCTAATATGGAACATATTTCATTTTATGAGATTTTAATTTAATTCTGCACCATATCGTTGATGCCTTAATATAGGGTGGTTTATCTAAAAAGAGGAGCAATTTATAAACCTCTTTCAATAGAATCTTTAATGATAGGATATGATAGCATAATTATCACAGCGCCTGCCATCCTTCTAAACAGAGACCTGCCAGTGCTTCCATCACCAACACAAATCCTGTTTTCAAGAGACTTCTAATTTCATTTTTAAAGCTGGCACCAGAAGGACAATTATGTGTACAAAATAATGAGAGTATCCCCCCAAATTTGGTCTTCTTATAATTAAAAATGTTTATTCTAAAAACTCCATAAGCTCACTTGATCTCATTTTCTAGAAGACAATTACAGAGCAAGCAATTTGGAACCCGAGTTCTAGATAAAACCATTTTACTCTTAATGGATGTGCTTTTAAGATTTCAGCAACCAAGTCACACTGGCCCAGATTACTCTCTGATCCTAAAATGATCACAGGCGGCCACTCCTAGCACCTCAGAAGGTGGAAAGGCCTGGAAGCAAGTCGTGACTGAGCGAGGCCCGTGTTTCTCAGGCCCCCGCTACCTCGGATGCTGGCTCCCAGCGTGTTCGGAGCTCTGTGCTCTTGAGAGTGCTCACATGTATGTGACGTCATTGAACTCCTCCTGCAGTCTGGAGAGCCAGGAAGGCCGAAAACCGCATTTCCAGGCAGTGAAAGGCTAGGGTAGGTTACCAGAGTTCCCAGGACAGGTGAGTGTGATAAAGCAAGGGTGGGGGGCATTAGAGCGGTCCCGCTCATCCCGCCTCCCAGATGGACAAGCTGAGTGTCCACCAAGCACCTTTTACAGGGTGCCTGGCCGGGTGCTGGGCACTGCCTGCAAACTAGCAGGGGGCAGTGAGCAGGGGCAGGAAATCACCAGAAAGATGATGTACCCCAGACTAAGGGCACACGTGGGGCGCTAGAGAGATGGCCTTGGGGGCAGGGATGAGCCTGGAAGGAGGCCTTGAGGATGAGTTGCTGAAGCAGGGGTATGTCACACAGAAGAGGAGGGCCACTGAGGGCAATGCGGAGAGAACATACTATTCCAAGGGTGCACCAGAGACACTTATGTCCGAGCCTCCCGGGCCAACCGCATAAGCTCTCGGGTCTCCACCCAGAGCCCTTCCAGGCCTAGCTGTCCTGGGTGGCCATGGACCCACCTTCCCACTGCCCTCTGCATGGGGCAATGACGCCCCCTCTCAGAAGACTCCAGGACCCTCCTCTGGGCCTCGGCATTATCAACTCGCCTCACGTTGTGAATTTGGAGAACTATCCGTTTAGGCAGCTAGGGAACAGTTCAGTCGGTTGTGTGAAAGTACCCTATGGCTTGGCCAGAAAAGCAGGAAGTCCTAAAACCTATAAAAACCCCAGCTCAGCAGTCATACCTGAAATGCAACCCCCAACTCTCAGGACTTTCCAAACCCGACCTGCCTCAAGCCTGTGTTTTTGTCACAGGCGAGCTAATCCTGAAGGGACAGTGACCAGGGCCCCGGCCGCAAGGTATGGGCCACATGAGGGCTTGCTGTTGCTGCATTCTGGCAAAGGACCAAGACGTGGGATTTTTATTGGTAGAGTCATATTTGAATTATTTAATAACAAGGCAAGCGATAATGAACCCATAGGAACTAGCTCATTCCATCATATAACCTCAATCCGGGGGGAAGTTTCTCTATAGCAGTCTTTTTGAAAGAGTAAAGCATTCTGAAATTCCACAGGAAATCTGATATAAATTACCACATCACAGAGACTGGAGTGTGAGAGGGATGAGCCATGTGCATCTCCAAGGCGGGCCTGGCCCTTGCAGGCTCTGTACCCCATGGGGCAGAGCCTCGTGGAGGGCCTCTGAGGTCCCATCTGCCCCGCAAAGCCTCCATACCACAGGACGAATTACATGGCAGGTTTCAGCCTGAACTTGGAATTTCCTTCTCTTTCCGTATAGGGGTTTTTAATTGGCCTCATGGTTTTATTTGAGTATATTTTTAGCAGGCTTCAGAACCCTGTAAATACTTACTTGTGTTTCAACCGAAAAAAAGTCAAAGAATAAGTCACAAGTTTCTGTATTCTCTCTCTATAAATACCCACTTCTCCTTTAATGCTTATGGAAGTCTGCAACACAGATTTATTACTTACCTCCAGGCAAATCTGCTCTGAAATTACAATTCAATAATGGGGGATGGATCCAAAAAACTGTTGGTAAAATATTATATGTGTACTTGGGCATGTAGTTACGGCTGTTAATATCAATTAATTCTGTTCACAGAGGAGGACTTGTTTTAAAACAACTTCATTTTTCTTTGGCACATACGTAATTACACAGCTTAACTAATGGCCATGGAGACGCAATCCACCATCTAAATAACCAGCATTATTCTTCAAAGTATTATTTGTGTTTTTCTAACTTTACTGTCTCAGAATGAAGGGTGATTACCAGATCTGACTAAATGTATACATCAAGGGCCCTTGAATGAAGGGGTGGCCCCTCCCAGGCGCTGGCACCAGTAATTATAGTATCCGACAGTTTTCCGGACATCGCAACAAAAGAATACCACCTTAGTGTGGAAATCCACTGTTCTTTCTACCCCCAACCTGGGTGAGATACTATTTATTTCCACAAAGTGTTCTTCTGCTTCCTGTCCTAACGGATGTGATCACCATCATTCCTTCCCTTTATCTTTGTGTAAATCATGTGCTCGGTCACATGCACCATCCCGTTTGGGAGACCTCCCCATCAATCAAAAGTCACTGTCGCTCTACACACCGTGGGGGCCCTGAAAATTCACCATAAAAATTTCATGACAATTCATGGCGATCGCTGGGACGGGACTTCCAGGGAACAGAAACGTTAGCATGAAAAACTTCAAACCCAACCTCTCCCACACACCTATTCCGAGTGGTAACTTCCCATTTAGACCTCTACCTTTTTAATTTAGTATTTACGGCCCACAGAACACACGTCAGCACAATATATAGTGAATACTTGCCAGCCACCTAGTGTGACAGGCATTCTTCAGGAAGCGACGGGGATTTGCTTCAGTGAGTCCAGGAACAGATAGGCTTGCCATATTTCAAAAGTAAATCTTACACTTGTATCACATCTTCAAAGCCCAGGAGCCGCACCGTTCACCAAAAGTCGTGAGACAGTAAAAGCTCGTGTTCTGTTCTGCTTCGTTAGTGGGTAAAGTTTGGCTACTTACACATGCAATGGAGGAATCGGAGACGGGTCATAATGGTAACGCCCCTCATGATGTCTTGCATCGATTGGTACAGGAGGGTGGAATGCAGGAAAGAGATGAGAAGGGTCTGAAACAGAAAGAAAATCCAGCATGTATAAAAGGAACGCTCTGCAACAGGATCCCAACCCATGACACAACGCCGCCATACTTCCTTCACAACGTAGGCCAAGCCCACGTTAAAGAACCTGGGGAAGTGGTCTTTTGAGTTCATTTGGAGGTTCGGGGGTCCTGGAGAAGTATGACCAAGCACCTAGCACCTGCCCCCGAGGACTGCAGCTACAACCCCCAAGGAAAAGCAAGAAAAGGAGAATAGCATGTGTCCTGTCCTGAAGGGAAGGCCTGAAGGGAGCCGCAAAACCCGAAGGACCAGATCTGAGGACACAGAGTTCTTTTCAATTGTACTGCCAGGTGAAATTTAGACAAAGACGTAATATAAATACTAGTTTCATCTCTCTCCCATCCTTGATGCTTTTTAAAGGAAGGAGTCTTTTCTAAAGCCCCGGCCAGAAAAAAATAAAAAATAAAAAAGTCCTTGCTACAATCCATGGGTCTATATACATGTATGTACACACTTAAGTGCATATGTATGGAGCACGCGCACACACACACGATTTTAAAATTTATTTTTTGTTATTTTTTATTACTTATTTTACACAGAGACAGAGGTGGAAACACAGGCAGAAGGAGAAGTGGGCTCCATGCAGGGAGCTTGATGCAGGACTCGATTCCAGGACCCCGGGATCACGCACTGAGCCGAAGGCAGACGCTCAACCACTGAGCCACCCAGGGGTCCCACGGTTTTAGAATTTAAATGCACGCTCCCCTCCTCCCTGTCCTGGGTCAGGCCTCCACTGTCCTGTCACAAGGAAAGGGCAGCAGATCTGTAGGTCAGCCGAAGAGATGCGCCAGGGCCTGGCTGGAAGAGGTGAGCAGACCCTGTCACACGGACAGGGAGGCTGGGAGCAAAGGAAGGAATGCCGGCCTGCAGCCCTGACCCTCTCCTTGGACCCAGACCAGGCCCCCTCTGTTCGGGCTCAGGCTGCTGTCAGCGTTTCCGGGGTTCCTGTGGGTGCGCGGACCTCCGAGAGCTCCTCCACTCCCATTTACTACAGTAACTTAAGCAGACTGCCTCTGACAAATCTGAACATAAACTTTTTTTTTCTAAATAGTGATTCACTGCAAAACCCGAAGAGAATTTTGCCAGATTTTTCTCATCAGAAGCATGGCTGATACTCAAGTTTTCCCCCAAGTTCCAAGAAGCAAGGTGATGGAGCGACGCTGTGTCTCCAAGGCCATGAGCCTTGCGCCAAAGCCTCTCTTCAAATATTACCTTCCACACACGCTTGTCCTGGCACCTGCAAGAGAACAGCTATCGCCCCAAAACATTCCCGGGGACTGATGCAGGCACCAGCGGTGCCTCAGCAGGGCTTCCAGCATTTTCCCAAAGTCTGAAGGAAATGCATGAATAAATTAAAATCGAAAAAAAAATTATGAAACCTTACGACCCTTGTCTGAACTTTGCCCTTGCTGCCTTCCTTTGAGAATCTACCAGTAAGGTTATGAGAAGAAGAAAAAAAAATAAGAGTGAAAAACTATGGACACAGTGTTGGGAGAACCAAGGAGGTGCCCAAAGCTACGCTCCATCAGATGTAGAAGGTTTCTTGGAAAACCTCTGGGACAGAGAGGATGTGATGTTTGCCTCACAGGCTTGCTGACTGCATGCAATGTCTACCATAAGGTAAAGGTGGGAGTCAGCGCAGTGGTGCCGTGCTACTGTCTCCGTGCTGTCACCCAGTCGAGGCACGCTGGACACTGAGCAGGTGAGGGATTTCCAACTCCCTGATGGATTACCACACTATACGCTGTATAAATTCCACGCGAAAAAAATCAGTCATATTTTAAGTGCACTGCTTAGGACTTAACTATGAAGGGAGGATGGAGTTACTCTTTTGTCACCAAAGCTCCGTGGCTGGCGTGCTGACGTTCAAAGTGTATCCAGCGCTGCTGTCACACTTGGTGAGCCACGCAGAGCCAAAATGTCCAATTCTGCTTAAACATTTTTTTTTAAGATTTTACTTATCTATTCATGAGAGACACAGAGAGAGGCAGAGACACAGGCAGAGGGAGAAGCAGGCTCCCTGCGGGGAGCTCGATGCGGGACTCGATCTCAGGACCCCGGGATCACGCCTTGAGCCCAAGGCAGACAGTCAACCACGGAGCCACCCAGGTGTCCCTCACTTAATCATTTCCAATGCAAATTAGTCATACTTCTTAAAACAACATACAATGGAGTGGAGCCACCTTTTTCAGTAGTTTGGGAGTCTGACACACATTCAGTAAATATTTCCTGATTTTAAATTTTGAAACAGGCCCACATGTGTCAGGTTTGAGTCCAGGGTGAGGCAGACGGCCACCAGACTCAGGGGTGGTTCTTCTTTCTCTTCTCCTTTCGGTGGTCGGTGCTCATGCGAACACACGTGCGTGCCTCCAGCAGACTTCAAACCTTCAAACTCAGCTCACATCACCTGCATGCACTTGGAAATCGGAAAAGTAGAGCCACCAACACCGTGTTCTGGTCAAGCGTTCATGAAACCTGACCCTCCTGAAGGCTCGTCCCACACATTTTCCAGGGACGTTGTGACAAGTATGTCAGAGTTGGAGGATCTTTTCACTTCTTTCCTCCTTGGCTCTTGGCTGTGGTCTGTGTGATTCAATTCTCTCCACCAGATAAGTGGGTGTCAACTGTATCTGATTTTCTCTATGTGGGTTCAGCGATGAATTACGACAAGGCCCCAAATCCACATTTTTCATATACACAGGGCTCAAAGTGTGTGAATTTATTCCACACTGAGTATCGGCCTCATGCGTCCAGGAAGTTAACACTCCTTATCGCTTGACTTTGGATAATGAGCTTGAGCTGATTACGGGCATACAGGCGAAGACCAACCTGTAGATCCTATAAAATCAAGAGTACACCCGAGCTGCATAAAAATTTCCTCCCCAAGGAAACCGATAGGGCTGTCATGGATATTTAAAAGGCACCGCCACCTTCTCGTTTTAACCAGAACATATTTCAACAGGACTTTAATTCCCTCTTGCTCTTTCCCTCTCTCCTTTCAGAATGAAAAGAGAAGATGGCCAGGTGCTGCAAAACAATTTGAGAAGAAACTGGAAGACAATCACTGAGGCTTTCGTAGTCCTCTCTCGCTGCTGAGTCCAGGGTTTTGTGAGCGTCGAAGCTCATTCCGATGGACAGTGTGTGTTCCTTTAGGGCCCAAAACACTCGCAGATTCTGCGTTCTGGAATTAGGGTAAATAAAGAACAAAAAGTAATGGATCTGATCTGAGCACACATCTGGTCTTGGTTTAATAAGTATTTTACCATTTTGATTTGCTTCCATCTTGACGTAGTCTAAAACCACTCATCGTGGACTGATGAAGTCTGTGCAAACCACCACTCCCGGGGCATCGGCTACGAGTGGAGACGGCACCTTGCTGCCTTCTGGGACAGATGCAATGGGACACCCCTCTCCCCATTCAAGACACGCTTGAAGACGGCCTACAGATGTAAACGAAGACTAAAAAGAGTATATGATCCTGTCCTACCGTGTCTGTGGCATCCCAGGACATGGAGCCTTGCTGGTCCTGTCCTACCGTGTTTGCATCCCACGACGTGGAGCCTCGCTGATCCTGTCCTACCGTGTCTGTGGCATCCCAGGACATGGAGCCTCGCTGGTCCTGTCCTACCGTGTTTGCATCCCACGACGTGGAGCCTCGCTGATCCTGTCCTACCGTGTCTGTGGCATCCCAGGACATGGAGCCTTGCTGGTCCTGTCCTACCGTGTCTGCATCCCACGACGTGGAGCACCACAACATTTTCTCAAAGGAAAGAAAGAAAGAAAGAAAGAAAGAAAGAAAGAAAGAAAGAAAGAAGAAAGAAAGGAAGGAAAAGGAAGTGTCCCCCCCCCCGCCCCCCGCCCGGCGCTGGGTGCTTTCGTGGCCTCTGGCCCGTCGCCTGCACGGCAGGCTGGGCAGCCACGACGCCACCGGGGACACCGGCCCGAGAGCAGGCGCAGGTCCCCGCCGCCACCGCGTCCTCCTCCCCGCAGGTCCCGGGGCGCCGTTCGTCCCCGCGGCCCTTGACAAAACCCCGCGTGATGACTTCTCCGAAGTCGGGCGAAAACTGCTGAAGCAGAAGCAAGTGCCAGGAACCCGGGCTCCTCCTATTTATCATACAATCTCCTGACTGATGGCTCCCCAAGCCGGCCGCTAAGTGCTGTGTACTCTACTGTCAGCAAACTAACGGGCCAAACGGAAGACAGGGAGACTGATGCGCGGGACCCGGGAATCAATTCCGCGAGGGAATTAAAATCCTCCCAGGTGCGGGGGCGGGGGAGCCGCGGAGCAGCGGCGCGGGGGCTGCACGGGCTTCGGGCTGCAAAGATGATTTATTGCGCGCTCGCCGGAGGCCTGACTATTAGGCCAAACCCCCCTTCTACGAAACCGAGATGTGAGGAGCGCGTATTATCCGAGGCTTCGGTGGAATAGTCTCTAAACCCCATACATATGTAATTGGCTCGACACGTGTTTAAGTAAAAATATTTGTGCTGGGCGTCGTTGTCAGTATTCGATTTCACGCTGGCTGTCATCACGCTCCGCGGTAAGCGTCTCGTTAGGGACGAGAGGCACGGATTTCCAGGTCCCTTCGCCACAGGCCCGGGTTGCTCCTAAGGCCCGTAGCCAGAGAGGCACCTGGACACTTCTCTTCCGTTGCTGCCTGGGCCCACGGAACGGTTTCAGCGTGCTCAGGCTAGGAGAGCTCTTAGATGCCATTCTGGAAAACTGCCTTCTAAAGTTGGAGATTTCCACGGGAACATTGCAGACTGACAAAGAAAGGTCAAAGTTGGCTCCCCCAGTGCCCTAAAGGAGTACAATTCACAGAGGGGGCTTGAGTGGCCCAAAGCACCCAGGAAACCACACATGCATGCGGCCCACCACTGCCCACGGTCTCCTGGCTTAGCTAAATACTCCAGTCGTCTGCACGCGGACTCTGGAAGTTATTCGAGGCCAGAACTAGGGATGATTTTTCCTGTCATTAGGGTAAACCCTGCCCGTAGGAATGTCCAGTCCCCTGAAGTTCACTCAATCGTCTGTCGTCAGCAGAAACAGCACTAAAATCCCATGTGGCCAGCGGTCACTGTGCCAGAACCAAAATAATCACCCGGTGACTATCAGATGAGAGGTCTCGAGCCGCTGAAAGGGGGAGAGAGAGAAACCCTTTCCCCTCCAGTGAGGTGCTGAGGAGCCACTGGGGTCCTGTCTCTGCATCGTCCGCCCTGGGCATCTCCAGTCATCACTTTCGTGCTTGCGAGACCTTTGCCGGGGCTCCCTGGCCTGGAGGAGACCTCACCAGTCGGCCTGCCCGGAACACCCAGGCTGGCTCCCTCACGCACACACTCCTGCCCACGGGCAGGAGCACGGCCCCACAAGGGAGACCATCTGGCCGCTCTGAGGACACCCCAGTGACGCCCCTCTGACGACACCTGACCAGGAATGTCCAGAACAAGGCCATCCGTGGCCCTCCTGGTGTGCTACGAGTGGAAGCAGAAGAGTGGCGCCCCACCCGGACCAGCTGTGGCCTGGCTGCACACCCAGTGGGCTCACCCCACGGAGCGCCCCATGGAGCATGAGGAACCTTCTTTGTGGTCTCACACGCGTGTGGTCTAGAATTGGAAACCTCTCCAGTCTCGTTAGCACATGTAAGACCCTCTGTAGCGTGGTGCAAGTTTTAAAAAACTGCTTCTAATACACTCTAGAAACCTGTACATGTCTAGAAACCTATAGATAAAAAAAAAAAAAACACGAAAACACAAAAAGATGTATTATTTTGTCACTGTATATCATGGCGGGGGCCGTTTTTACTTGGAAAGAAAATGCTACGGAGGCGTCCGCAAACTGCTTCATGTGGGCCAGTTTTTGTAAATAAAGTTTTATTAAAATACAGATGCACTCTTTTGCTCACAAACTGCTCGTGTCTGCTTTCACATGATAATGGCAGGGTTAACTAGTTATGACAGAGAACACATGGCCCACAAAGCGTGACACATTTACTATCTAGCCTTTTACGGAAAACCGTTCGACGAACCCTGTCCTAGAGTACCACAATCAAGTAATTTTCTGTAATTCTTACCTTTCAGAAAAGCCACCCACCAAATTTTTCTTTCCCATCCGGAGTGATTTTTGAGTAAAAGCACTGCCTATGCAAAGTACCTAGATGCTGATCGGCGTTACTTAAAAATATCCGTATAGTAGAGGTATCCGTACTAATATATTATTCTGAAAAGGGATACCTATCCTGTGATTTTTAGCAAAACCTATCCTAAACACATTCTAAGATAAGCATATTGATGGATGAAATGGACTATAAATTTAGCAGAATAATGGCAATAATCATTTAACACTTGCAAATTTAAGTTTCCTTATAAATTAACTAAAATATACACAAAGCTTCACAGAAAGCTAATTAACAACAAAAACTATGCTATTCCTAAAACCCAATAAATTTTATATCTGGCAACTATCCAACATTCCTGAACCCTCTTGTATAAATTTCCATGGGCATTCCCCACTACTCAAATAGCAATCTTTCTATCATTACTTCTGTGTAGCACAGAGGCGTATTAAATTAATTAACATTTTAGATCTAAGTGCTACCCGGCACTACACTCTGATCACACTCTAATCCATCCACATCATGCTTCTTAACAAACATAATTACATATTTCCACAAGAAAACGACAGATAGTCCTCCGCCTTTAGCACCTCGAATGTGTCCTGGGTAGTGAACAAACACTTGACCTCTCCTCTTTTTGGTTCCTTCTAACTTCCTTCATCAGCGAGCCTTTGTACATTTCTCAGCTAAAAGTCTCATCCACTAGCTTCCCAATGGCGGAAACAGACCACATCTACCTACTGGCCAACCCAAAGGAATCCTTCCATCCAGTTTCTGGAATGTCTCTTGCCTATGATCCCATATATGTGTCATGGACATGACATTTTTGTTGTTTCTAGCTTTCCTGCCAGGATAGGAGAGAAAAAAATAAACAGAGGAAAAGGAAGCACGGAGAAATAAGAGAAGGTTCACAGCCATTATACCTAAACCGCCAAATTCTCTGGGGGAAATCACACGACAACATACCAGGAATCACTACCTCTAAAAGGGTCGAATCACTTACTTTGAAATAGACTAATGGTGCATTTCCAGTGACAATAAGCAAGCTTGGAAATTAAAAGATGGGAACTGATTACTAATCACAAAGTCATAGATCAATGACCATATTTTGGTACAACATGATTCAAAAGCCAAATGCATAGCTCCAAAAATACACGGTAGGATTCCTAATGCTGATAAAATGAAAGCAGAGAATGAAATGTTTGCAGGAAAAGTGTTTGGTATCTCAGATCTAACTACAGAGGCCTCGGAGACACAATGGACTCAGAAGTCGCCTGGTTTAGTGAGTAAGCCAACAGTTCATCCACAAAGGTAAGGTCTAGAAGTTGTATCCTATCCAAAATAAATTTACTCAAAAAACAGCTCCCAAACACAATTTCAGTGTTGTGAAATTAGCAGAAGCAGGTAGTGAAATGTCATGGCAAAAGAATACGATACTTTATACTTTACAAAACTCATCCACATTTCCTCATGGGATGCTCTTGGCAACCCCCAGACTCATTTCCAAAGCTTTAGTATTATTCCCCCGAGTCCTGTTTCTCTCTTTTTCCTATTGTCATGACAATCTTGAGAGTCAAGAAGGGCAACTTCCATGATCTGCTCAGAAAACGAGGTGACCTACACAAAGCTGCGGAAAACTAAGGCCTTGTGACCCAAGTCTGTGCTCTTTGTATTTTGGGCAGAGCACGCTGGAGGAGGCAGGATTCCAGGCACCATGAAGCCCCTGCCGGGGGCTCAATCCGAAGCAGGAGGCACGAGGAGCTCGCAGGCACACAAACCCAGACCCACCGGGACGAAGCCCCACAGGGCTGACGCTCGGAGCATCTGGCGGGAGAAGGAGGCCACTTGTCCGAGAGAGCCACTCATCCAAGTCCACTGGAGCAATATTTTGATGGCAATGGAAACCCAGCAGTGACCTCAGGCCGTGCTGGCTGGTCTTTGCAGCCAATGAGAAATAAATGAGGCATGCATTCATTCGGTTCAACATCAAACAAGAAACTGGTGAACAGTAGATTTTTGAGCCCTGCGTCGGGCTCCATAATCGGCTGGGAGTCTGCTTGGGATTCTCTCTCCCCCTCTGCGCCTCCCACCCACCACATGTGTGTGCGCCCACTCTTTCTCTTTCTAAAATAAATAAATAAATCTTTAATAAAAAAGAGAGTTTTTTTATTCTCCCCTCTTTAAACTCCACTACCCACCCCATTTCTAGTTCTCATCCATCAGTAATGAATGGTCTTTCAAGGTTTACCTCATTAACAGTAATTAACAGTACTAATAGAAACAGTCAAAAGTAGAAGCAAAATTCACTAATACATGTCAGGTACTGTACTAAGTCTTTTTTTTTTTTAAGAAACATTTTCTTTTTAATAAGATTTTATGTATTTATTCATGAAAGACACCCAGGCAGAGGGAGAAGCAGGCTTCACTCAGGGAGCCTGTTGGGGGACTCGATCCCAGAACCCGGGATCACTACCTGAGTCAAAGGCAGATGCTCACCGCTGAGCCACTCAGGTGTCCCTGTACTAAGTTTTAAACTCATGGTCTCAGGCAGCCCCGGTGGTGCAGTGGTTTAGTGCTGCCTGCAGCCCAGGGCATGATTCTGGAGCCCCTGGATCAAGTCCCACGTCGGGCTCTCTGCAGGGAGCCTGCTTCTCCCTCTGCCTGTGTCTCTGCCTCTCTCTCTCAATCTGTGTCTATGAATAAATAAATAAAATCTTTAAAAAAAAAAAAGGTAAACTCATGGTCTCACTTATGTCTCCGTATGACCCTGGGCGCAGGTATGATGAGTATGGCCATCCTTTTAGACAAGAGAGATGGTGATGGCCCTTAATCAGGCAAAGGCAGGAGAACATGGCGCAACCAGTGTCTTTTTCACCCCAAAGCCAGTGCTCGGACGCTCTACTGATGCTTGTCAGAGTTCACGCTTTCTATCACATCTTATCTAAACCGAATTCTCCAGATTTATCTTCTGGTAACCTAGACTGGCCATGTCGCTCCCTGCTCCCAAAGTCTGCAGTGGCCCTGGATAACCTTCCCAATCCAACTCAACCTCCAATGGGCAGTAAGGCCCCCAACAACAAGGCTGCATCCCCATGCTCCTGTGCCCATGGGAAGCCATTCATGGCTTCTAAGGTCCTCTCAGTGGAGAACGAACTCCCTCCTACTCGTCAACTCCTAGTCTGTCTTCAAGAGTCATGCAAATAACCACCTGCTCGGTCAAGCTTCCCCAGGGACCTAGAGGGAATACTTGCCCCTTCTTCCCTTCTCCATCATTCAGGTTGTGTGAGTCCACTACGGACAACCTGTGCAACTCTGTCCGCACCTCCAAGTGCTCCCCCATCTCCTCTCCCATTAGACTCAAAGCTCTCAGAGGGCCCTTGTGTTCCTACTCCAGCGCTCTATCTCACACCAGTATGGGATTACTCATGACTGAGCTGTGAGCACGGCTGAGGCAGATAAACACCCACAAGGAAGACAGGCACTTACTCTGTTCCGCTGCCATGCCAGGGGACAGTAACACTCCCTGTCCTGGCACATGTCAGTCTACTTCCCGTCCTAGGCTACCTGGGGCATGAGGCCCAGAAGAGGAGCACCGATCCTTGCAGAAAGCCAGGAGATGTGGACTACAGGAAAGGGCAGGGGCGTGGGGAATGGCAGCAGTGGACCAGGCCAGTCTCCCACGTGGGCGCTGCAGGACCTCCATCACCTTCCAGGCCTCCAGCACTAGGCACGCTGCCATCTCTTCGGAATCCTCCCTGTGCAGGCTTCCAGGTGCTCCGCACACTGAGAACAGGCACAGGGCCAGCTCCCCGAGAGATGCCTGCGCACACGGGGCAACGCCGTGGCTCTGCTGCCCACCCTCCAGCCCTGCGAGGCTGCCTGCCACCTACCACATGGCCAGTCACTTCACATGGGCATGTGAAGCCACCATCCAAACGTACCCCGCCACCCCCCAGCCTGGGGGGACAATGGTTGGCGATCAGCAGTAACCTCCCCAGGCTGGACCTTTTCCAAGACTCCGAATGCCCTTTCCCGCCAAGAAAATGTTGATGCTTCAGTGAATTCAGGATACTTGAGAGGGCTAGCCCCCATATGGAAAAAGCTCTTTGACACAAAAGGTTGGAGGTCAAAAGTTTAAAAGCTCAGGACACAAATGACAGAGGCCCCTTCGCCCACACTCTCCCTCTTTTTGTCAATAACATCAAAGGCCCTGGCCTGTTCTTAATGCTATTATTGTTACGCCTTTGGAATCCATTGAAATTCCAGCACATTTATTGCACACCGGGAGCACTGAAAGGCTCCACTTTCCTGTCCCTTAAACTCTGCATTCTCACTGTCTATGAAGCATCATGAAGCAGGAACACACAGAGCTTTTAAGAAAAGAGTTTATTTTAAGTGCTTCTTTCACCATGATTGTAAAATAATAAGGCACACGGTGATGGCCTCGCAAGGAGGAGCAAGGAAGTCAGAGAGAAGGGGGAGGATCCGCTGCTGCTAGCACAGAAAAAAAAATCTCCTTCATATTTTTTGGCTCATGACAATGTAAGAACTAAAACATTCTTCGTTTTTCTTATACCACTCTTTCCACCACACTCCAGTATTAGACCCTAGGCACGTATTTCACACGTGCGCTCAAAGACATTGGCCACGTAAGCAGATAGCAAATGGCATCACGGGAGGGAAACATCTTTCTGCTTAAGAAGAGGGCTCTAAGGACCAGCTATGGCACCTGCACCTGCAGCATCCCCGCCATTAATGATGGAGATGACCAAAGAGTGGAAACTTTCAATGCCTGAGATTTCCCTAGTCCATTAATAAAGCTGAGCTTATCAAATCAATCACACTAATAGTATGGACCCAGAAAGGAAAAAAAAAAAATCAAAGGAAAAAAATCAAAACCTATTTAAGTTCATCGTAATATCCCACCTGAAGTCTCTTTGCACCCTTGGTGGAACGGTGGCCATCTGGCAGCACGAGCTGCCAGCCCCCTGACGAGCAGGGTCACTGAACTTACCTGACCACCTGCCTTCTTTACGGTCCACGCACTGCCCCCAAGCTGTGGGCCTGACAGAGGGGACTGGTCTCTAAGGTCCATCGTGCATACTGCTGCTGCTCATGCAAATTCCTGGGTGTGCAGATAGAAAGCCCAGGAGATGCCCACATGTGGACTCAACAACTCCAAGGGCCATTCCCCAAAATTCACACTGGGATGTCCTCTCTTGTTGGCTACCCTTTCCTTGGCCACCGTCTCATCTGACTTCTTTTTGGAATGCTAACTACATTCCAGATCATCTCTCACTGGATATCTCTTCGAGTACCTGCTCTCATGGTAATGCCCTTGGGTATCTACACTCAACTGCAGGCAGAGGCACCTGGCCCCAAGCCCCCCAGACTTCTGGTGTTATACCTCACCGTGCCTATAGAGAACAGAGGCCATTCATGCCCCTCTTCCCCTCCATGATTCCTACAGTCCAGACAAGCTGAGCTGCTCAAAAACATCCAAAAGCAATTCCAATTGCCAGCGTTCCTCTTTAGGACTCAGGTAATAATAGGTCGGGTGGGGGGTGGGGGTGGGGGTTGGTCCATAAACCTTCTAGTCTATTCAGCTAGGTACCATCAGGGACACTTCTTTCTGGAGAGGCCAGTGGTCTTGAGATTGCCCTCACTAAGCAGGGGCTTTAGGTTTGCTGCCTACAGCTCCCTGGGGCCCGAGCTTGCCTGCCCACTTCCCCTACTGCCACCAGGACAGCCTATGGCCCACCGGCCTGCGTTCTGCAGATCAAACTCTGCAGTGATCCCTGAGACATCCCTTGTCTCAGAAGGTGACCCCCTGGCCAGTTCTCCCCAGGGCTCTCCATCAGGATGTGGCAGCTGCTCACCTCATCCACAAAGGCCCACACTCTCAACGTGATCTCCACCTGGGTCCTCTAGTGCCTCTCCCCAAAGGGACCCGGGTTTCTAGACCAACTGCACGGGCCGAGCCTTCACAAACGATACTTAGCCAGTGTCTAAATGATGCCCATTTGTTCTCTGTGCCCTGAGGACAGGGAACATGATCTACTTCTGGAGTCCATATCTACACCTGGGGACACCTACGGCCCTAGGGACCACGGCCTCAATACACAGACATGTATCACTTCTGGGTGATGGTGGACAAACCCTTCCAAAGATGTCTGTATCCTGCACTTTTCTCAATGAGTTTCCACTTGTCAGAGAGTAGAGTCTAGACACATTTCTAGACAGCGAGGCTGTGTCTCACGCCTTGCTGTTTGTAAGTGTTAATAAAGACCCAAAGAATGATAATTTGAGAATCTCAATGTATTTAGAACAAAGCATGGGTTCAGTAAGTGATTCTATGAAACAGACCAAATTGATGATAACCTACTGCTCAGTCATCTTGGAGCCAGTGTGTATTTACACAATATTTAATACCCTTTCCATAGAAAAGCCGTCCTTCCCACTCAGGTTCCCCTTGTTCAGAATCAGAAGACCAAACATTTAGCACACTGAATAACGAATGCATGTGGCAGCCTGTATAGGACGAGTTCTGCTACGTACAACCTTCCCACAGTACATGGCTTCTCTCCACCTGTCCACACAGCTGAAAGCGCTTCCCATTTTAAACCGTTTCCTGGAGATTTACATAGAAACAAATGACAATAATGACTATAATCATAGATTTTTTTTGGACCCATAAAATAAGACCAAGTAAGACCCAGCCCAGTTGAGTCCATGAAGTTGCTCAAAGGGCCAAGTGACATAGGTGAAGGTGGTTCATAACTTCTAAGGGGACTCCCATTTAAAGGGTTATTGCTAATTCTAAGTGGCTCTCCTTCAATACCAACATCCAAGTAAACATCCAACATCTTCACGCAGGTATCTTCAACTCCATACCTCTCTGATGGCTCAGCCCGTGTTTCTCCCTGGCGCTCAAGCTGTCACTGATTATGAGGCACGTGAAGGGTTCTCCGTGCCTTTGTTTCTCAGTGAGTTCTGTGGTAATGACCCGACTCTGTCCCCCCAATTCCAGATTAGCCAGCAGGGTCGACAGCTCAACCATCAGAGGAGAGCCAAAAAAAAAAAAAGAAAAAAAAATGACAGCCACAGAAACATTCAAATAATAAATAGCTATTGCTCACTGAGCACTTACTACGTGCTAAGGATTACGCTCAACGCTGTTCACGTATTTCTAAAATTACATCACACGGCTGAGTGAGGTAGGTGTTTGCTCACTGTGTTTCACAAAAGGAGAAAACAGGGAGAGAAGGCAGGAAGTTAAAGGCATTCGGGTGGGAGCTGACAAAGCTTGGCCTCAGGTGCAGATCCCCCTGACTGCAGAGCTGGAGAAGGAGAGCTGCATGCATGACCCAGGCCCCCACCAGGAAGGCCCTCGCCTGCTTCCATGACCTGCCACTGCCATCTTGAAATTCTTCTTTTTTTAAAAGATTTTATGTATTTATTAAATAAGGGAGAGACAGAGGCAGAGGGAGAGGCAGAGGGAGAAGCAGGCTGCCTGCTGAGCAAGGAGCCCGATGCGGAGCTCGATCCCGGGACTCTGGGATCATGACCTGAACCAAAGGCAGATAGATACTTAACCAATTGAGCCACCCAAGCGCCCAGCCATGCTGAAATTCCTAACAAATTTCTGAGCAAGGGCCCATCATTTTCCTTTCGCAGCAGGTGCCCCACACCACTTAGCTCCTCCTGAGGACAGCTATTCCTCCCCTCCCTGGCATCCTGCTGCTTCACCCCTTAACAAAGGCTAAAGCAGTTCAAGGCCTCCTCCTCCACCCACCCAGGTATCCCCCGGAGCCCAGCCTCGCACCCCGACCTCCCACCCCTACCCAGGGAGCCAGAGGCTGGGACAGGGTGGGCCTTTCTGCTGGTGTTGGGGCGGGGAGGGGGGCAGTTCAGCCCCGCATCCTGTGGTGCATCCTGTGGTGGGGTCTCCCCAGCACACCTCAGCCGCTTCTCCCAGGCCCCGGGGACCCCGCTGGGCAGGCAGCAAGGTCCTGAGCACGTGGGCCGGCCGGGAGCATGCAGGCCAGGCCCCCATCGTCACACTCTTTCTGGAGCCTTCCCTGCGGCTACCCACGTCGCCCCCCCCCCATCCTCCAGCCATCCCGAGGGCTAATTGGCTGGTTTTAATCAAGACTGAATGAAGCCCAAGTCCCGCTCCACATAAATAAATCACAATTACTAAACCGCGAGACTCGGTGGGCTCCCCCCTCCCCTGTGGCCGGCGAGGAATTCCCAGGCCCGGGGCCTGCACAAAGGCCCAGGCCGGCAGCATCCGCAGGCTCCGTTTATCATTTCAACAGTTGCCTAACGACTCCTCCGGAGGGAGCGGGGAGCGGAGGGGCGGCCACACGGCTTCCGCCCGCACAAAGCAGATATGCATGGCTTATTTGAATGTCTCCAGCGTTTACTTTAGTCCCGGTTAAATACCTTCCACTGCAGAGTCAAACAAACAGTTCACTTCATTAGAAAGGCAAACAATTTAGCGAGAGAATACCGGCACTTGAGGGGAGCCAAGCTGGGCCCCGGGAAGGGGCCTGGCTCGGGAGCAGCGCGTGCAAGTCACTTCAAAAGCCCTTTCACAAATACTTCACACATTCACTGGTAATTAACAGATAACCCCAAAGAGATTATCTGCCCCGAGGCTGAGGGCCCTGGAGGATTAGCCCCAGGGCTGCTCCCCGCAAGCAGGCCCCCAGGGCACACCTCTTTCCTCGAAGTTCAAAACCCCAGAAGGAGCAAGCTCCCCCGCCTCCTTTCCCCCAGCTTAAAATACGGAAGCAACATCCCATTGAAACAATATTCGTTTTCCGCAACGGCTGCGTAGACGTGCCTGGGAAAAGCACAGGGGCCGGGGCAACAAGTGGACAGACGGGCTGGGGACAGGGACAGGAAGCTGCGGTGCCCGTGGTGGGTGGTGGGGCCAGAGTCAATGGTCTCTTGGCAAAGTAGGGGGCATGCGGGAAACCCTGCGGGGTGATCGGGGTGGATGGGGGTGATCAGGGTGGAAGGGGGTGGATTGGGGTGGATTGGGGTGATCGGGGTGGATCGGGGTGATCAGGGTGGATGGGGTGGATTGGGGTGATCGGGGTGGATGGGAGTGGATTGGGGTGATTGGGGTGGATCGGGGTGATCGGGGTGGATCGGGGTGATCGGGGCGGATCGGGGTTGACCAGGAGCAGATCAGAGCTGGTTCCTCTGCGGCAGCTGTGAGAGACCCCAGAGCGGGGCGGCCCGGACAGCAAGCCAGCCCCCCGACGGCCCCAGCCAGATGCTGTGTGTCCTGGCCTCAGAGCCCCAGGCCTGTCACCAGCTTCCCCCACGCCGCGTACCCCAGGGGCTCTCGTCACACCTCCCCATGCAGAGCCAGAGCACAGGAGGCCATCTGGGGAGCATAGCTTTAAAAAAAAGAACTCTCCTCCCTTTTTTAAGAACACACATAGCTACCACTGCTGCCCCGTGTACACACACACACACACACACACACACACACCCATCACAATCGGAAACTGGAACATCAAACAAAAATAGTCTGGGCGGTACAGGCGTCATCCTATTACACTTGAATTTGGGGTTTCACCCATGTTGTGGTTGTGCCGGACAGGGTCAGATTAAGCAATTCTAGTACTCATGGCTTTTAAGAAGTTGGTAAACCTCAAATGCCAACTGCAATAAATCATACAAGTCTCTATTAAAACTATAAATCACTCATGAAATTTAATACTGTCATGAAGAGTAATTAAGTGCTAATGTAATAAATCTACAAGAGAAAAAAAAACACACAATAATGCAGAATGTTAAGAGTAAGAGAATGCTCATGTATTAGAGCTTACGACAAATCTTTGTGCCCCCTACATAAAGCCTGCCTGTTTTCCTATCCCAAGCCAGTGGTCCTCGAGAAAGTAAAATATATGTGTGTGTATATATATATATCACTAAAGGGCCACATTCTCAAATAAACTCAGGACTAAGAGCCAAGGACACGATGCCCTTCTTTGCTGCCTGAAAATACCACCAGAACTTTTCTCCTGTTAAGGAAAACAGAAAGGAACGAAAAAGAAAAGCAGAAGATAAGGACAGACTGTCCCAGAGGCATCTTGGGTTTGAAAAGAAGTTTTAGGAGAAGTCACATTTTGTTGTTTTATTTTTTTTTTTTTCAGCAATTTTATTTATTTGACAGAGAGAGCAGAAGCAGGGGGAGGAGCAGAGAGAGAGGGAGAAGCGGATGTCCCTCTGAGCAGGGAGCCCAATGTGGGGTTCCATCCCGGAGTCTGGGACCATCACTTGAGCCCAAGGCCAGGGGGCTCCATCCTAGGACCCCGGGACCACGGCCTGAGCCCCAGGCAGAGCTCCCCCGACTGAGCCACCCAGGCGCCGAGGGAGTCCGCTTTCCCAGTGTCACCACCCCACCCACACCTGCCTTCACAGTTCTATTCGGGGTTAACCCTCCTGTCACCAAGCCTCCATGAGGGCCCTGCTCAGAGTCGCAGGGAGAAGAGGGTGCTCAGGCAGGTGCAGGGAGAGGGAGGGGGAAGGAAAAGGGTCTGAGAAGTCTGTTCCCCCTGAGGAAGGGGGAGCCTGGTTAGAGGGGAGGGGGCGCTAGGAATGGAGAGCAGGGACCTCAGTGTGCCTCCTCAGTGTGCCTCTGGCCCCCCACTGCTTCATGAAAACCCAGCTATGGGGTGTCCCCTCCCCTCCTCTCCCCTTCAGTAGGATGGGGCAGCAGGGGGCCGGCCTTTCTAGCCAGTTCCAGGGTGCTGCTGGGGCTGCGGGCAGGGGACCCACTTTGAGAACCACTGCTCCGGAGCCACACCTGGAAGGACATAAGGCCTGGAAGGACACGAGGCCCGGGCCCACAGCCTGGGAGGACTGCACGGGCGACAGGAGGGAGCAGATCCCCGGGGAGTACTGGCTTGGTGGGGGGGGCGGGGGTGCAGCCGTAGGAACGAGGAGAGGACGGGGGCTGCTGGGCCCAGGGGGTGGCGGGCAGTGGGACTGCAGGGCCTTGGGAGACAGGAGGAGGGGACCTGACTGCTAAGGGGTCACCCTGGCACCGGGCTGCAGTGGGACACAGAAGGCCGGCAGGGAAGGGCCCCGTTGGGGGCGGGGGGGGGAAGGCAGGGCACCCAGGCTCCAGGCGGATGCCAGGATGCGGTAGAACCACTTCTGGCCCGGAGACCAGGGGTGCGGCCATGGGCCCAGTCGTGCCATCAGCCATCAGAGGCCGCGGGAGTGGCCGGGAAGCGTGTGAGTGACAGGAGGACACGCGGGGAGGCCAGCTCCGGGTGAGCAGAGGAAGGGGGCAATGCAGGGCTGGAGCCAGAGCCAGGAGAGGGGGTGCTTCAGGCTAAATGCAGAGGCCAGGGCTGCCTGGGGGCAAGGGGGGCGCGGGGTGATGGGGACGGGCGGAGAGGACCACCATCCTCCTCCGCACCCCCAGGAGCCTGGCCCCTGAGACAGGAGAGGGGGTGCCTAGGAAGACCCAGGGAGCAGCTCCATGTGGGTGTTTTAACTGCGGTCACAGGAGAGGCAGGTGACCACAGGGTAGGCGGGGGGTGGGGGGCACCAGTCCTGGGGGGCAGGAAGCAGGTTAGACCTACGCCTTCCACTTCTCCGGGAGGGAGAGCGAGGGGGGCTGCTCTCAAGTGTTGGGTGAGGGACCTGATCTGTCCCCACTCGCGAGAGAAATATCAGACCTGGTGGCATTGCTGAGTCAGAGGCAGATTTTTTTTTCAGATTGAGGCCCTGGTTGTTGTTGTTGGGGTAGGGTGCAGGCCATTGCTTTTAGGTTTTCTGGCCCAAAGGCTCCCTCCAGAATGGTGCCATTCCTCACTTCCTTCCCACTGGCACATGGAATTGCGGACACCAGCCCGGAGCGCACGGCCCCTGGGTCCCTCGGATCCTGAGCCACACGGTGCTCCTGCTGCACCCCTGAGACGCTCTGGGCTGGAGAGAAAGGAGGAGGAGGAGATTCCGGGGCCCAGGTCAGAGCAGGGGGAGCCAGCAGAATGAGACAGGAAATCCACCCTCAAACCAGCCTCCACCCAGGACACCAGGTGCCCGGGGAAGACAGTCGCCCCAAGTCTGGATGCGAGCCCAGAGCCCCCAGCGCGGGCTCCCCCGGGGCAGCCGAGGCGGGGGTGGGGGGGGGGGTGGGCTGGGGGCGGCTGCAGGGGGCGCGGGCGGCTCTCACCGAGTGGCAGCAGCTGCAGCTGCTCTGAGCCCGTGGAAGGGCCGCTTAGGACAAGCTGCGGTCACTCGCACCCCTTTCAGGGACCCAGGACCCTGGACACGCTGCGGGGGATGGGAGCGGTCAGGAGAGGGGCAGGAAGGGAGGCGGCGGGGGGGGGGGGGGGGGGGGGGCAGAAAGAGTTAACAGGCAACAGCTTTTGCAGGGTAAAGCGTTTCAGAAACAGAGAAGTCGCAGGCACTCCCTGCTGCTTTTATTGCTTTCGCTCAACAGCTGGAGAAAATGTTTGATCAAAATATTTGTATTATTGTGTTTAACTGAAATGGCATATGACAGCTCATTATCCCAAACTCCGAATTCCCACAGCATCTGTCACAGCCACCCTACTAGAGACACTCACTCCCCCCGAAGATGGAGAGGCATGGGGGAGAGGACGGGAGACATAAAGCAGCAGGCATCAGACCCCAGACATTCCCAGCCCCAGGGGTCCAGGCTCCCCGTAAACAGGATGGGCGATGCTGGAGGGCGAGGCAGGTGGTGCAGGAGCTCGGGCCCCGGAGGCCCCCCTCCCTGGGCACCAGCAGCCCTGCTTCCTCTCCACGGCCTCCGGATGGGGACGACACCAGGGGCTTCGGTGTCCAAGGAAAGGGCCAGCGGGGATCTCCCCTCGTGGACATCGTCTGGAAGACTATTTGGCAAGGTCTATTTATTGATTGGAATTTTAACAAAATCTTGTCTCCCGGGCCTTCTGGCTCCAGGCAGGTTTGAGAGAAGAAAATATAACTTTTTAGAAATTATCATGCCATCTTCTCCATCCTGAAGTGAGGAACTACATGACGGCACAGAACTCACCTGCATAAGCCTCTTCCCCCGCCCATGACAACCGCTGAGTAAAGGGTCTCAGCTCTGCTCCTGCCAGGTCCTGCCAGGCTACCCTGGGAACAGGTGTCTCATAGGTTCTGCGCCGGACACGCAAGCGAAGGAAGACCACTGGTGAGGGCTTACCCTGCGTCTAGCCCATTTCTGAGAAGTGGATTCACCTTATTCAATTCCCACAACTATCCCAAGAAGCGCGCTGGTATCACTTTCTCTTCCCAGGTAAGGAGCTTCATGCTCAGAGAGGCGAAGCCGCAGGCCCCCTGGCCCAGCATGCATGTGGAAGAGGACGTGTGGGAGTGAGGATCTGAACCCAGAACTTCCAGGCTCTAAATCTCAAGCATCTCCAGTCTCCACTGCAGCCTGGTGCCATCCAGAGAGATGAAGGCTGCTGAGGGCCCACCAGAAGGCTGGAGTGAGCACAGATACACCTGCGTGTCCCTTCTTCAGCACACACTGAACCGATCCAAACGCTTAGGCAGAGAAGTTCACGTCCCCTTGTCCCTCTGCCCCTGTGCTGTACCCTGAAGAGAGGGCTGTACCAATGGAAAGAGCAGCGCCAGGTATCAGCCCCATTCAGCCACTTACCAGGTAAGACCTCTGGAGATCCTGAGATTTCTAAGTCCCAGCTTCCCTACCTGCAGAATCAGGGAGTGATCCCTTACCTGGTGCGTGCTGTACCGATGCCACGTGAAGCAAAGAGCCCCGAGGACATCCACCGGCATAACCCTGTACAGATTACCCATTCCTCGGAACACCCACCTTCCCAAGTATAAACCTGCTGTGCCCGCCCACGGGTCATTTCAGGAGCCCTAACCAACGTGAGATAATGTATATGAAAGCGCTAGGTCCACTGCCACCCTGTCATTTGGAACTATCACAATGCCTTGTTCTTAACAGCGCCTTTTACTCTAAAGTTAACATGGCCCTAATTCCCGCCGCATGGGTCCAATTGCTCAGCTACCCCAGGAGAAACCAAAATTAACATCCTGCGGGGCTCCGGGAAGGATGAATTGCAAATGTCACAGTCCAGTTCCTACTGCGCTGTCACATGTTCTGAGGCTAGGCCACGTCAGCCTGGGTGAACACAAGGGGTGGCGTCCCTGGGTACTCCTGGAACGCTAATAGTAGGGCAGCTATGAAAATGAGGCACTGCCCCCAGGGACTAAAGCCCCCGCCCCACCCAGAGAGGACGGTGGTGTCAGGAGCACCACCTGGAGAGTCCAAGAAAGCTCTACCCCACAAGAGCCAGCCTTCAACTTCCAAAAGGCCCACACAGCGCCTCCCTGGGACATGCCATGTTTAGAGAAACTGGTTGCTGTGTCAGTAGCAACTTTGTGGGGCACCTGGGTGGCTCAGTCTGTTAAGTGTCCACCTCCTGCGTTTAGCTCGGATCGTGAGATCGAGCCTGACTATAGGCTTTGCACTCAGTGTGGAGTCTGCTTCTCCCTCTCACACCCACTCGTGTTCTCTGTCTCTCTAAAAAAAAAAAAAAAAAAAAAAAAAAAAAAAAAAAAAATCTTTAAAAAATTTTTAAAAATAGTAACTTCGTATTTAATAAGCTTAGTGCCAAAAATTGGGGGTAGGAAATACAAAAGCAAACTCAGACTTTACTCTCACCACGATGCTAACTTGGAGTGATTATTTCTTTTGAATTCAATGCCACCTCTCATATTATGACAGAGAATCGACCAACCAATCAATGACTCAATCAATCAATACATAAAATAGAGCACACTGAATAGTGTTTTAAGTCGATAGTAACAATATTCTTTTTTACTAGGTTTCTTATCTTCCATAACCTCACATTTTTCTACATTTAATATACAGTATTTTATTTTAGTTTTATTTTTTAATTTATTTATTCATGAGAGACACAGAGAGAGAGGCAGAGACACACAGGCAGATGGAGGAGAAGCAGGCTCCATGCAAGGTGCCCAATGTGGGACTTGATCCCGGGAATCCACATATAGTATTTTAAAAGTTAAAACAAAAAACAAAACACTTTCAGAACAGAACCTGATATTCTAGAAGCTTCTGTGGAAAACATGGCATGCCAGGGTACTTTGCACCAGCAGCATGATTCCACCGTAGCGCTCATCCACTTTCCCCTTGGTAACGGGTATCAACACGTCTTTGTAATGAACTTGTCTTTTGATCATGTGTTAAGGTCTGTGTCATCCTCACATGCTATTCCACTGAGCCTGAAGATAGGCAGCTTTCTAAAAGCAAGTGGGGAGTCAGCATGCCGAGTCAATCAAAACCGGGGCCCCCGCCCCCCCAACGGGTCTCCTTATGGAACTAAGAGCCATGCCTTGGGGGTGTCCAGGACAGCCAAAGCACTGATGAAGACTACCTGGCTACCTGGCGGCATGTGCCCAGCCCCTATGCTTTGGGAAAAAAAAAAAAAAGGTAGTAATAAGTCACCTGGTGTCGTGGATTTGACTGTGTGCCCCAAAGATACGTTGAAGAGCTAATCCACTGAACACATGAATATGCTATTAGGCAGAAACAGGGTAATCAGGTTAGATGAGGTCATCGGGGCAGGGCTAAATCAGCAGGACTCGGGTCCTCCTCAGAAGAGGAGATGAGGACACAGGACAAGGGCCACGGAGAGACAGGAGTGATGCTGCCCCTGCCAAGAAACAACGAGGGGTCCCGGAAGCTGGAAGAGGCACGGAAGGCTCCTCCCTGGAGGTGTCAGAGGAGCCGGGCCCTTGATCGTGGGCTTCAAGCCTCCAGAACTGTGAGAATAAAGGTCTGTATTTTCAGCCGCCCTGTTTGCGGCTCTGTGTGATGGCAGCCCTTGGGAATGCGCAGTCTTGAAGGGAAGTCCGCATTCCGCACTCTTCTAGGGCAGGAACAGTGATGGGTATTTACAGGCAGCAGCACATAAAAATCCTCAGCAAATCTGAGCAGAGAAAAGCATGCGCAGTAGGCCTCTGTCAGATTTTTGGCTGTGAAGCACCCATTACTTCTTCCCAAACAACTGACTTCCTTTGGGAAATTACTCCTCTCCCGTCTTAGGCTCTGGAGGAGGGTAAAGGGAAAAGGCCGCGAGCCTCACCCTCAGGATGGGCAGGGCTCCTGGCTCGGACAGCTGAGGTCTCTTCTGGGAACCTGAGTCTCGGGCACAGGGACAAGGGGAAGGAGAAGTGGCCGCAGTCCATCGCCCACAGGAGACTATCCCTCCTTCAGGCCCGGCCCACCAGTCCTGGCCACTAAAGCCACCTGCTTCTCTAGACCGTTGGACCGTTTCAAGCTTCTGATGTCACCCCACCAATTCCTGCTGGTGCAAGAATTGGAATCTGTTCTTGCTGCTTGTAATCAAATGACCCTGGCTGCTGCGAGAAGAAAACCACACGGCCCAGCCGGTCAGCAGTGCCAGCGGATGGGGCAAGTCGCTTCAGGGGCTCCCCAGGAAAGTCAGGACACCACCACTTACCCGGCTGAAGGCAGGCTCTGGGTCAGGTAACCCCAAATCCTCTGCCTCTGCCTATGACTAGGTTGCCTGTGATTTTCTAAATGTTACTGCTGAGGAGGTGAATTCTCACAGGTCTGGAGAGGGGAATGTGAACTGCAGGTCGAGGCTTGTCCTGCTCCGGCTTGCCCAAAAGTTGAGCAGTCTTTCGAAGGCTTAGTCCTCCAAGCTACCTAAAGACACACGCACAGGGTGCTGTCGCGGTGACCAGCCACACCTTAGGAAGGATGCCTAGCTGAGGCGGATCACTGCACACACCAGATTCAAAAATCAAAGGCCTTCAAGCTCCATCCTGCATATCAGGCTTGCATTAATTATACACCACTGCATACCCACTCACTTCACATTTTCCAGCTTAAAACACCAAACACCTGTCATATCACAATTTGTATGGGTAAGGAATGTGGGAGCAGCTGAGCTGGCTGGTTCAGGCTCGGGCTTTCTCGTGAGGTTGTGGTCGAGCCATCCATGAGGGCAGTGGTCACCCCGAGGCCTGACCGGGGACGTTGTGCTTCCCAGCTCTCTTGCGGAGCTGCCAGCAAGCACAGTTCCTGCCTCTGCCCTGGTCTTTCCGTAGGCTGCCTACGTGACCTCACGACAGATGGGGCAGCTGTGTCCGCCAACAAGTGATCCAAGAACGTGCAGGAGAGCCACCCACGAAGGAGGCCATCGTCCCTCAACAGCCTAATTTCAGCAGTGACCTCCCCTGACTCCTGCCTCCTCTATTTGCCATTAAGTCCAGCCCCCGACTTACGGAAGAGCAATCAGACCCACCTCTTGAAGGACGACAGTCAGAGCCATGTGGACATACCCATACGACTACACGGGGCCATAAATAGCTGAATTTCTTTTCTAATCTCCAGTTTATCCAGTGAAATGATTCAAAGATCAAATGTGTCCTATTAAAAAGGAAGCAGGGCTAGGGGCCAAACGTTGTGGCTTTGATCCAAGTTCCGACAGTCGCTCCCTGTGACCCAAGATAATTGGCGAAACCCTCTGTGGCTCCTTTTTTCAGCTGTTACACTTTGGCCAACCACCGCACTAAGTGCTCTAGCCGCACTACCTCATCGGATCCTTCTCACGTTCCAACAAAGTGGATACACGAATCTTCACTTTTCAGCACCACACGTGGAGCCACGAGGAACTCAGATAACTTGCCCAAAGTTACACAGAAGCCAGGATGGGACCCCCACATCTGCCTCTTTAAAGGTAAAATGACACATGAAAAGATTCAGAAAAAAAAAAAAAAAAACAAAAAGTAGAAATAAAAGCATGCCATCTGAGAAGCATTACCCTTGGCCATCAACGGCAGCAAAACTGATAAAAGAGAAGATAATAACGATGACGACAGACGGGTTTGCTCTGGGACGGTGTGTTAGGTGAGCAGTCACTAACCTGTTTTCTTTCTTGTTGTTCACTGTGACGCCAGCTATGCCATGAGTACGAGAATGCTCATTACTCCCACTGGAGGAAGACAAAGGTGTCAGGTAGAAAAATGCTGCCGCCTGACAGGCCACTAGTTAAGATTCTATCATCTAAATCAAAGGTCAGGGATCCCTGGGTGGCGCAGTGGTTTAGTGCCTGCCTGCGATCCTGGAGACCTGGGATCGAATCCCACGTCGGGCTCCCAGTGCATGGAGCCTGCTTCTCCTTCTGCCTATGTCTCTCTCTCTCTCTCTCTCTCTGTATGTGACTATCATAAATAAATAAAAATTTAAAAATAAATAAATAAATCAAAGGTCATTAGAAAAGGCAGTTACGTATTCCATAAAACTTACCTGGAGACACTCGGTACCCAACATCCTTTAATACTCAGCCAAAATGCCCCCTATGAAGCCTGCCCTGACATCCCCACTCTTACTCATGCACCAGTTCTAGAACTTCCCATTTCTCCTTTTCACAATGGGGAAAGGGGACAGCAGGGAAAAAAAAAAAAAAAGTTTTGCTAACCCCCGAATCTATAAACCCAGGAGGGGTTTATAATCTAGCATACGGGAGGCCTTTCCAAATATTTACTTAATTAGCAAACCACCCCCCGAGATTACCGTGTGTAACAGGCCTGAGATTATGAAACCATCATGTAACAAATGCGCATTTCTGAGGTTCAGATTCCTGGCTTCCAAATGTTTAAAGATGGGTGGATTCAAGGAAACAATCAAAGTTACAAGATCATGCCAGCACAGTGAACCCAAAATTCATACACTAGAACACTCACCCCAAGCGATGGTATTTGGAGGCGGAGCCTTTGGAGGTAATGAGGTCCGGAAGGTGGAGCCCTCATGAATGGGATTAATGCCCTTACAGTAAAAGTCCAGAGAGCTGGCTGGCCCTTTTTCTCCACCCTGTGCCCCCACGGCGAGAAGACGGCCATCTAGGAGTCAGGAAGTGGGCCTTCCCAGACACCAAATCTAAATCTACAGGTGCCCCGCGCTTGGACTTCCCAGACTCCAGAACTGTGCCAAATAAATTTCTGTAGGTTCTAAGCTACCTGGTGCACGGCCGTTTGCTACAGAAGCCCTAAGTGACTAAGACAACCAGGAACATTAACCAATAGGACTTGGTTTTATCTTAAAGAAACAAACCATAGCGCTGTCTTCATTTTACAGGTAAGAAAACTGAGGTCTGGATAGAAAAAATAACTCACCCCGGGCCGGTCAGAGCTATGCGTCTCTAACTACGTGTCTTTAACTCCTACTCTGGTATGCATCGCCATCGAAGTACCCTGAATTCAGGTGGGCCAACTCAGGAGGACATTCTGAGTTTTCCCATCAGCAGACTAACAACCAGGCTCTCAAGGGCTGTTTCCTTCTTCTGCTTCTTATTTCACATCGACATACAGAACTGGATGGTAACTTCAATCCCCTGCTCTTTTTCAGAAAGAGTCCTGGTTCTGAGAAGCCTAAATTTAGTTTCAAATGTGTGCAAAAGTTTACACGAAAGTGAAACTCTACGGAAAAAAAGAAAAAAAAAAGAACCACTGGCAAAGAGACAGAAAAGCGAGAGGCGTAAAGGGAGGTGTGGGAGAGAACAGGGCAGTGGGGGGCGGGGGGGGGAAGGAGAAAAAAAACAGAAGATTAAGAAGAAGAGCGTATGGACTCGGGTAGATGAGAGATGCTAGAAAATCTTTATTCAGGAAATGTTTGTCTGAATTCAAACACAGCGTTCCTGAGTTGCTCTTAGCAGGCAACCAGCAGGCTCCGCAGGCTGGACGCCTTCCACGGCGGCCGGGGCCTGCCCGGTGCTGGCCTCGGGAGGAGCCGCCTCTCAACTCACATCTGCAGGCTGGAAATGAATTTTCCGCAAGGCTCGAGGAAGCTCTGCCTCGTTGTATACGCACCTCCCTGGCCGCGGTCACGGGAGAGTGAGTTTAATGAGCAAGGTGTGAGGTGACGCCCATAAGACGCATCAGCTCCGCTCAGCTGAGGGGCCCAGACACCCCAGCAGGAAATCAAATTTCTCAGGACGTACCTAAACTTCGAGCCTTCCTTTCAGTCCCTGAAGGTTTCTCTTACCCTTTCTTACATTTGGTTTGCAGCCACACAGGCTAAGCTGTTTAACAGCCAAATGAGCCTGGGATGGGGGCGTCTGGGCAAGCAGGCTGGGAGCCTGAGCGTCTCTGCCCTCCCCCACCCCCGACCCCGTGTGACAGCGGTTCCAGTGTATTCTGTGACCAAGCAGGCTCACCTCACTGTCCAGCAAGTACCTCCTTCGTACGGCCTACAGTCTCCATCCTGCTGTTAAAGGCTTGATATGCACGCCTTCTCTGGAGAGAAAAATCCAGAAGCTGGGCACTCTCAGGACTGGGCTGTCTCCCATGCCAAGACCTTCTAATCTGCTTGGGCAAAAATCTAGACTGCGCGGTGTCCCTCTCTCTCAGTGTCCCTTGAGCTGCCACCACTGAAGCCACAGCAGCAGAGCCCTGGGTCCCCCAGTCACAACAGGCAATAGGGTTAGAGGGTTAGAGGTGGGGGTAGGGGTGAAGGTGAGGGGCAACAGGCCAACGAGTCATTTCAGGTTTTACGGCCCCATGAGCAAGGACGGGCCCTGGCCAAGCTGGCTTCCTGCCGTGGGACAGTGGGCTTCCCTTGCGACTTATTTTGCTGCAAGAAGCTCATTTTTTTTTTTCTTTTTTAGGTTCCTTTGCAGCAGTGGCCTCCAAATACTGGGTGGAACTTGCAAAGTCTGTTGGATGAAGAGAAGGTAAACGAGACGAATGAGGCTAAAGTGGCAAGTGTTCACACAGCTGAAGTAGCTCTCCTTAGAAGAATGTTCTCTGCCCAATAATGTGTTTTTCTGACCTTACGGCGTGAAAGTCAGCCTTTCTGTTCTGAGCTGATGGCAACAGCAGATGATGTTTTTGTTATTGTTTTACATAGTCCAGCATCCCAACCCACCCCAGCCCCCGGGTCCTTATTTGGACACACGAGTAAACTTGGCATCCTGACCTTGGTCTCTCCCACGGTGTTTCGGTTGTTGTTGTTGTTTTTGAACCCGAGGGCTCAAATTCTGGAGGCTCCCGACTTGGGACTTGGGGTAAGGGAGGAACGGTGGAGTCCTGAAGACAGAAGGGAAATGCCAAAGCACCGGGCAGCCGAAAGGCCGGGGCAGGGGTCATGAGGGAGCGTGCACAGGAGCACAGCGGGGATGAAACCCAGGAGACCGAGTGTGTTTGGCCTGAGAAGGAGGTCACGGAACAGGAGTCCCAGGGCCGCAGCAGAAGCCAAGCCTGAGCTCCTCGCTGGTGGCGGCCTGAGAGGGCGCGGGGGGCTGGGGGCCCGGGGGACGGGGAGCTGGCTGGAGGGCCGTGGAGGGAGGGTGGCTCAGGTCCAGGGATTTTGTGAATGGGTGGGTGTGGAGCCCTCATTTCCTGAGCATTCCAGGGGAGGGAGGGGCAGTCACAACCCAGGGTGGAGGCGAGCCCAAAGAATCTGTCTCCGGGGACGCTCGGCATCCCTGGATGTCTGTTCAAAGAACTGCTGGCGACCCGAGGCCTGTTTTCCATCTTTGTTTGTTGCAGTTGTTATTTTTTAAAAAACAGCCAATGTTGCCTCGGGTGCCCTGGATTCCTCCCGGTGTCCCTCATCCCAGGCACGCTGACAAGGTGGGTTAGGCGGGGTCCGAAAATCGCAGGTTTCATGTGCCCGGCCTTCAGAAAATCACTGATGCTTTTCGACCCAATTCGCTGCCCCCAGGGGCTGGTGGTCGGGGAACGGGGTCAAGGGAACCCAGGGACTCTGGGTAATGCCCAGTTTGGCTATGTTCACATCACACCAAAGCACCAGAAGAAAAATGGAAAATGCAGCCAGTCCTTCCAGGTGCTTCCAAGACCCGGAATGCGTGGTGAGCTGGCAAAAACATCGGGATGCCTCACGTAGCTTCTCACTACTGGCGGCCACGGTTGGAGCTGTGCTGAGTGCAGCCCACCAGTAACATCACAGGTGTGTCTAGGCTTAGCTTTGTAGAGTCTCATGAGCCAAGAGGAAATGCTATACCTGCCTCCAGGGGCGTGACCAGCTGTCGGGACTACCCGCCCACAGATGAGGAAACTGTGCCTCCTCAGGGGAGACCCAGCTCCTCCGGGCATCCAGCTTGCACAGCCGGTGGGGCCTTCTTGCAAATTAGAAAGCTGGACCTTCCCTCTGGGTAGACACACAGGTACGGAGCTCACTCTCTGAGCGGGATCCTTTGTGCAGTGAACAGCCTGGACAACTACACGTAGAGGCCCTGCCTCCCTCCACCGTGTCCAAAGGTAACTCAACTAGAAGTGTGACCATTTCAAAGCAAGGATGCTAGGAACCGGTCCAGGATAAGACTTCTTCTTTAACTTGAACTGTGAGAAGACTCCACAATCCCTACTCCGTGAAAAGAAGAAAGAAAAGAAGAAAGGAGAGGAGAGGAGAGGAGAGGAGAGGAGAGGAGAGGAGAGGAGAGGAGAGGAGAGGGGAGGGGAGGGCGAGAGGAGAGGAGAGGAGAGGAGAGGAGAGGAGAGGAGAGGAGAGAGGAGGAAAGGGGAGGGGACAGGAGAAGAGGAGAGGAGAGGAGAGGAGAGGAGAGGAGAGGAGAGGAGAGAGGAGGAAAGGGGAGGGGACAGGAGGGGAGGGGAGGAGAGGGGATGGGAGGAGAGAAGAGGGGAGGAGACAGGAGGGGAGGAGAGGAGAGGGGATGGGAGGAGAGGAGAGGAGAGGAGAGGAGAGGAGAGGGGAGAGGGGAGGGGAGGAGAGGGGATGGGAGGAGAGAAGAGGGGAGGAGAGAAGAGGGGAGAGGAGGAGAGGTGAGAAGAGAGGAGAGGAGAGAGGAGAGGAGAGAGGAGAGCGGAGGGGAAGAGAGGAGAAGAGGGGAGGAGAGGAAGAGAGGAGAGGAGGGGAGGAGAGGAGAGAGGGGGGAGAGAAGAGGAGAGGACCCTAAGTAGCCTTCCTTAGCAGAGGATTTCAGAGCCGGAAGGCACTCGAAGAGCTAAGTGCTCCTCTACCGACCGCAGTCCTGCCACGCGAGGATCCCCCTGCCCTGGTGCCCCCCATGTCCCCCCCCCAGCACGCTGGATCCTGCAGGGAGCCCGACAGGCAGGGCCCAGAGCCCCAGCTGGTTAAAGGGCGCGCGCTAGGCCGGGAGCCCCCAAATGAGACTCACCACGGGGGCACGGCCACCCCCAGCCTCCTGCGGTGACCACAGCGAAAGAGGGGGCCAGACGCCAGCACAGGGTTGGGGGGCATGGGCTGTATCCGGGGACACCTGCTTCCCAGCGCCGAAGCCAGGGCCCCGGGCCAAGCAGACGGAGAGGTGCCCCCCCAGGGGCAGCAGGCGAGGCAGCCTCTGGGGCACTGGGCCACCTGCCACGGCGACGAACCCCGCGCTTCGGCTTTGCCTTGACACGCGACAAAGCTGACCGAGGAAACGCGGCTTAGGAATCCTTATTACAGGGTCAGGCTGTTCTCACTTAGGATCATTAATTAGGGGAGACCCAGCTCCACTTTCCCGAGGCACCTGGGTGGCCCAGTCAGCTGGGTGTCCCACTCCCGGTCGCAGCTCAGGCCTGGATCTCCAGATCTTGAGTTCGAGCCCTGCGCTGGGGCTTTAACTTAAAAAAACCAACCAGCCAACCAACCCACCAAGCATTACTTTCCTGTGACTGGGGTTAAATGTGAGCAATACGTATATCTTTCTTTTTTCTTTTTTTAAAGATTTTATTTATTCATAAATGAGAGAGAGAGGCAGATGGAGAAGCAGGCTCCATGTGGGGAGCCCGACATGGGACTCGATCCCAGGTCCCCAGGATCATGCCCTGGCTGGCACTAAACCGCTGGGCCACCGGGCCACCGGGGCTGCCCACACCCCGGTTATAGCTGCAGACACAGCCAAGAAAATACAAAGTAGCCAGCAGAAGGATCTCACAAAAAGCACAGGTAACCAAGAGGATCCAACCTCTATCTTAATTCTTTTTTCAAATATTTCCAAAGTTGATCTGAAGTTTCTCCAGCTAAATAAATTTTGTCTCCTAATCGGACTGACAAAAGATTCCGTTAACCACCAACCTTTCTTCAAGCCCCGTGCAGGATGCCGGAATAAAGGTGCCCCCCCATTCATTCATTCATTCACTCATTCATTCAAACTTTAACAAATACCGCATCCCTACTGTGTGCCAGGCACCGTGCCGGGTACTCACAACCTGGCCCCTGGTCTCATGCAGTTAAGCAGGATCATGAGAAACATGTTAATTCATCATAAAAATTTACATAATTAAAAACTGCTAAGTCCAGGGAAGGTGAAGCCCATGCCATGATCAACCTGGTAATTCAGAACAAACTCATGTCGAAATGCTTCGCCTGGTGGGACCTACAAAACTTTTGAAACCGATCATCAGTTTTGCGACCACTAGTATTACCGATTATCTTAAGATGTGAAAACTATAGTGATACGATACTTTTATTTGAAGATAAGTAAGTCATTTACGAATTTTAAGTGATGGGGGGGGCTTGTAATGAAGCGAATAACTAACTGCACAGAGGCAGCTTTCCTTTCTTTCCGAGGGTGTGTTCCTACAGAGAGAGGTCAGCTTATTTGCTCGATATTTACTTAGAGGACAGAGGGACACCGGGGCACGTTCCTCACAATTCAGATCCAATTCTGGCCGGCAGCAGAGCAAGCCTGGGGGTGGGAGGTGGGGGGCGGAGTGCAGAACAACACCAACTTTGGAAACCAGTCAGACCTGGGTTCGAATCTCAGCTCCACCGCTAGTTAGGCAAACCCTGGAAAGCTATTCATCATTTCCGAGCCTCGGTTTTCCTCTGTAACTACTACTGGTCCCAGCAGGAAAGGGAGCAGTAAAGATTACTGAGGACTTACGCCACAGTGGACAGAAATAAATAACGAGGAGTAACAACGTGAGTAGACGTGTCTGCCATTCTCCAAACTACGCTTTGTGGGAAAGGCCCGGGAGGGGAAATGATAGACGGAGGCCCAAGCAAAGGCAGGGCGTCCACTCCAGGCTCAGGAGCAGAGGGCGCACCGCGGCGGGGACGGCAGACCTAGGACGAGCTGACGGTCGGATGAAGGCAGAGCGTTCTCACAGGTGCCTGGTGGCGGGCAGCTGAAGATCAGATGGAGGGGTTTGGACGATGCTGTACTGGGAGCCAGGGCCATCGAGCAGGAGGGTAATATGCTCCTGGGGCATTTCGAGAAGATTAACAAGGCAGTGATGGGAAGGAAAGACTCAAGATGAGAAAGCCTGGAGGCCGCTGTAATCGTGCAAGCACCGGAGCAGAACCCAAGTGCTGACTTCATGACATGGGGTCATGTCATGACCTAAGGGAGAACTGGGAAGAGGGGAGGCCTCAGGCAGGTAGAAAATCTGGAAGAGTCCACGTCAGGTGCACGAGACACAACACGAACATAATTCCAGCAGCTCTACGTATCCATGAGGCCGAGCACCATTTCTACTGGGCCTGCTGGCTCTGCTCCTTTGGCAGCTCACACCGTGTAGTCTGGGAAGAAGAGTGCAGGACACGGATAGTGAGGGGTTCAGGTTTGAGCATGGTCTACAGTGTGATGGCGAGCATCCTGGGCCCACTGGGGAAGGGGAGGCGCTCCGTGGAGTTGACCCGCATCGTTGTGGGCAGTGCGTCTGTCCACGTGGGGAATGTAATGGTGAGGCCCATGGAGTGGCCATCCTGGCACCGAGCTCCAGGGTGTAATGGCCTGAAGATCAAGGAAGTATGAGCCTGAGGGAAACAAAGCTACAGGAACCCACCGAGGATGACAGCTGACGTATCCTAGCTGATGACACCCATGAACGTTGACCGGGGAAACTACCCCATCACCGTCTGTGTGACAGAGATGTCGTCTGAGGCCTGGGAAGTCCTCAGGAAGCCCTTCTGGAAACCAAGCCTATTTTCTTCCAATGGATTAAGCTGCACCATGTACATCCAGGCACCACACAACTGTGCCCAGTATTGTCACAGGTAAGGAAGCCAACCAAGGAACCTCCATTGTTGAGCGACAATGTGGGTTCAATGCCTTAATGACCTAGTTAGCTTTACCAGGTTACATAACCTAATAATTCTAACCATCTAACATTCTTTCAACTGACAGCAACGAATAATAATGATGCCCGACATAATGTCGAATGCCAGGAGAGCCTACGGGCCCATGTTAACCCTACAAAGAGGATACTATTGTCATCCCCATTTTACAGATGAAGGAGATGAGGTCATGCATCCCAGCCTGGCCAGGAGAGAGATTTCCAGTTAAAAAAAAAAAAAAAAAAAAAGAGGCTGAGGAATGACAGGCATGCAGCATGGTGCGAAAGTACAGAAGTGCTCTCCTCAGAGCAAGTAGGCCTGTAGGACTGAGTTGGCCGTTAGGACAAAGAGGTTCTGTGGAAGAATCAGGTGTCCCTCTGCCTTCTCTGGGAGACACATCTCTTCTGCAAAGTGAAGAACCCAACAACTCTCTAGTCCTATCTTATCCAGAGGGACTCCTGCTTGAAGAGTATTAATTCTGTCGGAAATCTGCCAGTGTAGACATGCACGGGTGTGAATGCTGGGGAGCGGCATCCTTGCAGGAAACAACACGAGATTTTCAAAAATAAGGGAATAAAGGAGAAAGGAAACAAAAAGGGTATAGGATAAAAATGCAAGGCCTTCTTCTGAAATGGGCCCCCAATCATTCTTCTACATTTCGGCAAACTTCAAGCTATCCTCCATTTTCATTTCTCCAAAGAAAATGCTGTGAAAATTCTCTCTCTTCTTTTCCTGCACGTACCTGATAGCTCAGACGACAGGGATGTCGCATGAACTTCCATCAGGCCTCTAGAAGGCACGTGTGAGATGGAGGCTGTGCAGCCAGCTCCCTGTGGCAAGTGTCCCCGAGAGCCACCCTGGCAAGCCATGGGGTTGATGGTGGGGCCAGCCAAGCCTTACGTTGCTTGGGTGAAAAAAAAAAATCTCTTCTCTAAGTGGTGGTCAAAAGTACACATACAAAGCTTTATGTTCCACCGTTTCTTGTCACACCTGACAGTGGGAAGGAGCTGGCATAGAGATTTTTATTTTCATGGCACATTACAGAACTTTAGGTTGGTGGCAAGCACTAATGACGTGTGTCACGCCTACCCAGGACTATGGTAAAGACAGGACTAGAACTAGAGATGGCTGTGGGCGGTCTTGGGTTTTCCCTCAAAAATCCTGAGGAAGAAAGCACTGTCCATCGGCAGTCTTGAGCAGACAGTGAGCCCCGGAGGTGACCACTGCAGATGATTTCCCAGTGCATACGAGCTATTTCAGAATAGCTTTCTAAAGCCACAAGAAACTTTCCAGTAACATAAGTTTTTGCAAAAACTGGCCCAACAACAACAATCAGGTTCCAAACATGTAAGCAAACTTCAATCTCACAAGACGAGGAGCACAGTTTCTATGTGCCCCACCTTCCAGTGTGGGTTCACTCCTGAACTGCCCAATGAAGAGCTCTACAACGTTGGGGGCTCCTGGGTGGCTCAGCTGGTTGAGTGTCCGACTCTCAGTTTTGGCCCGGGTCACGATCTCAGGGCTGTGAGATCGAGCTGGGCATTGGGCTCGGCGCTCAACAGAGTCTGCTTGAGGCCTCTCTCTCTCTCTCCCTCCTCTTCCCCTTCCCCCTCAGACACTCCCCCTACTTGTGTGCATGTGCATGCTCTCTAATAAATAAAATCTTTAAAAATATAAAATAAAACCTGTAAAATTTTGTTCAACAGGGACACAGGAGCTTCCGGGGATTGATGTGGTGTGATCAAACGTGGCTGTTGGTTAAAATGTATGGAGGAAAAAAAATTTTTTTAATTTAAAAATTTGAAAAGAAATGCATGGAGGAAACAGAGGGGGAAGGGCAAGGTGAACAATCAGTAGATGACACTTAGATGACACTTAGATGGAGGAATTCTGAGCCTTTGAAACTGGATGCATCAATAACCGACCGTCTGCATCAATCACCAGGGGAGTGGGCCTATGTCGGAGCTCTGCAAAGTAATGAATTAAGTTAAAATTTTTCTAACCCCTCTTTAAATATGCAGGAAACTTTTTAAACTCCTTCATGAATCTTACCCATGTACTTTTATTGTGATAGGAACAGTGTATAAAACGCCAGACAGATACCCAGGAAGCCCAACCTGGCCCATGTGACTGGGCCAAGCCCTCTCCAGACCACATCCGGTTTCTCATCATTTGCACGGGTCAGCCTGCGGGGTGGGGAATATCGACACGAAACTCTAATAGATTCCATACACACAGTTAAGGCCGCCTCCCTTCCTCCATCCCATAACTTAGTGGGAATTCAGTCTACAGTCTTGTAGTATGAGCGAGTCATCCGAGGGTCCCTCCATCGCACACTCTCACAGCAATTCTCCCCAGAGTACGAAAGCATCCAGGGTCCCACGGCTGATGTTAGGCCATCATCCACAGACAGATGTCACCTGGGAACTAAACGTGTTTCTCCTCTCGGGGTGCAACTCAGAAGGCTCCTATGCGCACATGCGCACTTGCAACCAACGTCTTCACCCTCACCACCTAGGAGCGTAGGAGCACCTTCACATGGCTTGAATCCTTGACTCACAACGCTGTCCACTCCCCGACCGGTGGTTTTCTGTGCTGGAGTACCGAGTACCAAACTCCCGACGTTAGCAACATTTGGAGAGTCACCAGGTACTTAAGATACTAACAGCTGCAAGTTGGTTCTAAGAAAAAATGAAAAACGGAGCATTGCGGATGGCAAAGCGGGCCCATCTAAGGGGCGCCATCGAACTCAATGAAGTGGGTGCAGGAGAGGCAAGGTCTGAAATTCAAGCTTTACAAAAAGCCAGGACTCGTGATGGGAAGTAGTTTTTAACTTGTTTGATGCCTGCCTCTGCTGGTGAATGCAACACACGATGGTTCGGGCTGGAGCTCCCAGGTGACATGAAAGAATTTCAGGTATGGGGGACGATCTCCAGAGGCCACGCACGGCAATTCACAGTAGAGTTTAGATTAAAGTGATGGCTGTGGATCTGGAGAACGCTGGGGTGATGTTTTATTTTACTTTATTTAATTTTTTTAAAGATTTTATTTATTTATTCACGAGAGACATAGAGGGAGAGGCAGAGACACAGGCAGAGGGAGAAACAGGCTCCCAGCAAGGAGCCCAATGAGAGACTCTATCCCGGGACTCCAGGGTCATGCCCTGAGCCAAAGGCAGATGCCCAACCACTGAGCCACCCAGACCTCCTGTGAGGTGACGTTTTAAAAGCAAACTAAGTTGGGGCCTTCCTGCCCCCAACATCATGGTGGTTTCTGTGGCCTGGGAACCACAGCCCCAGGAGTGAACCAGGGCCATCTCTGGGGCAGGACGACCCCGTAGTTCATTCAAAGCTCACTGGAATGGCCACACTTGCCATCTCACATAGTACAGGTACGTGGGCAAGTGTGTCAGAAGATTCTGCCCAAGGCAAAACACAAGACGAGATGAGCTCATCTTTAACTGGGGGGAATCTTCTGGTTTGTTTTTTAAACAGAACTCAAAATACCTGAGATTTGCAAATATTCTCATTCGCTCTAAAGGTTAACAACCATAATGAGATGTATGTGTATATACACACATATCTAATGACATCAGTCATTAGAAATGACTACTGAGGATGGTGAAGCGGGTATAACACACACACACACACACACACACACACACACAAGGTACTTTCACCCTTCTCATTAGTTTCTTTCCAGTTTCTGCACACACCAGTCAGCTCTACAGTAGCTCGCACAGCCTGCAGTGTGGACTCGCGGAGCACCGTGGGCTTGGGGACTTGAGATGAGCTCACAGCCCCCAGCAGCGGCTCTGGGAAGACACTACCCCCGCTCCCAGGTGTTGAGCCCGGGGTGGAGGGGGACGGAGCAATAGTCTCAGGCCACAGAGCGGGGAAGCGGCAGGGACCTCTGCTTCCCCCGAGCGTCCAGCGTGGATGCCAGTGCCTACGCCCAGCGCCGGCCCACGGGTGAGCCACCACCAGTTTAGCTCACTGGTCTGATGCGGTAAACACAGACGGACAGACTGCCACCCCAGGACAGGAGCCCCCAGTCAGTGGGCAGTCAGTGCCTGCCTTTCTAGGTAAACAAGAGGACGCCAAAAAGGAACCTTTGACCGACACCTATTTTTAAGGCAGGAAAAATCCCAACTGAGGTGTTTTTTCTCAGACTGGTTCCCAGGTCCCGTGAGGAACATCAAGAGTTTCCACAGGTCCCCCAAGGTGTAGTTTCTTTGTATGAGCATGAACTCAAACTCAAAGAGAACCACAATGACCAGTGTCCCTGGTGGTTCCAGGAGGCTAATGGGGCCACCTCGTAGGGCCAGACGGAGGCCACCACACCCAACGTGCTGTTCGCTCTCTTCTGAAATTCAGGACGAGGGCCTTGGGAGCTTCCTACCAAGAACACTGTGGCTCACGAGTACCTATTCTTAGTTTCCAACCCAACCATGGGTCTCTCCGCTGCATGAAAGCACAAAGCACCGACGTAGGATGGACACAGAACTGACACGACACCCAATATCTCACGTTTCCCGCCTAGAAATACAGTCATTTCCCTACAAATTTCAGAAAGGTATGGTTTGGTCCGAGTATCTCTTCCGATGAGCAGAAACCTACTAAATTCCTCCCAAAAGGCCCGCTCTAAACAATGTTCCACAGACACACAGGGGCCTGCTTTGATTTCTGAATAATTGGACGAGGAGCACGTAAAGTCACAACAACAAACCCTGTGATAACTTTCTACCCCCTTTTTGGTTCCCAATATGAAATCTCCTGAAATAAAAATTGACAGCCCAAAGCTCCCTGGGATGTGTTCCAGATGAACTGAGTCATCCACACATACTCACACACACACTCACTCACACACCCCGAACCACTGCACCGATAGACGGAGTGGATTCCATCTGCGTTCCTCAACTCAGAGCAGTGGGTCTGAGGCTGGGGACGGCTTATGAACGCAACTTGAAATTTAATTTGGGGGAGATGCTAATTGTGGGGCAGTGGAAAATGCTGGCGACATTTTAACTTTAGCAGCCCCGCTGCCCTGATTAAAAAATATCAGCTTTCCATCTGCAAGACATTTCTAAGGTGGACTCCTTACAAATTGTCAAGGTGCAATTTGTGCACAGTTAGTTCTTTGTTTAATCGAGAAATCTGCCCAAACTCTGATTGGGCTGATTTCCCTAAGGCCGAGAGTGAAGGTTATTTCCTTATGCCTTTTGGGAGCAGCAATCTCTCTAATACGTTTCTGAATTATTCCAGACCGTGCTGAGGCTGAACAGGAGAACAAAGCCTTGGTTCCACAGCAGAAAGACTAACCAAACTCCCAGCTGGGAAGGTTTAGGCAGAGATTTATAAGTACAAACACTGAAGAAATTTGCAAGTAATTGCATGTATTTGCTTTCCGTTGTGGGATGCAGTAAACCAGTATTTATTAAAATACATCACCAAGGTACTGTTTATTACCCCCTCTCCTTGAGGCCTTGCAGAGAGGAATAAAGTGTTTGGCTTTTCTGATTCCTTTAAATTACCAGGCCAAATCAGTGTTGCAAAGAAGGTAAGAAAGAAGCTGATTTGGACAAGTACTCTGGCTGGCTGTGTGTCGCCCCTTGCAGACCTTGGAGCTGCAGCACAAACAGGGCTGGGGACGGATTTCTGATTTCAGCTTGGAAGTCTTCACTTTTTCTGACTCCTAACTCTGGGAAACGAACAAGGGGTAATGGAAAGGGAGGTGGGTGGGGGGTTGGGGTGACTGGATGACGGGCACTGAGGGGGGCACTTGGCAGGATGAGCACTGGGTGCTCATACGCTGTATATTGGCAAATTGAACTCAAATTTAAAAAAAAGGAATCTTCATTTCTCTTTAATTCGTAAGCATCCACGAACCCATCAGTGGGGGGATCGACACTTTCGAGGTTCGCCTGCTTGCAAACCTTGGTGCCCAAAGGCACGTGTTCCCGAGAGAGAAAGTGATGGGCTCAGAAGTCTTAGATCCATAAGGGAGAGACTTAAACAACAAAAAAAGAGATACTCTGGCCACTGCCCCGTGTTTTGGATTTTCCCTCCTACGTGTGACTCTGGGCTTTAACTTGGCAGTGAGGAGAGTCACCAGACAGGTGACATTCCTCCTCCTTCCCCGCTTTGATCACAGCACTGTACCTGCTTCAGGGTCCCCATCCTACAGATGGACCTGAATTGTTCTGCAAGATACTCTGACACAATGGTTTTTAAACCTTGCATGCGTCAGCCTCACCCAGAGAACTTGTGAAAATCGATCTTGGGGCCCCGGGCCCCGAGCTTGTGATTCAGCAGGTCTGAGGCAGGGCCCTGGAATCTGTATTTCTAACGAGTTCCCTCGGGGATGCCAGTGCAGCTGGTCCCGGGTCCTCGCTTGGAGGACTGCGGGTCTAGCAGGCAGATGGGCAGCAAGTTCAGTAAAGCAGGAGGTCCAGAAAAAAATAGCAAATAATGACAACCAGATTGCATTTCATCCTCTCTCCGCACACAGAACTGAAATACCAATGTGTGAGATGTTAGCTCACAAATGCCAGTTGCCACCCACTTACACACGCAGTGGAACACGCTTGCCTCCATCTCCGATTACCAAGGCCCCTCCTGCCTTCCCTTCAGTCTGAAGCCCCCCGAGGATTTAGATGGCAGTGAGATTTCCAGTCTGCATGGTTGCTCCTCTAAGGGCCGCGCTGCACTCGGCCCCCCCGGCCCGCTCCCTCAGTGCACCCCCAACCAGGTAGTCATGAGCACCTGCACAGCACCTTGTACGCAGCAGGCACTCGCTGAATATGTGCCTTTCAAATCCGAGGCACTAGGGTAAAGCCAGAACACAGAAACGGAGGCAGGAAGAGTACTTCTTTCCCTGGAGGCTGGAAACTCAGCAGTGCTATTTGGATTTTCCTTATATGCAGCATTTGTAATTGATAAGTCCCAGTTCTTAAAAAAATAAAAAGCTCCAAGCAGTCACGTGACATTGATAGTTGGTGAGAAGAGTAACAGAGCCAGGAGCCAAGTGTGCCATGCCCTGACCTTGGCCACATCTGCGCATTGCCTCCTACGTCTTTACACCAGGGCACATGGCAAGTTCCCACCAGTGTCAGGACACGGACACAAATGGATCAGTAACCCGGAGGGAATACCAAAATGAAAAATGCGATTACATAAAAATAGGCCAGGCAAGAAAAATCAGATGGGCGTCTTTTATTTTTTTTAACTTAAAATATTTTATAGACAAGATCCTGGTTTTTCCATAGTTCTTTCCAATTATAAAACCATCGCCTTCTGGTCATGTAAAATCAGATTTTCTATGATTTTTATTAGAGAAAAATGACAAAGTCTGCATGTATGTTCGAATTGGCCAAAAATGATACTGCTAAGGGCAGGAAACACCTGCTCTGTGCCTGAGTCTTCTTTCTTTCTTTCTTTCTTTTTTTTCCCAGTTTTATTGAAATATAATTGACATACTGCTTTGATAAGTTTAAGCTGTATGGCATAATGATCTGACATACATATATTGAAATGATTACCAAAGTGGGTTTAGTTAAATGTCTGCCTCTTCAAACAGTTACAAAAAAAATTTTTTTTTTCCTTGTGATGAGAACTTTTAAGATCTACTTTCTTAGCAAGTTTCAAATACACCGTATGGCAGTATTATTTATTGCCAACACGTTGCACTAACTTAATTCACTTAGGAGAGGTAGGGTCTTCACACCAAGGAGGTGTCCCATGACCAACGGCCCATTAGTCCCCATGTTTGTGCTTCAAAGATCTGCTCCATCCCTCAGGACAAGGCTCCGAAGGGCTGAGAAAACCCAGGCTCACTAATCCTCTCTGCTCCAAATGCCAACTCAGGAAAAAAACTCACACTGTTTGGTTGTCAGAGTTTCCTAGAACCTGTAGCAAGGTGAGGAAGGACTGAACAGGGAATATTTTTACTATAACAAACACTATTTCTTAGACCTTACCAACAAACTGGACAAAAGGATAAATCTGGACATTAAATATTGAACTTGCACTACTCCAAACATTTTATTTCACGCTTCTACTGTTTCATAGTGTGTATTATAGATGTTAACAAGATGTTAGCATTTGTATCAGGAAAATCTAATGCAAGCCCATTAATGCATTTATTTTAAATATGTATGTCTGGAGTCTGTGTTAATCAGCTTTTCAATTAGAGTTTCCACTTGGATGGGTGACTGGACAGACCAGGCCAACTTTTTTTTTTTTTTTTTTTTCCCATTTCTGGAGATAACCAAGCTCAATCAACAGTTCTATATCCTGAATCCGGTAATCTCAGCGATAAGAACTTACTTTAAAACAAATGTACCAAACCATTAACAATAGAAAAACAATTCATGGGGCACCTGGGTGGATCAGTGATTGAGCATCTGCCTTTGACTCAGGGGGTGATTCCAGGGTCCTGGGATCGAGTTCCGCACCCAGGCTTCCAGCAATGGGGCCTGCTTCTCCCTCTGCCTGTGTCTCTCCCTCTCTTTCTGTGTCTCTCGTGAATAAATAAATAAAATCTTTAAAAAAATAATTCATAAATTTGGTGGTTATTCTAGCAAATGACAGTATTTTCATATTTGGCGAAGTCTGTGTTTTTGTTGACAACACACATCTAAATACACATGCGTTAAAAGGCCTGTAAGGGTTCTCATTTCTATCCCCTAAACAAAAATTCATGTACACACAACCACTGTACAAATTATCCTCCGCGGCCTGTAGCTGATTCGTTTTAGACTCAACACTTAGGAAATATTAAATAAAAATCCTCCACTGCATCAAATAATTTGGCCAACAACCTTCTTTACCACATAGGGAAAGTAAGTTGATTTCATCATAAGTATTCAAATTTAAATTTAAGCAACTATCAAAAAAGTAAAGTATAATTCAAATAGGGATAGAATGTATAACAATCAGCTGAGCAAATTTACAGGATCTTTTTAAGATGGAAAAGCCAAGTATTTACCAATTGGGAATTTAAAGAATTCAATGGACACCTGACCTTTAACTTAAAGCAGTGGTACTCACACCCTGTTGTGGTTAAAATCACAGAATCCCAGACTTGGTTCCCAGAAATTCTAACTCAGGAGGTCTGGGGTGAGGCCCAGGAGTCTCCACGGCCAGCTAGAACCACTTTTTGGTAACTGGGTAAGTTTCAAGCAGTGTAAACACACAATAAAACGATCCCTTGCAGAAGTTTTAAGGCCGAGCGCATGCTATGGTTGCCAGGTAGTCCCCATGACTCCTCCTTCACTCACCTGACTGCTGGAGCTTTAGCTTGCCTCTGTCATTTTAAAGATCATGTCATGTTTGGAAAAAGCCTGAGCTGCCCAGAATTCACATGTGGGCAACACTTACTCTGGGAAGCTGATCGGTTATGGGCACTTGCTTCAAGCTAAGTGCCCTCACCTGAAGAAGCAGAGAAGCAGGGTGAAGGCAGTTAGTTGGATGCTAACAACCTTTTAGTCTCTGACCACAAAGCAACCCTGAGGCAGTGACTTAGGGATGAGCAGTTACCATGTCCCTGTACTGATCCCAGAACCAGTGCCAGCCCCAAGGACAGGAAGCGGAGTAGGGTTTCACGGAGCCAGAATTCACCCCTGCACTTGGTCCCATCCAAACACATGCCTCAGAGATCCCCACTTGCCCCCTGCAAGTGCCACCTGACCGTCTGCGAAATGCTTCATTCAACCAAAGTTCCAGTTCTTGGGACAAAGTGTATTTCTGAAATCCAGCAGATAATTTTAGTTAGTTGCTGTTTTGGGTGTTAAACAAGCGAAAAATAAAAATCTGCACTTTTCCCAACTGATGGGATTATTTAAGAGAGACTCTCATAAAAATTTAAGTTTGGCTTGTTCTTTAAAGGAATTAGTATTTTGTTTTTTTTGTTCTTTAAAGATTTTATTTTTTTTCTTGAGAGACACAGAGAGAGAGGCAGAGACACAGGCAGAGGGAGAAGCGGGCGCCTCGAAGAGAGCCCGATGCGGGACTCGATCCAGGGACTCCGGGATCACGCCCTGAGCCAAAGGCAGATGCTCAACCGCTGAGCCACCCAGGTGCCCCTAAAGGAATTAGTTTATTAAATTAAGTGTCCCAAATGCACGCAACTTACGCAAACAGATGTCCACCTCGGTTCACCTACAGGATCTGCCTTACAAACTGTGGTTTTAGGGCCAGTGAGGCAAAAGAACTCACCCAACACGTCGTGGAAGCAAGCCACGTCATAACTTCTTTCTAAAATAGGAAAGGCCAGGGCAGCCCGGGTGGCCCAGTGGTTTAGCGCCACCTTGGAGCTCCCTGCATGGAGCCTGCATCTCCCTCTGCCTGTGTCTCTGCTTCTCTGTGTCTCTCATGAATAAATAAATAAAATCTTAAAAAAAAAAAAATAAATGGGATAGGCCAGGCGTGTGAATAGAGAGGAAAACTAGGTATTCATTAAAACCAAAGATCAGCATGGGTGAGGACCAGAAGCTGGCTCCCCAGTGCCAAGGGTTCTGTGCCTCGGGAAGCATGACGAAAACTCCTCCACGGCCCGGAAGGGATGCAAAGGACGCTGAAGGTTTCAGTGTTAAGTGCCAGCAGCCAGGAGAGGGGAGCAAGGGGAGGGGGGCCACCACAGTGCTACGTACAGGTGGCACCGCGGTCCCCGGCTGGGCCTCCGGACAAAACCGTCCCTTGTAAACCTTAAAGAGGATTAATCCTCCAGGAGCACTGTAATGAGACCTTAAAAGACTGAACAACAGCAGCCTATCGTAAAGGAAGGCAGTTGCCTGCTCCCCAAAGTCTCGCTCGCAGAGTTACATCAAAGCACACAGGCCCCAGATAGGAGGCTGCTGCAGGAATGCCTTATCTCAGCTCCAGCGGATGCGGCCGCTGTGATTGTCTTGAACTGCCACCTGTCCCAGGCATCTTTGAAGGCAACGCTAAGCCTCTGATGGATCTGACCTCCTTGAGCTGAGATCCTTTTATGTCTTTCTTCATTTTCTGCCCTGCTACATTCTTCCCCTGCCATGCACACGACATGAAACAAAGGGAGTTCTCACTCCTGACTCACTGTCCCCAGCCATTTGAAAGCAAAGAAAAACAATGTTAAGGATTATACTCCGCCCGTAATATGGAGCCGTCCTCAGGAGACAAGCCTCTTATTTTTGAGAGTATAACTAGACCGCATTTACGTGGAGGAGCTTTACAATGGGGCTCGATGGCGCTGGGCGCCAAGACACCAAAGCTGCATGCCTGTGATAACTTAAGAACACACGAATGTGGAACTTAATTAATAATCCCTGTGTTTTAACAGGAGGGACATAGATTGTAAAATATTAAAACACGCCCACCGAGTCACTGCAGTTTGGATCTGGAATAGGATGGTGACAGGCAAATGTCCCTGAATCTGATTCAACTCCCAAGGATTTAAAAAAAAAAAAAAAAGAAGAAGAAGCTGATAGTAAAGAGAAACACAAAACACTAATGCACGCAAATACTGCAGGTGAGAAAAGTTTAAAACCGGGACCAATTGCCTCTGGGGCCTGTGTCAGAGGCTGCAAGTATCTGATATTTCCAAATCAGACCCCAAGGAAGGGTGATATCTATGTTTCCCTGAAAAGGCCTGCCACGTAGGGAGGACAGAACACAGCCGCACTCTGGATTCATTCAATACTGGATTTCTCGACAACACACTTCCGTTGTCACATGAGTCCCTCCCCACCTAGTGCTTCAGTAATACTCACTTCTGTGACTGTTGCTCACCCCCAGTGAAACTCTCACACTCCGTACTGACTGATTGGGAGGAGGAGTATTTTCATACTTTGCCTCCTGTCACTTAGAGATTCCAGGCAGCATTACAACAGAATTCATGGGAAAATGTAGAAGATGCTAACTGAATAAAAATCCGGTCAGAGAAACGCAGAGGCGGTCAGGATGTAGAGATAATTAAGCAGAAACTATGCAGGCCACAGATCCAACAGAGTTCATCGAGCTAAGCAACAAATTTAAGCCGGACTTTCGTGGTCTCCAAAAGAAAAAAAAAAAAAAAAAAAAAGAACCAAAATCATCTCAGTGACATTTCTTTTGCAAGAAGTCCTGTAAGCTGCCGGTCTCAGAGTGTATTGCACTATTCTGTCTCTATGGTATTTTAAAACTTCAGAAAAGCATGCAGGTCATCTGAACTAAACCAGCAGTTCTGAAATTGCCACCACAACCTTGTTGGGCCTTGGGTTCCACTACCCTTGTTTTCAGAAGAGGGTGGGCCTAAGGGCGGGGACGCTGTGGCATTCTTGGTTCTGGCTTATAGGTCCCCCTCCAGCCCAGAAGAGTGAGGACCCCACAGAAAAACCCAGAGCCGGCCCTGGCTCCACCCCCACCTCCTTGCACCCCCACCCCGGGCTGGGCCGCACCAACTGCAGGCCTATGCCAGGCTGGCCTCTCAGCTGGGATTTTCACTCTGCAATTTTTCACCAGCTTCCCACCACACGGTCCTGCGCTCTGATGGACAGCCCACCTTCCCGTTTCTGACATGGCTTGATTGCAGCCAGTAAGGAGCCTTTTCAGCTGGGCCCAGGGGCTCTGCAAAAGGTGGACCACTGCCCTCAGGCTCTGAGCAGATAAACTGCCCTACACTCTTCTGTCCACGCTGGAATAGAGACATTTTTCCCTGATGCTATAGCCCATCACTGTTCTTCAGGGATGCTTGATTAAATAAAGGGACATGCTGACGTTTACTTCATGTGAGGTGGGCAAGCATCTACTTAAAGCTCATAAATCTGCTGGCCTCCCTCTTCCCAATGAGATCTGATTTGTGAAAATGTTTGCAGGCTGTGGTATCTACTACACAGCACCCGTGATCTCCCCAGTTACCTATGCCCACCTCCTCACTGCAGCCAATTCTTACGGTGTAACAGTCCATTCAATACAGCACCAACTTAAAATCTTAAAACCCTAATGATATTTGCGACAGGCTGAAAATAACTTTTCCGATTTAAAGACGAGGTTAAGTTTTGTGCAGTATTATTGATCTAAGTTTATGATGTTTTAAGTGCAGTGGCATTAAAATGGGCCATGCTAAGAAATAAATTATAAAGAGGGCATATTAGCCAATTGCTTTAAAATATACTTAATATGTGTGGCACCTGGGTGGCTCAGCGGTTGAGCATCTGCCTTTGGCTCAGGTCGTGATCCCGGGATCCTGGGATCGAGTCCTACATCGGGCTCCCCATAGGGAGCCTGCTTCTTCCTCGTCCTGTGTCTCTGCCTTTCTGTGTCTCTTATGAATAAATGAATACAATCTTAAAAAATAAAATAAAATATACCTAATATGCAAAACGAAACAACAAAATAAAACCAAAGAAAGCAGACACATACATCAGAACATATCCAATGATGTTAGGAGAAAAACTTACATATGCAGGAAATCTGTAGTATATGAACACTTGATGTGAGACCTAATTTGATGATATACCCATTTTAATTATTATGAATTAGCCAGAGTTGAACTATTCAAGTTTCTACTGAACCATTATATTAGTTGCCATTTTATTCTATTTTACTTTATTTTATTTATTTATGTTTTGGTCTACTTGGGTAAAGCAAATAAACTGGGGGAAACTATTCTGAGGAAATGAATGACTAGCTCCTCAAGTGAGAAGAAGTAAGACTTCTAAAATATACTTTGGCTGGGACGGTAGTTGCCCTTGAGAAGCTGTATTATTTAATCCTTGTACATTAGTTCCATAAAATAGAACACAATCACCACGCCTAGTTTTTAATGTAGGTAGGACTCTTTCCAGTTCTCAGGGTTAAATTCCATGATTTCCAATCTTTCAAGAAAATCACAGAGAGAATAAAACACATTCTAAAAGCAAAAACTAAACAAGTTATAAAGGAGGGTCCAACAGCATCAAAAGACATGAGGGGACAACCAATGAGTCACACTGTCTTGGTGTGTGAGTACCTTCCTTCAGGCTTACAACCCAGACATCAGCGTGGCAAGAGCCACTATGCCCACACAAGGCTAACTGCTCAGGAAGGAGAGCCCATTTGCTGGGTACGTTCGTGTGTTCTCTGGTTTACTCTGCATCACCATGACTGCCCCCATTTTATTTTATTTTAAAGATTTTATTTATTTATTCATGAAAGACACAGAGAAAGAGACAAAGACAAGGCAGAGGGAGAAGCAGGCTCCATGCAGGGAGCCCGATGTGGGACTTGATCCCAGGACCCTGGGATCATGCCTTGAGCCCAAGGCAGACGCTCAACCACTGAGCCACCCAGGCATCAACTGCCCCCATTTTGAAGATGAAAAAACTAGACTTAAATGCTTGCTCGATGTCAACCTGTCAGAAGGTGAAAGAGCCAAGACTAGATCCTAAGTTTAGATCTTTTATCAATAGGCCAAAAATACAAAATAATAATAATAATAATTTTTTTAAATTTATCATTTTTAATTCAAGATGGCAGGCTGGGCAAATACACTTCTTGGCATTCCCTCTGAAGACATCTCTAAAATATAAAGATGGAAGTAGATGTTCTAGTAATAATAAAAATACATACAAATAAGACTAAAATTTACAGAGCACTTACTTTGTGCTGGGCTTTTCTATAAACTTTATGTATATTACATCATGCAATCCTCAAAAGAGGCCAATGAAACAGGGGCTGTTATATTCCCCATTGCAGAGGGGAGAAGGTGAAGGCTTCCTTAACAAAGACTTAGTGATCACATTCTTAGAAGTAGCAGAACCAGGATCTGAACACAGGCAGCCTCAACACAGTCAATGAAATAAAATCAGAACAAGAAATTTCAACTAATTTCTGTAAGATGCAACCCAGCTAAGACTAGAATTATAGCTTAGGCTCATAAAGAAGCAGCAGCCTAGAATATTAAGAGGGCAAAGAAAGCAGTAGTAGTAGCTGGTCCACCCAGGAAGTATTGGCCTGGCCAGATCTTTTCACGGAACCCTGTGCCTGTCATGTGACCTATCTCCTGCCCCAAAGCACCAGGGACATGTGTAGTTAGGATTTTCCCAAATGATATCATTATACCTCTTCAAAAAAATTAAATAAACTGTCCCAGGAAAGTGAAGTTAATGTTTTAGATTAATTTCAGAGACTTCACCTCTCCCAAGTCTCTCACTGAAATGCACCTGCCATGGGAGCCACTCCACCTCTCACCTCCAGTCGGTTTGGCAAATTGGCACAGCCCCTGGTAGGAGCCCAGGACATACCAGTTCCCACTGCTCCCTAGAATCAAGCCCTCCACATCTTGGCATGTGCAGGGCCCTGCTGTATTTCCCTGAAGGAAATCCTGTCAATTGATGTGCACAGTCAGGATGTTCACTCTGAGGAAAGCAAGCCTCCCTCCTTATGTAAGCCCGAGCAAAGGAAACCCAGGGCGGTCTCGTTGCCCACAGTTCTCAGGCACATGGATGCCAGGATCGCTAGGCTTATGAGAACATGAAGTGCACAGGGAGAAAGACCAGAACCAACATGAAGAAGTAATCCTGGAGGCAACTTCTGGAGGATTCTGAGGAAGTATTACATATAAACATCAAGAGCACCATGCTATAAAAAAAAGGAGCCATGAGGGAAGTTTTTTTAAGACCTCTCAGAAATTAAAAATAGGATTACTAACATCAAAATATCACCAAAAGCACTGAAAAATGAATTCAAGGAAATTTCCCAGAACACAGGGCCAAAAGCAGACAGATGAAAGAAAAAGATACGAGACACAGAAAAGTAACCCAGGAGTCGTAACATTCAGCTAAGTAGAATCTAGAAAAAATGAACAGGGAACGTGGAGCAATACGATTAGAGACAGAATCAACAGAAAACATTCCCGGAGATAGAAGCGCAGCTTCCGACTGCAGTGGTCTACCAGCTGATAATCAGAATGAATAAAAATTAAGTTACATTTAAAATGCCTGCAACTAGAGGCAGGTCCTCAGACACTAAGGGCCAAAAGATTTACATCAACAAAGGAATACAAATCAAACAGGCATCAGACTTCTCATCTGCAACTTTGGATGTTAACGTGAAACGTAGCAAGGCCTCCCAACATCTCAGGGGAGACAATTTTTTTTAAATTAGAGTCTACCTAAACTATCAAACAAAAGTAAGGGCAGAATGAAGGACTTTTCACCTATGCCAGAACTTGGGAAGTATACCTTGCCTGTTGCTGAGAAGTTACTCGATCTATCACAGTAAAACAAAAGTAGAGCAAGGATGACAAGGACAGAAGACCCAAGAAAGAGTTGACCAGTTTGGATGACCAGGAAGGGAGGGCGCCCAGACACCCGGTGATCCAGACTGCTCGGTGGAATGAAGTGCCCAGGAAAGATGGGTGCTCTCCCTAAAGGCCAATGATAAGGTTAGGAGGTTGAACGGGAAATGTAAGGATCTTAAAGAGACGAGTAACAGAGGAAAAGCTAAAACAACTGCAAAAAATGCAATATGGCAGGTATGTAAGCAGTGAAGAGAAGGTAAGAATAGATAAAGCACTTGTTGTTAATGCTAGACCGATCACTGCTAGGTGAGTCAGGGATTAAAATGCTAGATCCCCAAAGAAGTAAGGCTGTAGATAACTCAACTGATTCTCACCCTTTAACGTCAACCTATGGACAGAAACACAGCAGATGTGATGTTGATTGTGAGATAACCATGGAGATATCAACACCACAGACCCTATAATGGAAAAGCTAGACTCCAAATGATAGGATGGGGATGATCACCCAATATCCTCATCTTCTGAACTAGAAAATCAAAAATTACTATGAAAAGTTGATGAAGGAATAGAGGTTAGAGGTATTTTTTGTAAGAATAACCACTAGGGAAATATCAGTAACACCAACAACATAGTATCAGTATTGAAAAGAGAGAAGGGTGCAATGTTGGAAAATCAAATATTTCCTCTGCTTTGGGGGACTCAGTAAATAAGAGTTGAGTGAAAAATCTTGAGAGTCGATGTCAGGAAATAAAAGTGTAAGCACATTCTAGAGTTGTGATGGTTGTCTATCAAAAGAACTAAAACAAAAAGAAAAACAAAACAAAACAAAACAAAAAACAAAAGAACTAAAACAGAAATAGCAAAAAGTGTCCTTGGCACTGGGGTTGAAGTAGAAAGGATGGGGTGACTTTAGCTTTCCATCTGAAGCTCTCACGTACTTTATCATTTGTTGAAGTGAGCATGTGCTACTTGTAAATATGATTTGGGTTTTTTTTTGGGGGGGGGTGAGGGAGATGGAGAGGAGGGAGAGAGAGAGAGAAAGAGAGAGAATCTTTTTTTTTTTTTTAAGATTTTATTTGTTTATTCATGAGAGACACAGAGAGAGGTAGAGACAAGGGCAGAGGGAGAAGCAGGCTCCATGCAGCCAGATGCGGGACTAGATCCCGGGTCTCCAGGACCATGCCCTGACTGAGCCGAAGGCAGATGCTCAACCGCTGAGCCACCCAGGCATCCTGAGACAAAGAATCTTAAGCAGGCTGCCCATTGAGCACAGAGCCCAACGTGGGGCTCAATTCCACAATCCTGAGATCATGACCTGAGCCAAAATCAAGAGTTGGACGCTTAACTGAGTGACCCAGGCACCCCTACTTTTAATGAAGATCAATAAAAGTCTAAATGACAAGGAGAACTTCAAATTTCACTCTGGATCTTTTTAGGGAAGATAACTAATATTGGAATAATCAAACAATCATCATATAGAAGAGAAGCTTTCACAAACCCATTTTTCCTGTTCAATTTTAACAAATCAGTTTCAGGGAGACAACGTGCTCAGACCTGCCTCAGCTTCCCAGTTTGGAATATCATCACTGGGAGTGGAACCCTAGCAACACCCGGTTACAACTCCTAAGTGGACCAGGGGTGCACAGCTGCTCAAATGTCATCTCACGTTGGCATTCATGGAATATTAGCTCTAATTGTTCTACTTAATGTGACGTCATTTGACAGAGTTGAGCCAACCTTAACAGGTTTTGCGAAGCCTTTAGCCAAGGCTATAAAAGATCCTCAAAGTCGTTGAAAATAAAATGAGCTCTAAAAGAACACAAGATATCTTCACCTACCACCCTACCAACAATGCACTGCTTTAATGCTGTGCGTATCGTGATACCCCACTGGCATCCCTAGCACCAAAGCTTCTCCTACAAGATTTCAGGACACAAAAAGCCCATCTTCAATATTAACTTTGAAAAGAAAAAGGTGGTTAGGAACATTTACTTTAAAGAATGGAATTATTTAGGAGCTTCCACGTGGCTCAGTCAGTTGAGCATCTGCCTTTAGCTCAGATCATGATCCCAGAATCTTGGGATGTACGCCCTGTACCGGGCTTCCTGCTCGGTGGGGAGTCTGCTTCTCCCTCTGCCCCTCACTCCACTCATGTTCACTCTCTCACTCTCTCTCAAATAAATAAATAAAATCTTATAAAAACTGGAATTATTTAAAACTGCAAACAAAACTCAAAAGCAAATTATCTATGCCATCAGACTCCAGGGAAAAGAAGACAAATCTCCAACTTCTGGGGATCTTGCCATTTGTACTTTGGCTTTTTGCAAAACTAGGCTGGCAGTGAAATGAAGTGAGCACTTTGCAATAAATATTTTTACCTTGGTCTCAGATACTATTAACTCAATAAGGACAAGCAGGGATACAACACATAATCATTAATATCGCCCATGCGTCCAAGTTCATTAACTCCAAAACTCAATCACACAATGCAGCCAGCAGAGCTTGTCAGCCAGACTGAATCGGGGTCTCGTTCCTAACCCCACAGAGTCCCCTCCACACACTGTGTCAGGGAGGGATTCACATGACAGGAGGATCACGCTTCCATCCTCTATCAGCACCGTGCAGGATCTGGACTGTCCCCAGAAGGGGGGCCAATCCCAGCTCTGATATCGAGCTCTGTATAACACCACTTCTAATTGGAATCTTAATACTCAGGACCCAAAGCCTCAGAAAAAAAAAAGAGGAAGAAGAAGAAGAAGAAGAAGAAGAAGAGGAAGGAAGGAAGGAAGGAAGGAAGGGAGGGAGGGAGGGAGGGAGGGAGCGAGGGAGGGAGGAAGAAAGAAAGAAAAAGAAAAGAAAGAAGAAAGAAAGAAAGAAAGAAAGAAAGAAAGAAAGAAAGAAAGAAAGAAAGAAGAAAGAAAGAAAGAAAGAAAGAAAGAAAGAAAGAAAGAAAGAAAGAAAGAAAGAAAGAAAGAAAGGAGCCTTAGAGTCACGCTCACCTAGTAACTCATGACGAACAAGACATTTCAGAAAAATCTAAAGACTTACAGCAGGTGACTGGCATCAAAGGACAAGACTGCACTGTTACCAAAACGTGAGAACGTTTTAGGGAGACCCTCTTGGAGTAAATTTACGAGAAGGAGCTAACTGTAAGGCAGGTCCCCAATGCCTCTCCTCGGCGGGGTAGACAGTCCCAAGGGCTGACCACTCGCTTCTGTCAAGACTGGGCTATCTCCATCCCGCTGTGTGGTCACAGGACGGTAAGAACATGTTGCCACTGCTACGAAATATCAAGTTCAAACAACTGAGCTTCAAGGGGACTCGTGTTTAAGAAAAATCAAGTGTGAGGGACCAAAAGTGGCTCCTGAATGCTTCACACCCTACACTTGGTTCCTTGTTACTGCGTGAACCACCAGGAGACAGAGAAAAGAGGAAAAGAATATTCCAGGTGGCCTCTCTGATACACAGAAGTGCCAATGGAGCCTCTACCTGTCCTGGGTCCGAGACAGGCCGATGCCAACTCAGAACCTCTACTACCTACGAGCCCCTTAGACGCCAGATGGGGTACACGAAGGACGGGCAGGTGCGGTCGGCCAGGTGGGATGCACAGCGACAGGAGCATAGACCAAGCCTCACTGGCTGCAATATGAGCAAGGGTCACTATCAACTCATGTGAAATTCGCCCCCCAAAGGCCTAAAATTCAGGGGAGCATTTAAGACCACAGTTCAGAACCCCTCATAAATTAATGAAAGGCAGACATGAAAGCTAATAACAGCTGGAACGGATCAAGCAGAAAGAAAATGCAGCCTCGGCATATGTGTTCTGTGAATTTCTTCGAGTCCATAAATTTGATATTTGGAAGGAAGAAGGGAAATGTTAATTAGGAGAAATTTCATACGGGATTTAAATATGCCATGCAGTCAGGGCTCTACTGTAGCACCCCTCGGAGTCAGAGATCACCCCCAGTGGGCCCGGGTCGTGCCTTTCATCCTGCACGTGATACTCGTTGATAGGTTACTTCATCACTTGCAGGTGTTTCGTGCCTTCTCTCCCCAACACAGAAAATGAAGAGTCAGGGCCAAACCTTTTATTTTTACTGTGGGTGGCACTAATGTCGAGGAATCAAAAAAATATCTAAGGGTCGCCTGGGTGGCTTGGTCGGTTAAGCACCTGTCTTTGGCTCAGGTCAGAAGCCCAAGGTCCTGGGCTCGAGCCCTGCCTCTGGCTCCCTGCTCAGTGGGGAGTCTGCTGCCCTCTCTCTCCCTCTGCTGCTTTCCCTCTCTCTCTCTTGCTCACTCTCTCTCAAATAAATAAATAAAAATTTTAAAAAAGATATCTAAGAAGCCATCGCTCAGCCTTTTAGAGAAGGCTGCAAGTGTTAGCCTGTTGCAGTTATAAGCATCTCCAGAGAGGAGTCACTCTGAAGTCAACGGTCACTTTCCTTATGGACTTGCATTGGATCACCAGACCCAGATGGATCTCAGGTCGGATCCGGTGCCCGGAAACAGCTTTGTGAGGTTAGGTCCGGGGGCTCCCCTCATGCTACCCGCAGGCCTGAGGGAAGTGGGTCCCATGGGCTCCCCGTGCCTGTCCTCGCACATGTTGTCTCACCCTCTGCAGCCGCGCTCTCCTTCCTCCAGAGACGCCCTGTGCCTCTGGTCCTTTTCATCTTTCCTCATGAGTCATCCTTCCAGCTGCCCCTTCATCATGCTAATCGCTTCTCCCAAGATCCTCACACTTTATCTGCGACACCCAAGCCCGGAGACCAGGAGCTGCCCATGTTAGCAGGACGCCAAGACACCTCTGTGCGACAGGCCTGCGTTCCCCCCTCTCTCTTTCTGCAAATATTCCAATTATACTTAAAAACAAAGGTGCTCTCTCCTTGCCTCCTTCTCCCCTGGGTGGAGCAGGGTGACGTGCGGCCCTGCACAGTCACACAGAGGAACACGTAAGGGGCTGCTGTTCCCAGACAAGGCCAAAGTGGAGCCAGATACTGCATTATTCTGGGGACATGCGGAGGCTCCAGTTACTTATACAGGCTGCTCTTCAGAATCGAGTTCACATAATGCATCTATCTATGGTCCACACAGATGGCCTATGTCCCAAAAGCCACCACCGGCATAGGGGTTCCCAGGGGCACTGTGGAGAGGACACAGTTTAACAAGACAGAGAAGAACAGCGCACGCAGAGCCTCCCTCCCAAACCCTAAGCCAGGGAGTCCAGACTCAGACTGGCACTGGGAGCAAGATCCCTCTAAATCCCAGTTGACTCACGTGCCAAATGGATTTGTGCAAAACCTAAAAGAGTCCTCAGCCCAGCACCTGGCACATAGGGGCCTGCCGTGGAGACGGTCGGAGTCTCCCAACACACCTAGCCCCCAGAGCAGGGGCTGCAGAGAGGACTAGGGGGGCCCGCCCGTGATCGCATCCCAGGCAACTTCTGATTCTTTGGGAGAGTATCACTGAGCAGCAGTTTCTCCTCCTCCCCTTGTAGTAACTCCTGGAGCACAGCAATCACAGAGGCAAACACAGGCACACCTGCACTCTCCCCCTGCTCAGATCCACTCATCAGCGACTGTAGACGCCCCCAAGGGCACGTCGGACCCCTGCCTGTCACCACTGGCAGCGCCACCCCTGGTTCTGGCACAGTCCCCAGGCTCCCCCAGCAGGCTGAGCATGAACCACTGCCCACCGGGCTGCCGTGCACAGCTAGCTTTCAGCATGGATTAAGAATTTGAACTCTGGGGCCAGTGTGAGTTCCAACCTTGGTTCAGGCACTTCTGAACCATGTACAAATGGGCAACTTACTTGGTCTACTGGGCCTCAGTTTCCTCATCTGCTTACAGGGGAAAAAAATCAACTTCTCATACGGTTATTATGGGAATGTAATACATTCCAAGCCCTGACATAATGTGGCACAAAGAGAGGGCTCAGTTTCTGCCTGCTATAATTTCTAAGAGAGGAGAACCATCTCCCTCCCACCTGGGTCACTGCAACAGCCTGCTGAGTCACATCCTAATTCTCCACTCTGGCCCCTTGTGACAGTCCCCACACGCTAGCCAAAAAAAAACCCAACCACATCACTCCCTCCCATGCTTTCCCTTGGCCCACAATTTCCCCCAGCCTGTCCCCTCAAAACTACCCCACTCCCTCGCCAAGCCATCATACTACCCTTCTCTCTGCTCCTGGACACATCCACAGCAACCCCACAAATTCTGCTCTTTAAGTGGAATGCTCTCCCCTTAGATCGTCCATGGCCGGCTTTGTCATTTGGGCCTCAGCTGCAGGGACACCTCAAGCAAGGCCAGGTATGTCACTATGCCCCCAGTCTCTCCCCTCACCACCACCGAGAGCACCAGCTGTACGGGCTCAGTGATGTCTCTGCCCAGGTGTTTGGTGCATGTCCTCTGGCTAACCTTGTCAAATGCTGACCCCTCAGGACCTAGACAGTGTCTGGCTCATAGCAGGCTCTCAAAAAATGCACCGGATTTTTGAAATGAGGATAAATATCATGCATCATGTACCCAATGGAGTAAGACGAGAAGCACATCGACCAGGGGTGTGCTCAGCAGGGCTGGGTACACCAGAGGCGCGCTCAGGTGCCTCCAACTGCTCATCGCCTATCTCTCTATGTCATCAATTTGTAGACAGGCTATATTCAAAACATCATTAGTGATAAAAGAGCCTACATAAAAATGCATCCCATAGCCATAGATATATGAAATATAGCAGTAAATTCCATGTTCGAGCAAAAGAGTCAAGCTATGTGGTCACATTTGTGGAACCAAGCTGAGATCTCAGAAACCAGGTGTGAGGTCCATCGGCTCACAAATGGGAGGGGAGGAGGGTGGCAATGACATTTCATGACATGCCTTCCTTAAGGGGAGAAATCAGGGATGGGGAGGAAATGTGAATTCTTGCTGCCTTTGAAAGCAGGCTTATTCCACGAAAGCAAGATGGAAAAAAAAGAGATGGTGTCTGTTTCCTGGCCTCTGCCACGCGCACTTATGGGATCCTCTCTAAATTAGGACAGAGGCGCCTCCTTTTATTCCCCTCACGAGTCAGGAGCACAATCAGGATGCAGATTTTGTCCCCCCCAGCCCCCCAGCGGACAAGTAAACACTCAGCTTCCTGGGGTGGGCTTCCTCTGACCTGCACAATGTCTGCTGATTAGCCTCGCAGCCCCCACGGAGGGGTCGCGTCTCCTCCTCAGGGGTCCCACCACCTTCTCCTAAGATCCTCTCTGTCCAGGCCGGATTGCGGGCTTCAGCTGCCACTGGAAGGCTTTGTTCCCATCCCCTTCCCCGCCCCCCCAGCAGCAGCAGCATTAGCTACTGGATTTCCCAGCTGAATTTCACTTTATTTCAGGCCCCCACCCCAAACCTCATCACGAGCCCCTTGCACTTTCTCTAGCTTGACGGATATTAGATTTAAGTTTAAAAAAAAAAAACAGTAATAATAATAAAACTCAAGGGTTTGTTTTTTTCAATCGTGAACATTATATATTTTGAAGTTAAAATGGGTCTTGAAACAGGACACTCTTAATTCATCAGAAATTAAGCCATATTTATTGTTGATGTTTGGGATTTGCACTTTGAGATTAAGAAAGATACTGTAGCAGTCTAGGTTATCCAACACAGAAGAACTCAGAAGTTTGAGAACTTCTAGATTTTGCTATTAGTGGATTTTGCTGTCTTCAAGGGAGGACCTGACACACCACGCAGGGCAGAGCAGCACATGAACAAGCAGTGGTCAGAAGTCGGGAGGGCCGCTGCGGGACAGGAATCCCCTGCCTGCAAATCGGAGGCAGGAGGTGAATTAAATAAAGTCTCTGAGACCAAGAAATTCTGGGTGAGCAATGGGAAACACAGTCAACCAAAGATCTGCTGAAATACCCCAAAGCTATGAACCACGTCCCAGGGATCACCCCAGGGACTCATGTAGGGGAAAAGCGGCTTCCCAGGAAGCCTGTCCACTTCCACCCACTTCTCTGAGCTCCACCCACCCACCACCCTCTTCCCGGGTCCTCATAAAGGATTTCCTTCGTAAAGGATCCTGTCTACCTCTTTGCCACAGGGGTGAGTTCAGATGTCCCTTCCTCCAGGAAGCCCTCTGGACCCAACTCTGGGTCAGGCATATTGTTACCTGCTCCCAAAGGACCCTGCATTTGCCTTGCTGAAATAACCTTTGTGCTGCCTTTTTGCATGGGCTCATCCACTTGTCTCAATGCCCCACCAGCCCGAGGTCCACGGAGGCAGGGACTTTGTTCCTTCTTTCTAACACGAGTTAGCACTTAGGAGGCCACTAAAGTATACACTGAAATAACAAATGACTAACAGATGAACACAAAAATATCAACAGCTGAATGAATCAAAAATTTTCCTCATTTCATGCTAAGAGGCAGAAACTCACCAAAACTGAGGTTGATAAAAAAGCCTGGACCCACCAAAAAAGAAGGGAAGACATTAGGAAGATAAGAGCAATTAATCGTAGACAGATCCAAAGTATAGAGACCAGAATGTAAAAGCTAAAGGATCTGAGGAAGTTGGATACTTTTCAAAGAGTACCGTAAGAATCCGAATGCTATCAGAACATAGGAAGGACAGAGCAATAAAACGCCAGATTGGTTTCCCTATATTCAACCCAACCGTAAAAGGCAACAAAGAGAAAAATCCAGTCCTTTCACCATGAAGTATGAAGATACGGCACAAACTTATCGATACAAGATCAAGAAAGCCAGGGCAGGACAGGAGACACAACTTGCAAGAGACATCAGAGGTAATTAATTATACAAGAAAAAGGAGGAGGGGCCAAGGGTAATGTTGCTCCATTAGGAAATGGGACAGAAAGTTGTTAGCAGATGGCTGAGGAGTGGCAGGAGTGGTGTGTTTCTCATGCTTTACTCTATGAAGGGGGGACAGAGGAGGGGGAGGGATGGAGGGATAGAGGGATGGGGGAGCGGAGGGACTGGGAGGGGACAGAGGGACGGGCGGAAAGATCTATGAGCAACTCAAAAAAATGCCGATTGCGTTCGGTGGGTGCCAAATTAAGAATGGAAAATAATTACATGGAATATTTAAACAACCGAGTTCATAATCTCAAGCCTATCTGGAGATGGAGCGTCCTGTTAACACGGATTACACGCATACTTGGACGCTAACACGATGGAAAGATGTTACCGAAATCAGGGATTGCCTAGAGATTACTGAACGCAAAACAAGTCATTAAAATTTGGAAGAGGAGAAACAAATGTCACAATCACCTTAACTACAGGAAAAATACCCACTTGTTTCGGTTTTTAGAGGGGTGTCAAAACCCGCGGGACAGGTGGATCTCAGGCGCTAGTCCCACGGTTCTTAAAAAGAGGATCCTCCTCTAGGTCTGCGAGCCAACTGCCGACTTATCCCAACGTACCACAGTCCACGTCAGATGAGGACCCTAGCAGATGTACCCCCGCTGGATGTACACAAGAGAGCAAATACCTCTGCTGCTTCTGAAATGTCCAACTTGTAAATACGTATATATGTGTCATAAGTGCCTACTTTCAGAAAGGACGGGTGACTATGTTTGTCGGAGGTGGCATATAGGGACTAGAAATAAAATAGCAGCAGAAGCATCAGTCTCTTGCCAGGTGGCCCCTCCTGAGCAGCAGGCTCCGGACAAGTATCATCTGTGCTGTGACTAAGGTCCAGCAACAGGATAGCTCACCCTTCTGCATCCCACAGGGGCTCTTAGAGGCCCTCCCAGTCCTGCCCCAGGGATTCTGGTGGGTGTACGAGCTGGGGACCACCCCGGGACCACTGCATTATTCGAAACACCAACGCACAAGCACAGTGCAGTGAGGTGCCAGGTGAGAATTATACGCCTACTTGGTGTCCTGGGAAGGGAAATAAATACCTTTGTGAAATGGACCTTAAAAGGACTCTCTAGGGAAGCGGTCTCTACTTACCCTGAAGACAGGAGGAAAGCACCGAATGACCCCAAGAGGAACAACAGTATGAACGGAGTGGCCTGGGTCGCGGCCAGGGAGTCGGGCTTGCCTGTGGGGAGGACCGTGTTGGGCCGCCAGGGAAGGGGGGGCTGTGCCAGGATGCAACCAACAGCCAACTGATTTTCCCTAGAACATGGTCTCCCTTAGCCTTCTCTGTCTTTCCTTTTCCTGAACGTCCTTCAAGCTTTTCCCTGCTCTCCTCCAATAAATACATCCCCCAAATTCAATGAATAAAATCAAATAAACTTTTCCAAACACTACAGTGTTTTTCTCACTGCTGGTTCCCTGTTTCTCAGGCCACCTGCCAAGACAGAATTGTAGAATCACAGTCATATTAGGCAGAAGAGTAGTCAAGGTTCACCGGCAAGAATCAATCTTCAAACCTTAGAATCACCCCTAAACTTCTACCCCTTTTGGCAGAGTCCGTTACCTTGCAATAGCCCCTTAAAAATCTATGGAAGTGGCTCACAGTTTGCAGGCCTTAAACGTTAGCTCTGGATTACTGAAAGAAACCCTGAATCCTTACATCAAATTTCTAATAGAAAGACCAGAATCATCACGGAGCTATTCTTAAGGTCACAAATACCAGTTTTGCAGAGGTTCACAGACTGTTTGCGTCTCTCAGCTCCAGATCCCCCTGCAGTTCAAGACTGTCAGTGGAAGAAGCAATATACCTAGTGGAGCCCCCAAGGTCTGACCCAACATCTGTCCTTCTAGCTAAACAGTACAGTCAGTCTAAAAAACTTAAAAAAAAAAAAAAAAAAAAAAAAAAGACAACCCACCAACAACAGAAAAAAAAAAACAAAACCATACACACAGACGCTCCTGATTGGTTCATCCACTGTTTTGCAAAGAGGTAAAAGACAGCCTGGATGAGAACAGAACTGTGTACTCGGGGAATTGTCACTCCCTGTGCAGTTTGGTCGACCCCAAACTGTTCATTTGTGCCTTGTAGGCATTCTTGTCTCTCACTGTCTCCAGATGACACTCCAACAGGAGAAACGTGAGCAGGTGCATCTATTAAATATGCAAAATACACACCTTCTCTCCCACTCACCCAGAAGATGCATTTCTAAGGGCTGTAGAAAGTCACCTAATATAAAGACAGACAGGTAAAAAAAAAAAAAAAAAAAAACAAATCTTACTTTTTCTTTTTTCTTTTCTTTTTTTTTTTTTTTTAGCACACAAGAATCCAAGGGGGCTCAGCACATCAGCTTTCCACAGAAAATAAATGCAAGCAATTAAAAATTCAGTTTCTTTTCTTTAAGCTAATTCCTCAGGTTTTGCTAATTAGCCACTAATAGTTCTGTCATCTGAGCTGGGAAACATAAGGCAGGATACCAGTGGTATGTTTTCAATCAAAGCATTTGCATGAAGGAATGAATCATATTTTCCATGAGGGATTACTACTGCTTGGGAGCAGTTGGGGGCAGAAGAAAAGCATCTTCACAACCGTAAAACTGTAAAAGAGACCTGAAATTTTAGAAAAGGGGACGTCCTTCCACTCCTTATACCAGACCCAGCAGGGGCCCTGTGTGGCATGACTAGTGAATCTGAGAAGCTCCCCGCAAAGACTCCTGCAGGCACAGTCAGAAAACGAGACTCCTCACAGGAAGACAGAAGACAATGAAACACATGTTTTCCGTAAAGAGAAGAGAATAAAAGTTAAGTGTCGGCCAGGGTACAGGAATGCTTTAACTATTATGTCACCTGCCTTCACAAGTTCCTAAGAGAATAAATGCATGGCAGTAAGTGAAAGCAGGGGGGTGCTGGTAGTTTGAAATACCTGGCCACGGAGGGAGCCCCTGGAGAGTAAAGGTGCAGAGAGGGCTTTAGGCAGGAGATGGGCCTCCTATCCTGACTCCAGTACAAGCAGGTCAGGTCCCGGAACCCCAGCCCCTCCTCCCACTCTCTCCCCAGTTATAAAGCGCTCCTGATCCTGCAGCAGCACGCCTGTCAGCATCACCCCACGTCCGGGCCATGCTGCTTCAGCATCTACTTTCTTGCCTTGATATACAAGTCCTTCACAGCTACCCTTCAGGAGAGAATGCCCTCCAGTGCCCCCCGTGAGGATTTTATTCCAAACATATGTTGTGAACGTTTGAAGTGCCCGCTAGCGCTGGTATTTCTTTTCTCTTTCTTTTTTTTTTTTTTTTAAAGTTAAACCCACAAAACCTAAAATACTTTGCATCCAGCCTAAGTGCCGTTTGTGAAGACGCACCACTGCATACCCAAGGATAATCAAGTCTTGCGCAATAAAAATTGTACAGATGTCCTTCTGAGGGTAAAGAAATGATTTTCCCTTTTCCGGTCTTACAGGAAGCCTGCCCACACGTTAGAAATACAAAGTCAGTATATATAGAAGCACAAATTAGGCATCTTGGAAAGCCCACATTTTCCAACCACAGAGCAATGAAGGAATTCCTGGGAGTGTCCCCATGCCCAGCCACACCGGATTGGGGGAGTCTCTTCTCTTCAACAACCTGGTGGAGCTGGCAAAGACTCACAACCGTACAACCCTTCACGTTTCTGAACCTTGAGCCGGCGAAGGTCTGCATTGAACTTGTGTGTGGACACTGTCGCTACAGGACTGACAAGCGAAGAAACGTGATCGAACTTTCAGGCCTCATATGAAAAAGATAGCACTTTTCTCCTACACTAAAAATTCATGGAGGACCTAGCGACTTCAGCATTGCATTGGTCATCCATTAGCTTGATCTGCATACTGAAATCTAGATAAGGTAGATAGATTTTATTATAAAGTCCCCCCAAATACTCATTATACTGGTGGAAGACTGGGTAATCCAATAGCGTTGGAGAAAAAGTAGAGTTGCATCCTATCTAACTCCCTGAGGCTTAGTTCAGGATGTCTTTAAAATATTTCACATGAATAATTCTGTAGCTTTCATTTTTCCACAGGTATTGAGCCTGTATTTGGTACATAAAACACTTTCTGCCAAGAGTTTAAAAGGTCAAAACTTCTCAAAGTCATTTAAAAGCTTTAATATTTCTTCACTTACAAAATTGGAAAAAAAATTACAGTCAATTCATTAAGGTTCAGGGAGAAAGGTCACGCTCAGAAGGCCACCGTACACAGTGCTGACCACACCAACACTTTTCCTAAGGTTTACAGTCCACTCGATCTCTAATCGGTTTATAGATGACACAGATCTCAGGGAGGCAGAGCAGCACACACGACCGCAGCACTAACAAAAACAACTTGGTTTGGATAGTGAACTCATCACATTCAAGTAAAGGTGGTGATGGCAGTGGTGGTGTCGACCGTGGTGATGGTGGTACTGATGGTGGTGACCGTGGTAAGTGCTGATGGTGGTAGTGCTACTGGTCGTGTTGATGGTGGTGATAGTGTTGGTGGTAATGGTGTTGCTGGTGCTGATGGCAGTGATGATGGTGAGTGCTAATGGTAGGGGTGGTGGCAATGGTGGTGATGATGGTGTTGGTGGTAGGGGATGGTGCTGATGGTGGTGGCGCTATTGGTGGTGATGATGGTGATAGTGTTGGTGGTGATGGTGGTGGTGATGGTGGACCAGTGTAAACACACAATTGCGGTGATGACCGCAATTATGGAAAGGAAGGGACAGGAGGAAGTAGAGGCATAGGAAAACAATTGCCATAATAATCAGAAGCACTCACCCTGAGCCAGAGATTCTATTAAATACTATATTTGCATTGTCTCCCTTGATTCTCAGGAAAACACCATGGAGCAGCAGTCACATTACAACACCAAACATATGGTTAGGAAATGATTCCTAGAGGGGTCAGCACACTTGGCCATGCTGTAAGGCCGCTACCTGGCAAAGCTGGACCTTGAGCCCAAATCCTCTGCGCGGTAATCCAATCTGTGTAATCTCTAGAACTCCCCCATCCATGTTATATATGTAATAATACCATTGACTTATGACCAATTTAGGGGGTACATTGGGATCCCGGGTCAAAATGGCATCTGCCAGTTGGTTATAGGAAACGTACATAGTTTGTCAGTCATCATGCGACTTTAACAGCAACTTGGGACAATACAGTGGGGAAAGCTAAGGAGCACCCAACCTATTGATCTCTGTCCTCTAACTAGAACAGTTCGCAGCCCCAGTAAAAGCTCTCCAGTGCCCCACACTAGTGAATATTCCACTGGAGGCCCAAGGGCTGGGTCGCAAACGCACACCGCCAAGAGGCGTCGAGGATCCCAGGTGTGCCAAGCGCCCATTCCTCAAACGAAGGGGCTAGGAGACAACGGGCAAACCGTTAGAACACATGGACCCAGAGCAAGCTGCAAGCTGAATGGCTCAGGGAGAAAGTTAACGGTCATCTGCCCACTTCCATCAACCCAAAAAGAAGTATCCGTCAGCTGTCCTGCCCAATTAAGTGCCTCACTAATTAGTGGGCATCTGGAACAGAACCCAAAACGTAAGTACGAGATGGGAAACGTTTGTGTTCACACATCAGGACCAAAACAATGCAGGGAACTTGCGGCTAATAAATGAAACTGGATTCTTTTTACAACGTAAATATACTCAGGGAGTAGCGCTGTAGGTAGGAGGTTTGCAGATCCGCTCACTGTCTCTGCACGGATGGTATCTAATAGAGACCCGCAAATAAAAGACACCACGCGGAAAACAATGTGCTCAGAGAAAAATCCTGCCAACACGACTGTAAACTCTTGTCCCTAAAAGAAAATGAAATAAACTTTAATGAAGGAAGAGAAAGAAGTGAGTCCCCCCACCCCCGAACCTCCTCCTCCTCCTCATTCCTGGATCTGTAAAACACCACTGCAGCAACTGGGCTGAGAAGCGCTCTCTAATCAGAGAAGTTGTAGGCTTTTTCAAAAGCTTAGAAGACTCCATAAAACCTTTTCCTCCATGCTTCTGACCACTTAAAAATATAATGTCCCCTCCATCTTTACCAACAATGTAATCCGGTCGGGGGTGGGGGGTGGAGGGGGGAAGCCGTTGCTGAGACGTAAGGCTGCTCCAGGCTCTTTGATCTGCACCCTGATGAGGGAACATTCCCCTCTGCTGCAAGCTAGCTAACGAAGGGATGAAATTAGCTTTTATCCTGGGCACTTTCTTGAGAAAAAAAAAAAGCACTAATCAGCTGTCCTTGCTAATCAGTCATCTGGCTAATGACCTTTTGCCTTAAAAACACTAAAATTTCTGAATGATGTGGAAAAGGGGAAACGCAAACCAGTCCCCCCTCTCTGGAGCTCAATGGATCATCTGGAATTGGAGCCGGGAAGGTTAAATGGCAAGTCTGTATCCTGGCAAGGTGATAAATCTGTAATCAAGAGCTGTAAGCTCTGGCACCTCAATATGAACTTCATTACTCCACAACCAAATTATATTTTTTTTCTTTTTTTTTTTTTCACTAGAAACAGGCCACAAATAAAGTCAACCCTTACACCATTTTTCTTCGGCAAAAGCCATCGTGCATTTGTGTTCTGAGTCCTAGTGAATTACTTAAACTTTATTAGCGCTGGAAAAGGAGCTTCCCATGTTCCTGGCATGCTGGTGAGAGAGGAAAGTAAAACACGTAGAGAAATCTTCCACATTAAGGACCTCAGCCTTGATTTGCTCAAGAGGGGTTCGTTCGTTCGTCTTCCACCAGGAAGCAAAAAAAAAAAAAAAAAAAAAAAAAAAACCTCAAAAATGAGGATGGCTGTTGCTCAGGATTTCGGCCAGTGCAGCCCACTTTAATAACTACCCTCCATCAACCAATTTTCCTCCTGCAGTGTCTACTTGGGTGGAAGAAATCTGGTTCTCGTTCCCAGCCAAGGTCCATGTGGATTAGCCACAGATGGACACCTTTCTGGGGGCTGCCCCACGGAGGCTTGGAGTTGCTTAGAGATGCAAGAAAATGGCTCTCTCTCTTAAAAAGAGGAATGGACAGGATGTAGGAGAAGGGAAAAAAACCAAAAAAACAAACAAAACAAAACAAAACAAAACCGGACAGTAAATTAAACACTGACATAAATTAATACCAGCCCCCGTCACCGGTAGAGCACGCGTGCACCCAGCCTTGCACAGCTCCCAGGACGAGGGCCGCCGGGCAGGGACCACTTACGGTAGTGGGGCTCCATGTAACCGTTCCGGGGGTCCATGGCAAACACGGCCCCACGGTACGGCACCGAGGGCTCGGCCAGGTGCGGCAGGGACCCATGGATCTCCTTCTTGATCAGCGAGGCCCTCTCCTCGCTAGACGTCGAAGGCTCCTCGCTGATCTTGCCGAGCCCCTGGACGCTCTGTGGCTGCATAGTGACTGCGTTTCTTCTCTCTCTGTGATAGGTCTGTCCAGGACTTTCATCCTCTGGAGGGAGAAGGAAAATGAAAGCTCTGTGAGCCACTTGAAGGAGCAATTCAAACCCAGTAATCAATTAGGTCTCCTGCTCTGTCCCTCCTCCCCAAAAGGAAGCCTATTGCTCAGTCTTGGCAACTTTGAAAGCTACACCATGATGGGACAGTCTCCAGACAAAACTGCCCATGAATGAGGCTTCCAAATACAAATCGAAGGACGAAGGGGAGCAGGAAATGAGCCTATTAAGTTGAGATGTAGGGGGTCAGCGAATTATCATCGCCAGCTTACAAGTGAATCTGCCAGTGAGGCTTTCCATTAGGGACTTGCCAATAGCCCTGCAGGTCCCAAGCGGGGCTGGCAGTTTTGCCAGCCTGAGGCCGTGGATGTCCAGCTTTCCCCTGTCTGTCTGAGGAAGCTGGGCCGCCGCTCAGGAATCGGGCCGCTCGGACACCCACTGAGCCTCTGGGTGATCTGTGGGCCAAAGGACCTAAAGTGATCCAGAAGTTTTCCTGTTTTGTTTTGAAGTCAGATCTGTAACCCACTGGTTTAAGCGGAGCTAGGAATGGGACTAAAGGCCCACTAATTACAAGGGGTAAAGGTGCCCATCACGGAAACCTACAGTGCCCTTTGCAGGACACTCTTTTCTGCGGCCCCTAGCACAGAGCTGAGATCCCAGAACAAAATGGACTAGGACTGGTTGCCAGGGCAGGATGGCTCTGTGGGCGAGGAAGGCGTCCGTGATGCAGACCCAGGCACACGCTCTGCTGGGGTCCAGACGCTTCTTCACACACTAAGGAAACAGCTTGACCAAATTCCACATACATTCAATATTCCAGCTTCCTAATACTTCCATTCCCTTTGATCTGTAGGAACTTCCCATCTACCCATTAGGGCTCTCTGCAAATGTGATTGGATGACCTTTCTAGAATAGCAGATCAAAGAAGCCATGCATAAAATTAAATCGCACGAGTGATCAGAACCCACAACAAATGGGCCAATTCATCTGTTAGAGCCAGACACACACTCTACACTACGTACCCCCAAACAAGCTCTGCATTGCATCTGCAGACTGCGTTCTGGAAGGCAAGTACTGCTGGAAAAAAAGCTGTTCGGGCATGGCTCAGACCTCTAATTTGAGAAGGAAGTCCCATTCTTCGTCTTAAATAGACATAATAGGTAACTAATAACAGTGTTGCACGTTTTGGATGGACAGATTCTGAACACATCTTATCCCGACATATAGACGTATCTTCAAAGCATATTTCATAAAGTAGTTAGATCTGGCTGAGAGCCCTTAAAAAACAGGAAAAGTATGCTTTAGCAGTTTCATGGCTGTTTGTACAAATTCAGAAGAAAGTATAGCTATAAACATGGGCAAGTGTGAAAATATAAACTATAGTCACGACTACTGTTTTGTGATGACTAATGACTCGAACCACCCGAAGCCAGGAGCAATTTTAATCGCTCTGCCTGTGTCTGGGATTTGAAGAAATAAGCAATGTTTTGTTTTGCTTTGTTTTTCAGTCTGGCAAGTGACTTGCAAAACAGAATAGACAATGAGGTATGCTTTGGTCTTTACAGTGAATTTGCTGACTACTGCAGGGTAACTGTGAAACATTATTTTAGCATTGTTTTGTGCAGATCTTCACCGCCAAATCCTATAATTATGGGATACATTAGGAGTTTAATTTATCAAGTAACTACTAAGAAGAAGAAAAAAAAGTCTCGGTGTAATCCCACATTTTCACACATCGATCTTTACAGAAGCAATTCAAACCATGCTTTTGCTAATTTAAGAACAAACTACCAAAAAAAAAAAAGAAAGAAAGAAAGAAGAAAAGAAAAGAAAAGAAAAGAAAAGAAGAAAAGAAAAGAAAAAGGAAGGAAGGAAGGAAGGAAGGAAGGAAGGAAGGAAGGAAGGAAGGAAGAAAGAAAGAAAGAAGAAAGAAAGAAAGAAAGAAGAAAGAAAGAAAGAAAGAAAGAAAGAAAGAAAGAAAGAAAAAGAAAGAAAGAAAAGAAAAGGAAAAAAAAACCTACATTTTAATTTTCCCTTCTGACTAATACTTTGAGGCTCCATTGCACCCTCATACTTCATTAGCAGTAAAGTTGCAGGCTATAGAATAAGGGCCTGCAGTTACATAAAAGCAAAAGGGTGTCAAAAACATTAAAACTCTTAGGCGGTTTTATAAAAATTCCTATAACCTACCAATGGCCAAAGTCACATTTTCCACTCATTTGCGCCTGTATAAAATCTTTATTCCAAATTTCAACCTGAAGTGAACCTGTGGCCCTGGCCTGCAAATTCTGTAGAATGGACCTTCGTGTGGAAAGCCAGAGAGCCCTCACCAGGAGCCCCCCGCGACACATAATTAGCATTCTCTGGTTAAGATGAATAACCAAGCTCCACTAATCTGTTCCAGGTTGAAAGCAGGATTCCCTTGACTTAATCTTCCTAGAAGAAATTAACTTTTCTTCCCTTAAAACTGCATCCCCATAATAGAGTGAGTTTCTTCGAAGCCAAGCCTTTATGATGAGCAGTTGAACCCGACTTCACAAATAATTGAATAATTGGCACGGCCTGACCAGAGTCCTCCCACGTCCCCCCTACCCAGCCTCCTGGGAGAAGGAAGTAATTGGTGGACCAGGGGAGTGGGCGGTGTGGGTGGGGGGGTGATGGAAATGGGGTGTCTTCAGCTAAGTGATTTTTTTTCACAAGTACTCCAGTTTTATTATTTTCTTAATGAGAGTTGAACCTAACACGTGTGGATATGAAAGTTATAACGAGAAAGAAGCGCAGTTTAAAGTTTTCTGACTTAACCCAGAAAAACTTGACTAACGGCAGGCGAGGAGTTCTTTTTTGAGAGTGGCAACTTCCATCAGACCTATAACCGTCCATGCCCACTCACTGTTACCTGCCCTCCGTCCTCTCCAGAAGCATCCCAGCCGACAAATACGTCGTGAAGACTACCCGGGGTACTCAGTTGCTGGGGACGGGCACTCGGATCACAACTTGACAGTACACACGCTCCGGAATACAAACAGCTCTGAGGCTGGAGAGCACGCTCTGCACAGTGAAAAGGAAATTTTCCAAGCAATATTCCTGCCTGCTCTTATAAATTTAGCAACCACTTCAGTAAGCCAAAAGACGCAAGCTGTCTAATCTTGTTCAGTTGTGTCGAGTTGTTCAATAAAGTTTGAGAGTCGGTGCAGACAGGCAACGCCAGGCCAAATTATTGACAGAAACATACTGTCCACCATGGCAACAGGCAGCAAGCAGTCGGCTGCAAAAATGTAAGCAAACAGCCCACTGCTCCAGGAGCATCTGCCAATGGACTTTCACGGCCAGACACAAGGGGACTGTTCGTGCTTCTCTACGTTAAACAGCTGCTAACTCGGGAGTCACACGGAAACGTGCCACTCACTCCAAAAAGTCACAGGAAAAAATGATTTGAAGCCCTGTCCTCACAATCCCCCTTTGTACCTCCACCCCTGTGCACAGCCGGGCTGGAGGGCAAGTGAACAAACTCCTGCCCCCAGAGGGAGAAGCTGCCCAAGCATCACCACGTTTTGCCAACAGGTCCCAGATTCTCCAAACTCCTCCGGAGGCAACCGACGTGGGGTCTACGGGCCACGATCTCGGAAAACTCGGAGGTGGCTCAGCGGCACGGGACAAAGGCTTAAGGGCAGGGCGCTGCGGGAAGCAGGACTCGAACACACACTCCTGGGCCCCGACTCACAGCCTCCTGCACCCTCTTTCCCTGCCAGCCAGGAAGCAAGTGTTTATTTTTTATTTTTTTTTATTTTTTTTTTCTTTCCCGCCTGGACCCCGGATGAAAGTTTCAGACAAGTCTTCCAGTCTAAAGACAAAACCCTGTACCGCGTCACCAACTAGGAACACCTCCTGTCACCCTGGCAAAATTAGCTGATCGGGAGCTCACGGTACATGCACGTGGCCACCTTTTAAAAAAATAAAAAAAAAATTAAAAAATTAGCATTGATTTTTTTTTACTATTTTATTTTATTTATTTACTTTTATTGGAGTTCAATTTGCCAACATAGAGCATATCACCCAGTGCTCACCCCATCAAGTGCCCCTCCCCTCAGTGCCCGTCACCCAGTCACCCACAAATTAGCATTGATTTTTGAACTGTTCCCTTAGATCCTGTTTTAACCCGGGTGCTCCTCTCTCTTCCCCCCAAGACAGAGGAGACACAGAGTCAAAGACAACGGGCAATACTTACAACTCGGACCCCAGGCTCTGGCTAGCTACTTTCTGCAAACTTCTCCCGGTGGGCTTGCTCTGGCGTGCAGACCCCTCTAGGAACGTTCTCGGTGTCTCCCTGCCTCCCTTCTCCCTCTCCCAGGCGGTGCTGCTCCCATTAGAGGAATTAAAAGTGGTTGGAGCCATGCTAAATTTAACAAGCTCATTAGTATTCTTTCGGAGTGCTTCCGAGTGAACTCTCTATTCAAGCCGCTCTCTCCAGCAGAAGGGTCAGGCGGCTAATCATTAAATCAAACTAATGTCACCCTATCACAATCAGCCCGAGCGAAGGAGGGTTTATTATTTCAGTTTATGCTAAATAAACGGTTTTACAAATGGTCCCCAAGCAAGGTCAACAGCAGCTTCAATTACAAGAGAAACTTAACAAGACTTGCTATAAACCAAGTACTCCGTATTGACTTAAGCACAAGCTCGGCTGCACATATTGCCACTAGCAGGGCTGTACAGGAATGCATATTGTAAAATAAAGGCCGGGGTGGGGGGGTGGGGGGTGGAGGGGTGGGGGTAGGGGGTGCTTCTTTCTTTGCCAGAATTTGCGACTGCACAGCGACTCCTCATTCACCTGTCTCCAACCAGCTAGCCGCTCAGCTCAATTCACCCCACACAAAGGCTGGAGCCCAGACCTCAATGGACCGAGTGAAACATGTTCAAAACTAGGCTCTCTATTGTGACTGAATTTCTTAACATCTTTTCAAAAAGCGGAGAATGCCTTGAGGCTAAAGGAAGAAACAGGCTAATGGTGAATTGGGAATTCTGAGCAAATTTCAGAGCCCTTTCCTCCTAGCTTTTGAGGTTGAAAGCAAGCTCTTTCCTTTCAAGTTTCAAAGTCCTTTTTCCTCCCGCAGTGTCACAGAAGGATTTGAAAAGAAGGTAATTGTGCTCGCAGTCTCCCTGATCAGAGCTTACGTCCTATTTCTGGTATTTCGGAATACTTCTTGCAATAATAGTGCATATAGCTCAATCCCTTAACCGGCCTGCACTCTGCAATTGCTCATTAAATGAACAATTGCGAGTATAAAATGCCTTTTATGTTCGAGGTCTGGATATAAGATAAGCATTCTAGGACTCTAAATTTGGTTTACTAAGGAAACTCTCCATCATTAAATTACAAAACTGAAGTCAGAATATCAGGCTTTCCCAGAAAAGTGGCACTCAGATTTCGGGTGAGCCAAAAGGAGAGGTGGATGGGGGTTTTTTGGGGGGGTGGGGGGAGGAGGCAACAAAATGTTAAGGAGTGACAAAAAAAAAAAAAATCCCAGATACTCAGATTTCTAGCCGAACGGGCTTCTAACAAGAGAATAATATTTCCATGTTTAAGAAGGTCTGAGTTGGTGAGACCTCACTATTTCCATACTGAATGATATAATAAAGTCATCTTCAAATGGATTAAAACATAGGTGTGAGGCTCGGTCAATATGCAGATGACTATGCCCGACCCCTCCCAAGCAGACTCGGCCCCCTCTCCCGAGGCAGAGAGAGAGAGAACCTTGGGCGCCCCGGAAGGCGATCATCTCTCCATCTCCCTGGATCCTCACCACAACCAATGCTGCAGCAGGACGAGGTGCGGGGTCCGGAAGGAGGCTGCCTGGCTCTGATCTGGGAACCAGCAAGGCAGGGATGGGAGAAGAGCCCCGACCGCACGGCCCGGTTCCCGGGAGGGGAGACCTATTTGTGGGCAGGTTTGGGGAATGATACCTGGGGTCTGTGCGCTCTCCCAGCCTCCACCTCCACCACCGCCACCACCGCCACCACCACCAGAAGAGGACAAAGAAGTAACTACAGGTTTACGCACAGTTTCAAAACTCTGATACTCCCCCATCAAGTTTCGATGACTATAACCCACTCCTGGGAAACGCCCAGAGGGGGGCCCAAATGCCAAATCAACGGTGAGACATCTGATCTCAGGGGGCTCGGGACCATGGAACATGCTAGTCGCACGGGCGTGAGGCACACACATGCCCTCCGCCGGGCCGCACCCCCAACCCCTCGCGTGCCGAGGCTCAGCCAGTGGCTTCCGTGCAGAACTGCAGTGTCCAGTGTGCTTCCACGAGCCGGGGGCCCCACCTTCCCACTCTGAGCCCGGTGATCTGCTTTCCTCCCAGAAAACTGCCTGGCTGTGTTTGGAAAGAGCATTATTTCATTTGTTTTTCCTACGATGCATTTGTTGCATCTTGTGAGCTTTATTTCTTTGGTTCTTTGCATGTCGATGGCCTTTGAGTAAAAACCAGTGGGCCCCAGGTCCTCGCCTTCCTGTTTCAGAATCCTCCCCATGACTCAGACCAAAGAGAGATCAGAAATGAAAAAGAGAAGAGGCTAAGTAGATCCATAAGCATCGTTGAATTACGTTCCCGTAGGTTTTAGAAACACAACCTCGCCTCTTCCCACCTGGACAGCAGTTATGGCTCAGCCAGGGGGGCTGTTCCCTAGAACGTCTGGAGCTTGGCTTCCAAAGGCAGGGAGCAAACAATGCCTTCTCTAAGAACATTTCCAATGCCCCTGGGGTCAGACATCGCCCTTGTGCAGCTACACATACATCTCCCATTGACAATGACTGATGACACAGGGAGTGGCCCAGATGGATCAGGAGGGAGCGCTTGGCTTTGTCTGCAACCTTTAAACTGACTGCAGGGCCTTGCAAGACGAGACCAGCAGCAGGATTTGAAGCTCTGGAGAGACTCCAAAGGCAACCCTCCCCCGGAGGTTGGGGGGTAGCTCTCTCTTCCTGCTTTCATCAAGCAGGAGGTCCCAGGTGGAAGGAGAGAAAGCAGAAAATGCTGTCCATCAGAGGCGCACAAGGACCTCCACTGTTTGAACGCTTCTAGAGTTCTTTTGCCAAAGAACGAAATCTGGTCTAGACTCTCCAACATCCCAGAGGCCCATCAGCAAGAACTTCTACCGCCAGGCTAATGCCTCCCCTCCTTCCCCACTGCGCGGCTCACAGAGCTCCACGCAACTTCCAAAGGGACGCCTGGGACAGAAGAGAGTGGGCAGGGGAGGCAAGAGGACACTTCTGATCAAGTCAGAGGCAAACCTGGCTATGACCGTGGGCCCCACTGCAGCCCCGCGCAGCCAGCAGCTGCCTGCCTTCCCCAAGATCACGCAACCAGGGCTCCTGGCCCACCTGGGAAATCAGGAGCCAGTACCATGAGGAGCTTGCCTGAGGCCTCACCAGGCGTGCCCTGTGGCCCACAGGGTCTCCGCTCCCTCCCCACCGTGCCTCTGAACCCTCGCAAATCCAAGGTCTGGAGCCATGCTCACCCTTGCTCCTGGGCGCGGGTGACAGCGACAGCCAAGGGCTCCTGTGACTTGGCCAACACTGCCTGATGCGCTGGGGCAGTTAGGTCCAAACCCAAACCCAACAGCACTCACCAACTCTGACACTTCCAGACAGAAAGCACTAGGCAAGTCCCACCTACACGGTGGAAGAGAAAATAAAGCAGATGACACAGGACACCGAGGGCCCCTGCAGGGCCTCCTGTAAGAGAGAGGAGATCTTCCCTAGCTTCCACAAGCTTCTGAAGACCCTTCCTCGAATTAAGAAGCCTGAAATGTCAGGAAGCTTCTTCTATTAGCCTGCTATTAGTTGCCAGTTGCTGCTTACACAGAGTGAGTTAATTACCTACATCAAAGGCAGTATAATAAATTCTCAGGAGGGCCAATTTTTTTCCCCTTCTACTTAATAGCGCATTTATGCCGATCTGGTGAGTAACAGTCTCATGGATGTTTAGGTACTAGAGATTGTTTGAGAACTTGGTTTTCGCCTTTCGGAAGCAAAGTTAGAGTCTCTCTCTTTCTCACTCTGCGCAAACAGACGTGAGCAGTGGAGATTCCATAACAAGACCCACGACCAACAGTTTAGCAAAAACAATGAGGTGCCTGTTCACGAGGCCAGAGTGTGCAGGCTGCTGCTGCCCTCTGATGAGACAGGTCCCATCATTCTGGAGATCCACCCCAGGCCGCCCAGCCGCCGGACTACCGGGTGCCTAGTCTTCCGTTAAGGGCATGCAGGAATATTCCAGCAGCACTTTGGCACGGTGGCTTCCAGGTTTGCACCCCTCCTCCCCCTCAAGATCAAAGTCCCATTCCCTAACCTTTCCACCATTTTTTTTTTTTAAATTGCAAGAATGAACACAAACTTAACTGGCTTCATCTGGTGTGTTTATGTTGCATGGTTTTTGTTTTTAGAAGACTGCATAATGAGAAAGCCTGAGCATATGGCGGTATTATATTTTTAATAAAATTTTAAAGACCATGCTTTCTCCATTGCAGAAATCAGACCCTCCTGGAGAGCACATTTAAATATCAAGAGAATATCATTATTGCACCGAAATGAGCTAGAGGCTCCAACTCTGTGACAAGATTAGGGCAGGGGAGCCGGGCTCACCTTTGCTGACTTAGCCTCTGGGCAAGGCCAGGTGGGGCTGGGTCAGGTTTCTACAAGAGAAGCTCCCTCTAGCCACCACCCACTTCGACCTCAGCTATGAAATGTGCATTTGAGAAACCCAAATCAATCTTCACTATTTTACCCCATGAGATTGCCTACCCAGCCTGCTTTTACTTAGCTCCAAAAGTCTGCAACTATGCACAACATTTTCAAGTAATAGCTCAGATACGGTCTGTGAATGAAGAAGGAAGGGCCACAGAACCTGATCTCCCCAGAGCACATCTTCATGGTCACAGCCAACACAGGATGCTCTGCTACCCACTCCCCACATCAGGTGTGCAGGGTGGACACCAACCACCCATCATCCCCCACAGTGAGACTGGGAAGCAAGGCACAGGTCAGACCTTTCTCCTGGCAACTGTTCCATATTTCCAGGCACATTCAGGAGAACCTAAGGTTGGTTGGTTGGTTGGTTGGTTGGTTGGTTGGTTGGTTGAAGAAGTCCTGGTAAAAGTGATTTAGGAAACAAAAGACCAGATTTATCTAACTTTTCTAAAATACAAGTAATTTTGTTTTCGCTCATTCTTCCTATCAATCTCTTTTCTCAAAAGCCTGCCACCTTAAATACATTAACCATGTACCAATTAATGACCTCTAACATTTACTAACTATGGGGTGAGAAGGACTTCACCTGTCTCTCTTCCTCGTCACTGTAACTTGATTGTATCATCATTATGCTCATTTGCCAGATGAGAAAACTGTGTGGCACCCGGACACTCACTCACTCGGGTCACACAGCTGGCTCTCAGGCAGACCGCAGAGCCCAGGGAGTAAGGACGCCAAAGCCCACACCTAAATATTTGGCTGTTGGACCTCCTGACTCAGTGAGATAAAGATAAATTTAATTTGAATTTCGTCCAAAGTTCAAGTTTGCCTAGGTGTACAAACTTCACCACCACCCAGCTCTACTGCCATAGGATGAAAAGAGCCATAGAAAAGCCCTAGCCTAAAAAAAAAAAAAAGAAAAGAAAAGACCTAAACTGATGAACATGGCTGCCCTCCCATAAAATTTTATTTATAGGCAATGAAATCTGAGTTTTTGTATCATTTTCACATATCACATTTAAAATCTAACAAATCATTCTTAGCTCATGGGCTGTACAAAAATAGGTAGCATACTGGATTTGGCCACAGTGGAGGCTCGGTATGACCCTAGAGGACTGTACATATTTCCGACATAAAACTTACACTCCGAAAACAAATGGGAACATTTCAGTAAAAGCAATAGTAGTGAGCGTTAGGAGGGACACAGAGAAATAATTATCTTCTCATATGGCTAAAATATTTCTATAATTGGCTAGACGTATCAAATGATTCCACTTTCAGAATGTACCTTAAGGAAGAAATTAGCAAAGACAACCAACCATTTACATTCAAGGATGTTCATCATAGTTATTTATAAGGAAAACTGGTTAACTAAATAAATGTCCGTTATTTTGTATGATGGAATATTATGTCATTTTAAAGAGAGTACATTCAAGGATTTTTTAAAAACACAGAACTGTACTGAGTACCAAGGACTGTGCTGAGGTCTCCATGCCAGTCCTATGAGGTGCAATTGTGATCCTCATTGTATACATACAAAAACAAAGGCACATGTGTCCAAGAAAACACAGCTGGAAAACGACAGAGCCTGTTAGAATCCAGAGTCTGCTCACCCACTAGACTACCCTGCTTCCAAAGTTCTAGAGGAAGGTGAGAGGAAGAAGAAATATATAATTATTCCTATACAAAATTCCTAAAGTTAAAAAAAAACCCTTAAAGGAAATGTGCCAAAATAGCACAAAAATATTTCCATGAATTATTTTTTACTTTATGTTTCTATATTTCCCAATCATTTTCGAGTGCAGAGATAGTTGGTTTATTTTACCTTTACTTTTAATTCTATCATAAGTACTACCTTTACAATAAACCTCCAGTGGAGTCCAAATTAAGCTCACGTAGACTGAAAAATTATCCCACAAATTTATCTCCTAAAATCTGGTCTCAAACTATTTATTCCACCTCTTAAAATTCATGTGCCTGGCAGGCTTTTCTTATACTTATTAATAACTCTTTATACCGATACTGGGCTGGCTGTACAGCGATTTAAATAAACTTGTTTATTTAAAATGACTTTTTTAAAGATTAATCTATTTAGTAGTAATTTATTTATTTAGTGGTGAAAAAACACAATTTATTTCGTAGTAATCTCTACACCAACGTGGGCTCGAACTCATGACCCTGAGATCAAGAGTTACAAACTCCATCAACTGAGCCAGCCAGGCACTCTGAAAATCATATGAGGATCTCTACACAAGTGCCTTCCAAACAACAGCAAATGCTCTAACCTCCCTCCCTGCCAAACTTGGTAACTCACCTTTCACCAGGCCATCCCAGAGAGGTAGAGAAGGGAAACCGCGTTACCAAGGATCATTACTGCCATGGGTCTTGCTCACATTTACTGAGCACTTACTAAAAGCCAGGCTGTGTGGAGGGTGCTCCCTCCGTCTACGTGAATCTGATTGAATGCTCCTAGGCCAACCAGATATGCAGTATCCATCACCCTAGTTATTCAGGTAAACATCCTGAGGCTTAGCAAGTTTAAGCAACCTGCTTGGAGTCATACTTCAGGTAAGTGGCCAAATCGGCATGACTCTCACCTACTACAAAGGCCTGGTTACCCCTACAGAGTCTCTGAAAGCTCTCAGCAAGCTGCTTTGCTCCCGATCTTTCTAGATGTATGTGGGAAGATTATCATCATTGCTAAAATTATTCTCCCTCTTCCTATAAAAGTTATCAGGAAAAGCCACTTCAGACTGTAGTCAAGTGACCTATTACCTGTCCAGAGTTTCCGGGTTCTGAATAGCTAGCTAATCTGCAAAGGAATTCTTAATACTGTCCTTCTGCGGGATTGTGTTGCAGGCGTGGATGCAAGAAGCAATCTGCGTACTTGGTTTGTGTTCAAGTTAACAACAGCTCCAACAGTTAAAGCCGTACATAGTTTATGGAAAGGGGCATATGTCCAATAGTTAAAGAAGCATATGGTTTATAGAGAAAGGGGGAAAACTTGCGCTTGGAAGCAGCTTTGCTTGGATTATTTACCAACAAATGAAAGGCCCTTCATGCCGCCCCAGAGCATACTCCCCTCCCACAGGCTGGAAAGGAATGCTGAATGAGTCCATAAAATCAGAGTCACACTAAGCAGAGACCTTCTCCCCAGCGAAAGATGATTATCGAATTATAGCAAATTTAAGAAAGTTTTCTCTCTCTTTTTTTTTTAATCAAGAACAAGACCAGGCTACTTCTTAAAATGCACTATTAGGAATTGTAACTGTTCCTAAAAGTGCCAGATAGATTTCCATCCATGCAATATTAAAACTAACAAGCGTCTTTTCAATTTCTTTTAATGATGGGGTATGCAATAAAAATACAGCACTGCTTCATTTAGCCAACGGAGCTGAAGCAAAGAGAACCAAAATAAATAAATAATAAACTTACATGGGCCACTTACCAAAAATAAAATCATTTAACTCAACCTTTTACAGGAGGTGCATGCAGCATTTTGAAAGCAAAAATTCTCATAACACAAACCTCTCCACTTAAAAATCACTGCCAGGGGCTGGAACCAGGGCAGGATGTTATTTCTTTTTCAATTTATTTTTTTTTTTAATGCTTGGGTATTAATGACATCAACTGCCATGTCGTATAATAAGGCAGCGTGGTATAATAAAAAGAGTAAGAAACGTATGTCCCAGACTTGCCTGCAGCACTTCATCGGTGTGTGACCTAGGGTAACTGAAAAGATCTCAGACTGTCAGTTGCCTTACATAACAGGCCACTAATAAAACTTGCCCCTCTTACTTGATAGGGTTTTCTGAGGGTTAAATAGTATGTGAAAAACATCTATATAAACTAAGGCATTTATGAAGGCCAGGCACCACCACTAATCTCTTCATTATCTGTTTGATAATAACACAAAGCAGGGTGGCAGGCTGCAAGTGCCGCGGGCCAGGAGCAGGGAGGCTGAGTTCCCCAACTGCTTCCCCTTATATCCAATGATACATCACCAGTCTTACTCCACCAAACCACTGCAGGGGATGATGCAGAAAAGTGCTCCGGAACCCCCCAGGGAACAAGCCAGTGCACACTTTCCCCAGGAACTAGGCTAAACATCTGCAGCATTTCTGCTGTTTCAGAAAAAGATTCAAGGTAATGACCTGTAATTACAACTGATCATCTCTTTCACCCACGTCTTTGATGTATCTTGGGTCAGGCTCCTAACTCACATTCACAAAGCAGGCCTACTTGAAATTTGCGTTGAAAAGATACATCTCTTCTCTACTTGCTTTTCTAAGACGACTGAAGACACTTGAATCTTCCTCAGGAAACCATTTTTTTTTTTTTTTTTGTTTCTCCATAGACAATATTTACTAAAAAAGATCAAGCAAATTCCTTGAGGGTGATTGTTGGCAACCTACACCCGCTGCCTGTTTCTGTACACCCTGTGGGCTAACGAGTATATTTTACAATCTTAAATGGCTGGAAAAATCAAAAAGAAGAAGAGTATTTTATGGCATGAAAAGTATGTGAAATTCAAATTTCAGTGTCCGCAAATACACAGCCAAGCTCATTAGTTTTCCTATCATCTCTGGCTGCTTTTGCATTACAGGAACAGAACGGAGTAGTGACAGAGACCAAATGGCCCATTCAAAATCCTGAAATTGGGAATGCCTGGGTGGCTCAGTGGTTGAGCATCTGCCCAGGGGGTCCTGGGATCAAGTCTCATCAGGCTCCCTGCAGGGAGCCTGCTTCTCCCTCTGCCTGTGTCTCTGCCCCTCTCTGTGTGTCTCTCATGAATAAATAAATAAATAAATAAAATCTTAAAAAAATCAAAAATTCCTGAAATTGTTAGTAGCTGGTCCTTAATGGAAAAAAAATGTACCATCCCTTGGCTTACCTGTCTCAGGACATGTTAGAACACCCATCAGTGAAATGATGGAGCATTTCCCCGGGAAACATACAAAATAAGGCAACACCATTTTCAAAGAACGCGGTATTGAATTGACGCTTCCAAACCTTAAGATGACTCTGAGGTGGATACTAAGATCACCCCATTTTACAGATGAAGGAATCAGGTTTAGGGAAATGACCTTCCCCAAAGTCACAAGTCAGTAAGTTGGGGATGGTATCAGTTTCTGATGATTCTAACCCTGATCATTTATATGGTGGTGAATGAAGGATTCGGGTTTTTCTCATATACCAGAAGAGACAGAACATGTTTCCTATTTCCTCTCTCCGTGTGCTAAGTGCTGAGATACATAATGAATTTTAAACATAAAATCTGAGGGGTGTGTGGTTAAGGGCTGGCCTTCTCATCCAGCATGGCATGTGTCCGGAGTTGTTTAGGCTTTGCTTTCTTTTTTAAAAAATAATCACAAAACAAACAAGCACACATTTTTGTGAAAAATGCCACACTCTCAGGGCGCACCTGGGTAGCTCAGTCAGTTAGGCATCCAACTCTTGATTTCAGCTCAGGTCATGATCCCAGGGTTGTGAGATCGAGCCACACGCCCGGGCTCTGTGGTGTGCTCTCTCGCTTCTGGTGGGGGGTGGTGGAGAGGGCAGTGCCACACTCTCCTTGGAAATTGAAGGGGACACAGGCCATTTCTCACACCTCAAGCTCTGTAATGCGCCTTTTTTTCTAGTACAAGGAAACGCACCATCTGTTGAGCCAGATATATTCCCTCATGATCTGTTTTTGAAGGTAGGATCGTCCAGACCGCATGTACTTTTGCTAATAGGGATGGAGGAGGCTCATGCAAGAATCAAGTTGCAAGACTTCCAATTCCCACCAAATTGGGGAATCTCATGGCCAAATGAAGAAGCAAATGCAGTTGAGACTCCCAAAGGGTTGTTTCTGCCAGCTGTATGAAAAACTGGGCCCAGGGGTTTAGGTCTGGCTGAGTCAAAGAACATAAAGACACCCTGGCTCGGGCTGGCCGCTTTCCACTTGAGTCACAGAGACGCATCCATGTCAAGGTCCCCGTGTGCTCCTGCACAAAACCTGACCATCTGAGAGGCATAAAAACAGAAGGCTGCTGCCCTCATGGCTCCTAGGATTGTGGTTTTTCTCAACATGGAACCATCTGAGAAGTGCAGCCGTAGTGTTGGCTCAGTGGATACGTGGGCTGGAAGCTGGCATCGGGAGAAGGCTACCGGAAGGTGTTGAAGGTGGGTGCACAGACCAGGCTGACCTTCTTGGAGGAGGCCTGGGAAAGTCTTAGGTGAGTCTACTCAAATTCAGATTTTTCAGGAAAGCTGGTCAACCCCGGCCTAATCCTTCAGGGACATATTCAACTGAGTAACATACTATTAACGATTGCTCTGATGCTCCTAAACACTGCACCTTGGGTTCGAGGGCGTCTGCATAGTTCTGTTTGTTTGTTTTGTACTCTTCCCTCTTCTTTAATTCACATCTTGCTGACACAAGTGGAAATTCATATTTCTTGGCAGAAAAGCTTTAACTTTACTGCCAAGCCAGGCAGATAAAAATTCTTCCATCCTCATCTCATTGCCTGGAACCGTTCTACTCAAGTCTTCGGGAAGAGCTGGAGAAGACAGCAACCAAAACACATAACCCAGGCGATTTTATTGTGCCTGACAATTTTGTTAGTTCTACTGGGTCTCTTTAGTCTGTTCTGTAATTTATAGGGGGAAAAAAATTCCTAGGAAGGTCTAGCTAGCAAATGCAACAGCTCTCCCTATAAAATCAGTACATCTCAGCTCATTCAGCAGAACATTAGCAACCACTACAATTTCAATCCGGGCTCAGACACGGGTTGCCTCCCTTTGGCTCTTAGGTCGTGCAGCCTCACAAAGCGACAGTAAAGGAAGCTCGTCTTTATTTGTCTTCCTCCCTAGGCATTACTGGCTCTGGACTCCTGGGGAGGAGTGGTCCAGGAGAGGAAGAAGGAAACACTTTTTTATATTTCCACTTAATCTTCAAGTCTACAGCACAAACCTGTCTTTTCCGGTCCAATAACAGCATTTACCAATTACGGGTCTTCCATCCAAACACCGTTTCTGTGCAATATGGGCCTCTTTCTGTAACATTCAGGCTGCTGTCTTCCTTGCCAGGGGCTTCATAAATGACTCGGAGAAAAGCCGAGCTACACACCTGCACACCTGCCTTTCCTTTAGTTCTGTTCCTTCTTTTCCCCCACATTAAAGAGTGCTCTTCTAGTTCACCCCTGACCGCCACCCCCCTCCCAATGCTGGCAAGGAATGCTCATCCCCACCATCAGCTCGCCTCTTTCTTAGAGTCACCTCTCTCTGATTTGCCTTTTCTCAAGCCAAGTCTTTGCTGGGCCCAACACCGCCTCCACCGGATATACCATCTTTCTTCTGTATACATCAGAACCACCGAACAAATCCTAAGATCTCCCGACCACCAATGTCTTGATCTCTGTGGCTCCCACCTGATGCCTGAAGTTGTCTCTAGTGTTTCCAAGAAGTGTCATTTGGCCAATGTAATGGTTTCCTCGCAGGATTGATGCTTCAGCACTCTTGCAGGGGCTGCACAAGCAACCTTTGAGTTACTTGTCCTTTCTCTATCATTTTAAATTTGAATAGCTCCAAAATGCAAATACCCAGGCCACTGTAAATTCATTTACCCTTTTAACAGGTTTAATAGAAATAAACACTGAAAAACTCCTGTACACACCCCTACACCATGAAGTTTTGAAAGGTGGTATTTTAACATGGTTGGATATTCCGGTGTTTCAATCCACATACAGAATCTAAAAAGAGGTTTAGTTTTTTTTAAGTAATGAAGCTCCACATTCTAGGAGCAGTTTTTATTAGCGTAAGAGAAAGCAATTGTGCAAGGTGAGGAATTAAAACCTGTTCAACAGACTGTACTCTCCAGCGGGTAAAGCGAATCTGTCGAAAACCTTTTGCTTTAGAGTAACCCCACTATAGAAACCACAGAAACCACCAAAAGTTTTAGTGAAATACTTCTTTACCCAACATGAACTGTCTTGCTGTGTTGCTATTTGAAGGTTTTAGGAGTTAAAATAATTTGCAAAGGCATCTTTCATGGGGGCTAGGAGGCTTTTCATTGCTTTTTAAAATGTCCCCCTCAAAATACATACTCTCGAGACCCAACTATGGAGTCCTTTCTCCACATGAACACTGGAAAAAAAAAAAATGAGAAACCAAAAGTTACAGATTAGCTTAGCTTCCCTGATCCGGTTGTGAAGAGATAAATGTGCCACACAATTGCCACATGTCATTAAAAAAATGGTTCATTTTGAGGTCTCTTTCCCCACATGTACCACGGCTGCCCCTTGTTTTATCAAAAACTAGCTGCTGATGATACCACGTCCTGAACCTGTTTACCGCCCTGTCACACGACCACAGAAACGAACACCTAAACATCCCCTTAAAATCAAACAAGTGAACTCGGTCAAGTCACTAAACATCCCAACATTCTGAAACACTCAACCAAAGATATCAAAACCAGTGTTGCAAAGAAGCTTCAAAGCACAGAAAAAGAAAAAGAAAAAAATACACGCACAATACTGGCAATTGGGTTATCTTGTGAATCCTATAATCTCACACATTACGTCTTAATTCTGAACGCAAAGCAAACTCTTTGTGGCGTCTTGAAGACCGAAGCAGTCTTACAAGCTCCCATGATCCAATGAGCCTAAGAATCTTCTGGAAGCACCTGTGACTCCCCTGCTCACAAACCTTCCACAGAGCCCGGTGTCTACACAAGACCAACCCCAAGCTGCCTGGCCTACGTACAGTCTCTGAGCGTGAGGGAACCACCTTCAGCCTCCTTCCTCCGCCGCCTCTGAGGCTACGCTGTCCCACCCAATGCCCACCAGGGCATCTCCTCAACCCTCTGTAACCACCTACGTATTTGTACACCTCGGCCACTAGAGCCACTAGAACGTGAGCTCCCTGAGGGCAGGGGCTGGATCGTGCTAGCTGCAGTAGCTCTTACACCAAGCAGACCACAGGCACCAGAGAATTCCTCTCTGGGAGGATCCGTAACTGAATGAAGATGCAATAGGACTAGCAGGTGCCATCCGGTTGGGATAGGGCAAGTCTGCTGCTGTGTTGTCTCCAAGGGAAGACAACCTGATCAGGATCAAGGCCCAGAGGAAAGGACTCTGGGGTGTCCGTGGGGGCCCCAGCAACGGAGCCCCAAGCAACAAGATGCCAGAAATGGAAGCACAGCTCTAAACAGGCGAGGGGTGGCAATGAAGGGAGAGAGGAGAGCAAATCACCTACGGCAGCATCTTGCCAGGGGTTGGGCCTGCCTCTTTATGCCCCTTTGACTGTGGCCAGATTACCGATTAAGAACAGCTTGTTGCTATTCAACAATTTAAGGCTGGTGTCCTTTGATGGCAGATAAAACGTCTAAGGACACCAAAGCAATGAGAGTGAAAACAAGCCAGCAGACAAAGGGCGAGTGAAGTGGACACACACTGCTCTTCCGCAGACTTCCTCTCTCCCAACAGTGGTGTCTCATCCGTTCCGTAGGTGGAGATTTTTCCTGTGTTCACGACTCACTTCATGGGAGTTACTGTGGAGATTAAAATTTAGCCCGTATATATGAGAGGCGCACAAAGTGATTCATAGTTTACAGATACCCATAAAATTGGAAATGCACCAACAAACACTTGGCTCTCCTTGACATCCTGAATTGTCAGGTTAGACATGTTTGCAGAAGGTATTGATGAGTTTTAAAGAGATACACACACAATCGATGGATTAAAGAATAACAATTTAAGAAATAAGCCTTTTTGCTAACACACAGAGAAAAGGGGGCAGTGGCGGGGGTGGGGGGGGTGGGGAGGAAGGTAACTGCCAATTCCCTGCAAGGGTAGGGCATTTTTATGTAGCACATGGATTTTTTTTTTTTAAACTCTATCTTTCATCTTCTCTCTGGTGAGGACTGCATTTGCCACAGGCTGATAAGTGAATGTGGCAGGACTTCAAAACTCATGTCAGCCAAAGAATCTAGAGACAGAGAGGAAAAAAAATCAGACATAAAGCTGGTAAAAGGCAGCTATAAATTTTTTTAATGCCTTTTATTTAATTCTACCAGAAGATCACACAGCAATGTGATCTAGATTTGGTACATCTCTCCAACTCGACTCACGCACGCACATGGCCTAAATCCCATTCCTTACCCCAAAGATGTGGTTTTCATTAAACTAGTAAACCCAGGAAAGTTGCTTGTAAGACCAATGTGTTAATAAACTGTTTCCTCTGAAGACAGTTTGAACCTTCAGTTCACGAGGGGAATCGAGAACTGATGAAGGAAACAACAGGACGTAAGACGTAACTCTTCATGTAAAGATGAGAGCCCAGCCTGAAGCCGACAGCCATTATCTACAATTTAAATCAGTCCTCTGTGACCTGTGAAGAGGACTCCATCACTCTCATCCTGACTAAAAAGTAAGTCCATGAAAAGACAAAGCAAGAGCACTGGGCAAGTGAGCTCACACCGCTCTCGACTTTGCTCAAGAGATGGAGGCGGAGGGGACAGGAGGAGGATGTGGGCACAGGAGGCCGGTTAGGACGTCGTCTAACACCAGGGTTACCAAGGCATCCGCCTGAGGATTGACAACAGCAGCATCTGTAACCGAAACTCCGAAACTGCCACATGCCCATCAGCGGTAGGAAGGAGTCCCGGACTGTGGCGTCTTCACGCACAAGGGAAGGCCGCAGAGCAAGGTGCACACCCACCACTGCACAAGGCACGGATGCATCCCGTAAACATGATGCAGAGCAAGGCGGGAGAAGCGAGCCACAAACACCCGAGACATAAAAACAGCCACATCTCCTCTAGACCGGGTCAAAGTCGGGAGCAGGGGGTTCAAAGGGCTTATGACAGTGTGGTTCTGGGGTTTGGCGTTGGCTTCACAAATACGTTTGGTCTGGGAAAGTCTACAACATGTGCACTTTCCTACATGCATGCTTCCTTCAGGAGGGAGCAGAGTCAGTCCTCGAAACTTCTAGACCATTCCTAAACACCCTCTTCTTCGGATTCAGCTCCCGTGCTCCCCATTCCCAAGCATATAGCATGCTCACAACTGTGTGTTTCAGGTAGTTTAATACAAATAGATCCAAACTTGCACCATATAAGGAAGTGTGACTCGACAGACAAAAACAAAACAAAACAAAAACAAAACTCCCTAACTGGCAGGAGTGGGGCGGGGGGGTTGAACAGGCAGTTCACTGAGGAAGAAATTCAAATGCACCAGAAGAAAAGAAGACATAGTTTTTAACTTCATTACATAATGAAGGAAGTGAACGCTGAAACCCACATCGGTTTTTTCGTTTGTTTGGCCTTGAGACCAAATTAGGAAGTGTTGGTAAAAGCTGAGTAAAGGACAAAACACGACTGCCCGCAGGGTAGAAGCAGTACCTCGGGCACGCTCACATTTCTGTCCACCAGTTCGGTGACCTGTATGGCAAGTCTTTAAGGTGTATACCAGATGGCCCGACACCCCCTTTGGCCGGAAGTACCCAGGGGAATCCCATAGACTCCACGCAAAGACTTAGCTTCAAGGAGGCTTAATGAAACATTCCGTGCAACAGAGGAATGACCTCCTAAATGACCAACCACAGGAGACCCATAACATCCACGAAGCAGAGAGAAGACAGAGGCGGGGGACGAGGGAGGACACGCCGACCTAAATGGTAGCGGCGGTGGTTACCTCTGCGCAGCCGATTATGAGTGGTCCTTATTCTCTTCCACTTGCTGCATTTTCTAACATTTTTTCTCAACTTAAAAAGTCTGCAAAGAATATTTAATTGGACACCGGGGTGGCTCAGTGGTTGAGCACCTGCCCCTGGCTCAGGGTGTGATCCTTGGTCTCGGGATCGAGTCCGGCATCGGGCTCCCTGCATGGAGCCTGCTTCTCCCTCTGCCTGTGTCTCTGCCTCTCTCTCTGTGTCTCTCATGAATAAGTAAAATCTTTGAAAAAAAAAGAATATTTAACTTAGGGATAGATATGTCTTTTCAGAGGTCTGTCAAGCTCAGCCATCATCTACGTCTTACATGGAACGCGCCTTGGCTCTTTAAGAGAGCTCTTGGTCTTTGTGAAACAGGAGTTAGTGGTAAATACGAGCAGTGCCAGAGCCCTCACCGCAATGCCACAATCAAGTATTTGCTTGAGCATTTTGTTCCCCCTTTCCTGAATCCCCCTCAGGGCCGGGAAGGAGGTATTACACACTCTTTGAGCTCAGGCCCAGTTTAACCCTGATTTCCCAGACAAAATGCAACCTGCGAGGATTCATGCGTCTCTCTCCTCCCTGCAGCAAACACCCAGCTGACTCAGCGCAGCGCTATTTATTAATCATTCTACGTGCAATCACACTGTTCTAGAAAAAGGGCAATGTCTTCCACTGCGAGCTCACACCGTTTCCCAGCTCTTCTGACCATCTAGGGCTCTAGGCACTGCATTGCCAGGTCACTCCGTCCAGCTTCTCACCTGAGCTTTGAGCGGCGTTAGGATTCAAAAGCAGCCTTGATTGCAGAATTTTCAAAGATTGCTCAGAACTCTGGAGGAGATGGGATTTCATGGCCTTTTCTATCATCTAAGTAATTGTATCACAGGTTTCACTAAATGGTACGTGTTTGCCTTCTGTAAGTGAAAACTTCAGGAATCTGAAAATCTTTTCCCAGGAGGAGAACTGAGAAGGAGATAATGAGTTGAAGTACGTAAGGAAGGAATTAGACGGGAGAGTGTCCAACTCCACCGTAGAGCTGTCACTACATTGAGGCAATGTGAAGATATACAAGTGCAGAAAAAAAGACTAGAAGGAAATGTGCTAAAATGTTAATTTTCACTCATCCGTGATAGTGGAATAATAAGGGGGAATTTCAGTTTCTTGTGCTATGTTTTTCAATATTTCCTACATTGATTAAGTGCTGCCTTGTTTTTTTTGTTTTTTGGGTTTTTTTTTTTTTTTAATTTATTTATTTACTCATGAGAGACGCACAGAGAGAGAGGCAGAGACACAGGCAGAAGGAGAATCAGGCTCCATGCAGGGAGCCCGATGTGGGACTTGATCCCAGATCCTGGGATCACGACCTGAACCGAAGGCAGCCACCCAACCGCTGAGCCACCCAGGCGTCCCAAATACTGCCTTGTTATTAGAAAATCATAATCGAATGCTACAGAACACAGAAAGTGCAGTAAGACAGAAAGAACAAAGGCTGAGCAGCAAGGGTCCTGGGATTCAGGGCTTCTCCCAACACTCAAGTTCATGGTTTCCAGCACCTCCTTCCACGGGTCTTCCTTCCAAAGTATGCCAAAGCTCAACACCTAAGTCCCCTGAAGATCCCCTTACTCACTGCAGAAAACATTTGACATTTATTTATTATCTAAAAGGGGGTTTGATAAAGGAAAAATAAAGGAAAGACCCAAGAGCTTATTTTATCTGTTTCTACTAGGAATTCTCTCCTACATTTTAATGGTGTTTTGTTGAGGGGAAGGAGGTCTCTCTCTCTCTCTCTCTCTCTCTCTCTCTCTTTATTTTTACCCACAAAAGCTAAACAGAGCGTACCCTCACACTGACTCAAAGAATAAGATAATGTGAACAACTCCAAAACGAGGCAGGGGATTCACACATGCTGCTCGAGTCCCAACGCCTCATTTCAGCTGGATCCCTAGGAGCCTTCACTGCCCGACCACAGGCCTGTGGGAGAGGAGACGGAGAACAGCCGTGAACAGTCACCACGGAGGATCCCAGCATTGAAAGGTTTGCACAACGGCCTTTCTATCAACCAGCAGAATTAGACGGTCAGATGAAAAAGTGTAGACATTCAGTGGGCTATAAGGATGAAATAGTCTCAAAATCATCCTCAGCACCACCTCCCTTGGTCACAGCGTATCCGGAGGCCCTGTAGCTGGGTCGTGCACACGGCAGTGGAGCCAACAATGCTCAGACATCCCAGCTACCCCGGCCCACCCTCTGACCTGGGCTCTAACACACTGCCGGGGAGTAGGGGAAGAGCCTTCAGCAGCGGAGCTAAGATTTTTCCCTGAAGTAAAGTTAACACCCAGTTCCCCACCTACCATTAGCACCTCGTATTTAACAGGACACTTGAAGAGCTTTGCATTCACCGTCTATCTAACACTGCTATGCAGCAACCTTGCGAGCTATGAAGGTTACTCCACATTTACAACTGTGGAAACTGAGGCTCAAAGAGATAAAGCACCTTATTCAAAATCCCATGGGAACAGCAGTCAGGGCAAGACAGACAACCGATCAGGATGGCTGGCCAAGGAGTGTGGCCCTCCTACCAGCAGCACTCGGGCAGCACCCGGCCCTTTGGAGGGGGGACCGCTGTCAGCCCCTTAGCGCTGGTCCCCTATCTTCCTGCCAAGTCAAGCTGTCACGACGATGGTTATGCTTTCAATTTGTATCCTGCCACAGGTAGATGAATGGTAGGTGCTTCTGCAACTCGTGGAGCCTGGCTCATCTTGGGGGATGGAGCCCCCGTGAGCACCGGGCTGGGTGAGCCGAGCCATCCCTGACAGACACACGGACAAGAACTGTTGTGAAGAACCAAGTGAATAGCTTAACACCCTCCCTCTGAGCGCTCTCCTCCCTCGTGTCTTCCCTCACATCCCACGTGACTTGAAGATACTTTCTTCTAAGGCCAGAGTCTGGCTCTCATTTCTGAGAAGGAATTTTTTTTTAAACCCATGTTAGTATTACCTTGACAATCTCTAGGATGCAGCCATGGAATGACTAGATCTGTGGTCCTGCACGGAGCTGGGTAACAGGTTGGCAGTCTATACCTAGTAGAATATTCTCCCATCATTTTTCTTCGGTCTTTTCCCATTCTTCACTAGCCAAAAAGGACCTGTCAGAAGACCGACTAGAACATTCCAAACCAGGTTCCTCTCCTCAGCACAGTCTTTTCTGAGTCACGGACTCCCGCAAAGCAGAAAGAACCTTGGGGAATTCCGTAGGCACTCTATCAACCCGCCTCCAGCCAACGAGCGGCCTTGAGAAGCATCTGCGTTCACTCCCAAGTGGAAGTGACCTGGGGCAGACAGGAAGAAAAGTAAAAGTTGTCAGAACCTGAGAACAAAAGCAAAGCTTGTCCACGTCGGTTCTTAGAACTTTCTAGGTTTGGTCATTATATGCCGGACACACACGTAACCACTGCCACGTGGGCTTTTGTTTGTTTCTGAGACGTGCTGAGGGATCACAGAAGTATCTGGCCAACTCTACAAACTATCCTAATTTTTATATTTCCTCCAAAGGACATAAAGGGCAACGTAGAGCAGATTCCTGACGGTATGTGACTGAACAAATGATTTAATGTAGGATGGTTTCATGTATTCTACAGGATAAAAGCTGCACCAACGTGCACAAGGCATTTATAGTTAGAATATAATCAAACAACAGGGGCACCTGGGTGGCTCAGGGCTTGAGCGTCTGCCTTTGGCTCAGGTCCTGATCCTGGGGTCCTGGGATCGAGTCCCGCCTCGGGCTCCCTGCTCAGCGAGGAGCCTGCTTCCCCCTCCTTCTGCCCCTCTATCTCCACTCCTGCTCTGTCTCTCGCTTTCTCGCTTTCCAGTGAATTAAAAAATCTTTTAGACAATATAATAAAAATATATTAACTTTCTAATTGTTCATAAATTTCAGACGGCAATTTTACCCCACGGACCATCAATTCAGGGTGGCCGGCGGGCCGTCTCCTGTTCCTATCTGGGCCACTGGTTTTCCTGGCTGACTGAGTCCCAGCCAGGCGGGTCAGCCCCCGCGCCCCCCATAACCCACACTTCGTGGGACGGCCCCTGCCTGCGAGCGGGATGGGGGGCTGACCCTCACCCTCTGGTTTTCGGACCTGCCTCCTGGGGCCTCCGCCTCGCGGGCTAGCCAGGCCGCGCCGGGGGTCCAGCGGCTCTGCCCCCACCCACCGGTCGCCCAGGCCCCCCGGGCCTGCATCACCCCCAACCCGCTTGCCCACTTCCTGCGCCCGAACACCTGGAGCTCCGGGTTGTTCTCCAGCCGGTGGAGCGAGGCCAGGCCGCCCGGGCTCACGGTGGCCCTTGGCTGACCTGCGGACGCGGGAAGCGCGCCTCGCTCACGCACCCTCATGCACACACACTCATGCACACGCTCACACACACACTCACACATGCACACACTCTCTTCATCGTCCCTCCTGCTCCTTCTGGAGGCCGTGCTCGCAGCTGCCCTCGGGGTCACGGCGGCGTCTGTGGCGGACGCACTGGCCGAGGCGCTGAGGCCTGGCTGCTCACGTCAGGCCTGACCCCCTGACCCCCTGACCCCGGGCGGTGCTGGACGTCCGGCCTGTACCCCCGCGGGGCTCCCCTTGCGAGTCCTCAGGGGACCCTGAGGCCGCCCCATCAGGAGCACCCCGCGTGGGCCCCATCAGCCTCCCCCGTGTCTGGAACCCTCGGCCATACGTGTGGGGGCTGCCATGGAGTGGTGATGCCGGCCTGAACGGGGCGCACGGGCCAGGGCCCCCCCAGGTGCTCGCCTTCCACGCCCCGTCCTCTGTGGGAGCTGAGGAAACCAACAGCACCGCTTTGGGCCTCAGTGTGAAACACGAGGTGACAGCAGCTCCCCTTCGGAAACTTCGGGGTGCAGGAAGCGAGGTTTGGTCTAGCAACTTCTCTGGAGAAGCCAACACCGTGGGGGCGAAGTCTGTTCCAATTTGCCTCCAAACATGAGTAACGACACAGCAGCAGCAAGAGCGACTGAACGTCAAGACCCTCCACAGCTCTGATTTCCTCAGCTCCTCACCACAGCCCTATGGATTCCCAGTTAGCCAACGGGAAAACCAAAGCTCAGAGAGGGTAAAAAACGTCCCCCAAGGTCACAAAGCAGAGGCAGAAACAAAGCCTGGGCCTAGGGAATCCCCAGCACACGGACTCAACCCTGGACAGCACAAGCCCCGGCACCACTGTCACTTGAGGCAGGTCTGAGCTTGTCCCCTGAGCTCAGGGTAGCACAGAGGATGAAGGAGGAGGATGGTGACATGGGCAAGCCAGCACGATCATCTGAATCGAGTATGGTGACCAACCAGTGTCAGCTGTCCCAACCAGCCTGTCATGATATCCCACCTCAGTGGGATTTAACATGCACTCAAACCAACTCAGTGGGATTTAACATGCACTCAAACCCCATTGCTTGTACCCTACATGTGCTGGGGTTGACCCAGTGATGTCCTCAGAGACTCCTCCAGATGCCAGGGAGGGAGCTGGGTTCCAAGCAGAGGGACACCGAATGCCCCCTCCACCGCTTTGTCCCAGGTTCTGACAAATCCTGTTCAGACCCGGGACAACTCTCTGCCTCCCCCTCCCTCTCTCCCTCTCCAGGTGCTTGGCCCGGCTTGGCCCCACAACCTCCTCATTCAGTCGTAAGAAACAGAACAAGATGTGAATTCACGCAAACAGATGCCCAAAGTTAGCTGTGCAAACAGGAGCCTCCCAGCGCCGGGCTGAACTCAGCTGGGACAGCCTGCCTCCTCACCCTTCAAGTGTCTAAGACAACCTGCTTCTTTAGCCCTAGGCTACTGAGAAAAATGAAAGGTCCCAAACTTAATTTGGCGAGGATTTCCTCCAAGGCACCACTTCCCGAATCTTCAACGAGTTGCAGTGCTCCAGTCTGGGCTGGACTTGAAGGCGGCTTATTGATCGCCCGGGCTGCAGCCCAGCTCCTCGGCTCCACTGCCCGGAGGGGGCTGGGATCGGGGGCCCAGGAAGAGCGGGGGCCCTGCCCTCCCCTGGGCACCTGTAAAACCCTTCTCTGAATTTCAAGGCGATGGCCAAGCTGTTCTCCAGAAAGCACACACCAGACTAAAATAAAGGACCAGACGCAAGCCAGAAGTAAGTGGTGCATGGGACCAAGAAGGGGGGTAACTGCATTCATTCCTGCCTAACTCACCCCCTTACTGAGCCCTGCCTGTGTGCACAGGGCGCTGTGCCAGGTGCTCATGGGACCATCTCCATCCCTCCCTCTGGGAGCCTACGGGCAGGCCCCGTTACAGGTCTGTACTCTAGTGGGGGTGAGGGCAGGCTGGCTGGGGGGTGGTCAGCAAAGGCCTCGGGGGACTCTCATACTGAATAATGGGAAATATCCCGAGATGCCAGCATTGGAGGGGGAGAAAAGTGTGGGGTGAATGGTAGCAGAGGAGGTCGGTGCATTCGAAGAACAAAAATGTACAGGCCACTATTGTGATTTCAGACAGAGAGGAAGATCTCATCCTGATGGGCCTTTTGGAAGCCAGGGGCACTGGAAGTGAAAAGACTAACATGGGGGCAAAATAAGGCCAGGTCCATTACCACCACCAGTTTGCAGGCGAGGAGACCCAAGTGCCAAGAGGCAAAGAACACGTGCGGTAGTGGCAGCAGGGGGAACGTGAGCTCCTTCCGACACCAGGACCCAAGCCTTTGATCCAGCTCCACTTTTCTGAGGCTTTAGAATGTAGACATTTAAACAAAGCAAAAAAGAATTTGCAATGGGAAAAAGACCGTCTCTTCAACAAATGCTGTTGTCAAAACCAGACAGCCACATGCAAAAGACTGAAATTGGACCACTTTCTTACACCGTACACAAAAATAAACTCAAAATGGATTAAAAACCTAAATGTGAAACCTGAAACCATAAAAATCCTAGAAGAGAACACAGCCAGTCATGTCTCTGACATCCGTAGGAGGAACATTTTTCTAGATAGGTCTCCTGAGGCAAGGGAAATAAGAGCAAAAATAAACTACTGGGACTGCATCAACATAAAAAGCTCTGCACAGTGAAGGAAGCAATCAACAAAACTCAAAGGTAACCTAGGGAATGGGAGACAGATCTGAAAAAGGGTTAGTATCCAAAATATATAAAGAACTTATACAGACCAACACCCAAAAAACAACCCAATTTAAAAATGGGCAGAAGGGATCCCTGGGTGGCACAGCGGTTTGGCGCCTGTCTTTGGCCCAGGGCGCGATCCTGGAGACCCGGGATCGAATCCCACGTCGGGCTCCTGGTGCATAGAGCCTGCTTCTCCCTCTGCCTATGTCTCTGCCTCTCTCGCTCTCTCTCTGTGACTATCATAAATAAATAAAAATAAAAAAAAATAAAAAAATAAATATTTAAAAAATAAATAAATAAATAAAAATTAAAAAATAAAAAATAAAAAATAAAAATGGGCAGAAGAAACAAGCATTTCTCCAATGAAGACATCCAGATGGCCAACAGACACTTGAAAAGATGCGCAACATCACTCATCATCAGGGAAATACAAACCAAAACTACACAATGAGACATCACCTCACACCCGTCAGAATGGCTAAAATTAACACCACAAGAAACACAGGTGTAGTCGAGATTGTGGAGAAAGGGGAGCCCTCTTGCACTGCTGGTGGGAATGCAAAGTGGTGCAGCCACTCTGGAAAACAGTGTGGAGGCTCCTCAAAAAGTTAAAAACAGAGCTCCCCCATAATCTAGCAATCTCGCTCCGGGGTATTTGTCCAAAGAATATAAAAACACTCATTCAAAGGGATACACACACACATACACACACACCCCATGTTTATAGCAGCATTACCTACAACAGCCAAATTATGGAAGCAACCCCAGTGTCCACGGCTAGATTAATGGACAAGGAAGATGTGGTACATACATACAATGAACTATTATTCAGCCTTAAAAAAGAATGAAATCTTGCCATTTCCAACAATATGGATGGAGCTAGAGTGTATTATGCTAAGCGAAATGAGTTAAAGAAGGACAAACAGCATTCAATCTCATTCATAGGTGGAATTTAAGAAACAGGTGAGCAAGGAAAAAAGAAAGACAAGCAAGCCAAGAAACAGCCTCTTACCACAGAGAACTAACTGATGGTGACCAGGGGTGGGGGGCGTGGGGGAAATAGGTGATGGGGTTAAGGAGTGCATTGGTCCTAGTGTACACTTGAAACTAATATAACCCTGAATGTTAGCTAGCCTGAGATGAAATAAAAGGTAGAAATTTAAAATGTCCAATTTGATGGAAGGATGATCATCAATAAGCAGTTTATCAAAGAGACATGGGGACTGAAGACAAACTGCAAAGTGAATCAAATTTAAAACCAGAGATAGATCAGCAGAGACAAGTAAGGAGCATTAGGTTTTTAAAGATTTTATTTATTTATTCATGAGAGACACAGAGAGAGAGAGAGAGAGGCAGAGACACAGGCAGAGGGAGAAGCAGGCTCCATGCAGGGACCCTGACGCGGGACTCGATCCTGGGACTCCAGGATCACGCCCTCGGCCAAAGGCAGGCGCTAAACCACTGAGCCACCCAGGGATCCCTGTAAGGAGCATTTTTAATCACACAAAGCTGCTGCAAACAACTAACGTGCTCCCCGGTAGAAATTCCCCATGCCTCCTGGCCTCGGCCTGCCAAGCAGGACAACGCTAGGGCACTGTATCCCGGTAGGATGCCTAATTCCTCCCATCTTTCCCCAATTATTTTATTGTGGTAAAATACACAACATGAAATTTACTATCCTAACCACTTTTACGTGTGCAGTTCAGTGGTTTTAAGTACATTCATCCTGTTGTATAACCATCACCACCCTCCAGCTCCAGAACTGTTTATATCTTCCTAATGCACGACTTTTGATGAGGCTCTGCTTTATGCAACATCACTCACAATTCCATAAACATTCCTAAAACCCTGCCATGTGAGAGACGGGGCCAGGTGGCAGTGCGCCAACACAGATACAACGCGGCTCAGAGGCTGCTCGCAGGACTGGACCAATGCAGGATCAAGTCAGCGCTCAAGCAGATTGCGGGTGCTGCGGCCGCTGGCCCAAGGACAACGAGGGCCCAGCTGTGACCCAGCTGGGAGGACGCTGGCCCAAGACGGCATGCAAATGTCACAGTGCACCAGAAGCCACCTAAGCAGCTTCTCTCCTCTGGAACAGAAAGTTCCAGAAGAGGGCAAACAGGTGCATGACCCAAAACCCTGAGAAAGTTTTTAAAAATTAACTCGATGTTTCCCCACACGCAGCTTCCGCTGGGAGCCCAGTGGACAGCACGTAGGTGGTGGGTCAGATCCATGAGACCCAACTGGAGGCCACCAAGAAGCAGTGCTTTAATTCCACAGCCACACGTCCAAGTCCCTGAGGCAGCCACCAGCACTGCAGAAGCCACCGCACTGACCACCCTGGATTACCTCCTTTGGAAAGATCGTCTGCTCTTACCGCCAAGATGGTATAAAACAAAAAGGCCTTGCCTTTGATCTACAAGGAACTCACCGTCCCCTCTCAAGAGGAAAGGAGAGCTATGTCTCCAGTCGCACACGTTAGGGCTGCACCAGACTGAACCAGGCACCCGGGCACCATCGGTCCACAAAACAGATGGATCCCCATCCCTGGGAGCTCAGGGATACAGCAAACGGGCAGCAGTTGTGAGAGGGTGTCAAAAGCTAGAGGTGAATAAAAGGATGGGTGACGTAAGTGGAATCGGGCCCCCGAGGGGTGGGTGGAAGGCCAGCTGGAGCCAACAGGTGATCCCCGTGGATCTCACTGACACGCTGACATTAGAGCTCAGACCCAAAGGAGATGGGGCAATTGGCCACAGAAGAAGAAGGAACTGCTGCACGGGAGGCTTCAAACCAGCCCGTGTGGCCGGAGCAGAGACAGAGAGGGCCGGAGGGAGGGGGCAGGGGGGACAGCAGAGCATGCGGGCCTCAGAGGCCTGTGTGAGGACCCCGGCTCCCAGGGATGGGGGCCTAGACTGAACTCTGATCAGGAGAGCACGGTCCCATTTATTTCCATAAAAGCTCACTCTGGCTCTGTGCTGACCAGAGACCACGGGGAAGCCAAGAGGGACGCAGGACGCAGAGCTCTCGGGGCCATCCGGAAAGGAGCTAGAGGCGGTTTATGAAAGCTGGGCCAGCAGAATGTCCTAACAAGCTGGACTCAGGTCACATGCATGTACGAGAAAGGATACGGTTCCAACATTTGGGGCGTGAAACACAGGAAGATGGCCTTGCCGCCAACTGGGGATGGGAAAGGTGGGCATGCACCAGTTGGGGGTGGGGGGGAGCTGGAAATCAGCGCCTTGTTCAATCTCACGTGTAAGAGGTCTACGAGATACTGCAACGGGAGGTTCTCACAGGTAGTTGAATATATGTGTCTGAAGCTTTGGAGAGAGAGGTCTGGGCTGGAAAGACCAATCTGGGAGTTAGAAGCAAGCCAAGAAATCGATGGCATTTGAATCCGTAAGCCTGGCTGCTCCCGCTGAAGGAACACACGGAAGGGGAGGAGAAGACCAGGGCTGAGCTCCCGGCCTCGCCCAAATTAAATAGTTGGAGGAAAGAGAAGCCAGCAAAGAGTATGGACAGGCAGTGAGCAGAAAGCAGAAAACAGGCAGAGATGTCAAGTAAAGACAGTACCCTGGGGGGCTCAGTCAGCTCGGCTCATGACCTCAGGGGTTGTAGGGTCGAGCCCCACGTCCCCAAGCATGGAGTCTGCTTGAGATTCTGTTCCTCTCCCTCTGTCCTTCCCTGTACTCGCTTGCCCTCTCCCTCTCCCTCTCTCGCTCTCTCTCTCTCTCTCTCTCAAATAAATAAATCCAAGCACATTGAAGAGGGCAAAGAGCTGGGTCCAGGGCCGCTGCCAACAAGCCAAGTCGGGATCCCCCAAGTCAGCCACGTGGGGTCCCTGATGGCCTCGCAAAGCAATGTCCATGCCGTGAGGGACACGGGGAAAAGCCAGAGCGAGTGTTCGAGGGAACAGCTGGCGGGCCCATGGAGACAGTGAATACAAACACTTCTGAAGACGCGCTGCTGAGACAGAGGGGCCACTGGTGTGCGTGAACAGGGTCAAGAGTCCTGTTTGTTTCTTTTACAAGGGTGGGTATTTATATACGATTAGGAGCAATCCAGCAGAAAAGCAAACTAGATGACCTAGAAGGGAGGGGGCGACGGTGGGAATGACAGCTTGGAGAAGGTGATGGGGTGGGACCAGGGGACATTTATAGACTCTCTAGGGTTATCTGTGCCAGCCGGGGCACAGCAGAGCGTGTGATCCCAGGAGGTGAGGAGATGTGGTTGTAGGAGCTGCTGCAAGTTCCCCTCTGTTGGCTTTAATTTGCTCGGGAAAGTAGCAAAGTCGGGCTATTGGCAGAGCAACAGGAGGAAGAAATTTCTGGCGAGACGGGTAAAGAACAGAAAACCACTCTTCCAGGTGGAATGGGAAAGCGGAAGAACCGGAGACATACGCTTCCAGAAAGTTACATATTCAAGGCCCCAAAACAAATGATGGGGGATTACCCTTTCTATGGTCCCCTCAACAAAAATCAAGTGTGCTTAGTGGAATAATGTGACTTCATTCTAACAGGCTCCTATTTCTCAAATTTCTCAAGAGCGGTCATCTGAAACTGTAAACATTACAGGGATGTTGAGAGATGATCTTAGGATCTGTAAGGACCTATTATTTTATACGGATCTGATACTACCTCGCTCACCTACTGAGAACACCTAATCGACACGGCCAAGGACCAAGATACGTCAAGGATGCTCAAAAAGAAGGAAGGAGATCTGTGTCCTCCCACAAACTCAACAGCTTCCTTCTTAATATCCAGTTCCCTTTGGAATTGAGGGATGTTTGGTATATGAAGAAATAGTTGGGAGAGAATCGCCGCTCGGAGGAATTGCACAGCCTTAAAAAATTCTAGAAGTGTGGGGAAATCCATGCCTCCACCAAAAAAGCCTTTTTTTTGCAAACCTGGCCCGCCCAGATGTTTCTGAACTGGAAAGGTACTTCAATCATTTCCCCATAATCTCCACCAAGGGCCAGAAAACTTTTTTCTGTAAAGTACTTTCAGTTTTGCAGACCATTCTGTTAGAAGTCTGCAACAAGAGAGCTCGAGCGGCCACCAGCGGCAACAAACGAGTGGGCACGGCTGTGTTCCAATAAAACTTTATTTACCCAAACAGGCAGTGGGATGCATCTGACCCTCAGACTACAGTTTGAAGACTCCTGTAATCTAGGAACCAGACATCTTCCAAGAATCACGTTAGAGTATTATAACTTCCCGGCACAGCTCCCAATGGGCAACGTGATTCGAACCCCAAGTCAGTACAAAACTCCGACAGGCTATTTCTAGTTTACGGAGCTCTCCCAGGCTGACTATATAAATATCTTCCACCTGTAATTTCAAACTGCAATAAAAACTTCCACTGAGGTGACGGGCTCTGAGGGGGGCACTTGATGGGATGAGAGCACTGGGTGTTATTCTATATGTTGGTAAATTGAACACCAATAAAAAATAAATTTATAAAAAATAAAAATAAAAAATAAATAAAAGCAAAAAAAAAACCTTCCACTGAACCCACATGCATCCCTCCAGAATTATTATACCCACTTTCCAGATAAGTAATGGCCTAGGCTGGAATCTATAAAGTACTTTAAAAATGGAAAAGAAAAAAAGATAAAAAGATAAAAATAAAAATGGAAAAGGTGGGGCACCTGGGTAGCTAAGTCCATTAAGCATCTGCCTTCAGCTCAGGTCGTGATCTCGGGGTCCTGGGATTGAGCCCCCTGCATCGGGCTCCCTGCTCAGGGGGAGTCTGCTTTTCCCTCTGCTTCTCCCTTCTGCTCATGCTTGCATGCTCTCTCTCAGACACACAAATAAATAGATAAAGTCTTTTAAAAACAAAACAAAACAGTGGTTTAAAAGGTGTGGGAGGGAGGTTCTCTATATCCCAATAAACAAAATCAAGCACTAACTAGATACAAAACTCAGCTACACAGCAAGAGCTTCCCAGGAACTGGTGTTCTATCTACTGACTAGGCCCAAAATATAGGAAATCTCATCTTCAGATTACGTGACTTCAGAGTTGTCCTCTTAGATAAAGCAACATTTTTTTTCCAGGTTTAGACCCACCTAAGTTTTCCTGTGAAAATTATTTCTCCCCTAGGCTCCTGGGGCACCGTAATTTTCAGTGTGACTCCAAGATTCCAGGTCAGCCTTAGATTCCAAGTGAGTGACGAACAGAATAATTCATTTTATTCCATTTTCATTTATTTAAATTTCAATATAAGTAGTCAAACAAGCCTTGTGGCTACCATGTTGGACAACCCAGCTTTAGAGGGAAAAAAGGAAAAAAAAAGGAAATGACAATGTAACCATGCATTACTTTCTTGCTCTTCTTTTTCTGCCTAAACTCTCCTCCTAATGGTCCCCCCAAATCTTGCTTTCTTAAAAAAAAAAAAAAAAATTACTCCCTGTAAAGGTACAGTCTTCACCCAAAGAGCCAAAACTTAACCAGTTCTCGGGAAGAGCTCACATTTCACTTCCTATCAGCCGACATCAACTTTCTGGCTTTCGGTGGAAGATAAGGCCTCTCATCGAACGAAAAACATCCACAAGGATTAATCTTTCAACAGGGGCTGAAACAAATCCCTATCAAATACTGGTTTTAGCGTCCTTCGGGGTTCAACTCCACCACATTAGTGGCACCCACCTCTGTAACTGCCTTCCACCGCGTTCCAGGCAAACAGCACCACGACCGACAGCAACACGCGCACATGTTCTTTGTGGGGGTGAGTGGGGAAGGGACCTGGGGCACCTCAAAATCATGCTATCGTACCCCAACCAGTCCCACACCAAGAGTTCACTACTAAACTACTTGCTTTCCAAGCAAGCTTCTGGAAAGTGAATGACCTCTGGGTACAGCAGGGAGGGAGGGGCTCCTGCGGGAATCCATGTCCCTTACAGTAAGTCTGTTGATTTATTTATTTTAAAGATTTTATTTATTTATTCGGGAGAGACCCACAGAGAGAGGCAGAGACACAGGCAGAGGGAGAAGCAGGCTCCATGCAGGGAACCCGACGTGGGACTCGATCCCAGGACCCTGGGATCACGCCCTGGGCCAAAGGCAGACGCTGAACCACTGGGCCACCCGGCTGTCCCCAGGGAAGTCTGTTTGGTTTTCCCGGTCACTAACACACCTGTGACAGCCTGGGCGTCTCCCAACATAATACCAAACAGACAAGAACATACAGGGTGCACCCCGTCCTATCTAGATTTATCTCTTATGTCTGCTCCAGCCTGGCTCCAAGACTCCCCTCGGGTTCCTGTCTGGTCTCTGACCTCCCGCCCCCGAGCCCTCTGCATGTCCCCATCACAGGCTGAGCGCGGCCCCTGCTGCCCTTCCTCAGGGCAGCCTGTGATGGGGAGCAGCAGGCTCCTGGGCAGCCTAAGCGAGGAATTCCACCCTCACCCCCCATATGAACCAGGTGATCTTCCCAGAATGAAGGGGGTCAGGAGCACACGATTATAAGCCTAACCTCCCAGGTGGGGGTCCCCAGCTCCGCCTAGTGCCAGCCCCGTGGCAAGTCATTTAAACTGGGTGCCGGTTCATCTGCAAAATGAGGGGACCAGCTGCACCTCCTTGTCAGAGCTCTACTCACGGCGAACTCCCTACTACCTCCAAACCTCAAATAATAATTGCCATCGTACTTGGAGTAGATGCAGACTCCTTACCTCGGCCTCCTCTCATTCCGTGCCTCCCCGCCCTTACCGGCTGGGCTCTGTGCTGGAGCACACCACGCCTGCATTCCCTACGGGGCCTTGCCATGCCCTGGGCCCAAAGACTCTTCCCCACAGCTCCCACGGCCATGCCGTCTGGCTTCCTCACCCTCTCAGTCCTTCCGGGCCATCAGAGCACCCATTCCAGCAGCTGCCCTCGTGCCCTTGGGTACCGACCGTCTCCCGCCTGGAAGGCAGCCCTGCCCACCCCGCACCAGCTCCGTGCAGGCACCCCGCCTGTTTCACTCAATGCTCCAGCTCCAGGACCTAAAACACTGGACGGTGAGCACAGTGGCTGATGGGCGGCTCCCAGGAACAAATGCATGAACGAACGAACATAGCCACGTGCTATATGTTGCCGTGACCAGCAAAATGCCCAACCCGCATCTCCCTTCACTCAACCACCTTTTGGCCAACCGCTACGGGCCAGAGCCATTCAGCTGAGCCCATGCAGGCACCACTCGAGTCACCAAGAGCTGCCTCGCTCAAGGCCGCCCTCGTTTCTGGAGCAGCCCTACCTGAGGACTCATCTCTGTGGGAATAGGAAGGTCTGGCCATCTCAGGGCAGCTGGGGACAACTCGCACAGTCCGTTCCAGCTGGGGCACCCCCGTGGGCCGCCAACGCCAGGCTGGGCCTGCTACGTCTAGACTTCTCCCTGCTGACACTTCGGCTGCTCCGGCCTGTTCGGGGCTCCACATCATTCCAGGGCGCTCTCTCGCAAACATCCTGCACAGCACACGTCATCCCAGAGGCTGCCTCCCACGACATGCGACCTGCGACACATCCGTACTATGCCGTGACGGGGGACAGCGGCCCCACGTCTCTGGGCTCGCAGGTACGTGAGCTGGGAGGTCTGCAGACCTGGCACTTTCCTGCCGGTGTTACTGACCCTGCTCTGCCTGGACAGATGGCTTTTTCCTCCAGTGCCTGGGGCCCAAAGCCCAGCTGGCCACGGGGCTGCTGACCCTGGAGGCCACAAGTCCCTGGGGTCAACAGAACCCGCCCCTCCTCAGATCTACAGGCGGCGGCCTCACTACAGTCCAGCCACTTTTTCCCCCCGCAGGCTTCTGGGAAGTAAATCTAAAAGACTGCCTCAGACTCCCTGGCTGTCTCCGTATTCCCCATCCCTCATTCACGCTCCCCTGCACCCTTTTCCAGCATCTGCTGGGAGAGGATTCGAAGCCTGCCCAGAAGCCTGTACAGCGGTAGCTCAAGCCCACACCCAAAGCCATATTTTTCTAATAATTACGGCAGGCTGCTCAGAGGTACGTGGTGCGCGGTTCTCAGCTGCTACAGATGAGCTTCAGCTTCTGTCCTGCAGCACTCGGGGAGCACGAGTGTCCAAACGCCCTGCTCGTTCGTGCCTTCCAGAGCTGTCGCTCGTGCCTCAGTGGCCCCTGCGCAGCCCGACGCGGTACAGATGTGCACGTGCGGGGTGTGCTTGGCCAGCCAGTGGTCCTCCCCAGCCGGCGACGGGGACCACTCACGTCAAGGATAAAGAACCCGGAGTTAAAAAAACAAAAACTGGGGATCCCTGGGTGGCTCAGCGGTTTAGCGCCCGCCTTTGGCCCAGGGCGCGATCCTGGAGACCCGGGATCGAGTCCCACATCGGGCTCCCCGCATGGAGCCTGCTTCTCCCTCTGCCTGTGTCTCTGCCTCTCTCTCTCTGTCTCTCTCTCTATGTCTATCATAAAATAAATAAATAAATCTTTTTTAAAAATTTTAAAAATAAATAAATAAATAAATAAATAAATAAATAAATAAATAAATAAATAAATAACAAAAAACTAAAGACACCCCGGCGGCAGTACACAGGACCTGCCTGCCCGGGCTGACTGACCATCTATACGAACACGACCTCCTGGGCCACAGGGGCCACAGGGGGCTTGGCTGGACCCTGCAGGCAACTTGGCCCCCTCTCTGCACTATGGCAGGCTGTTCAGTAACAGTTGGCAGGTGCCAAGAGTGCTGATGGGGCCGCGTCGGAGCAGGGGGCTCAGAATTTAGCCTCACTGTCACCACGTGTTGAGCAAATGGTCACACGAGCCCAAGCATATCGTCAGCAATCACAGGTATGAAACTGTGCCTTCGAGTGTGTCTGCCCACTCCAGAACCAATGTCCTCACGGACCACAGCTTTAGGCTACAGAAGCTAAGTGTTTGAAATAAAAAAAAGCAAAAAAAAAAAAAAAAAAACAACCACCAAACTGGTTAATCAGCTCTTCTCACCAACTTTCCTTGACCAGTCCCTTCTGATCAAGGGATCATCCCCCTCTCTTCTGTCCAGAATACCGGTTACATGGTGATTTTAAAGACTTTTTAGGTATTCTCCTCTGCCCAACCCACGTCTGGGCGCCTCGACATCTGACCCCTCATCTTGGCTGGCATCCCTCGCGGCCAGCACGGTGCCTGGCACAAGGCAGGGACTCAAGAAAGATTTACAGAAAAGACAAGGACACTCTTGATTTTACGGGAAGACGGCCCTTTCCAGGTCCTCCGTCATTCCCAAGGCGACACCATGTGTGGAAAGAAGATAGAAACCCAAGACAGGAAGCTGGGAGGCCACACGTCCCCCCCTCCCACCCCCCAGCGGCACCACCTCTAGCCCATCGCCGCGACTATGCCAGGGGACAGGAATCAAAGTCTCTCATCTTGTTTCGCCACTACAAGGCCCACGACATCTACGACAAATAATTCAAGGCAGCCTATGAGCCTCAACACCACCATCTCTAAAAACCTGCGTTTTTAGTTGGTTGAAACAGACTTCCCTTCTGGTTCGATACCCTATCAGCTTTCAAAGCCTATCACTTCTCATTTTCATGACCTCTGCATTTGGGGATTAAATAAAAGAATAGCTAAAAAGAGCTTTTAAACGTTTCTTGTGCTTCCTAGAATAAGAATGACTAAGTAGCGTGAATGATTATCATTAGAAACAGTATTAGGAATGCAATTATGGGGAAAGCTATCGGCCTCCTATCCGGGTAAACCCACATATATTTCATTTTTTAAAGTACTGAAGTTAGAGATGTGGGGTATGGCTATTTAACATCTACACGAGGGGTGTCTGCGGGGCTCAGTCGGTTGAGCATCTGCCTTCAGCTCAGGTCAGGATCTCAGGGTCCTGGGATCGAGCCCCACGTCAGGCTCCCTGCTCAGTGAGGAGCCTGCTTCTCCATCTCCCTCTGCTGCTCCCCCTGCTTGTGTGCTTGCTCCCTCTGTCTTTCTCTGTTAAATAAATACATAAAATCATTTTGTAAATGTCTATATGAATAAGGAAGAAGAAATCAAGAACAAGGTTATCAAGTTTATTCCTGGAGATAGTATCACCAGAGTAAAAGGGGAAGTTTGGTAATCAACAACTGGTCCTGTGGCCGTGGCTTGTGGCTTGGGAGATTTACTTTTCTAATCAGATTTACACGACTTTTTTTTTAAATGAGAAGCAAAAAAAAAAATCAAAATCAAGGCAACTTTACTGCTTTGAATAGTACACCCCCACCAAAATTCACAGGAACCTCCAAATATTGGCATTATTTGCAAAGAAGGTTGGTGCAGATGCCATTAGTGATGTTAGATGAGGTCATGCTGGATCAGGCTGGGCCTACGTCCGGGGAGTGGTGTTATAAGGAGGCCAGCAGTCACACGGACACACACAGAGACCGCCACGTGAAAGAGGCCGAGCCTGGAGTGACCCCGCTACAAGCCCAAGAACACCACGGATGGCCAGCGACCACCGGAGGCGGGAAGATGCAGGGAATGTCTGTCCCACAGATGATCACGATCCTGCCCACACCTTGACATCAGACTTGTGACCTCCACAACGCTGAGAATTAATTTCTATCATCGTAAGCCACCTCGTTCGTGGTTATTTGTTACATCAGCCGGAGAAAACTGCGTAGTTTCCTAACATATTGTAAAATGTTAAAAATATTAATACACATATTGCTGCCGGAAAGGTAATCTGGTTTAGCCTTTCTGAATATGCATCAGAGTCTAAAAACGTCCATATTCTTTGATCTAGCAATTCTAGTTTAAGAAAATATATACAAATAATCAGAGAGAAGAACAAAAAGTTAGCTGCAGGGATAATCACCACAGCACTGTTATTTATCACAGTAAAAAGCAGCCTTAAAAAACACTCTAAAGAAGCAACAATAAAAAACTGATAAGTTTAGTCCAACCAACTGATGGAGTATTTGGAACTGCAAACTCAAAACAGAGCAACCGGCGGAGCGCCTGGGTGGCTCAATGGTTAAGCATCTGCCTCTGGCTCAGGTTGTGATTTCGGGGTCCTGGGATCGAGCCCTGTGTCAGGCTCCCTGCTTCTCCCTCTCTCTCTGCCCACTCTCACCCCTGCTCACGCTCATTCACTCTCTCTCTCTCTCTCTCAAATAAATAAACTCATAAGAAACCCAAACAAACAGAGCAGTCATCAACCAAGAGAGAATACGCAATGAATAGAAATCCTCATACAAGAGGGGTGGTGCAGAAAGTCAATCTGTGCAAGAACAAGGTAGAAAGTCATGAAACTATGAAAGTGAACAATCTGATCCACACTTAACATTTCGGAGCTCCTGCTCTAAGCACTAACCATGGTCTTCCAAAAGTAAAGGTTGGTTTGTTTTGGTTTTTTTTCCTGTTCTCCATTTTAAAAAGGTAATAAAGAAAAGCTGCCATCAGCCAAAAACAAAACAATCAGTGGGGAAAATAAAATATGAGAGTTTGGATAATCTAACATATATCTTCAAGCATGTAAAATATTACTCTGAACACCCACTTTGTACTGCAATGGCTTTGAAGAATAAAGAAAAAAACAGGTTTAAAAAATAGCACGTAAGACTTGACAACAGAGAAGTGAGAATATTCTTAAAATCTTACAGAGTCTGGGGGTAAATCAGCAAGAATAACAGGAGTCTGTCTGCTTCCCTGCCAGTGAGCAGCAACAGAATGAACCATTTCCTTTCTTGGATTCTAAGAAGCAACAGTCTAGTCAACCCACTCTTACACTCTTTCCCAGAGCTATAAAACCATATTCTATCTTGATAGATTTGAGTGTATCCTATAATGACCACACGTGCCTAAGCGGTAAGTGCGTGCAAACACATGCAATTCCAAGTCTTGCAAATCTATAGGGACAATGACATATTTACATTTGCCCAAACTATTACCAATAGCCATTGTGCATGGTAACAACACTGGTGGCATGAACACTGTTTGACTGTTATAAAACCCAATACATAAGTTCACATGCCAAGTTTTTAGAAGTTGAAAAAGGCAAGCAGGAGTAAGTGAAAATATTAATAACGTCAAAAGAATTAGGACTTGGCAAACTGAAAACCATTAGAAGTTATCAGCACATTCCCAAGCAAGTTGTTTGCAAGGCAAGGGGCACAATGAAATAAAACCACCACTGGCTAGACTAGATTAAAAGGACAAAAATATACAAGCACAATCTGAGGGAGCAGGACAGAAATATGGATAAGGAAAAGTTGTTTGTTTCTTTTAATGAACCACTCTATATGATTAAGTCGTAAAATCTTGAATTAAGAGGTGGAAAACATAAAGGATCCGACAACAATGAAGAAACTGAAAAGCCATTCAAAAGGATTTCCAATAACAGCTTCACATTTAGTGTCTGGTAGTCTTACGTGTGGGTTCAGTCCAACTTTTAAAGGACAGATGATTTCATGTTATGAAAAATTTTCTAGACAAAAAAACACTTGAAAACAAGTTGCGATTCATTTAAAAAAACCAATGCAATTCAAATGTCAAAATCTTATACTATGTGAACCAAAGGAAAAAAACCCACAATAAAAATTAAAACTACTTATGAACAAACAGTAAAACTACCAAGATTCTAAATACAAGATTAGCAAAGGAAATCACATCAAGAAGCCCAGCGTCAAATAGAACTAAATAGATTTTAAACTGGAAAATATGATTAAAAATATTATGTGATACACTGAAAACTACAAGACATTAATGAAAGAAACTGAAGACACAAATGGAAAAATATTCCATGTTCATGGATTAGAATTGATAGTGTTAAAATGTCCATACCACACAAAGCAATATACGGATTCAGTGCAATCCCTGTTGAAATTCCAATGATATTTTTCACAGAAACAGAACAACCCCAAAATTTGTATGGAACCATGTAAGATCCCACATAGCCAAAGGATCTTGAGAAAGAAGAACAAATCTGGAGGCATCATGCTCCCTGATTTCAAACCATATTACAAAACTATAGTAATTAAAACAGCATGGTATTGGCATGAAAGCAGACACAGAATAGAGAGCCCAGAAATAAACCCGCACATATGTGGTCAATTACTCCACAATAAAAGGAACCAAGAATACACAATGAAGAAAGGCCAGTCTCTTCAATAAGTGGTGTTAGGGAAACCAGGCCAGTATCTCATACCATACACAAAAATTAACTCAAAATGGATTAAAGACTTGAATATAAGACCTAAAACTATAAAACTCCTAGAAGAAAACACAGGCAACAAATAAGCTCCTTGACATCAAGTCTTGGTGATATTTTTTTGGATCTGGCACCAAAAGCAAAAATAAACAAATGGGGGGGTGCACCTGGATGGCTCAGTTGGTTAAGCATCTGCCTTTGGTTTAGGTCATGATCTCTGGGCCCTGGGAGGGAGCCCCACGTCAGGCTCCCTGCTCAGTGAGGAGTCTGCTTGCTTCTCCCTCTGCCTCTCCACCTGCTCATGCTTTCTCTCTCCTTCTCTGTATCTCTCTGTCTCAAATGAATAAATAAAAAAAATAAATAAAAATAAACAAGTGAGACCACGTCAAACTAAAAAGCTTCTGCACAGCAAAGGAAACTATCAACAAAATAAAGAGGCAACCTATTGAATGGGAGAAAATATTTGCACATCATAAATCTGATAAGGGGATCATGTCCAAAATATAAAAAAAAATTCATACAACTCAAGAAATAAAAGACAATCTAATTTAAAAAAAATGGGCAGAGGATCCGAACAGACATTTTTTTCAAAGAAGACATATAGATGGCCAACAGACACATGAAAAGATGCTCAACATCACTAATGATTAGGGGAAATGCAAATCAAAGCCACAACGAGATTATCACCTCACACCTGTTAGGAGGCTAGTACCAAAAAGATAAGAAATAGCAAGTGTTGGCCAGGATGGGGAGAAAAGGGAACCCTTGGACAGTACTGCTGGTGGGAACGTAAACTGGTGCAGCCACTACAGAAAACAGCATGGAGCTCATCAAAATATTAAAAACAGAATTACCATTTGAGCCAGCAATTCCACCTCTGGGTATTTATCTAGAGAAATAAAACACTAACTCAAAAAGATATCTGCACACCCATGTTCATCACAGTATTTTTCACAATAGCCAGATATGAAAACACCTTGCGTCCATTGATGGAACAGTGGAAAAGTATAGTGTGTATGTGTGTGTGCGTGTGATGGAATATTATTTAGCCATAAAAAGAATGAAATCTTGACATTTGTGATAATGTGGATGGATGTTGTGGGCATTATGCTAAAGCGAGATAAGTCAGACAAAATCAAGTACCATATGTTCTCTTACATGTGTATCCTAAAAATAAATAAATACATATATAAACAGAGATCACAGAATCAGATGCAGAGAATAGACCTGGGTTGCCAGAGGTGGGGGGAGGGGGTGTGGGTGAAGAGTTGTGGGTTTTTTTTTTTTTTAAGTAAATAAACTGAAGTTTTAAAATTAAGATTATAAGAAAACATAAAGATCTTCAATAGATTAAAGATGAAAATCATCTATCACAAAAATGGAAGATGGGGCAGCCCGGGTGGCTCAGCGGTTTAGCACCGCCTATAGCCCAGGGCATGATCCTGGAGACAAAGGATTGAGTCCCACATCGGGCTCCCTGCGTGGAGCCTGTTCTCCCTCTGCCTGTGTCTCTGCCTCTCTCTCTCTGTGTCTCTCTCATGAATGAATGAATGAATGAATGAATAAATAAATAAATAAATAAATAAATAAATAAAATCTTTTAAAAAAATGAAAAATAATGAAAACTGTTTTTGGTAAAATTCAACACTCGATTTAAAAAAAAAAAAAAGTACCAAACCCAACTAGAAAGATATTTCCTTAGTGTGATTTAAAAAAATAGTAATATTATTAAAGTAACAGCCAAGACAGTTATCATCACTCATAATCACTACTATCCAGGAAGCTGAAGGCAGTTCAATGTGATACAAAACAGAAATCAAGTATACAGCAATTGGAAAGGAAAGAAAAATGTTATTATTGGCACATAGTATTACAGCGAAACCCAGAAAGCCGAGAAGATGGAATAGAAAAATAATTAAAACAAAGAAGACGTTTAATATAGCCATAAAATAGAAAATAAATATCCAGAAATCAACGACTTTTCTATTTACCAGCAATTACCGGCTAATAGAAACATTTTTGAACACATATTAACTACCAGAAGTGGTGTGAAGCTCTGAACATTCTAGCTCATTTCATTTTCACAACAACCCTAAGAAGTAGATACCATTATCATACACACTTACAGGTGAGAAACCCAAGGCACGACAGGGTTACGTAGCTCGCCAGAGGGCACACTGGTGGCAAATGCCAGAGCCGCTGGGAGAAGCAGGCCACCTGAATGCAAAGTCCTCTTGTCCCCTCCCAATGCGATGCAAGGGCACACTCCTAACTCAAGCAACAATGCAAAGAATAAACACAGCAAGGGAGGCAGGCAAAGCCCTATGAAGGAGCTGAAAAATAAGAAACCTCACAATCACAAACAAGACCCTATTTGAACAGAGACGTACCATATTTCACAACAGGTAAATTGCACCTTATAAAAATGTCAATTAGCCCCAAAATAATAAATAGACTTAATGTAATTCCAATCACAATCTACTACAGAGATAGTATTACTCTTCTTATTGATGCTCGATTTCCTTGGGCAGAGTGGGGGGGGGGTGGGGAGGGAGACGGAGTTTTAATAATGTGATTCTAAACTTCCTCCCGAAGAAAAAGAAGTGAATATCCAGCCAAGAAATTTTAATAACTGGGATTAAACTGTCCTTTCAGATGCTAGTCACGGTCTCCCCAAGCTCAGATCCATGCAGTTCATCGTTCCTACAAGCAACTTCCTAACAGAGCTCTGGGGACACCTCTGGTGGTCCCTTAGTTTTCAGAAAGATAAGAGAAGTGCAAAAGAATCACAAAACCTAGGAACAACTGAGACGTGAAGACTCAAAAGAAAAAAAACAGGCTAAAATTTAAAACAGCTCTCGCGTTAAAGTGATGAAAGTATGTTTGATATCTAATCTTTGGTCTTCAAACTTTATAGTTTGAATCTTATAATTAAAGGAAAAAAAGGCGAGGAAGGGGGTATGACAAATGTAAAAAAAAAAAAAAACTAATTCAAAAATTATCTTAGGGGCATCTGGGTGGCTAAGTCGAGTTAAGCGTCTGCCTTCAGCTCAGGTCATGATCTCAGGGTCCTGGGATCAAGTCCCCCACCCTTCACCCCGGCTTTGGGCTCCCTGCTCAGCGGGGGATCTGCTTCTCCCTTTCTCTCTGCCCTCACCCCCTGTGCACTCTCATGCTCTCACTCTCTCTCTCTCTCTCTCTCTCCCTAATAAATAAATAAAATCTTTAAATAATTAGCTTAGAAAAGGTAAACTTTTTTTTTTTTAAAGATTGCATATATTCAGAATGTTTAATCTGGAAAAGCAAGGCTGAGGACTAATCGAGCAGCTGTATTAAACAGGAAGGGACGGCTGCAGAATCGCACCCTTTGTGCCACCACACGCCTCGGGTGCCTCCCCTGCCGGGGTCCCCCCCAATCCAAACACCACCGCAGCTGGTGCTCTCGCAGTCCTCCTCGACCACTTGGCACCAGCTTCTCTGGCATCCTGTTCTCTCACTGTGTGTAAAGCAGGCTGGAGGACCAGGGGCAGATCCGCTGTCCCCCTTCCCGGGTCCCAGGCCTACGAGGGCCACCGTCCACCAGGGAGCATGAGCCGGACCCAGAAACACTTGTTGATTCAGGAACTGCAAGTCAGCTCCATGGCTCTCAGCAAGTTTAAGGTTTCAAAAGACGGGGGAAATGGCCACATCAAAAAGGTGATGATTTTCTGACTCAGCTCCAGCTTTTTTAAATATTATGTTTCTAAATAAAGTAAATGGATACTCTAAAGGACTAGCTAAAGGAAGGTCACAGAGCAGAGCAACTACTCGGAGACTTGATAAATCAAATAAACAATGAGGCCAGGGCAGGAAAGCAGAGAGCATGCTCCAGACCCTCTTGCCTTTTTGTTTTTCCACTAAGGAGCTGTTCTTATAAACAATGAGCCCATTCAAAAGGGGGTTTTCAAAAATCTCTGGAGGAAGCTCTATCTCCTGGACCCAAAGAGTGGCTCACCCCTTTTCTCCTGCCCACGAGCACCCGCCTCCATGAGTGCCAACCTGCTTTCATTTGGAAGGAAACACCTTTGATGAGCAGCTCCAAAAAAAAACAAAACAAAAACAAACAAAAAAACTCCCGACTCTAATTACTCAGGAACTCTACTTGCGGCAAAAGGTGAGCAAAACGTAAAGACCTCCCCGTAGAAGGAGTCCGCTTTGGGCGACCCTTTTGTCCTGTGCACCCAAGCAGTAGAGGTTTTTGGTTTTGGTTTTGCAACTTTTATGTAGATCTAAGCATCCACGTCCACCAAAGCCCAGCATTCCGAACACAGAATGTAATGTGCTCGGGCTGGACGCTCTCTCTCACCCCTTTTAATTCATTATTTATTTTTAAACACATTGATTACTGATTTATTACTAGTTCTTTTGACCTTCTGGTCTCCACGGGATCCTAGAGCTGAACTACACAGGCAGTCAGCAGACATATCATCTCACGTGACTTTTGTGTCTTTTTTAAAAACCTTTTAATTATGCAGTTTTCCAAATGTACAGAGAAGTACCAACAATGATACAGCAAAGTTTTCCATGTTACCTACAACCCTGATTCTAACCACAGGGACATGTTCTCATATTTGCTTCAGAGAGTTTTAAGGAAATAGGACTTATTCTTTCCCTCTCCCAGAAATACAAAAACAGTAAATCATGTAAGTCGGTGTTTGTTTCCTGTGGATATTTTTTGAGTTTTGGCCCTTGACACCAATACTGATTTTTGTGTTTTACAAAATGCATAAAGCACAGTCCCCTGCCCTCTTCCCAGCCCCTATCTATGCTACAGAGCAAACCTTCTTTGAGAAGAGCCTTCCATCTCACATGCACTGTATTTGCTCCAATACCGATCGACCTTACTGCAAGCACATTCCTGCCTGTACAGTATCAAAAGAAGGACAACAGATTTAGGAAAGAATCATGGGAAACAACTGGTAGACATTCATAATTAGAAAGGATGGGCCCAAGCCTGAGGGTCTGACACATTCTCATTCAGCCAAGCTCCTTCAGAGAACATTTCTTCCTCCAACAGGGGCACACACTGCTGTCCCGTGGGGTTCAGGCCTGCATCAGGCTCTTCTTGCTCTGCTTCTGCGGCCTTCCCAATCATCATCAGCATTGCCAACCCAGACCTCTGCTCTGAGGTCCCACCACTTGGATGCCGTTAAACATAGACCATCCTGTTGAGGCCACGATGGTCTCCAAACCTGCTCCCACTCCTGTCTCAGCGAAAGTCCCACCTTCTACCCAAGGAGCCCACGCTCGAGCCCTGGAGAGCATCCTTCACCCCCACAGTCCTATTAAGCTCGGCCGAACTCCCACTCGAGTCTCTAATGCATTCCACTTCTCTCCCATGGCCACCACTCAGTGAGCCACCGCCCGAGGGCACGAGAATGAAGGCAGTAGCCTCCACAGGTCGGGGCCCCCTCCACCCTACTATAAACCCTAGAGCTGCGGTGACCTAACCCAAATACAGTCCCATCGTCTGTGCTTGAACACCTTCTAATCTGCCCTTTGGACAGAATCCATACCAGGCCTCTGGGTTGTTTATTTGCCCTGTCTCAACAGCACACCCCACCTCTCACTCCATCCCCTAGTTCCACTGAGGTTGTTTTAGTTGTTTGAATCCACAAGGATCCCTTCCACCCACCGCTCCTTTGAACACAATTCCCTCTGTATCCATCTCCTCAGCTATTCTTACTTGGCTTCCTTCCAATTTTATATGTTTTAGCCTGAATAACGCTTCTTCCAGAAAGTCCTCCCAGATGCCCAGCTCCGGTCTCAACAAGCATCCGTACCGTTTTGGGCTCTGTCACAGCAATCGTCGCAAAAGCCATGTCTGGCACATACAATGTTTGTGAAAAATATTTACTTTAGAAATAACTGGATGAATGGATGGATTAGTAGGCATTCAATAAATCTGGCTTGTTTTCGTCCCCCTCCAGGACACAGGGGCCAACTGAACAGACACGGTATGTCATGTTCTATGTATCTTGGCTCTAGCTGGGATGCTATAATTAAATATATTTCCATTTTGATCATTTTTCAAACATGATTTTGTTGCCAGCTTGTCCAGGTGGAGTGTCTCGACTCAACGAAACAAAGTTAAATACAAAAATTAATAGTTAGAAAAGCAGCAAAAGCAGCCTCTCATTCTCACTAATATCGATCAATGAGGCAGTCCCCAAGATGCTTCAGGAAACAATTCTGGCCCCCTTCACGTAGCTATGATTAAAGATAATTTCATAGTCCTAAAAAGAAGAGGAAATCTTTTCCAAAGGGACCTACAACTAAATGCAGGCAGCAGTACCCCCACTTTTCAAGAGCTCACGTCACACCCCTTTGCTTTTACGAAAGACTTATACCTGTTTTCACAAACCGGAGGAGGATCTCTGCTTTTCTGAAAGCAAAAATGGCATTCGGTGTTTGTTTTGCAGTGAGCCACAGAGGCAGCAGCGCACACCCCAAGCAGCAGGAGCAGCACCAGCAACCCCTGCCCCAGGAACTGCTGACTCAGCATCTCGGTGAGATGCCCCAGCTCTGAGCTGTGTCTGTGACCGTGTGTTTTATTTCTGTTTATTTTGTGTATCTGTTAGCTAGATGTGTCCTCAGGTGTCAGAAAAGCCTGATAGGTTGCTTCTGGGTCTGGGAACGCTAAAAAATGTTTCCCTCTAAATTAACGGCGATCGCTTCTTCGCTTTACACCATGTCGACTTACAAAAGTTTCCACAGGGACACTCTGCTTTCAGAGCACAGGGAAACCTCTTTTAGCCAGAGGTGGTGAAGAAACATAGTTGGGGGTCAGCCCTTCTAATCTGAACTGACAGTTCTCAACAGTTTAAACTAGAGCTTCAGAAAATGAGGAGGGGAGGGCAGATATATGAGAGGCTAAATATATCATCTTCCCACAAAGCAACACCGATTAACATTTTATTACAGAAGATGTACCTCCCAAGAAAGACCTCGCAAAAAAAAAAAAAAAAAAAAAATCTAGGATTACACCAGACAACCACCACCAGAAAAGCATATTACAGGAAACACAGACCACCACTCACTTTAAAAAGCATGAAAGGGGGGCGTATGGGTGGTTCAATTGATTACACGCCTACCTTCTGGTCAGGCCATGATCAATCCCAGGATCCTGGGATTGAGTCCCGAGTCGGGCTCCCTGCTCAGCAGGGAGCCTGCTTCTCCTTCTGGCCTTCAGCATTGCTCATTCTCTCTCTTGCTCTCTCAAATAAATAAATAAATAAATAAATAAATGTCTTTTTTTAAAAAAAGCATGAAAGGTTTGACTTATGTCCATTTTAGAGGTCAACACCTTTGTCACTCCCGAGTTAACACCTAAGTATTATCTTAGTTCTGAATTATGAACCTGATGATGACAGTGTTGTTTCTGACATCAAGACTCCAATTTTCCTCTGAAAACTGTCGGTAAACCTGGTAAGAGATATTCCAAGGTGATGTCATGTCTCGTTTGAGGTGCTAGAGACCTTTCTAATCAAGGGGGAATAAACAGTAGAAAAGCAAAGGGAAGGGGGGGGGGATCTATCTTAATGGTGGCTGGCATCGTATTTATTCCCAGATCAAATGTGAAGGAAGCCAGAGAACGTTTTCCAAAAGAAGGGAATTGAACATGGACTTGGCAGTGATACAGGTACTTCCTCCTCCCCGTTCTATCGCTCCTGACAGTGACCCTCAGAAAGTGCAGTTCTCCCTGCCTTACAAATATGGACACTGAGGCCTATCAAGTTCTTTGTGGGTCCAGCTACCAAGGGCAGAAGCACAACTCCCCACCGAGCCTGGCTGGCTGTAGAACTCACCTTTACTCAGCACAGCTGGCCACCCAGTGTGTCGCTCTTACTGTCATAAAGCGTCGCTGACCTCTCCTAGGGTCCCTAGAAAGATCACATCTTCACAACCTCTCCGCGGCTGTGCAACGTCTATGCAGCCAACGACTGATGAGGCAACAATGACTCCATATTGAAGGTCTGTCCACTGCACCAACACCAATCACGAAGCCGTATCTCTCAGGCACCAAAGGAAGATGAAGCCAACCAAGTAAGGAAGATGCCTCAGCTAAGGCAAAACCCTGCAACAATGGTCCCTTTCTGGAGAATGCAGGGAATCTTACACTGGAAGCCCTTTTCTTATGTTCAACCTACAATGGAGGCAACTAAAGTGACAACTTCAGTGCACGCCAGTCTTTTGCTAGAGACCGGGGAGTTTGGCCACCGGACAGTCTTGAAGCCATATGTTCAAACACCCACCCACCCCCTCAAATTAGCCTTCATCATCTAACTTCAAAGCAAAAACAAACGTCATGCTTCCAGAGCAGGGAGCCCTACTGACTGCCCAAGGAAGGATGTGGGCCTGCCTTCGTCCACCTTTACATTTGCAAGAGGGCAACTCATGTCACCCAGGCCTAATGGCCGTCTCCGGCTTCACCATCCCAGCCACTCTGTCCTCCCACTCTGGACTAAAACAACATCCTGACCGGGTGTCCCAGAACCTATGAGAGCGTCCAATGGTGCACGCCATGTTGGCTGAAGGCTCTCGCATCATAAAACCTTCTGGAAGCCTACAACAGTCCCTCTGAGGAAACCAGTCCCAGAGAGATGGAAAGTAGGGGCAGAGTAGAGCGATTTTGGTAAATATGGGGGTAGCTGTCCAAAATACATGGCACGACCATCTACTCTGCAGATTAACACAACCGCCCACAACCTGAGGACAGCCTGTAGGACAGCATCGTGTAGAAGATGCAGAAATTCCCCAAAGGCCCTGCGGGTGCAGTTTAAGGTCATTTTTAGATCTACTCGTTCATTTCAGGCATATTTACTGGACCCCCCACCCGTGCTACCCGCCCTCTGCCAAGCACAAGTACAGCGTCAAGACGACAGGAGGGGCTCTTGGTGCTTGGATCCCGGTGCAAAGACAGAAAGCACACAGGCAAACACAGAAGAAGTAAAACAACTTCAGGGAGCAAGGAATTTTTTTTGAAGAAGGAAATAAAGGGAAATGTGACGGGAAGTGCGGGATGAGGGCGGGGTGGGGGCTGCAGAGAGAACACCTGGAGCTGCTAGAAGGAAGCAGGCACGCACAGGTGGACAGGTGAGCCCCGGCTGTGAGTCCTTCCAGCTCCCCTCCCTGTCGGAGGAGCTGCCCTGAGACCTGTGCTGCGGAGCCAACGCAGGGGGTACTGAACTCAGGTGATGTGGGAGGATCGCATGACTAGCCTCACAGGCCAGGGCAAGTTTTGTTTGTTCTCCAAAGAGTTTCTACTTCATCTCATGGTGGTTTGGCAAGACCTGGAATTAAGGCCTTCTAGGCAAATGACCTGGATGCTTTAAAGATATCAAGACCAGGGTACTTCCCTCAAGGGGCTGGGTTTTTTCTAAGATTTTATTTATTTATTTGACACAGAGAGAGAGATTGAGAGATCATAAGCAGGGGGAGTGAGAGGCAGGCAGAGGGGAGAAGCAGGCTCCCCGCTGAGCAGGGAGCCCAATGCAGGGCTCAATCCCGGGCCCCGGGCCGAAGCGAGACTCCTAACCAACTGAGCTACCCAGGCACCCAAGGGATTGGTTTAATATCTAAATCCTTAAGAATCATATATCCTCCTAAGGTCTAACTATGATACCCCCTTGAGACACGCCCCCCACACACATGCACACACATGGGCGTGCACACGTGTGCCACACATACGTCAACTTTCCCGCAGAGAAAATGTCAGACTGTTGCTGGAAAAACAATCAGATAAAACACAATCGATGATCCTGAAAACGCATAGCTTCAAATTCTCGAACTTATTTCAGAAAGTCTCTTTCTTCAGCCGAAGGAAAAAAAAAAAAAAAGACTGGGGACAATCTCGCTGCCAACCAGAATGACAAAGCATTCTTTCCCCTAAATTTACTACAATGATAGATAACAAATGGCATCTATAAAGCAGTTGGTCAATAACCAAAAGCAAAACAATACACTGCAAATATGAAGAACAGAGTTAGAAATATGCCAGTTAGGCATGCAAGGGGCGGCAGTGCTTTGAAAACGCACAGTTTGATCCAAACGTTAGATGTGGTTTTCGCTACTCACCACAAAGTTGGGTTACGAACATTTCTAAAATTTCTGAAAGTGATTTTCAGGCCCCTAGACTGCTTGGGAGCAGATGAAAAATTTCCATTGTTGATACACACACATTTGTACGCAAGGTAAATCACAGGCAACAGGCAAGGTTCTAATGAGTCTGCAGGAAGCACATTAAAAGTGCAGTCAGAACTTTCCAGAATTTTCCCGGGCACATGGCACTCCTCACCTTCATTCCGCATCTCACCACGCCGGCCGCAGAGCCAACAGGGGCAAGGCGAGGCCTTCCGAGCCTCTCCCTTTCATGACTCCACCAGTTTGGCTTCCACAGTCCAACAACTTAAGGTGAGTTTTAAATGTGTGACACTTGTCACACTAAAGCACAAGGAAGGGGAATAAAAGACAGGGGTGTGTGCGTGTGCACGTGTGCATACGCATGTGGGTGCCCCCTCTTTTTACTTGAGCCTCATAAATCATTGATATGGTTAGCTCGCTGAGGGCAGGAGTTATGTCAGGCTGAAGTGAAGAGGAAGGAATTTAATAAGGCTAAATATAGAGGCCTATACTTGGGGCCAAAAAAGAATCAATACTCGAGGCATTTTCATAGAGTAACAGAAATAGGACCTAGCGGACGTGAAAGACAACCGGGGTGCACTTTTATGTCATGAAGAGTAGACCAGCTGGGAAACACGGCCATGCCCAAACCCACCCTGGGTTTCATGCAGGAACAGAAGCGGCCCTGCCCTGCTGCGTTCGACACTGTCCTACAGATAGATAGCCAACACCCAAGGCCAATCTTGACAAGAAAGGAGGGAAGGGGGCCTTGGGGCCTTACGCTTCACATATTTGCAAGTATCTGTGGAAGAAGAACTAGCACAACCTTGGGACGCTTGGGTGGCTCAATGGTTGAGCATCTGCCTTCAGCCCAGGGCATGATCCTGGGGTCCTGGGATCGAGTCCCACATCAGGCTCCCTGCATGGAGCCTATGTCTCTGCCTCTCTCTCTCTCTGTGCATCTCTCATGAATAAATTTTTAAAAATCTTAAAAAAAAAAAAAAAAAAAAGAATTAGCACGACCTCATGTGGCTCCGGAAGGCCAGAGGATGAACCATGCCTCCCACATCCATGCTTGGAAGCACCTCCGAGGGCCACGTGGTAGGAAAGCAGCAGTGTTGAAGGCACCAGGAGGTGGATCTTCGCCCCTTGCAGGGGAGAGTATTTAAGAATGAGCTTCACCTGAAAGTGGGATAGGCAAGCTGATGGAGAGCTGTCCCCCAACAGATCTGCACATCAGAGAAGGGATGGACCCCAGGAGTGCCAGGCCTTCCCCCTCCAGGAGGTGATGGCTCTGTGAAGATTCTTTCCCTTGGCAGGTGGGGGAGAAGGAAGGGTCTGTGCCCTAGTGCCCTTAACCACTAAGAAAATACCCCTCCGGTCAAAACCCAAAGGGAGTAACGGATTAGCACGTCTTTCAAGGCTGGTAACAATAAGTGTAATGACTCGAAGATGTGCAGCCATACACGTCAGATGCTGCTCTCCTGCTGCCCATCCTCATGCTCTGAAGCATCTTGGAAGTGGGGCTTTGTGCCCCATCTCATCTGGGCACTGAGTCCTCACCTCACCTGGGGGAGGGACACAGACATGTGGAGGGTCCCAGAGCGGGCAGGTGGGTACCACATGCAGCCACAGACCAGCCATAGGGCCTATCCACCCTAGGGCACCCCTGCTCAGGCAAGGTCCAGCTTGGTTCAACATCCTCCTGCTTTCTCGGGGAGAGCCACCAACTTGGAATGGAGGGAACAGAATGGATTGGAACACCCCCTCTACCTCTCTCTATAGCCACTGTGTCCCAAGAAGCTTCGTTCCTCCCAGATTTTTAAGTCCGCATTCCACTAACCCTACCTTTGCACCTGCACAATCTGTTTCTGATAATTACTGGCCGATTAAAAAAATTATTAGTTGTGTTTGTTTTCTTAAAAATAACTTGTCTCCCTTAAGGAGGGGTGGCGTACATATAAAAAGTGATGCTCACAGGCCAACGAATTCTGTGCATTTACAGTAAGGCTGGCAAGAGTGGCTTTCGGGGGTCCAAAAGGATGCTTCTCATCCTGGACAGCCTAGTCTGGCCAATGCAGGTGGCAAGAGGAGTTCAGGTTCTAAGTTTTATTCTTATCCACTCCCTTGGGACTTCCTGGGCACTGTCGGACAATCATGCGGTAGAAGAATCCCCTGCAGTCAAGCCTTTCCAGGAAAAAAAAATAATAATATTCGTATCTGGGTTGGTTCAAGATGAACCTGTCTGAACAGAGCTGAAAACGCAGAGCACTCCTAGAAGATGGAAGAGTCCCAGGTCTGTGTGTTCTAGGATTTGAGAGACAACAAGATGATGAGTGTTTTAGAATTACCCAATATCAACGAATAATGAGGTAGCGTCCAGTACTGACTAGAAGGCTGATAGATCAATCCGGGAGGTAGGACTCTTACCGCCACAGCTACGAGACAGGTGAAGCTGCCCATTCTAAGACCCAGACGTTGGCAATGCTTGGCTGTGGGCAGTGACACAAGACTACCCCATACTGAGTATTTTATTTTATTTTACTTATTTATTTTTTAAAGATTTTATTTATTCATTAGAGACACCCAGAGAGAGAGAGAAGCAGAGACACAGGCAGAGGGAGAAGCAGGCTCCATGCAGGGAGCCCAACATGGGACTGGATCCCGGGTCCCCAGGATCACGCCCTGGACCCAAGGTGGCGCTAAACCGCTGAGCCACCCGGGCTGCCTTTATTTTATTTTATTTTACTTTAATTTTAGGGGAGGGAGAGGGAGGCAGAGGAGGGAGGGGCAGAGGGCGAGAATCCTGAAGCAGATTGCCTGCTGCGCGGGGAGCCCTATGTGGGGCTCAGTCTCAAGACCTGAGCTGAAACCCAGAGCTGGCCGCTCACCTGGATGGGCCACCCAGGCGCCCCCTGAGCTTCTGAGTGCCTCTTAAAGGGCTTCCAGATACTGTCATTTGTATTTCAAAGTAGTCCTTTCTCAGTCTGCTGCGTTGAGATGGAATCGTGTTTCAGTTTTCCAATGGCAAAAAAAAAAAGTACACAGATTTCAGAGAGGAAAAACACGCATGCTGTGTACGGACACAGAAACAGAAAGACACATGCTCGGTGGCATTGACGCACCCTTCGTGTGTAGACATAGTAGATGGGAACCTTACAGTGCTTGGCAACCAGACTGTACCCGACAGAAATGATTACTTCTCACATTCTGCGGCAGCTGCCGCTTCTTGTTTTGTGACTCAAGATACCAACATGTGCCACCACACTGACGCGTGGCTCGCTAACCGCACCCCGGGCTGAGCACACGGGGGCCAAGAGGCCGGGGCAGGCCTGCTTCTGACCAGCTACGGGACGCTGGGGAAACCCAACCTCCGAGCCTCAGCTTCCTCATCTGTGAAATGGGTGCTCAGCACAGCTGACTCCATTCGGTTCTGGTCGGCTGTGACCCGCAGTGAACGGGGAGGGGACATCTCAGCAAAAGCACGGGGATGTTCTTTGAAAGATCGGACACGATACTGGGCCACGGCAGCCAGGGATCCGAAGGCCCAGGCTGAGAGCTCACCAACCCCAACCCCAGAGGCTCTTTCTTTAGCTCCTGCCCTCCTTCCCCGCACATCCAAGCTGTCCGCAAGAAGCTCTTTACTCGGTTTAATAAGACGGTCATGCTTTCTGAATCCAAGAACACTGGACCTAATTTGGTCCAAGAAAACACAGATGCCTTAATGCTCACCCTCACGTACCTCGTAAGCTATTTTTCAGGAAGCAATTTCTAGGACTTCACATGTGTATCTGTCCCCACATCGAAATCCTCAAAGCTGTCACTCCGTCATCATTAATATAAGAAAGAAAGAAGAGAACTAGAAAGCATGAAATTGCCTAGTTGGTCCTGCAGGCTGCACAGGGCAGGTCGTCACACAGCGCTGAGGATGCCTGGGGTGCCAGGGGTCTCACGACACTTCTCAGGGTTTCCACGGGGCTTTGGGCAAGCAGGACTCGCAGGCCGGACCCCTCGGCCTTCCTCCCCCCAGGCACCCTATGCGGAGAACTTCTCCACACACAGAACAGTGCTTTCTCCCGGGAAAATAATTTACTTTCTCCAGATGGGGCAGCTGGCTGGCAGGGAAAATCACTATTTTTTTTTTCCTGGTCCAGCCCTTGGGCATTTCCAGCCCTACTCACCTGCTGCTTCCTTCATCACTTCCACACATCTGGCCACCTGATGGCCCCCAGGGACTCCAGTCTTCCCCAATTGCCAAGACGGTCAGCATGAAGCCAGACCCCTACTCCTCCTCTCCTGGGCCTTCGTCAGTGCACCACGCCCATGCCCTCCTGCCCAGCTGCAGCCTTTAGGGACCACCAGCGAGGGATGGGGAGGAAGAAGAGAGAGTGTGCGCGTGTGCTTTGTGTGTGTAAAACTCAGCTCTCAGCACTTCTCCGACGCCTTTCTAGAGATGAATTCAAATCCGAACCATTCCTTTTAAGAAATACTAAGCAGTACATGAACAGAAAACAAAAAAAGGTATTTTAATATGGTTTCCGTGTAAAGGAATTTAAAAGGTCAAAGTGGATACACACATACAAAGGAACCAGCATTTTTTTAAAAATTTTAATATTTAAAACCCATAGTACATAAGATTCCAATAAGAATCCAAAGATAAGGGCATTGGCTCCTCTTTGGTCAGTGTTATTCCCAATATCTCACCTTGCCTGAAATTCCTAGGATCTCCTCTCTCTCTCTCTCTCTCTCTTTCTCTCACACACATACACACACACACACACACACACTCTAAAGCAGGGCATTCCACTGCCTTGCTAGGTATCCCTCCCCGTTCTAAAACCATGTAAGACAGCAATTTTACTAAAAGCAAGCAATTCATGTCAGAGGAGTAGTCAGTATTGATTTTATTTACTCTAAGTCCACAGCCAGGCAGCAGAGTTGGTCAGCATCCCTAGGGACGGAGGCGGGGCTACGGCGCTCATCCCTACGAGGGCACTTTCCTAACTGTCCTCTTGGGTCAAATAAACGACCACATGTGTGAACCCTCCTTGCACGTGTGTTACCAGGTCGAGGGATCAGAGAAGAGACAGGACACGTGCATCTGGCCTCTTCTCTGCCCTCCAGAGCCCTGGCTGCCAACCCCTGACCCTGGGGTAGCCCCTCGTCCACTCTGCGGGCAGCTGTAGCCAGTGCAGGGGGGCTACTGGCACCACCCACCGCCGAGCCCATCTGCCCTCGGCGGGCCCTGATGCTCCCGGGCAGGCCTCCTCGCACCGACTCAGCACCTTCTCCAGCTCTTCTCCTACTATAACATTTTACAAGTTCATGGAGGAAACAGAAGCAAGGGGGCCCCGGATCTCTTCCCTCTAGTTTTTATTTACAGGTTCACCCGAGGTGAAGCTCCAGACCCCAAGGTCCTGCCACGCGGGCCACCCCAGCAGCACTGGCCTGTGGGCCCGCAAAGCCTCACGGCCGCACTGGCCCAGCACAGGCCCCTGCCCTCTGCTTCGTCACTGCCCTCCCGCCTCAGTCAGACCCCAACCACCCATCCTACATCTCCAGCTTGTGCACTCTCCACCTCCCACACTGCACAGGGCCCCTTCCCACACCCCCTGCAGAGCACCTGCTGCTCCCCCCATCCCCGCTCTCATCTCCCTGCCCTGCGCCAGCCCGGATGCCACCCCCAAGTCCCAGCGGCCGTGGTCCTGGCCTTTTGGCCCGATCCCCTCTTACCTATCAGATGCAACCCCCCCACCCCCAGGTCTCGCCTGCTGCTGTCTCCTTCCCTTCCCCTTGTCCCCGATGCCATCAACACTCACCTACTCCCGAGACGAATCCTGCATCTTGATCCTTGGCCTGCCTCTCTCCTGAGCCCCTCTGTCTGGTCCAAACACACACTGGAAGTCACAGGGCTTCGCGTGGAGAGCTCCCTAACCCCCAGGCCCTGCTTCCCACTCCTGATTTCCTGCTCAGAGCCAAGGGCTCTGCACCCCCACTCACTTCCATCTCCCGCTTCTCCTGCCTCCCCACCATGACCTCCCCTGCCGTCCGTTCCCACGGCAGGTGCACCCCCGGTGTAGGCGCCTGCGGGGCTCCTCTCCCCCCACCACGGTAGGCTGTGCCTCCCCTCTTCCCACTCGCGCTAAGGATAAAGCCCAGACTCATCAGCTGTGCATTCCCAGGCCTCCGGCACGTGGCCTCAGCCTGCCCTTCCAGGCTTGCCCACCGCTGTGGCCCAGGCTTACCCACTACGCGGCCCAGCTGACTCCAGGCATTTCCACCAGTCAGCACGTCCCCACTTCCAAGTCCGCTGAGGCTGCCGCTCCCTCTGCCTCCGAGGCCTTCGTTTTGTATCTGATTCTCCAGCCACTCACCCACGCCTCCTGTCCAGCCCCGCCTTAACCATCCACAGGATCTAATCCAGGTAGCACCGCTTCTAGGACACTCGCCTTGCTGCTCCGTGGGCATCGCTTATGTACGTCGAATGAGCATACTGCACTGTGGTTGTTCACCCATCCACTTCTCAGTGTCCCGAGACTCGGCCCCCTATTTTCTTCATCTTCAGAGCCAGATAGGATGGTTTGGCACTTAGCAAGGCCTCAGAAGTATCTGCTGACTATGGACAGCACAGCAGTGGAAAAAGAACCTTACGTTTATAGCTACGTGGACTTGGGCGTGAAGGAGGTGGGGAAATATGATGGTCCAGGGTTTCCTATGTTTTCTTTCCCTGCATTCTATTCCCACCTCTTCCTGAGCTTTGTTCCATTTGAGTATGCTTAAGAAAAAAAGAAAAGGTTCTTATTAGACAGAAATCCCCTGGGCAGGGTCTAGACATGAAAAGTTCTATTGTATCCACGATTTCCCCGAGACACTCCTGCGGGAAGAAAAGGAAGTTCAAATTTCTCTGTGGGCTGGCAAATTTTCTGTGCTTATTGGCATAGCTCTGGTGGATGCGGATCTCCCCAGACAAAAGGCCAACAAAACACCGAATGATCTGAAATTTGGAGAATAAGCAAGAGTCATGTCTCTCGATTATTTCCAAAAGCTCTAGGCAGCAGGTTGTGGGCATGCTTTCAAGTGTATAAAGTTGAGGCTTAAGAAACTACTGGAATTACACCTTTGGCGGCAACACTTCCTATCTTCAAAGGGATGCATATTCTGCTACTTGGAATCCTTCAAGATGTCTGTGACTGTCTTCTTTTTATGAGCTCTGCTTCATACACATGCGTCACAGCAACACGTCCCACACAGACCCAAGACCATATGCTTCACCTACCTTGCTCTGCGATTTGGCCATGACCAGCACACCTACTCATTAGTGAGCTAAGGTTACCCCAAGGTTTAGGATATCTTCAGGCCAAAAGCAAGAATGCCAAGATTCCTTCGGCCTTTCCCATTGCTGTCAAAGCTCTCCCAACAACAACAGCAAGCAAACAAAACCAACAAACAAATAACAAAGAGCCTCCACCCACTTCTAATCCTTGACCCTGGCATTGATTGAATTCAGTAGAAAAAGCCACCACGGAACAGACATCACTATCAGGGGATACAGAGGGCAGCTGCTGGAACTGAATAAAAACGTAGCCAGATGCAGGGAAGCTGGAACACAGTATTTTTCCTGAGAGAATACAGAGGTATTTGCATTAACTCAAGCACTTATCGATGTACCTGCAACTTTCAATTCAAGACAGATGAAACAAAGCTAAAATGAAATTGCTTCCAGAACAACTTAAAGTCTAGAAGGTGAAAGTAAAGCAAACACCTGTTAGGTCTTGCCAACTGTTACTTCCTAAGTATTTTCCTCTAAGTGACAGATTTTTCAAAAATACCTCTGAAGATGAATGCAGAATGTGGATGTCAAGTGAGTACATTTGGGTTTGCTTAGATGGGGTCACCTTGTGCGGACACCGCAGAAGAACAACCAAGACTTTTTCCTATGATGATGAAATTCCAGGAAAGCCTAAACAAACTAGCCATATATAGTTCCAAACGAAATTTGGAAAGGGTATCTTTTTTTAAGATTTATTTATTTATTCACGAGAGAGAGGCAGAGACATAGGCAGAGGGAGAAGCAGGCTCCATGCAGGGAGCCTGGTGTGGGACTTGGTCCCAGGACCCCGGGGTCATGACCTGAGCCAAAGGCTCAACCACTGAACCACCCATGCGTCCCAAACCTTTTCTCTTTAAAGAAATAAGGTGATACAGATACATCTGACCCTCTCCACCCTGCTGCCTCTCTACCACCCCCAGAAGTAACCACTACTGCTGAACTGATGTCATTGATTCACGATTTTTATATTTTTACTATATACATAGGAGTTCGTTAACTACACAATTCCAAAAAAAAAAAGGTGCCCCTAAATTTCTCCTAGAAGAAAAAAACTAAAAAAAGAACCAAGAACCATTTGAAAAGGAATAAAAATAAAAGATAATGGGCATTATCAGATAAAATGCATCACACATTATAACATCTGAGAGAAGGTTAAAGAACAGGCAGGTCAATAGAATAAAACAGTTCAGAAAAAGAGGCTATAAAATATAGTAAGGCAGTGTCAGATACAATTATCATTTCAAAACAGTGATAGGACAACTAGTAAACATTTATCCCCAAAGAACTACAAATTAAAAAAAAAAAAAAAGATTTTGACACTTCTCCAAAGAGGATATCCAGATCAACAATAAATATTTAAAGAGATGCTTAACTCCCTTAGACATCAGGGACAAGCTAAAGCCTCAAGTGAATACCACTACCCAGCCAAGAACAAGAAGCAAATGTGTACAACCACTTGGGAGAACCAGGAGGCAGTGGATCCTACAGCTAAATACATGCACCCTCTATGGTGCAGTCATTTCACACCCAGGTGTGTACCCAAAAGAAGAGTGTACACAGATCCACCAAAAATCAAGTACCCAACAGCCAACATCCCACACGGCCAAACCCTGGAAACCATCCAAACACCCATCAGCAGCAGAATGGATAAACAAGAGCAAGCCCTGAACAGGAAGGGTAACTGGCAGGCACGCAAGGCCCTCTCCAGGGCTGCTAGTCCTCCTCTCTGGATCCGTGTGCTGCTCAGATGACGCGTTCACTTTGGGAAAATTCATCAGGCTGCGGCCACATGCCATGTGCGCTTTTCTAGCTGCGTATTATACTTCCATGAGAAACTTTTAAACATGGGCAGACGTTGTCACCCATCCTACATCCTGCCAAGTGTTTCTGGGAATGAGCAGTCATAGAAACAGCTGGATGGAAATCCACGTTGCGATGATTCTGGAAACTAAATTCGGTTAGGGTGCCGTCGAACCACCCAGAACTGTTCAGGATTTTCATCACTTCTCCACTTACAACCAGAAAAAGAAAAGAAACATGTCGACAGCCGGTGACAGGAGACTGGTTGAGTACATGGCATCATCAGCTAAGTCAAGCTGCAGAGGAGCGGTCCCCGACGTGGAGGGTGTCCCCAACCCCAACATATGGTGGCCTGAGCATGTGGCACATGACAGATACCGTGAACAGAGAGACAAAGGCTGAACTAAGCCCAGGCGTTAACAATTCCTGCATTTCTTTGTGCGTCTCTGAATTTCCCCAAGAGCAGGTGTTCCTTTCACAAAAACGGACAAACAAAAAGGGTGAGAGGAGAGCAGGAAACCAGAGAGGTGGTCTTGGGGTCTCAGGCCACAGTGTTGCTTAAGGGAGAGGTACCCTTCAGCGCTCCCACTCTTTCCTTCCTGTTCCCACTGTGATGCTTTCCAAAACACATTATTCGATTAATCTCTGTATAATGAACCACGTCATCTTCCTTACGTGGTACAACAGCTCATCTCCCGTCTGCACATGTCCTCTGGCCTCTGGCTGAGCATCCTTCCCTCGACTCTATCTGATGGGTGACGGTAACAGGGCTCCCCAGCTTCAGCCCTATAAACACCGCTCTCAAGAAATAAGGACAAACGTGGGTTTCTTTGGAGAGGCTCAGTGGTTAGGAGCCCCGTAATCAAAGTTTATTATGCTCTCGGTTTTGTTTCTTCTTTCCACTCCCAAGAGTTTAAAGCAAGTAAATTAGCATCAAAGAAATTTGCAAAAGCTCTCAGTGCAGCCTTGCTGAAATAGAACTACATCAAACCAGATGCCAAACAGAAAACCATGCAGGGCGCTCTGTGAGGATGTTCAGGGCCGTGGGCTGCAAAGAGTCAGTCACACAAAAGGCCAAATACCCCTCTCACAGTCCCAAACACAGACGATGACCACGTCCTCCCAGGCAGATGAGCACCGGAAGTCGGGTCAGTAACTAATGAAACCAGGTCTAAATCAAGGACACACACATCTCGGGTTTCAGAGGATCTACTGCTTTTGTGGCAATGGAATTGCCAGCAATTCAGCCAAAATCCATCAAAAATCTCCTTGGATTTGCACCTGATACTGTTATCTATAGAATGCCCTTCAGAATACCTGAGATGGTCTTCGCTTACCAATGGGACAGCACACTGTGGCCTAAACAAGCTCATCAGTAGCTTTTAACCCAAGATGGACACATACGTATAACCCATACAGATTAATTTGAAAGAATTCTATATTTCTCTTTCTTTTTGAAGATTTTATTTACTTATTGAGAGAGAGAGAGAGAACATACATGCAAGTGGTGGGGGACAGGGGTGGGGAACAGAGGAAAAGGGACAAGCAGACTCCACACTGAGCATGGAACCCAATGCAGAGCTGGATCCCAGGACCCTGAGACAGCGACCTGAGCCCAAATCAAGATTTGGATGCTCTATCAACTAAGCCACCCAAGTGCCCTTGAATTTCCCTTTCTAAACTTAAATTATGTGAACTCACTCCTTTCAAGCTCCTCTTATTTACCTGACATCTGGCCTGTCACTGTACATTCTTCTAAATTCCTGGGGAACCTAAGGTGAGTATCACAGAGACAGAGTTCTTGAGGGGAAACACTCTTGTAAGCTACATACCCATGTTCCTCATTTAGAGAGACAAAGCGATGTGCACACATTGAATTCTTAATGTGAAGCCCCTGTCAACTAAGCTGGGTCATAACTGTGTTCATCACTTTACACTTTATATGAGGAAGAGACAATTTTGTGATACCAAATCACTTTAGAGTTCTCATCTCATAGATAATCATTCCTTCAAAGATCCATTCTCACCATCTAATCAAAATTTCCCTAAAGAAAGTTAGAGCTGCAAAATCATCCTGCAGACCAAGTGCTTCTGGCAAATACTATGTCATGAATGTTTTTAAGAACCTGAGCAAAGAGAACATAGGCACATACCCATAAACCAATGCTGCATAAAATAATTTCAAGTGGTTGGTCCATTTTCGGAAGCCTATCCATAAACCTCAAGGGTTCCTAGATTGCCATTTAAGCCCCCACGTTGAAAAAGATGGCTCATTTCTGTTTGAGGCTATGCTGCTCTGAGACAATTCCCACAACGCTCAACAGAACTTGTTTTTGACTACACGGAGGCAGGGACCAGGATTTCTCCTAGGACTTGGAAAACTGACATTACCTTCATGAGAAAGATTTTCTATAAAAATTTAACTCTCTTTTCCTAAGCGCAGGTAATCTCTCGTTTGCACTTAAAAACGAAAAGCTTCCCAAAATTAAAACAAGGTATAAAACTACACCAGCAATTATATGTAAGATTTATACGTGTGTAATTCATACATCCACGTGATCAAATATCTATTATTTAAACACTGGCTTTCTCCCTGCCTCCTAATCCCCTCCATTTTGTACCCCATTAGCGGTACAAAAATTATCAAATGAGTCTAGCGTGGCAATTAAGCAATATTTTGTAGCCTGGCCCCACTGAATACAACCTTCAAAGAGAAAAAGGAACTAGATAAGGAATTTACAAAGCGCCTGCCTCTCCCTGTCTATCCTCATCATCTATTGTTCAAAAGAGAATCAAGGTATAGATGCTTTTCAGATAACCCGATGAAGAGCCAGCAACAGGTACACAGAGGACCATGTTCCCCCACTGCAGTCTAAAAAATAATAAAGCAAGCCAGAGGACCACTACACCTCATGCCACACCAACACTAATCACCAGCAGGAAGAAGCAGCAATAGAATTTTTCCTGCTGCAAGGGCACACTGCCACTGGTCCTATTACCCAACCTTCCGCATCCTCGGATTCCCCAATATTCAACCAGTATGTATGCCGGGTGTGTGTGTGTGTGCATATGTGTGTGTGTCTCTAACCATCTTTTTTTTTCCTTCAATTCACCCAGTTTTTTGGGTTAAACTGATGGAGGGAAATAGTCTCAATTTGTGTGAAACTGATCAAAGAAAGCGCTTTGAATTTATGTGAAAAAGTTTCCCATTAAGATGGTAGCTATTTTTTTTTCAAACATGATTCCTTTTAATTGCGGAAAAGAGCCCAAAGGCTTTGTCAAGGGGCACATGTTTTCTATAAATCAAAACATAAATAAATGTGAGGTTATTTCACTAGGCATACATATGGTTTTTGCTAAGTAAACTCTATTTATAAAACATTGTTAGCCTCCACCGGAACTGCTGTCAACATTTATAGGAAAGGAACTTTTGTACTGCTCTGTGACTTGCCAGGATTTGAAAACAAGCCTAGAAACATTAGTTTTTCAAGACAGATTTGATTTAAACTTAATGTGAAATGGGCCACTGTGTGTTCTCTAGCTTTTAAAATGCTTGGAAGAAATCTTCAACTGAATATTAGGTTCGTATTTTACCAGAAAAATGTTTACATTGCTGGAAGTTCCATTCTTTTAACCATGCCATTGTTCTGTTCTTTCCAGAAGTTCTCTTTGGGTTATAGGCCAGAGTCTGGGATTATTTTTCTTATCACTGCCAATAGAACACACATATTCTGTGAAAGGGGAGTCTCTGACATCCTTTACAGCTTAGGATTCATAATTACCTCACCACCTTCTCCCAAAGGCTCATTTGCATGATCTCTCCTCTTTAGACCCTCACCCTAGAGTATGAACACATTTATCAGCCCTGCGCAGAGTGGGTCTCAAAATGAAGTTTTCTGTGAAAGGAATTAGCTGGAAGCAAGCATGAAGCAATAGTCCTTGACAACCCACAGCAAACCACACAAGGTAACGGTAACTTGAATAATATTGTACCTTCTCCATTTTCCATTCAACTTTTCTTTCTTGGGCTGCAGTGCCTTCCAAAACAGAATTCTTTCCAATGCTTTCGCAATCAATCCCTACTCTACGTGGACCTAAGCCAATAGTTACAGTACAGTCGAGAGCGCTTCCAGAAAGAGATCTCTTGCCCATTCCTATTTTTTTCTTTTTTCCTTCCAAGTGGAAGCTTCCCCAGTTGTCCCAGTTTCTCACCTCTTGGCATGGAAGGCATTTATTTTTATTTTTCGACTGGCAAGAGGAAAATGTTAACTAGTTCCACAAAAATAACTAAGAGGGTTTTTGAAATCCCCAAATCGTAAATTGCCAAGGTAATAAAGCTTTCAAATAGATTTGATGATTGCCTATCCAAGGTGTAACTACCTTCCATATTGATTAAACTGCTTTGGAAACAACATAAATGCTTTCACTCCCAAATACTGTTCCAACCTACACGCAGAATTCCAAAATACGTATAGTGGTTACTAGAAGGAGTTCTATCTCTTTGCAGTTCACTTACAGGGGAAGGTTGCTTAAAAAACGTAGCCGTGGTTCCAATGAACCTAAAAATAGACATAGACAGAGCCATCAGAAATACACAGTTTTCTCTATCGTTGGAATATAAATGAAAAAAAAAAATATATATATATCTCGTTGGAAAATAAATGCCTTCCATGCCAAGATTGTAATTTTGCAGATTAGCAGCTAGCTCCCCTAATGGGAGACACTAATGAATTTGAAATGATAAGGAAATATAAGGAACTTTAAGGCAGAATTTCCCAGGACTTCTGTTCCTAATCAATCACCAGAGATCAGTGACATCATTAGAGCCTTTGATCACAGCTCCTCTTTCAAGCTCAGATGGGACGGGATTGATCCTTGCTGGCACTGAGCAAGGAGAAGCACCTAGGAGTATGCTTCACCGTGAAACATGAGCAGTCACCAGCATCTCTTCCCCTCCTTGGGGAGGAACAGAGAACACATTCCAGGGCAGCCCGACACCGAACAATAGAGCCACCTCGTTAAATCCAAACCTAATTCCCATCTTACGAGGATTCCCCAGGTGCCTGAAGAGAGGAAGAGACCATAAGCTACTTTTCTCTCGGGCTACCATTTGCTTACCCAGGACGGGGCCCCAAACCCCTTCACCATGGGGAGGCAAGATTTTGTTTGGGGGATTTTGTTTCCCCCAAGCTGTCCCTTCCCCAAGCACTGAATTCAGAAAACCCCTCCCCCTCCCCTCTGGCCTGCCCCCACCCCACCTTCTGGAGTTCACTTAATGAATCTTTACTAAAAACGTGGGTCACTCCATCCCGGCCAGAAAGAAGGTTCTGGAATATCACGCTGGCTTGGGCTGGCTTGGGTAATTTCAAAACGACCCGGGCTGCGATCACGCCCGCTGTCCTGACCTGCAAACGGTCCCCTTGGCAAGGAAAAGTTTCAAGTGGCCTCTACTACTTGAGCTTCATTGTTTGTTCACCCCCCTTCCTGATTCGTCACACGCATCTAATTGAGCTCCAGTGTATTATCTCCCTCATCAGGTGATCAATGATTTCATTAATAAGACAGATAACGAAACTGTCATATCATCGACACTGTTATGAAAGATGATCCTGGCTCCCCGCTCCATTTTCCAAGGTCCGGGGTTCTCGGTGGCAGCTCGGAGTCCATTCAATATTTCCCACAGACAGAGAAAAGTGAAAATCCATTTTGAAACCAATTTCAATTAGGATCCAGAAGCTGTTATCACAGGTGTCGCGGAATGGGCCCGTGAGTGGAAATGTCGCCTATCCATTCTGAAATGAAACCTTATCAGAGGCTACAAAGATGGCTGGGGACAGCCTATCTGTAAATTACTTTTCGTCCTGTGTTAACTCAACCTTAGTCCTGTCATATGGAATTCTTTCCATCCACCGGTAATAATCTAATGACTAACTAGACACAGCGCCCATACGGCCTGCAGCCGGCCAGGGCCGTCCCCTTCAACGGGGTGCAATGGAAGGCCCTGGGCCTGCAGGCCAGCGGAGGGTCGGGCGTGCTTTAAATGATAGAACTAAAAGTTGATTATGGGAAATAAAAGAAGCCCGTCTCCACCCACTGCATTCCTGGTGATTTTTCAATTGCAAACTCCAAGGCTCCGTTACTTCATTAATGCAGCACCCAAGTCGTAAGGCTTTTCTCTCACATCTTCCAGGCTCCTTTTAGCAAATTATCCCATGACGGCGGATTTATTCAGTCAAAGACCTCGGACTTTGAGAGGCAACAAAAGAATCAAGAGACTTTCTGGTCCACCTGCCTGGCGAATGATGAGCCAGGGAAAAGTCTCCCCCAGAGAAACCAATCAAACCATTGTGTGGCACAGCCAGACCTTTTCAACTGTCAAGCCAGAGAGCAGGGGAAGAGATGAAAGGACGCGGGATGAAGCTACCATTTACGGAACCATGTGGGAATGGTCTCCTAAGATTTAATAATTGGGATGGAACTCAACTTTCTACAACTAAAGGGGAAAAAGAGAGAGAGAGAGAGAGAGCCCGAGAAGAGGAAAGAGTCAAAGAAAAGGGGGGGGGAGTGAAAAAGAAAAAAAAAAAAAAAACACCAGCCTAAGTCAGAGGAGAAAGGACTTTTATATAAATATTTTCCCTACCTGAGATGAAGTCCCATCTATAAACGTGGAGGGGAAAAGAAGGAAGTGGCAAAAAAAAAAAAAAAGAGAGAGAGAGAGAGAGAAAGAAAGAAAACAGATTTAACAAAGGCTTTGATTTTTTTTTTTCTCTAGGTTGGAGCTGTGTTACTTGTTCTAGCATTCTTATGCAATTAATTCATAGAGGCAAAACAACAGCAGAAAAAGCCCTCGTTAATATGAGTGCCGTGTAGTTTTAAGTAAAATGACATTTTAAATTGGCCTAAAAGGAAACAGTACATTGACTGGACAACTCAAAAAAAAAAAAAAAAAAAAAAAAAAACACAGACTGGCAGAGACACTAGGTCATATACTTCTGGGCTAATTTCAAGAACATTTTATTGCTACTACCAATCCAACATGAAATGTTTAAAAAGAAAAGGACAAAACCCTAAGTAATGCTAACAGAGCCTTAAAAAAAAAATCATGGACTCTTCAAAAACACACAAAATACATAACCTCAAGCAAGCAACTGTAGTTCTAATGCTTCCTGTTATTACTGGTGACTCTTACTGTATATGTTGCTAAGCCAAGTTTTAAAAACAAGTGTTTGTCAAAAATGGGGGGTGGGTGGGTGCTGAACTGTTCGGTGTCCTGGCTGTGGTGGTGGTTACGTGACTTCACAGGTCGGTTTAAATTCACAGAAACGCGCAATGAAAGAGTGAACTATGCACCATATAAGTTTTTCTCAATAAATATGAATTACAGCAGATCTCTTGTGGAAAGATTGCCACACGTAAGCACGATAACACAGAGATCTTAGCTGCTACCCTCACCCCGCCTCCTTCTCTGCCTGGGACCCTGGTGGCAATCCTCTAGCATTCCACCTTGCGAGCTGCCTGGGCAGGCCCTTCCCCACCTGGGCCCAAGAGGTAGGAGGTGAAGGCCCCAAGCCACCCCCCCAGAGGGAGACCGCCCACCCACCGCCACCATTTTCGCCCTGAGCTGCTGCTGTTACCCTTACGGCCACTGTTTCTGATCCTGACCTGTTTGTTTCTGGAAATGTGAAATAACCACATCACTCGATCACAAGTAATCAAAGCAGCCTGGGAACTTTCCACAGGCAGTACACCCATCATGCTGTGGCTTCTCATCCCCAAGTTGGGGAGGCCGTGGCAAGACGGGTTTGATGTTCATTCCTCATTTATCTGAGTGCCCAAGAACTGTCCTTTTAGAGAAGTCTGAGAGCTATACACACAGGAAAAAGGAGCCCTGCTCTCAGGGAAGCCCATTAGCACAGAATCGCTGATTTCATCCCATAATTTGAATGAATATTTATGAATGAGAAGCAGACCCTGAAAGCATTTGATTAGTTAAATCCAAACGTGGGCCAATTTCGGGACCAGTGATGGACGTAGCTTGCTGATCCCAGCTCCTGTCATCTCCTTTTTGTCCGTTAAGCTAGGTCCTGAGGACCACATTTTAAGAGTTCTTGTGCAAACTAGTACCCTCTAATTCTCTTGCCCAGATTACACCTTACCCACTCCTAGATTATTTCCAAATAACGTTGTGCTGAAACAACGAGATGAAATGTGTCCGTGAATGAAATCCTGCCAACTTTTACTCAGAAGAGCTTATTGCTGATAACAGCTGACACGTTGGGTAGTCACTGTGGCAGCCTCAGCGATGTTAAGCAACTGGCCCAAGATCACACAGCAATGAAGCAGCAGAGCTGGGATTCAAACCCAGGTATTAACACAGCTGAGGTGGTCCATGCATGCCTCAGCCCTGTGGAGTGGCCTTAAGTCCTGGCATGCTTGTGCACCATGCAGGCCCCCTCAGTATCTGCTGCAGACCTCCCAGCACAGGACAATGAGGTGGGCTGGAGAGTGGGAGGACAAACCAGGTGCTATTTTCAAAAAATTTTAACTGAGAAAATTTTAGCCAGGATGGCTAAAATTAACAACACAGGAAACAATGGGTGATGGCGAGGATGCAGAGAAAGGGGAGTCCTCCTGCACTGTTGGTGGGAATGCAAACGGGCACAGCCACTGTGGGGAACAGTATGAAGGCTCCTCAAGACGTTAAAAATAGAGCTACTCTGCAACCCAGCAGTTGCACTGCTAGGTATTTACCCAAAAGATACAAAAATACACATGTGCAGGGCTACATGCACCCTGATGTTCATAGCAGCATTATCAACAATAGCCAAACTGGAGAAAGCCCAAATGTCCATTGACTAACGAACGGATAAAGAAGATGTGGTGTGTATACACACACATGCACGTGTGCACACACCCACACACACACAGTGGAATATCACTCAGCCATCAAAAAGAATGAAGCGGTATTAGCCACCAAAATGAACGAAGCCATTTGCAACAACGTGAATTGAGCTGGACAGTATTATGCCGGGTGAAATACGTCAATCAGCGAAAGACAGATACCATAGGATCTCATGTGTGGAATTTAAGAAATAGAACAGATGAACATAGGGGAATGGGGGGAAAGGGTGGGGAAACAAGCCATAAGAGACTCTCAACAACAGAGAACACACTGAGGGTTGATGGAGGGAGGTGGGTGGGGGATGAGCAGGATGGGGGATGGGCATGACGGAGGGCACCTGTTGTGATGAGTACCAGGTGCTATATGTAAGTGATGAATCACTGCATTCTACTCCTGAAGCCAATACGGCGGCACTGTGTGTTAACCAACAAAAATTTAAATTAAAAAAAAAAGTTTTAACTAAAAGGTAAAAATTAAGTATTATGGAGAGGAGAGAGATGAGTGCAACACAGAGGATTTTTAGGGCAGTGACACTATTGTGTACGATACTGTCATGGTGGCTACGCGTCATTATACATTTGTCCGAGCCTGCCAAACGTACAACACAAGGAGTGGAACCTAATGAAAACTTCGGACTTTAGTTAATAACAGGGTGCCAATATTGGTTCATCGGTTTTAACAAATGTACCACCCTCATGTAAGATGTTAATTATAGGGGAATCTAGGAGGTGAGGGGGTGTACGGGAACTCTCTGTACTTTCTGCTCAATTTCCCTGTAAAACTAAAACCCCTCTAAAATAGAACCTTTTAATGAAAATAATAAATACAATACCAAAAACAAAACAAAACAAACACCCAAGTGCTACTAGGTAGTTCCCAAAGGACACAAGGCCTTATGGAGAGAAAGAGACTGAGGACACAGCCCCATTTGAGAAGAATTTACATTCATTCTATGGCAGAGCAACATAAATGAAAGCAAAGAGCCCTTCAATTTAGCGAAAATATGGGTTACAGATGGGAAAGTATGGTAGCGTCACATCAGACTGGAAAGTCAGACTGAGGTCAGATTTCAGAAGATACCTAAATGTTACTCAAAGGATCTTGAACGGTCTTCTATACGTAGCTGGGAACCATGGAGGGTTCGAGAGGAGGGGCGTGGCATAAGCAGAACCATAAAAAGATTAATTTGGCAGGAAGGAGTCCCACAAATGAGAAGAGCGGAGACCAAAGGCAAGGTGATTGGATAGAAGGTTACTTTAACTGTCTAGGCATGAGGAGTAGGTTTTAAATAGCACAGCACAGTAGGGTGGCCTGAAGGGACACGGGGGTGAATAATCACAGAGGAAAATCTATCAGGACTTCAAAACTGGTAGGATGTGGGAAGCAGGAGAGACGGAGGGGTCAGAGGTGACGGTGCGGTTTCAAGCCTGGGTGACTGCAGGAAAGGTGATATACTCAGCCAAAATAAGAATCAGAGGTTGCCGGGTGCAGGGACGCACGAGTGTGGAGCACGAGAGAGCCAGGGCTCTTCTGAGAATCAGATTATCCATCATTAGTTACTCGGTTTAAAAAGGTGGGCACTCCTTTAAAAAGCATAAAATCTAACTCTAATACAACACAAACCACCTCATAAATAAGGAACACTTTGCCCCAGAAAAAAGAACCAAGGAAAATGACATGGGCATGCTGTTTCTTTTGCTAAGCCACATAATCAGTGGTAGTCTTCAAAAAAAAATCAAAATAAATTTTCCCAAAATTATTTTCCCAATTTTCTGGCTTAAGAAGGCATTCAGCAGAAAGTTACAAAGTCTGTTAATCCATCCCTCCTTAAGATGCGCAAACTTGGTCACATTCAGGATTTGCGAAACATCTTGAACTACTTTTCAGAGTCCAGCAAATTCAAAATTACTTTTACCAAACATTTTTCCTTTAATTTCAAAACCTATGTATATTTTCAAGAAAACACAATCCTTTTGTTTTGGATTCATGACATTTAACTCATCCATGTGTCCCATAACGAGTGCTGACGTTGCTCAGCTCTTAGGACTTGCGTGTGGTGCTTATAGAAGGGTACAGGCTCTGCCTCACTTAATCCCCTAAGGATCCCGTGAAGTGGGTCTCATTACTTTCTCGCTAAACAGATGAGGAAACTGAGACTTTGAGAAATTAATTTGCCTGCACTCACACATCTAGTCTAGTCCTGGTGCCAGAACTGAGTCCAAGCCTTCACATCACAAAACCTGGTGGGTTTTCCGAACCAACGTCCTGTAATTTGAAATCCATTTTATCTGACAGCCCTTCCTATCCATCTGTCATGTGCTAGGAAACAAACTGTGTCCAAGAAAGAAAAGGCGGGGGGGGGGGGGGGGACTTAAACATCTAAAGGCACAGGAAACCTAAAACTTACAATCTACTGTCTATATGGCACAAAGCACTTACCTGCTTCTGAGCAGAATTAAGTACATCGTCTCTTACTCTTAAAAAAAAAAAAAAAGTCAAGGCGACAAGAGCTCATGGTGGAGAAGAGCCAATGAATTCTAAATCGCCAACAAAACTGAATGAGCCACCTTACGCCCAGCCAGGAGACCAACCGCTACCATGATGTGCTGATGGGTTATTGGAGAGCTGGAAAGAAAATCCCAAGGCCAGGGAGCAACCAAAGGTTAAAGTTAAAAAAAGTTATCTCCTTTCATATTTGCAGACCACAACACTCTCCCCTTACAGACTTTTAAGAGGGGCTTTGTTTTTGTTTTTAAGCAGAGAACCAAGCCCTTCCTTTTTAAAGAAACAAGAGTGAACAGAGAACTTCCTCTCCATTATTTAATCTATCAATTTTGGTTTCACATTGCATCACCATGAGGATAATAATATCTGCTTTCTATCACTTAAGGTATGTTCCCAATAACCATCAGAGCCAATAAAAGATCTCCAAGACCACGGCCTACATACGTTCATTATTAGTGACTTTTTTCTTTCTTTTTTTTTAAAGCAGAGTAGTAGGTTAATAAGAGATATCAGATTACTCCTTTAAAAAAAAAAATCATCATGGGCCAAAAATGACATAAAACACTTCAAACTGAAAAGTCAGTACTTGCAAGTCTTGGAAGGAAATGTTACAGGATAAGGATAACGTTTAAAACACTGGAATATTTGGATTAAAAACCATTTACTATTTACAAAACATAACATGCAGCTTCGAAAGCGATGAATCCATACCAGCAACAAACAGACTATTCAGGAATTTTATCGTGGCGCTAACACATTAACACATTTGGAGGTTTTTAAGTAAACAATGGTTCCTAATATGCGAGCGTTCGCTGTATATGTGCAATATATTAGATGCCAAAAATAATCCTTCACTCACAATTGCCGTCAACAAAAATTCAGAGAACTGAAAAGTCTTTTCTTCTGTCATTTGCGTTTACTAAATAACCCTGAAAGCTTAAAATCCAACTGTGGCACGTGAAACACACATTGTGGTTCCTGGGTAAGAATACCAAACGCTCTGTGTGTTGAAACCAGTTCTTAAATGCTACAAAAATCAAATGTGGATTGTCTCCCCCCCGGCCCCCCATTCGAGACTCAGGACAGTTTTCCACTTGGGTCATTTCAAATTTCAGTGTTAAGAGTCAAATGCTCATTTGGAAGGCTGTTCAGGTTTTGAACCATACATTTGGGTTGTGTGAATGTGTGTGTTTAAACAAAACTCTGGATGAATGCTCTGCTAGGACGAGATACTCAGCTGAGAAAACTAAGAAAACAGATCTGTAAGGACATGCAGTGGAATGTGCGTGGTCTGGCTGGAAGGCTCACAATCGGGCGCAAATTGTAGCACATAATGGCTGGAAAAGTTAATTAAGTCAACCTAACAGCACCAAAAACAAAACTTTTTTGTTTGCTTGTTTTATTTTATTTTAATCATGAAATGTAGACGAGAGGGGAAAAAAAAGGCACCTACGACATCAGTGTGGTCCTTGATGCTAAACTGATCTCTCACCGTCCATTGACAAATCCCTGAATTTCAGAGCCTGGTAAAGAAAGCGCAAGAACACCCCTGGACGGCAGCATTCACTACTGTCTATGGTAGGATCCAAATGATTTTAAGTTCTTTTTTGTGAATGGCTTCAGTGCAGGTATCTGACGCCTCTGAAATGTTTGCAAAGAGAAAAGAGAGAAAAGGAGGCAGAGCAGAGGAAAGAACAAATGACCATGGCAATGACAGCCACCTGCCAGCACGTACACAGCACCCAAGCAGCCCCATGACCTCTAAAACCCAAACCAAACCCAGACCAAAGCCCCCGGACTGGCTGCATGACCACAGCTAAGTGTGGAGGGAAGCGTGAGACCAGGTAGGAGCGTGCAGAACAAAAAAGAGGCTGGGTCATTCCAGCCCCCAGAGCACGATCCTGGGGCTACAAAGAGGCTCTGAACTAGGGAGGTAAAACGCGCAGAGGAGCCCGGGAAAAGGATCTTACCTATAATTATTACCATTGCTTACTCAAAGCAATCACAAAAAAAAGGGTTTTGTTCCTGTCTTTAAATTTGTCTTCTGGTTTTCCTGGAACCTTCCAGAATTGCAATCCATGCATACAAACGCCACTTCCATTTTTTGCTTTTACCTGGTTGGGCCTTTCTATTATCCCAAGATAAAAAGATTAAAGTTAATAAAGATAAAAAGTTACTAAAGCCCTTAAAAGAGAGAGGAACACTGGCAAAACAGTCAGAGCTGGCAGGATTACCAGGACAGCTCTCCCTGGGGCCTGCGCCCTGCAAACCCGACTAATGAGCATTTGCCCCCCACAGGACAGGTTTTACACCCGTCCGGGAAGCTTCCAGGATGCAGGCCGACGGGGCAGGAAGCCAGTGGCGTTGGTTCAGGACCTGTGATGACTTCGGACGCTGGTACCAAGTCGGTGACCCCCGACGGCTCCTTCCCTGGCTAATGTTCTTGATCGGCTGCTGGGCTCCCACCGGGCTGGTTCGGTTAGTGCTGCTCTTAATCACCCTAAACAGGTTCACGAGAGGAACTCGTGGCCAGTGTGGCTCAAGCCCAACACAGTGGCTCCGAAACCCTGCCGGGCACGTGTGGGAGAGGCGGGAACAGCAGCACGATCACACGGATAGATGGACAGACAGACCGACCATGCGTGTGTCACTGCTCAAATTCTCAAAGGACGGTGCCTCACTGAAGGTCCACGCGCTGCGGCTCATCTGCCAACTCCTGCTCCTTCTCACCTATTCTCACACACCCACGTGCACGCTCCTTGACACTCACGCGCACACATGCCCACGCGCTTCCGCACACCCTCACACACTCCTGCACACCCAAGCTGTAAAGATAACCAAAGGTTGAGGTTTCACCAAGCATGATGCCCAGAAAGAGCTTATTCCTACACAATCACGATTTAAAACGATGGAACAACTCACCCTGCACCTACTGATTCTATTTCTTTTTTTTTTAATTCTATTTCTGAAATAAGAAAATTTGTCTGACTTAGGAAAGAAACAAGGGTCACATGATGTTTTTTAAGGAGAAAAACAAGTCTTCTGTAACCACACTGGATGCATAACACAAATATCCAGCTCAATCAAAATAAGATCCAGTCCTGACTTTAAATACCACAAATAAACGGAGAAATACGGACAAATTTCCCTATGTATGTAAATTCATTATCTTAACTCAGACATAAATATATGTCCCTAAGGACCAATTCAAAACTGGACTCCTTAGCAGCAGATTTAACGCCGGCCCCTCCTGTGGCCCAGCCAAGCAGGCCACGCACACCCGTGACATCCAGGAAGGAGAGCCGTGGACAGGAATGGGTACGGGGAGCAGGGGCCAGGCTCCTTGGTGTCCACTCAGATGGTGCCACAGTCAGGAAGGAAGGTGCAGCTTTGTTTACTGGATCTCCCCCTTCAGAGTCTAAAGATCTGAGCAGCAGTCACCTTCCAAAGTAATCCCCCCACCAAAAAAAAATTGTAGATCAATCTACTAAGATCTTTCTTGGAAAAAATAATAAAATGAAATGAAATAAAATAAAATCCCCTAGGGTTGGCCCATGCAAGTCAATGTGCCCAGATCTGCAGTGCCCAAAAAGCAGGAGAAAAGACCAGCTCATTCTTCTCAAGGGCACACAGAAAAATGGAAAAGTGGAGTGCAATGCGGGGCATCTGGGGAGGCCACAAAACCCACAAAAAGCAAAGGCACCAAATGCCCAAAGAGTATATAAGTGGGAAAAGGAAGCGGTCACCATTAACCTATTCGGTCTGTTTTTTTCCAGAGCGGGGTGGGGGGGGGCTCCAGAATTTGTTTGCAGTGCTCCATGGTTGCATTAAAATGCCTCTCGACATTGCGCTTAAAATATATTTAAAAATACAGCGCACAGAAACAGCAACTATGTGTCATCTGTGAACACAATTAAATCCATTTTTATAAGCCAACAGCAAAACCTGCATCTCAGACACCAGTGTTACCTTGACGTCCAACCATTAACGACTTTTAAAATCCTTTTGAATGAACTACATAGAATTGGCGGGGAGGTGGGGGGATCCTCTCACCACATCTTGACAAGGCAACTTTTGTGTCTTTTGTAATAACCAATAACTAATTATTCCAACTAGTGTAGACTTTCCATGTGAAATGCAAAGTATTTTGAACTCCTGCCAGACTAATCAAGATGATTTCCAAAATGCCACAACAGGAACTTCCTATAATAAATAACCTATCACATTTACATCTCAAATTAGGAAATTTGGAAGAAAACATGTAGTTTCAGTGCCAAAATAGAGATTACTAAAGCCTGCCCATCCCGCAAACCACCCCCCACCACCTCGCTCTCCACCTCCTTTTGCTTTCTTTAGCCTCTAAAGGAATAAACCCTGGTCCAGGTGCAAATGTTCAATGCACAAGGAATGCAGAGAACATGGAAATGACTGTAGGCTTGGCTGCTGGGGATCCCAGTGGCTGCTCACCATTGGAAGTGGTGCTGGAGGCCACCGCTTTCTCGCTGACATCTGTTCTCGAGGAGCATTTCACTATGGAAGTGTCCACTTTCTTCTTCTCAGTGGTCGTGGAGCTGTGGTTCTGGGCCTCCATGATGCTTTCTCATTACTTCAGCTCTCTGCTACCAGAAACGCCTAAAACAAAACAATGGTGCCATCAGCTTCCAGGAAGAGTGGGGGGAAAAAATCTCACTTGAAAACCCACTTCACCTGTCCCTTGAGGACGTGCCTAGGGTTTCAGTGGGTTCAAAATCTGGAAAACCCCTGCCCACAAATTTTCTGGAAAAAATACCTCCAAGTGGTAATACCAAGCCAGTCAAATTCTGTCTACATCTGCCAAAGGCGAAAGGAGGGCACCATCCATAATGTGAGACTTTCCTCCAAATTCCTACTGAGCATTTCTTATTAAGTGGGATCTAAAGATCTCAATTTTTAGCTGTGTTTACGGTGTGAAACTCAAATGTCACATTACTTTTTTTTTTATGCCACATCTACAAATGTGTCTTCAGGTGGACACATATAAGGAAGGGGCATTGTGACAACTTTCCAAAGAAGGGGAAGGTTTTTAAGTATTAATCAGAGGTTTTAGAGAGCATGACCACTTCTCAAAACCAAGCCCTACTCAAAAGTTGAGAAGCAGAGGGTAATTTGGGCCAAGGTATCTGAATTGCAATACTGCCCCCCCATCCTAATTCACTGAGGTAAACTGTACTCTTTAAGCTTTCTTAAAACATGAGGACGTTTCCATTGATTTGTGCTGCATTTTTAAAACCAACAAAGGCAACAGAACAACATGCTCTGGATCCCACAGGAGAAGTCAAAAAATCATTAGGACCCCTTTAGGAATACTAAAACCCGGTTAAAGGCGCAGTTGGTCCTCTTTCACTGGCTTCATTCATGTGATAATTGTCCTAACTCATCATCAATTTTCCTCTCTTTGGTTCTTGTTTGTTTTTGTGGTTTTTCTTTTTCAGTCATGAGCTGCATCTATAAATAATATAAGAAAAGATGACAAGTGTCCTCTCCAGCATGTTTTCCACAAGCTGCCTAGATTGCAACACTCGTGGTGGGCATTTCTTCTATCAAGTCATCTGCCCAAGTTCCACATGTAGCAGGCACCACCACGTTCAATCAAAACCACGATTAGTGAAATAAAATAAGCAACTGCTTAACCCTCTAAAAGGGCTAAGATACCTTGAAATCTTTTTAGTCATCCTTAACTCAAATTTGCAAGGCAATTGCAAGTTCTTTCTTTATTGTATGAGAAATTCTCCCCTTGATCTGGAATTGAAGTAACTAGAAAAGCTTAAGATCCAGAGGCTGCAGGGCACTAGAGCACCACCTCTTCTGCTAAACTTCCATTCTTTCCCCTTGATTATCCACTGCCATTCATTGTAAAACACACAAGTTATTTAAGAACAGCTTTTCTAGAATAAAAAAGGGGGGGGGGGGGGGAAGCAGCATTGAGCTAAATTTACATATCAATTGTGAGATCCACTCCAAATTCAGAAACATCCATCAAAGAGGCCTAACAAAGTACCTCGGCCAAGGAGCTGCAGAACTTCCTTTCTCTGGGCTGTTACCAGGCGCTAGTCCAGAGGCCAGAGCCTCTGTAGAGGCTACTACTGGAATGGCGCCCCCCGGAGTCACCCCACGTTCATTTCCTCATCTGCCAAGGACACATCACAACCTGGGACTTGGGACTGAACCTTGGGGGAAGGTGGGTACAGTACTCTCTCTTTTTTTTTTTTTTTTAAGATTTCATTTATTTATTCATGAGAGACACACACACACAGAGAGAGAGAGAGAGAGAGGCAGAGGGAGAAGCAGGCTCCATGCAGGGAGCCCGACGTGGGACTCGATCCCCGACCCCAGGATCACACCCTGAGCCAAAGGCACATGCTCAGCCACTGAGCCACCCAGGTGCCCTGGGTACAGTCCTCTTTAAGATTACATTGAAAGTTATGGATCCCCCTCCCAGAAAAATACCCTGAAACACACACCGAAGAGTGTACATTTGATTTGTAAGGGATCACAAGCCCTCCAAGATCTTCCCTGAACCCAGACAGAGAATCCCTGAAGGAGAGATTTTTCGACAGTCTCTTTTTGCTCTAACAATCTCAGAACGATTCTAATTTTTTGGAATGCTCCCCTCCCCAGAACTGACGTAGATACCCATCTTTTCAAGTAGGCCACAAGAAGAGTTCAACCCAATCCAGGGCACTGACTCCCAAGGTGGTACAGAGAGCCACCTGGATCAGCCTGGCGACAGTGCCTGCAAGACATTCCGATTCCCAGCTCCAGTCCCTGATGTCTCCGAGGTAGCACACGGATCCTTTATTTTGGCCAGCATTGGTGATCATCAGGCTCACCAGGGCTTGCAGAAAACTGTTCCACACATTTCTGCCGACCCGTATGTATCCAGTGCAACAGATAAACCCATTTAAGTGTTTGCTGACCTGATGAAGTAATAAATGAATGGCACCCCAGAGTACTGAATTTCAACAGCCTGCCATGAGCCTTTCCCAGCACCCATCACAATAATAAATCCTCTTTCGGGATCTTTACTGAAAGGCCTCATGGCCATCTCCCCCCACCCCCACCCCACCCCCCAGATCCTAAGCTCCATGAAGACAAGCACCAGCTACATCTTCCTAGCGTCTCAGACATAAGAATGTTCACTGAGTAAATAAACGATCCTGAGATGACCCAGTGACCAGGACAGTTCTGCGGTGTCTACAGTGTTAGTCACCACCGATTTAGCTACACATCTTTTCTTTTACATCCCGTATCTCTTTGAAAACTGACACTTTATACAAAAACTAACAGCTTTAACAGGAATATTTAACCAAAACACTCCATTCGCAACCATTTTGGATAAACAGGCATTTACTACCATTGTTTCCCTCAAAACCCACATACGGTTTTATTGGTCAAATTTGGATGGACTTTGCTAAGTTAAAGCTGCTCATGGAAACAAGCCAATGGACCAGAAAAAAGAAAAAGAGATGGGATCCCTTCCTGGCTAAGAAGTTTCAGGGAGCTAATTAACAGTAGTGAGGTGACAAGTCACCAAAGTTCCCTGACAAACTTGGGTTTTGTGGAGTTGTTGGTTTTTCCCCCAAGCAAAGGACTGTGTTTTAACAAAGCAATAAACCCTCCAAATACTCATCACCAGAGAGAGAGGCTCACGTGAGGAGAGGTAAAGCCCCAGGCACGGACTAAAATTGCACTAATTAATGGTTTTAGAGAATACTAATTCCTACCCCCTCCCCCTGTTCGAAATGGTTTTTTAAAAAACCGGGCCCTTGGTCACTCAAGAATCTATCCCCTTCTTGTATTTTGACAACTTATTTTTGGATCTCATTAGTTAGTAACTAATTATTTAAAAGTGTGGTTTATGCTTGGAACAGGGCTGTAAAAATGGCAACTTGCCAAGCTAAGACATCTGCTTCCTGTATATCCCTATAAATTATATCAGCTTATTTTACTGATAAAAACACAACTTTGTCCCTGTCAGTTAGAAAGGGGAGAGTTTTAACATTCTAGGCTCTCACACCTCATCAAAACTAGGCATGAAGAGTTAGCAGGCAAGGGCCTGTGCAGGCAGTTATCTTCACGGGACATGGAGCTGAGTTTAGAAACTCAGTCCTGATTTGATACATGAAGGCGACAGGTACAGAAGTGACCAGGAAAGATTCCTCATGGAATCTTAAAACACACACACAACCACAACAGGGGCCCACCGTACTATTTTTAAAACCTGGAATTTCTTAAGTGATCAAGCCTAATGTATTTAGAACATAAGTTGCACGGAAAACTTTTCAGTTCTGCTTCACTTCAAAGATTTTTCTCTGAGGAAAACATGCCACTGGTTTTTAGATATGAATGAAAGGTGACTTTCCTCCACCCCCGACCTCAGTTCCTCTTCTTAGAACTCCACACTGTTCCTCAGCCCCTTCCACCACTTGCAACACCACATGCAAGATTTGTCGGCAAGGCCCTTGCCTTTTGAAAAATATATTTATATATTTGTAGCTGATATTGGGAGTTCCAGCAGCTTGAGTATGGGGGGGGGGGGTAGGGGGGATGCAACCAAGGCCAAGTCTCCTCGTGCAGACCTGCTAAAGCTTGAAGCTGCATAGGTAAATGGAAGGGTAAAAATTGCTTCCTGAAAGCACTCATCGCTTTTCCCCCCATCCCCGCAACTGTCCCAGAACCTTTTTTGCAATTTTCCGGAGGCCTAAACCGGGGGCACAATTAATTCCAGATCTTATGTTAAACCTAACCCTTCGCCCACTAGCAACCTGCCTGCAGGTGGGTCCTCTCCTCCCTGCATTCTAAATCTGCGCTTGCATCAACCTCCTACAGAAGAAAGCATCTGAAGCTTGCAGGAGCCCCTCGACCAAGCCCAAGCGAAGGCTAAAGAATCCAACAGATCCGGGGATCCCTGTTTGGCCCAGCGGTGTAGCGCCTGCTTTCGGCCCAGGGCGTGACCCCGGGGTCCCGGGATCGAGTCCCACGTTGGGCTCCGTGCATGCAGCCTGCTTCTCCCTCTGCCTGTGTTTCTGCCTCTCTCTCTCTCTCTCTCTAATGAATAAAATCTTAAAAAAAAAAAAAGAATCCAACAGATGCAATCTGACAGTCCTTGCAGGGGGCACCTAGGTTTGGGAGCGCACTGTCACCCAGAAAGCCTCAAGCGGCCCTAGCATTTTAGAAATGCAATGGAAAAAAAAAAAAAAAAAACAGACCAAACCGCATGGAACTTTCATCCCTGCAAAGCCGAGTCCCCATTGTTGTCAGAGTTCTGCAGGCTGCGGGCCTCGCGTCCCCGGGGCGACCTCCCGCGCCCTCCGCGCACCCGAGGCACCGGCCAGCCCTGCTCCCGGTTCATCCTTTGTGAACCGCTAAGAGTCGGGGCGTCGGGGCGCGCGGTGCAGCCGCCCCCGAGGTCACCGTGGTCGGCGCAGGCAGCCGTCCCCCCAGCGGGCCCCGGGCGGTGCCGCAGCCCCGCTCTCCTGCACAGCTGCTCCCCCAGCTGACCCGGGGCGGTGCAACCTTCCAGGTACTCCGCAGCGCACCCCCCCACCCCGGTGTGCCTCGCGGTAATAAAACCTTGGGGGAGCCCCGGAGGCCTTCGCGGAGCCGATGGGGGTGGGCTCCACTCAGCACGCTTCTAACTCCCCGCCCGTGAACCTGGCCCCCAAACGTCGCTCCTCCACCAGCCGCCCTAAGTGGATTCAGGTGTCGCGAATGGTTAAGGGGCAGACACATCTCCTTGTCTCTCAGGGAGGGAGGTGCTCCGTGGAGTTCCAAAGTTCAACCGTGAGGCTTTACGTAGTAAATAGCATGAAAGAAAAAAAAAAAAAATCGACGGTTCTGGGAACACGTGCAAAAACTCAGCCTTTCCCCTGGCAGGTCTCTCTGCAGTGAAACCTGGGATCCACAGACAAACAGGGTTTCTTCAACACTTAAAACCGTTCAAATCATTTCAAGAAAGCACCAGTGCTAAAGCCAGCAGGTCAGATGTTTGAACTGTATACAGCGACCTTCTAATCTAAGGTGAAATGAAACAGTAGTTATAAACTGATAATGCATCCTTTGTGAACGGCAGATTAATTTATTTCCCTAATCCAGTTGGTTTATTTTTAAGTTGTCTGAACCTGGGCAGTAATTCTCTTCCATTTTTTTTCCCCTTAATGCATGTAAAGATGCAAAAAAAAAAAAAAAAAAAACCTAAGTTAAAAGCTTGATTTGGGAACCTGATGCGTTTCTGATAGGCTGAAACAGCTCCTGCCAATGAGGGAGCAGAGAGAAGGCATTCCAGTAGGCAGAGCGGTGCTTTTAACAGCACCGTGATTAGGCCTTAAGTGAGAAATTATTCTGTGCAGCTCAGGGAACTATTGCTCAAGTGGAATAAGGCTTTCCTCCAGAGAAATTACATTTACTTACACCTGCCTGTATATTTATAAGCTGAATGATCTCCCTAATGTGCTCAGGTTTTAAAAAGCCAGAAAGGAACCAGCCTGTGTGAGGATTTCTGAGGGGGTCTCCCCTGTATCACTGAGGAGTGACATTTCTCTCACACTCTATTACCAGTAGATTTGCTGCTGCTTCAAGATGCTACCCTTGGAGCAAACGTTTAGGCAAAATTCCTATTAAATAGCTATACCTTCCTGTTAGCATTAAAACTCAGTTTCCAATGAAAACGAATCATTTGGGAAGTGAAAAAAAGAAATCAAGAAGCACCCACGAATGCGGATTGTAACTTTAGATCAATTCTGGAAGTCAAAAAAAGTCTGGGTGTCAACAAGCAAAATCTAGGGAATTTAGAACGTTTCAGTGGGTTTCATAGAAACACATTATAGAAACCCTCTTGCAGGTTTGTAGCGTGGCTGTTTCCTTGGGCTCCAACTTGCTTTCTGAACTTCAAATCCATTACATATGCAGAACCTGTGACCCTCCAACCATTTCTTTTTCTTTCCTCACTCTTCCCTGTCTGCACTGCTTTCTTTTCCTGCAAGAAAAGAAGCTCTACTTCATAAGTTCTTAATGAAATCTTCATGAATTTTTAATTACGGTATTTTTAAATGTACGATTATTTTACCTTTCTGCATGATTTGACTTTTTCCTTAATTAGGAAAACCTAAAACATGGACTGCAAATGAGCAAGCCCCTATGTGTTCAAGTTGCTACACGTGGTCTCTGGTAGCCTAGAGGGTTCCCCAAACCTGCTGGCTATTGTTTTCAGCCTTCCTTCCCTACACTTCAGGGACTCCTAACCTCAGAAGAGCAGTATTCATGATAGACATCCCAAAATGGAATTACTCTAAAAAGGAATGGAATTACTCTAAGGGGAAATAACTGCCTGGCTATGGATTAAGTGAATTTGGCTTTAGTAAATTAATGACATCTCAACTTTTAAGAAACCCACTTATTTAACTTCAACCACTGAAAAGCTTTTTTGACATGAAGTAATCACTGCTATTATGGTTAAAATCGCAAATGTCATTTTGTGTGCCAGTTTTACTTTTCTGTCTTCCATATTTAAAACAAAAGATCACCAGCTACTCTGACTTTCTCTGCTGCCAGGAGGACTTTACAAGAAACATTCCAGGGGAGTATAAAGTAGTATTTAATATTTGTTACCGTTTCTGAGTTTTGCAAAACTGTGAAAAGCCATCCACTATACTTTGGTTAGGCTTTGCAGGAAGCAGGTGCCGTTAACAATGAGTAAGAATGCAGAGCAAGCTGGCACCCCCACTTTCTGTGTGGGTTTGCTGGAGACAGACAATCCTCAGACACAAAATGGGATCTATAAGTCAGAGATCAGCCTATAGATCAGCCAAGCTCATGAAAACTGTGTTTCCCTTAAACCCACATAGATCACAAAAACATCATATCTGATCCAAGGTGTTCCCTGTCTCACTTCCCTGAGATTTATGGGAATTAAAAATTTTCGCACATTTTTGGAAGAAAAAAGAGTCCTAAATTTAAAAATTATTCCTAAATTTAAAAATTATTACTTAACATAACTTTTGGTTCCTAAGATCATGGATGTTTCTACAATTAAGCTTAAGAGTGCATGTCCTCTGAATAGTAATTTGCTTTTAAGCCACCACAAATACTAGACCAGTAATACCTGTTAGGTGTCAAAATCACCTAGAGCTATCCCAAAGGGACTTAATGTATTTTTTGTTTGTGTGTGATGTGTTCATCATGCTTTTAGCATCCCAATTTTTTAAGCTTTTGATTCCTGACTCTTAACTGCAATTTTAAAAGCAAATTTTCAAAAAACATTAAGGATTGTCAATTAAGTCTTATTCAGTACAAATCATTTCCTGGTCCACTGAGCCTATAAACTTTGCTGATTCACAGACTGAATTCTTCAGCTTATCATTCGCGTGTGCACCCCCGCACCCCCAATCATGTACAAAACTGCCAATGCAAACTGTACCAAACCGCACCCCCCCCCGCCCCCCACCAGTAATGCTTGGGTATGGAATTGCATTTGAACATCCACAGTTCAAACAGCAGATGCTGTTCTGAGGTGCATGACCTGGTCCACACTTCTGGCCACTCCATTCACGTTTCTGTTCCTCTGAGTTCATTAAGGCTTCATTCTTAGGAGGCTGGCTGAAGTTTCTCTACACACAGGTAACTCTCGAGACTGAATTATTCTTTTTAAAAATATCACAGAATGAAATCAATAATATGGTTTAACCATCTCATGCCTTCATTACTGCAATTTGAGAGTTAGCTTGCATCCAAATTGTGAGTATGCAGTCCCTTGCTGTAAAAAACCAACAGTTTATAATGTAAAGCACTCTGGAATATGGTTAGGTATTTTATGCAATCTTCAAAAAAAGTCAAAGTAGCCAAAGCTAAAAATGTGCAAATGAAAATAAGCAAGGAAGAGCCCACACTGTAGTCTGAAGGTATCCCACCAGAGATTTAAATGAAATTACATTTGTCTCCCACTATTTAATTTTATGGCATAAAAATTACTCAAATAAATACAATCAAATGCTTACATTTAAAACATACTCCTTTCTCAGTCTCTCTCTCTCTCTCATACACACATACTGTTGCCCCCTCCCATCAAAAAAAGAAAAAGAAAAGAAAAGAAAAGCCCCAAAGCTGTTTCAGGCCAGCAATCAATCCAATTTACTGCAGGTACAATTTATATGTACAGTACATGCCACAACAAAACCACAGTATGATGCCAACAGGGCCCTTAAGAAAGTTCTCCCCTAAATCTCTGGAAAGAAGCTTTAAAAGAAAGCAAGGATTACAGTCAGCTAGAAGGTAGGGAGGGGACTTACCTCAAACCCAGCCAAGCGGAAATCAGAGCAGTAATTCTACAAGTCGACAGAGTACACTTTCAAAGCTCTAATGGTGTGAAGAAGTGCCGGGCAGCATGGCCTGAAGGCAGCACTAATACAGTGATGACTAATGGTGGGGCCAGGGCAGACAATGAATTTGAGGCTTGAAAACTAACAGGAACCATGCAGTACTTTGACAAATGGGCTTTCACAATTTCATTCATTGAATAACCTTTAAGCACAAAATTGGCTGAGTTCTCTTGGGAATTATATGACATGTTGTTGGACGATGATGTAAGTATTTTCTTTTGTAATTATGACTCTTATGCAAAATGCAAAAGCACCATCTATGAGGACACAACTATAGATACTACACATGCAGATGTGGCGCCTCAACACAATATTGCCTTTCAGGAGGGGGCTGGAATGTTCCAATGCCACCTTATTAACTATGTAATGGCTTGTTCATTCAGTTTCTTTAGAGAGCCATAGATTTTCTGGGACATTCTGTCCGGTTGAAATATACACACACAGAACAAAAAACACTTTCACGTTTTAAAAAAAAAAAAAAAAAAAAACACCCTCACAGTGGACCTGAGTAACCAAGAAGTGTGGCGCTAAAATATAGTACATTTCGAATTACAAGTGGAAAAAGTCTAATTTTAAGAGGCAAGGCAAAGGAAAAAGTGCCTTAGAACAATTGAGACACCACGTGAAGTTTGCACTTAGGCTCACGTTTAACATCCCATCTCTTTCAAAGGGCTCTCTCCCTTCCCTCTTCCCTGCCTAACGAGTCCTTCAATTTACAAATGATAATTTGGGCAATTTTTAAAGAGCGAAATGAAATATCTAAAGTGTCTCTAAATTAACAGCACCACTTACTCCAGACAGCATTGCCTTTAGCAGCTCCTAAAAACTTAAGAAAAGGATCTTAAAACAGGAAGCTTAGTGAGCTCATAAAACTGTTGTTGGAGCCAGGAACACATAGCATATTTAATCTGCAAACTGTGGGAGTCTACAGTGATTTCAGCAAGATCTGAGGCATGCCCTCAAGGTTTGCTGGGATCTGGGATTAGGGGGTTGATAAGAACCTCTACTGCCCATGGACATGTTTTTCTTCTGCAGTTAAACACAAATGCATAGAGACGTTTGACTGCTGCTTGGCGTTACTGCTCAAGTTATATAAAAGCTTTGCAGCTCCTTTTGCTGTCAATATATCAAAGTTTAAAAAAAATCATCAAAGTGTGAAATTTCATTTAAAGTCTTCGCCAGTCTACAGCTCTATTTCACAGGCCCATCACATAAAAGTAAAGATGAAAAATACCCTGAAAGTACTTGAAAAAGTTTGCAGCAGTACCCCTGCCCTGTTGTTGTTTATTCTGTCTCCCTTTATTTGCTTTGAAACTCCAACAAATCAATTTTCATCTGGAAAAATGACATGAAGTGAAGGGCAGCCTCCCCTACTAGCCTTTAATGAAAAGACAACCTGAAGTCATTATCAGAGTGGAATATTTTGCTTAACAAATTAAATTTATACACACACACACACACACAAACACACATTTCCTCTCTAGTCATTTCAGCATTGTGATTGCTCCTCATGATATAAGTTGGCAGAAAATTTCTTGAATCTTCCAAAACAAGTCAGACCGACTATGGAATATGAATGCCAGCAAAACTAAAACCTCCTTCAAAGGACTCTTTAGCTGGGGATTTACAACAATTGCATAAAGAAGAAAAGTCTGACTTTTAAGATAATCTACTATAGTCTAAAAGCATTAACATTCCATTGCTAAGGTTTTCTTGAGGATTTCATGACTCAGTGATTCACTTTTCCTTCAAGACTGGTTTTTCTTAGCATATTACCGTCTCCATATAAGTTGAGTGCATGGAACAATGATCATTAAATTGTTTCCTTTCCTAAACTCCCAAACCCTAGCCTCAAAAAAAAGGGCGGGGGGGGGGGGGCAGGGGGAGCGAGAAGGGGGAACCTCAGCAAACAGGATACCTTACATCCAGGGAAGGACCTAAGCACAGAGGAAGTCTGAAACCCTTGCAGCATGCAGGTAATTAAGAAAAGGGTCCAAGAAACAAAGGAAAGTCCAACTTTTAGGCTCAGGCATCAAATTGATAAATTAATGACTCTTTCATTAAATAAGTAATGAAATAATTCAACAGAGCCATTTTTCATCAGTACTGGATTTTCTCATTTCTGTCTATAGTCCTTTGCAAATTAGGCATACAGTGCAAGAGTGTTTGGATCAGGGCTCGATCAAGGAATACACGCACGTCAAAGGTACTGGGAAATGGTGGGTATCTAAGCTGGACCAACTAGCCTATGAATAATAACGCAGTCTATACCTTGTAAAGTGCTTCTGCATGTGTGAAATTTCACTAGACACCTCTCACATTGGACTCATTCAGGCATCTTAAACCAAAGCTTCCCGAGGCTGACTTTAAGAATTATATACCCTGAAAGGATCTCCCCTTAGGCAGGGAGTTTCTAATTAAATAGCTTTTAGTATAAAATAAACCCTCTTCTCCCCGTGAGTATGCTATTACAACTAATTTAAATGTTATTTCATGTTTGTTTTAGGTCTGACTATAGTCTAACTGGCCAAAGTGTTCGTGTACCACGTTATTAAGACCAATATTTCCTAACATAAACAAATTCTTTAGATACTTCACACAGTTTACATTGTTAAGACCAATCACCATGGCTTTAATACAGCCCCTCGACTGAACCGGTGTTCTGCTTTAGGAAAAATGAAGAGATTTTGAGGTTGTTTCACTACTTTAAAACATAGCATTTTCTGCCTTCAAAATAATCTTGACACATGTAATTAAGAAACTGTCAGGCTATTATTAATTTTTAATTTAAAACCTAAATGAAATAATTACAGGAATCCATCAATAAGGCACCTATTCAAATTACAGAACAATTACATAAATACTCAAAATTAATACTTTAGGCCAATTCTTGAAGATTTCAGCCTATAATGTGCTAAGACATCAAACAACGTAAAAAGTGTAACATGGAAACGATGAATAGTTCCTGCCTGAAATGAGATCATTTCAGTTGGCCGCGGCGGAGGCCCCCCACCAGCCATGCCCAACGCACTCAAGCTGGAACTCTTTTCAAAAGTTAATTTATTTCCACCAGGCACACATCTCAGGGATCTCAAAAACGGCCTCATCCAAATTTTGTACAAAATCACATTTTGGTGTGTGTGTGGTGGGGGGGGCGGGGGGGCTCGTTATTGTGAATTTCCAGAGGAGTGCTCTAGAGAGACCAGCTGGGGACAAGGAGAGGAAAAGGAGGGCAGAAGGTGGTTTTTGGAGAACTAATAATACCAGTGCAGCTAGTGGCACTGCCCAGGTCTTCGCACAGCGGCCGGCCCTGCAGACCTCTGACTAAAGGGCTCTTTTACTTGGAGATGCGGACAGTCCATCATTTCAAACCGAAATGGCAGCTGGAAAATGTGGAACAGCTGGCAGAGAGCTGGGAGAAAATGTTTTACATAAATATATGTACATATAAACTGGCAGAGGGCCACAAGCACTGTACCCAAGGCCAGCAGCATCTACGCGGGGTAGGAGAAGTCGGGGCAGCAGGAATAGTGAGGACGCTGCCTCCTGCATCCTCTCAGTACGCGGGGTCAGCGGGGGCCGCCCGGGGCCAGCCCCCCACCCCCACCCCCACCCCCACCCCCACCCCCACGCCCGGGCCCCTCCTCGGGGGGCGGGGGGGCACCTCCTGCAGGAGCTGCAGGACCCACGACCCGAGCACAAAGTTCAGGGAAGGATACGAGGCCCGGCTGTGCACTGGCGCTTCGGCATCTGGCAATCTGCTTAAAAGTCGCTTCACAAACTCTCCAAGTTTGGGGTAAATATTTATTCCCTCTCGACTTCCTCCCGCCCGTTTTCCCCTCTGCAACTCCAGAAAGTAAGTGTCCCCTGCGGAGCGGTCCCTGCCCACTCTGCTCTGCAGACGCGCGGCCTGGCGAACCGCCGGGACCGGGCCACGGTGCCCCGCGCCCCCGCGCGCCCTCCCTGCAGCTCCTAACGCCTTTTAGTGCTTTTGTTTTCTATTGGCTTTTCTTTCTCTTTTCTTTTTTGCGCTGTGCCTGGAAAGGGAAAGAAATCAAAGCCTCCCAACCCCTGCCCCGACGGCCCAACTTTCACTTTGCCCCTCGGCATCCGCGCCCCGCACCCCCGCCCTCCCGAGGCCGCGCGGGCTGCGTGCGGACCCGGCTCCCCGGCCCGAGGGGGGCGGCGCGGGGCGCGGGGGGCGCGGGGGCGCGGGGGCGCGGGGGGCCGCCGCCGCCGCCGCCGCCAACTTCGTCCCCCTGCGGGACGGGAGGTCCTCGGGTCCGTCTGGGGCGCGCCGCCGCGGGCCGCCTCGGGCGCTGGGCACAGGGGCGCCCCGAGGAGGAGGAGGAGGAGGAGGAGGAGGAGGAGGGGGAGGAGGAGGGAGGGCTCGCTGCGACGCCGCCCGGGGGCTCTCCCGAAGTGGGCGCCTCTGACAGCCGTGCGCAGCTCCTCCCGGCCCCCGCGCTCGGGGACCCCCTCTGCACCCGGAGGCGGGGGCGGGCGCGGCCGCAGGAGCGGGCTGCAGGGTGCCCGGCCCGCGAGACAAAGAACTTCGGGCGGGACGTACCTGCGGCGGCGGCGGCTGTCAAGTCCCCGAACTTCCCATAGACCCGCGTCCCGGGCGCGGGGCGGGCGGCTCCGGGCTCCGCGCGGCCGCGGGCGGCTCGGGCTACGGCGAGCGGCGGGCCCGGGCGCGGGGTGCGCCCTCGGCGGGCATGGTGGGGCGCGGGCGGCCGCGGGGCGCGCGGGGCGGGCGGGCCGGGCCGGCGGGGCTGCGCGAGGGCGAGTGTGCGAGCGCGCCGGGGCCGGTGGCGCTGCCCCTGCCCGCTCCCGCCCGCTCGTGCAGCTCCGGCATCGGTTTCAGGGACCGTGTAATCCGATCCCTTCTGACTCACAGGCCCTGAGTGACAGTTGTGATTCGGCTCACCCGCGGGGGGGGGGGGGGCGGGGAGCGCGCCAGCCGGCCCCCGCGCGGTCCCCTCCCCGCGTCCAATCCCCTCTCGGGAACCGGGTCCCATCCCGGCCGCGCCGCCCGCGCCGGCGGAGGCGCCCCCCGCCCGACCCCGCGCCGGGCGCTACTCACGGGCTGGAAAAGTTGTCCCTCGGCTCCGCTCCCCTCGCTGGCGCTCCCTCCTTCCCTCTGCTCCTCCGCTTCCTCCTCCTCCTCCTCCTCCTCCTCCTCCTCCCCGCGCTCCTCCTCCCCCAAGTTTTAACAGAAGTTGCCGGACTCTCCCCCGCGCGCCCTCCTCCCCCCTCCTCCCTGCCCCCTCCTCCTCCTCCTCCTTCCCCTCCTCCTCCCCTCCTCCTCCCTCCCGCTCCCCCGCCCCCGCCCCGTCCCTCCTCCCGCGGCCACTCGCCGGCGCGGTGGGGACGCGCGGAGCAGCAGGACGCCCGCCGCCGCGGGGGGCGAAGTTGGGAAAACTTGCAGCGCTGCTCGCCTTACTTTTGCGTCCTCGCTCCTTCCAGGCCGCCGGGGCCCGCGCTTCCCCGCCCGCCGGGGCCCCGCGCCCGGGAGCCGGTCCCAGGCGCGCCGCGGGCGGCGAGGAGGCGGCGAGGGGGCGGCGCGCCGCAGGCCGGGGTCGGGGGGCTGGGGAGCCCGGGCGCCCCGGGCCACGCGCGCGCCTCCGCGCCTCCCCGCCTCCCCCGCCCCTCCCGGGTCCTCCCTCAGCCCTAGTCCTGCCCGCTCCTCCTCTTCCCCCTCCTTGACCCCGCGCCCGCTCGGCGCGCCGAGGCCCCACCCACCCGGCGAGGGGAAGGGGGCCCGGGCGTGATGTCACCGCCGCGCTCCCCGCGCTCCCCGCGCCCCGCCCGCGCCCCCGGCTCGCGCGCCCAGTGTGGGCTCCCCTTTCCCCGCCCGAGGCCTCCCGATCGCACCCCTCGGGCGCCTCCCCTGCTCCCCCCGCGTTTCCCCAGGCCGCCCCTGCAGCGCGCCTGCTCGCCGGGGGGATGCTTCGGAAGTTCAGGGTTTGCCTCTGCAGCGGGGCTCCTCCGCCTCGGGGCCCGGCCGGGGAAGCGGCCACTCCCGCTCACCCACGGCCCAGCCCGCGGCCCCCGAGGGCCACTCCGTAAAGGACACAAAAACAAAGACCCCGTGGCTTTGCAGCCGGGGCTGCAACGTGGTGCCTTCCCCTGAGCCTCGGAGTGTCTCTGTCCCAGATTTACTCGCGGCGGCCCGAGCTGCTGAAAATTAGCTTCTCTCCTTCCCCAACCGGGCAGCCCGCGGTGATCCTCCGTTCCCTTTGAACGCACCCAACCTGGACCTGTGGCGGAAGAAAGGGGATTGGGGGGGGGGGGGTTGGTGGCGGTGGTAGAGACAGATGAAAAAAAGGAAAGCAAAACCCTGTGACATTCCCGAATCCATTCTTCTGGGGTAAGGGAGAGCCTAACCCACCCACCAGCCGCCAGCCATGCAGGGAGCTGAGGGTGCACTTGTATTGACTCGCTGAGCTTCTTGACTGAAGGAAGAACGTGGGTGGATGAATGATTAGCTATTATGATGTGAAGAGCATTTTGAGATTCAAATGCTTCACTGGAGGGTTTTTTTTTTTTTTTCTTTTTTTTTAAGGAAAGTGATGGTGGTATTCACTATTTGTTTCCTGAGACTTGTTGCTTATCTCAAAGACAAGAGGGAAGCAGACCCTGACTTCAGCTTTTCTGGTGGGAGCTGGAGGTACAGTGGGTCTGAAGGTCCTTTTTAGCCATTTAAGATTTCTCTCTCTCTCCACCTTAGCACTCCTAAGTAAATAAATCAATAAGCCGCCACCTACTCCTCCCACACGGAGCAGGGCTCTCAGGATACCTGGCTGGTGGTCCTGGCTTCCCCTCACTAACTGGCCTCAGGCCCAGGCCCCCAGGCCGGGGACCATTCTCTGAGCCTCTGTGGGCTCCGAGTCCATCTGTGGGTTGATGATAGGAAAACCGGGCCACATACCTCCCAGGATGTGTGTGGGTTTGCAATGAGATAATGCATGTGAAAGTATAAAGGGACACAAATGTGTAAGAAGTATTATCATCCTTTTGCAATTGCAGAGGACTGCAAGCTACTCTTTCCCATATATACTCCTCCAGCATCAGTCACAATTTTTTTTTTTTTTTTTTTTTTTTGGTATTCAAGTACTGCCTATGCCTCAATGACATGAATGCAAATAATAAAACCCGATAGCCTCTTCTGTTCACCCACTGGCAAAAAATAAATAAAAAGAAGAGAGACAGCCAATAAATCAACAACTTGAATAAACTAGAGATTTTGACTTTTACTTAACACAGTCTTCTAGCACATTTTGGATCATGAAGATCTCGATTCTCAGTTTTTTCAAAGACAAGAACAAAGAAAAGGCAGCTCATCTTTACTCTTAGGCCCATCAGAACAGTGAAAAGCAAAAGGGAAAGAAGATGCTGGCGTCTCCTGCGGGTCCCTGCTTCTTCACCTGAGATTCTTGGTGGAGACACTACTCTGCTGTCGCGGTGGCATTTTGCAAAATGGTGGGGCAAAGAAAACAGAAAAAAAAAACGAGGTTTGCCTTCCTGTGAGTTAAATAATGCCATAATGCTGTGACTTTCTATTTTAACACCAGAACTTTTTCCAAATGACATCTTCTATGGAATCCTAAGGTATAAAAAAAAAAGTGGGGGGTAGCTCCCATCGTATTTGGGATGATGGGGTCTCAGAGCCCAGCCCTTTCTCTTGTCACCCACCCCTTTTCTGCAGTGGCACCTAAGACATCTTGAAAATCCCCAAGTCATGCTGGAAACATTGGAACCTCTCTTGTAATGATAAACAGGCACTTACAGATGTCCTGGGCTCTGAGGTTGTCCTTCCTCCATGTCTAAAATTCCACCGTTATACATTCATTTATTGCTATGTCTCATCAGTTCTCTTTTCAAATGCAAATATCCTAGGAAATTTTAATATAGTGAGTCCTCAAAATGATTAAGCATATAAGACAGATTTTTTTTTCTCCTTCTTCTTTGCAAAAATGGGATGAAAGAGGAGACTTGAAGATCTCTGTATTAGTTTCCTAGGGCTGCCGTAACAAACTACCACAACGTGGGTGGCTTACAACAAGGAAGATCGATCGTCTTCGGTTCTGGAGGCTAGAGGTCCAAAATCAAAGTCTCGGCAGGGCCTTTGCTCCCTCTGAACGCTCTTGTGCGTCCCTCCTTGCCTTTTCCTGGCTTCTGGTGGTGTCTGTCGATGCCCGGCGTTCCTTGGCTTGCAGCGGCTTCACTCAACTCCTGCCTCCCTCGTCATATGGCATGTTCCCTGGGTCTGTCTCCCCTCTTCCCGAGGACGTCAGTCGTACAGGATTATGTATGACCTCATCCTGCCCTAGTACCTCTGCAACAATCCCCTTTCCATACCAGATCACACTTGGCCATTCTGAGAGTTAGAACTGCACCGTATCTTTTTCTGGAGGGACTCGACACAACCCACTGCGACATTGGAAGAGATGAAGGATCCGCAGTGGAGAGGGCAAAGGGTGAGCCCAAGAACCAGCTCTCCGTGCTCCTCTGCATTCCTTTGCCCTGTCATGTGGGCGCTGCACAACTTCCATTCTCGCCCGTTCTTACCCCTGCAGCTTTTCCATCTCCTTGCAGTGGCCCCCTTTGAATGGTTGAGAAATCCCAAGGGGATATTTCATGGACAACTCCTTGCTGTTAAGTGGTGACAGGATTCCCACTCACACGGGCTGAGGTTAATCTAAAGGAGAGGAGAGGGCAGGTATTTCCTGAAAAGTCCGTATGTGTGTATGTAGGCTTCAGGCAACGTGGGATCCAGGGGCTCCAACCATGTCTGCTGAATTCTATTTGTGTTTTTCAGCTAGGCCTTACTCACCCCTCCTACACACTGTCTTTGGGCAACCAAGGAGGTGGCTGGAGGCAGCTGCATTTTACATAGTCAGTCTTACTGTTTGAACTCCCAGAGAATAATAAGCACCTGGCCCAAGGAGACACACTATTCCTCTCAGTCAGGCAAGAGCAATGGTTGCCTGCCAGGTGATGATGATGAACGCTTAGGCTGCATAAACCCCACCGTGGTGACTGCCCCTTTTTTCCTCTCTTGTGCTGGTCTCCTCCTGTAAATGCACCTTCACGTCACTTGCCCACCATCGGGCTGCCTGCTGGGCGGTGGTGCCTCCCATGCTCCATGTTCTCGGGCATCCTCAGTACCCTGAATTCCCGTTCATCCCACATCTGTGGGGCGAGACAGATTCTTTCAGTCTTTGGAATTATACTTGATCACAAGGCTCTGAATATGCTGTTCCTGATGTATGACTCTCTCACCAATTTTCTTTTTGAAAATAGCTCAGAAGTGCTTAGAACCTTTTTTTCTCTCGGGGACTAACACCTCTTTCATGTCCCTAAACTGAAGATCCCGAAGGCTCTCCTGATGCAGATAGAAACACTCACGCACACCCAGGTGAATACCCACCTACCCACCCACCAGTGAGACTCTACAAGCCTCTCGGCTGCACACTGTCTTCATTTATGGGGACTTACTGCCCAGGAGGCTCCAGGGTGTGGCATGCACATCGACTGCTTGCACGTAACATAACTCGCCTACTCGCCTACCCGACCTCTAGCCTTGCAAACCTCTCTGAATTACAGGGGAAGAACACGGCTTAACACTGTAACTAGGACTCCGAGTGTCTCTAACTGGTCATCTCCGAAGTGTGTAGGTATTAGGTAAGACACTCTTCCCTAGAGATTCTCAATGCCTTGAAAAATGGTGGGAGTTCAAATACTGTCTTGCCTACATTCGAGAACCAAATTCCAGAACAAAAATAAGGTTTCCTAAGTCTGTTCTCGTTTCCCTAACTGACCTGCTCCCTAAGCAAGGGCAGCTAGAGAAGGCGGCCCCCTCTCTCCCTGGCCAGAAAGCCTGGGCTCCCAGGGCTGTCTCATCAAGGTCATTACAAGGAGAGGGGAACTTGGTGGGAGGCACACAAGGAGACAGCGAGAACCAAGGTTCCAGACCCCAGTGTCACCCCCCCATTACATTCTCTGCAGCCCACCCTCCCTCCTCTGACCTCCTAATTTCCTAAAGTGCTCTCTTCTGGACTCACTCCCAGGGCCATGACAAATGATTCCTAGACCGAGCTGATTTGACTTCCTGAGGGCAACACTTGGCCCAGGTCAGCTTCCTCCTGCCCTCTCTCATTTCCTGGCATGGTGGTTCTGCGGGCGCTGCACCCACCAGCCAGGGTGCATGCAGGGAAAGCCCCCGGGGGGGCCGGCCAATCCTCAGCCACGCAGAAGTCTCGGGAGTGCCCCTGGGAAGAAACACTCCCCGAGAGGGATCCACGTGACCCCACGTGAGCTTCCCCACGCTGACTGGCTGGTTGCCAGCCGGGGCGTATGCATCACACAGGTGCCCTTCCCAGGGTCTCTCACTCAGCACCCCTGTAATTTATTCTTCCATCTTCCTGGAACACTGGGATTATAAATGTAACCCAGATGTCAGCTGTGTCCCTCTTCACCTTGGAGATGTAGCTGTAATTGGCTTGGACCTCAGCCAGTCCCACGGGTTGGGAAGACCTCAACCCCTCCCTCTGGATTTCTGCAAAGTTCAGAGCCCCACAGGACAAGTTCCCAATCCACAGGAAATCCACCCACAGCGGGCATGGGGCCAGTCTGGTAGATTTTACTGATGATCTGGGTCGCTTCGGTGGATTTTCTCCACCGAATAAAATAAGTTTCTTCCCGTGTCTCAAACAAAGCAGTCTAGTGAGCCGCATCTGTTTCTGGAGAGCTCACCTTCTCTTCCGAGGAGCTCGTTCATGGGACACGCTGGTTGACCTCTCCAGTGTCCCTCTGCCCGGGTCTGCTCACCACCTTTGGGATCATCTTGCGTCCACCCGGCAGCAAGGTCCAGGCCTTCTTTGAGCCTCCTGAAAGGTCAAGCACTGGCCTGTGGGACAGATGTTGTCTGCTGATGCATGTTATTTGAGGTGCGGGAGTAAATTTGGTCCTATCCTCTTCCTTTTGCTGTGGTCTCCACCACTCCCATACTTGGGGCTGGACTCATTGACATGATCTGTCTCCCGCCTGGAAACTTTTGAGGTGGCATGGTTTTGCCCTAAACAATCCACCCACACAAACTGTGGGTTTTATCCTGTGTCTTTTCATTAAACAGGCTGTAAAGGAGAGGATGTAATCTCAAACGCATCACAGCAACTAGCTCCAATATTTCCCACTAGAATTTCTGTCTCCATCTGTCTCTGGCCGGTCCCCACTGCATTATTTTAATTTACTCTGTTCTTCTGCTCAGTGCCCAGCCTCACAGATTCCCCTTTCCTCAGGCAGAGCAATTCACTCCTGCCCCTCTCTGCTGGGTGTTCGAGAGACTCCCATGTACAGCAAAACAGGAGCCCTCCCGGCGACAAGATCCACCTTCCTTAAAAAGTGGTTTAGAGCATCTTGTTGCTTTTTTTTTTTTTAATTTTTATTTATTTATGATAGCCACACAGAGACAGAGAGAGAGAGAGGCAGAGACACAGGCAGAGGGAGAAGCAGGCTCCATGCACCAGGAGCCCGATGTGGGATTCAATCCCAGGTCTCTAGGATCGCGCCCTGGGCCAAAGGCAGGCGCTAAACCGCTGCGCCACCCAGAGATCCTTAGAGCATCTTGTTGAAGTTCATCTTGTCTTCTAGGCCCCACTCCCTGGCCTTCTACACACTGCACCCAACAACTCATCAGTATATTTTTTCCAAACAAGGTATGAAGAATTCCTCTAAGGAATTCCAGTGAACAAAACTTCCTGTATGTGCTACATAAGAAACTGGGAGAAGAGAAGCCACGTTTCTGGGAACACGGTGAGGAGTTCAGATATTTTATGAAAAGTCGAGAAGCAGTGGTCATGTACTTGGGAATCGTGATGCTCGTGGGAAGAGGCCTCTCTCCAACATCGATAGGTGTGGGGTTCAGAGAAAGGGCTCTGAGATCACAGCGAGAGGCTAACATGAGTGGCGAGGGGCAACCAAGGAGTCCCACCCCAAAAGCTGCTGCATGGGACCCGTGGGACTGGTAGTGCGGGGCATCTGGTGGCCAGGGGAGAATGTGAACCATCACCGCAGAGAACGTGGGACCTCAGAGAATGAAGCAAGGGAAATGAAGGACACAGGAGCTCCTGCTGCATCATCCAGTAGAGCCAGTGATTATTTTTATATCTTTGTTATTGTAAGAGCCCTTCCGCGGCCCTTTTAGGATCCAGCGTGGCTGAGGAGGGAAGCCCGAGTTATACACACAAGGCGAAAGGCAGGCATTCTCGATCTCTCTCTCCTCATCTGTCTGTCTGTCTTGTATAGCACATGGTTCTGCTTTTGATGCTGATGGCTGTCGTCTCACTTCTTTGGGGTTTTAATACTAATCAGAAGCATTACAAGAGAGAACAGACCTAGATTTTAATCAGTTCTCCACCACTACCATCTCTGTAGCTTTGCCAACCTGATTCACTCAGTTTGCCCATCTGTAAATTGGAAATAATGATATCCATCTCACAGAGTTCTTGGAGGAAGGAAAGTAAACGGTGTATGGAAAGGGGTGGGCCTTCTGTTCTGTCTGGGAGACGCCACGAAAAGCAAATTTCCTCTTCCTCCAACTTTTTATGCCAGCCGTGCCCAAGGTTACCGGTTATAGCCTTTTCATGCTCGATAAGGAAGACATTGGAGATGTGAGGGTTTAAGTCTCTGTTCTCCTTCACCTATGAAAGTGGAACTTGTTGTGAATAGTTTCTCTACTGAAGTATACAAAGTCACAGAACTATTTCAAGAGTCTATTACTCACCAAGAGCTCTCCGGAGAAGCATTCCTTCAAAGAAACAACCTGCCGATTCCAGACAACTTGCTACTCTTCCTGGCTCATGATGTTTTAGAAGTCATTTACCAGTTCATCCTTCCGAAAGAGCAAAGATTCAGCTCCTGACCCCTGGGTACTCTGGGTTTTTCTTTCTACAAACCCAGCAACCAGTGTGGCTCTGCAGGATGACAGTGTGCGGACAAGGCTGTGCGAAAAGAAGAGGTTTCCTTCCTAGTCCAGACTGCCCACACCTGGGAAGCCTTAGATCAATTCTCCATCCAGTCATTGATTCATTCAACAAACGTGCATGGAGTGCGAAACGTGTGACCAGCTGCACAAGCCGTCGGGCATATGGTGGTGAGCCAATAACTACATCCCTTGCCCTCACGGAGCCTAGAACCTAGTGGGGGAGGCAAACACGAGCACACACACACACACACACACACACACACACACAGTGTGGTGAGCAAAATAAAGAACCTGGATATCAAGATATCAAGATGAGTACCTTCCATGAGGGGGGTAGCCCCGGGGGGCCTCTACGAGGAGGTGTTCACCCCACAGCCTTAAGTGATATCAAAAAGGGTTTCAAGATCCTTGTTTAAAAGGCATGTTGTTATAACGGAAGTGTCAGGATATGCTTACTTGATAATTTTACTCCTTAAATTAAGAACCACACATGGCATTTATTTTTCTTTCCTTAACACTTCACATCGTATTTGAAAGGATCGATTCTACATGGGGCTTCAGCTCCCAAGACACTGTCTGGAGAAAGCTTGCTCCACTTATTTGCCATGTGAAATGCCACATGCGAAATATTCATTCGGCCCATTCTTAAGCCTACAAGGTTACAGGTGGTGTCTATCTGTGGAGCCTATTTCAGAGTGAGGCTTGCCAAGGAGCACACTTGTATGAAGGCAGGACGTAAAATCAAAGTTGAGTCTAAAATACCAGTGCATCACGGCCTTGTGTGCTTGTTAACTTGAATTAACAGTGCCTGAACAACTGCAGTCAGATTTCACCTACTCATGCAAAATGAAGTGGAGACGTGAGTAAATTTTCTTTATGTGGGCCAGTCAATTAAGGCAAAAAGTGGTTAGTTAGCCTAGATTATCCAGATTCTGCTCTTATCAGGAGGCTGCATCAGAAAGGCAGAATGAAACACCTCTCTTTTCAAAAATGTCAAATAATCACGGTGCTGATTGGAAAGGTGCTGGGTAGATAGCCATCAAGGTTAAAGTCTCCCAAAGAAGGAGCCAGGCTGTGAAGAATCCATTCAAGCTTGCCCAAATAAAAGGGACTCAGGCAGTAATTAAATTCCTGCATATTTCTTAAACCCAAAGAGAGGGCATTCAGCTTGGACAAGGCACCTTTCACAATAGAGCTTCTATTAAGGACAAGGTTTTAGGGGTTTTAGAGACTTTTTTTCTTTTTGTATTGCCAATTATACCATGCCCAGATACCTATGTTTCCCAAGGGAAATGATTCCTATCCCAGAATCATAACCTTCAGCTCCAGCTTGTTTGCCAGGAGCCCTCACATAAGGGTCTACTGATTTATGGTGCATTGGGCTTTCCCATTCTTATCTTATAACTGGAAGATCCTAGTTATGGAAGTAATGGAAGTAGTCCATCCACTTGCTATCAGGTCGGTATGGAAGCTCCATTACCCTTAAAATTCAGCTCAGTGTTGGTGACAAAGCCTGGGCTCAAAGAACCTTGGTAAATTCTACTTCTGCGTCTTCTTGGCCATATGTTTTTGGGCAAGCTACTCAAGTGCCCTGAGCTGCGGTTTCCTCCTAGGTAAAATGGAATCCTAAGACCTACTCAATAAGATGATTTAAAGAATGAAATGAAATAATAGATATTCAAACTTTATTTTTCCCACTTAACTTAAAGATGCTTAGAGTAGTTCCAGGGTAGGATCTCCATATACCTTTGTTAAATGAATGAAATAGGTGATGATGAGAGAGAGAGTGAGAGAGAACTCCATGAAGGAGAGAAAGACCACATGGAATGAAGCTGGATAGTGTTCTGCTCCAGTAGGGACTGCAGGGCTTGCGTGGCATACAGGTAATGGAGATTTGGAAGAAGCACTCTCAGCTCCAGAGTCGGTGGAAAGAGGTTGGGCAGAGGGCCATTGGAGGCAACAAAAACCACAGCCTCTGGAGCGCGGCCCCTCCCATCGCCCTCTGTGCCACCCTCATCGATTTCCACCTTGTACAGTTCTACAGTTGCCATTCGAAGCCATGGGGCATGGGTCTAATGAAACCTGACCCTTGGGACCCATGTGTCCATCTGGGCCTGAGGTAGAGGGGCTACACCATACTCTTAACAGGGGAATGGCCAGTCATGCTGTCAGGCTGAGACATCAGCCTACCCCTGGCATCATCACTGGGTTCAAGCACATACACCTCCTAGCCACAAACACTGCTTTGTAGCCTCTCTGATTCTGTCCCCCAACTTATCTCCATATGTAGGCATGGTCTAGGGGGAATCACTCATGTGTGAGTTTTTTGGTCTCTATTTATGTATTTATTAGCAACTGCACACTTTCTGATGGACAAGGCTGTCTCTGAGCACTAGTATGTGGCCTCCTCACAGGGAAAGAGAAATGCCTGTACCTTATCAAGGAGTCACACTGATTTTAAGAGAGCAGACTGTAGATATGGTAAAAAAATATCACTACACTGGACCTATGACTCTTGTACTCAGGGGAATTCTCAATGCTATGCTTTCCTCCCTAAATAATATCTTTATGAAGGCCCTGAAACCAGCTGTTATCTTCTACAGTTGATACATTTTTAGTCCCTTGGTAGTTAAAGGCTTATTGATGATGTGTCTTTTTTTTTTTTAAGATTTTATTTATTTATCCACAAGAGACACAGAGAGAGAGGTGGAGACATAGGCAGAGGGAGAGGCAGGCTCCCTGTGGGGAGCCCAACTCAGGATTTGATCCTGGGACCCTGGGATCACACCCTGAACCAAAGCAGATGCCACTGAGCCCACCCAAAGGTCCCTCTTTTTTTTTTTTTTTTTTAAGAAATACTACCCTTTCTGCTGAGACTATCTGGCAAAAGTTTATCCTGATATTTTCTGAGAATGGGTTTGCAAGCACCTGTCTTATATGTGTCAACACCCCAAGCAAGCTGGCCTGTAGTCCCAGAACTCTGAACATGGTAGCTCTTGCTGTGGCCTCTCAAATATCTGAAGTTCCTGGGTCTCTCTTTATTTGCAGATCACAGAAACCCAATGGTTTAAGTCAGAAAGAGTAAGCCATTAGAAAGATAATATGAGAGTAAGCTTTAGGAAGGGAGAATGCACATGACCTTCAGAGTGTCACTTTTGAGACTCTCTTCATCCCTTAGCTTTAGCTTTCTTTGTGCCTTGACTGGAGTGTCTTGCTGAGTACCGTGTCCCTCCAACCACACCTGACCTCAGATGGGAAGAAAATTCACCACTTAAGGCTCCAGATCATGGAGAAGGAATGACTCTCTACATCTGATTCTTTTCAAAAATCCCGTGAGATAAATGCAGTACAGCTAGATGCAGGTATTAGGATTTGTTGGTTGGTTTGATTTGTAGCAAGTGAGGGGGGAGTGTTATGGTAACTCCTGCACTCTCGTGTTGGTCAAAAGATGGTGACACCAACCTAATGTAGAGTACAGGACTCTCCATACAGGAAGAGCATGTGGTAGTAGAGGGGAAGGGTGTTATGGGAAGCAGGTTGGGGAGAATTAGGTACCATTAGGATATTTCCAGTTTGACGTCTATGTAATAATAAAAGAAATATTTTTAAGATACTAGATGTATAGGGATCCCTGGTGGCTCAGCGGTTTAGTGCCTGCCTTTGGCTCAGGGTGTGATCCTGGAGTCCCGGGATCGAGCCTGTTTCTCCCTCTGCCTGTGTCTCTGCTTCTCTCTCTCTCTCTCTCTCTCTCTCTCTGTGTGTGTGTGTGTGTGTGTGTCTCATGAATAGATAAATAAAATATTTTTTAAAAAAAGATACTAGATGTATAAACATGGAATTGGGTCTAGGTGCAGGGACAAGTTTGAGCTGGAGATAAAGACTTGAGAATCCTAAATACATAAGGAAAACTATGGGAAAAAGATGGATTCAGCAGGAAAAGCATAGAGACCCAAGGAAGACAATGTAATACAACCCAGGGCAAGGACAACACTGAGTGCCGACCTAATAATGTTGATAGTCCACCCAGGAAAACTGGGAAGAAGAAGCTGGAGTGGTAGGAAGGTAGCCAAGGAAGCAAGGGTTGTTGCAGAATGAAGTGGTCACTGTTCAAATACAGAGGAGGATTAGATGAGGTGGGGATTAAAATGTGGATAGTGGATTTGGCAATATGGTTTCCTGGGTGAACATTTATTGAACATCTAGTAGGTGCCAGGCACTGTTCTAGATGCTGAGGAGAAGGCGAGGAAGGCAGGAGCTAAACGTGGGGCCTCTCTAACTTGAATGTGAATCTCACTTGGGAATCTTGGTGCCACGTGGGGTCCGCTCAGTAGCCTGCAGGGGGTCTGGGATCCTGCATTTCTAAGAAGTCCCCAGGTGACACAATGCTGTTAATCTGCAGGCCCCACTTCCATCTTCAAGTTAGACAACATGACCATATAGATCATAATAAGGAGTTGGATTTGATTCTCAGTGAGACAGTGGGAACTACCAGTGTCTTTGAAAAGTAGTTTTAGGGAACTGTGGGACTACAATCGGTTTTCACCAGGAAGTCAGAGTGGAGATGAGACACTGAAAGGAAGGAGAGTTGGGGTTGAAACACTCATTTTCTGGCAGCTCAGATGGCTGAAGCATCAGCTATAGGTGTACACTGTGGTCAACCAACCATAGCAAACAGAAGGATTTTCCAGGTAATGTGCCTTCTGTCCCTCAAACATATGTCCCCTCTTCCCATTTTTTCCTGCACAACATGTGCCATTTTTGTGGCATACAATTAGATAAGCAAAACCAAAACAAATTGTACTTGAACTGCTCACTTAATGACTCACCTGAGAATTTGGATTGTTGACTTCCTAGACCAGTGGCTCATAGGTCAACATATTCATTGATTTACCCTAAATTATTTGCCTTATGAATTTTGACTGCTTTCTTAAGCTGATTATACAGGGGAAGGCCTAATGTCTGGCTTTCCAAGGCTTGGGTGGTGGGTCTATGTAGTTACTAATGTTATTTTTGTTTCGTTTTGTTTCAAGTGGGGCATTGGCAAGGTGTGTAGAGTGGGAAGTAGAGAGGAGAGGATACTGCTGCCAACTGTCTTCTGTGACCACTGAACCGAAATGTGATGTCCCTCCTTCAGCCCCAGCTGCATGGAGCTGGGGGCGGTTCTGACTTGCATAGATGGTTGCCCTGGACCAACTTGCATAGATGGTTGCCCTGGACCAACTTGCATAGATGGTTGCCCTGGACCAACTTGTCACCTGGGGACTTCTTGGACAAAAAGTTTCCAGGCTACCTGTTGATCAGCACCTTTAAACCATGACACTGTTCCATTATGGTCCAATGTATTGACAAGCTACAGGTCTCATCCAGTTGCAAACATCTTGACATTTCAGGGAGAACAGAGCAAATGCCATTACAGAAAAGAAAGAATGTAAAATAGTGAAATTCTTTTTAGCTGACTGCCAGATTTCTGTCTCTTGTTCCTTTTAAGTTTTTTTTTTTAAGATTTTATTTATTTATTCATGAGAGACGCACAAAGAGAGGCAGAGACACAGACAGAGGGAGAAGCAGGCTCCCCCTGGGGAGCCTGATGTGGGACTCAATACCAGGATCCCGGGATCATGCCCTGAGCTGAAGGCAGATGCTCAACCACTGAGCCACCTGGGCGTCCGCTTTTAAGTTTTAAGTTTTTTTTTTTGTATATGATCCAGTACTTAATTTTTTGATGGGTTGATGTGAAATATAAAGTATTAGAAAGGGATGAGAAATCATTGGCACTGTGTGGAGCAGGGGCTACTGAACACTTCCATACATCCCTATAGCTCACTGTGTCCCCAGGGAAGACAGGCATAGCATGTTCTGGTCTGGAGCTCCAGCTCTGGGCAGGCTTCCTGGAGGGGGAGTATCTCTTTCTAGACTGTTTCATAGTCGTGACGCACAGTGGCAATGCAGAATAAAATGGGAACTCGTCCTAGATAGAATTACAATTCTGTTTCTGAGTCTTCCTTCCCAATCCACCAATCAGAATAGACCCAGGCTTCTGATAGAAATACGTACAACTAAGAAATGCAGTGAGACTCCGTGTAGTGTTCGGATCCGTATGCCAGTGGATGGGAGACTCTGGAAAAGGGATTGAATATTTTACTTGTCAATTACTACAAGTATGTTCTTTACCTTAAATAAATAAATAAATAAATAAGTGGCCCATTTGTAAACCCATAGATTTCAGTCCTCCTCCAAAGACCCCAAATCTCAAATTGGTACTAAACTATAGAACTGTAAAAGTTTCTACAGTGTTTCCCTCAATGCATCCCTGGAAATATTCTTGAGAAGCAAATCATCGTAAAGTGGCTCGTATTTTCCTAGAGGGACAGTGGCATAATTGGGACTTGAGATACTGACTAAGCATATGGAGTAAAATAAATCATAAATATGGCCACCAATCTACCATGAATGAAAAGCCATAACTGCTATAAACCTCAGTGATCACTTAACATTTTAAAATTATGTTCTAAGTCACGGAGGCCTCTAATTTTATGGCTGCGAGGGACCTCCGTGGTTATCTTGTCCAGCCCACAATTTGGAGACAAGGAAATTTAAATCAAAGAAGATTAAGTGATTTGCTTAATTTAGTTAGAAGCAGAGCCAGGACCAGGTCCCCATCTCCCCCTTCCACTTAGTCCTTCCTCCATAATACCCTGCAAATTAAACATATAAATACTAATGATAAAGGAGTAAAAATACACATAGAGGAGACCATAGAGTGACACTATCATCAATGTGACCAAATATTAATATTTTTATTGTAACAAGATGTGAATTTGACATCTAAGTAATAACTCTCTTGTCCTCTTTAGAATTTAGGAGGGTATTTTCGGGGACCCGACCCTGCAGTGGTAGCACAAAAGTAGCCAGAGACAACATGCAGGACAATGGGTGGTCTGGTGTTCCACGGACAATGACATTTGAATTTCATACAGTTTTCATGTTTTCTGTGTGCCACAAAATGTTGTTCTTCTTTTGATTTTTTTCCCCCCAACCACTTAAAAATATAAAAACTGTTCTTAGCTTCAGCCATACAAAAACAGATGGAGGGAGGGTCAAATCTGGCCTGTCAGTTTGCTAAACTGTCTTAGTGGGAAAAAGGAGTGAGGGGTTCAAGTGAAAAAGACCTAGTTGAAAAAAATATTTGTCATACCTTGGGGTTGTTACTTAACTTTCCTCTGTCTTAGTTTGACCATCTGTAAATGTGGGTGATACCAGCTACTTCACAGGAAGCCCATGAGGACCAAGTGAGTTAACCTACCCAGGGCCCAGTGTGGAGAGCAGGGCAGCTGCTGAGTTCATGTTAGTTCCCTTCGCTGCCTTTTGTCTTCCTAACCCCCGTACAAGTACACACAATGCACACAGTCACACACTCATGCTTTTTATTTCCTAACCCCTGTGCAAATACACACACGTGCATATAAACACACTCACACTTCTTTTTTTTTTTTTTTTCAAAAAAAGATGGTATTTATTTATTCATGAGAGACATAGAGAGAGGCAGAGACACAGGCAGAGGGAGAAGCAGGCTCCCAGTGGGGAGCCCGATGCGGGACTCAATCCCAGTACCCCAGGATCACACCCTGAGCCAAAGGCAGACGCTCAGCCACTGAGCCCCGCCACCCCCCCCCCCCAGGCATCCCAAAGTCACACCTGTTAGAAGTTCATTTGTTTCCTTCCTCTTCCTTTCATTCTTCCTTTTCCAAGTTAAGCCACGGCACCGAAGCATGTGGAGTTTGCGCCAGCCCCGGTTGCGATGGCTGGAAAATCAGTATTTTCTATCATATGGACCATTTGTTTTCCCTGTGCTATTTTCAACCCTTAAAAGAAAAAGAAGAAACAAACAAAACCCTGGAATCTTCGGGAGTCCTAATGTAGGAAACAACAGATAGCGGATGTGTGTGGCTCACTGAGGCAAGAACGAGAACGTTGTCACAAACTCATAGTGCATCAAAGTAGATGTACTTCAATTCGTTGATGGACTCAGAGCCCAGAAGCTTCTGGGGCTGTCAGTCAGGAGTCGTCACAGTGCTGAGAGCTGTGGTCCAGCTCACGTGGCCCGTTCTCAGGCCTTGGCTCAGGGCCCCACTTAACTGGCTTCCAAGCAGCCAGAGAAATCTCACTCGTGACAAATGTGTATACAGTCTGAGGCCTGAGGCTCCCACAGAGCCTACACCAAAGTGTCCCAACCTTCTTCTGATGCAAGGACAGCTCTGGAGCAGATAGGAAGTCACACAAGGGTGACTGGATGGATGTGTAGGAGGGAACGGAATGCCGTATTTCTCCATAAAGGCAACGGGGAGTTGAGATAGGTGAGAGCCAGTGGGACAGTGTTATGAATACTTGCCTCTGTAATCAGACTTTCCCCAAACCTGTTAGAAAAGTTGGCAGGGTCTTCCTGTGTTCCTGAGTCACTGCTATGGAAACAGCAGACAGAATGGGGCGCTTCCATTGAGGTATTCATCCATCCATGGCCTGGGTGTGGAGGACCAGGTGCCAAGGCAGGTGCTGGGAATTCATTAGCTGGAGCGACGGTTGCTGCTCTGAAGGACCTTGCTCTTTTTTAATTTTTTTTTTTAATTGGAGTTCAATTTGCCAACATGCAGCATAACACCCAGTGCTCCTCCCGCCAAGTGCCCCGCTCATTGCCCATCACCCAGTCACCCCAACCCCCCGCCCACTTCCCCTTCCACTACCCCTGTTCGTTTCCCAGAGTTTGGTGTCTCTCATGTTTTGTCACACTCACTGATATTTTCACTCATTTTCTCTCCTTTCCCTTTATTCCCTTTCACTAATTTTTATCTTCCCCAAATGAATGAGACCATATAATGTTTGTGAAGGACCTTGCTCTAATGAGGTGGCAGTGGGCAGTAGATAAGGAAGGGAAAGCTTGCACTGTGGGCTCTCTGAGATCCTAAAAGCATCCCCCAACCCTCAGTGTGGTGGACGGGGAAGGGTAGTCAGAGGAAATGATGTGTAAGCTGAGGTCATAAGGTTGAACACGATCCTTCCAGGCAAAGAGAAGAAGGGGCAGAAGGAGGAGAAGGAGGAGAGAGAAGCATCGACAGCAACTGACGTTGGTTGGGTGCTTACTATATGCCAGGCACCATTCTGAGGTGTTCCTGTGTGTCACCTCGATTGTGAGGTCGTTCTTATCATGATGCCCTTCTTACCTGATAAGACAGAGAGGTTAGGTGGCCAGGTCAGGGTCCACAGCTCATAAGTGGCAAAGCTGGGATTCAAACCCAGGCACTCTGGTTCCAGGGCCTCCACTCTTGACCTCCACACAGAGAAACAGCAAGAGAGAGCATGAGGTGCTCAGAAGCAACTCCAAGTTATCTGGTATGGTTGAACAGGGACACACCTACGAAGTAGACATATCGAAAATTGAAGACTCTTACTGAGGGCTGAACTGTGTGCAGAGATGAGCTCTCATTGTCATCCTGGTGCACACAGAGAGAGCCAGCTGCAGCAGCTGGATAGAATTTGGGGGCATCCCTGTGACACTTGATGAAAAATTAGTCGCGTTTTCTTTATAGTACATAATTATGACAAAAATAAAATAAAAAGGGGCACCTGGTTGGCTTAGTGGTTGAGCACCTGCCTTCGCTTCAGGTCATGATCCTGGGGTCCTGGGATCGAATCCTGAGTCAGTGCTCCCTGCGAGGAGCCTGCTTCTCCCTCTGCCTATGTCTCTGTCTCTCTGTGTCTCTCATGAATAATAAAAACATATATATCTAAAAGAAAAATAAAAGACATTAAAGAAAATATGAATATAAAATTTCTGTAAAAGTTCTAAGTAATACCTTCCCAGCATTTTAGGAAAAGTTCTTGAGCTTGTTTCCGTCAACAATTTTTTCCAAAAAAAGAAAAAAAAAAAAAGCATAGGTTTTATGCATCAAATGCCTATCAGGAGCTCCACTCAAGGTTTTTTCCATGTTCATCTCTTCAAAGTCTTGATAATACCATCAATAAGAAACTTAGCTCACACGGGCAGGTCATACAACACTTAACACGTTTTCTTTTACGAACCACTCAAAACTGTACACAAGTTAAAATGATGCGAAAATATCTAAAAGCCCTTCTTGTTTCTCCTCAACCAAAGGGGGAAATGAGAATGGATTTGCGAAGCAGTGAAACCGTGTCAAACTGAGCACTTCAAGGTACTGATGAAACTTGCACAGGCAGGAGGCGCAAGTGGTGTCAGGGTGGCCGCCGAGCAGCCCTATGAGCAGACTAAAGGGATGGTCACGTCAGCCCAACTGGACAGATGTGTTCACTTCCGTGACCCCAGAGTTTCCTGCCCGACCCTCTCTGCTACCTGCCCCTCCACCATGAGCACTTGGGGCCATTCCCCATGCCCCATGCACACCTGCAGCCCTTAGAGCATCTTGCCCCCGCGCACAGGGGCGCCCCCTGCAGCTGCTGCTGTCGGGGATGCCCAGGGTGGCAGCAGGTGACGGGGTTCAGGTCAGGGCTCTCCACTCCTGCTGTGGGGCCCCGGACGAGGCTGCTCACAGCCTTAGGCCACCAGGCTGGCTTCCCCACGGCCGAACCAATCGATTTCGGGCCGCACATCTGTAACTCATTCGTGGCTCGCGGCCTGGGAAGTTCTGAATTAAACAGTGCTCAGGCATGAAGGCTCTGGAGCCAGACTGCCTCGATCTGAGCCCCAGTTTCTCCTCCTCTCAGCTCTGTGTCTTTTGGGTAAATTAATTAAAATTTTTATTTCCCAGCTTTCTCATGTGTAAGTTCATGGGCTTCATGTGAGTTAAGTGACTTCGCACATGAAGTGCTTTCAACCTGCTCTGGGAGGACGCGGAGAGCTCAATAAATGTGAGCCATGGTTAGGACTCTCCAGTCCTTGAGTTGAGCGTCGCCTACGTAGTGATTGAATTTAGCTGTTGGCTTCAGTGTTGAAGGCTTTAAGCTCTGAGGCCTTTTCTCTTTCATTCGCAGATAATCACTTAATAGTTATTTATTTGCTCATTCATGTAGCAGACCTGTGTATGCCAGTCCTGGACTAAGTGCCCGTGGTTGTGGAGATGACACGTGGTTCCCGCACTCACGGAGCAGACGGTCCAGTAGGGAAGAAAGATGCCACACAACTAAACATGCATGTAGAGACTGTCAAGAATATGTCAAGGAAGAAAACACAAGATGCCAAATGAGAGCTTAATAGGGGGCATCACGTGCCTTAATTCTGCTTGGAGAGCGGTGGAAGGTTTCCCTTCGAGCAAGGGACATTTAAGCCGGGACATGCCTGCTGAGTGAGAGTTGGCAACGGTGTGGGCAGGACCAGGGAAGGAATTCTAGGCTAAAGATATCACATCCCCCAGGCCTTCCGGCCATGTCAGAAATAGGGAAACCAATAGGCTGAGCGTCATGAGCATGGGTGGACGCGAGTGGCCAGGAATAGGCTGGATGATACATAATGGTCAGACCTTGCAAGGCCCACTGGGCCATCTCAGTTGCATTTTAGCATCAGATTTTGAAGAGTTTTGAGACAGTATAAATATGAGCCAAACCGATAGATTGGAAGGCAATGGAGGCGAGAGCCCGTTAGGTGCTATTGGTAGTAACTCCCAGGGAGAGATGGTGGTGGATTAACCCCCTGGGGACGGAGGAGACAGAGTGAAGCAGATGGATGATGGTTTATTTTGCAAGCTGTATTGACAGGATCTGGTTAAAAATGTGGAGGCAAGGTGAGGAAGAGGGAGGAGAGAATTCTGATTCTTGACTGTCAGGAAGGCAGGTGGACGGTAGTGTCATTTTACTGGGATTTGAGAAGAAAGATAAAGAATTTAATTTCGAACATGTGTTGAGGGACTTGTGAGAAAGCACATGAAGATGTCTGGATTTGCAGTTGACTATGTCTACACAATAGTGAACTCAGAACTTTTTTTTTATTTTTTTAAAGAGAAAGGAATCATCAATATATAGTTGGTACTCAAGGTCACTGGAATGAATGAGATTGCCAGGACAAGCATGCAGTGTGAAGGTCAAGGAGGCTCCGTTCAGCGTCTTGAACGGCAATGCGTAGAGCGAATGTGGGTGAAGCGGTGGCCAAAAAGCTAAGAAGAAACCCTATTTTATATGATGAAGAAAAGAGAGTATTTCCCAAAGAAGGACTGGTCTACTGAGTTGAATGCTGCTGAGCAATCAAAGAAGATAAGCATCTAAATGAGCCGTGGATTTGGCAATAGAAGTTATTAGTGATGCTTGCCAGAGCAGTTTCTGTGAAATGGTTAGAGAGCCAGGCTGGAGAGAATGGGAAGTGAGGAGGCTCAAAAGGGTTTCTTTGAACCTATTTTCTTTTAATAATTTTTTAAATTTTTTTGAACCTATTTTCTATTCACTGCCTGATATCTGTCCTTCCTTTTATTGCCAGAATTATTGAAACCATAGCCTACATCTGCTGTCACCTTTCCTACCCACACGTTCTTTCCTCCATCTCCAGCCAAAGCCATTCACACATTTATGAAATGTGTTTCCCACTTCCAGAAGGCATCACTGGCAATCCTCAGGAGGAGCTCCGTAATCTGACTTCATTTGATAAACAGGGAAAGAAGTCCCTTCTATTTTTGGTAGCCGCTTTCAGGTACCAGGTGCAGAGGTAAGAGTGATAAGCGTAAACTCTTGACCCGCTCCCAGTAGGAGCCAGGGATAAATAATTATAATTGTGACTATTGCAATGGGTGGAGCACCATGTATTTCATTATATCATATAGAACAGTGGTTCTCTCTTCCTCCTATCTTAGTCCCATCATGGGTAACTTTCACACGTATGGCAAGTTTCACGAACTTATTCTATTAATTTCCATTTTAATCAAGCAGGCTTGGCATACTGGAATGTAAATAGGGGAAAGTGACATTTTAGCCACCATTTTAACCCATTCTAATTAATTAAAAAGGCCAGTGTTCACAAACCTCAGGACTTTATTATTAATAATGCATCCCCTGCGATACACACGAACCGGATGAAAGAAGTTGAGTACAGTCGGGAGCCTCTGAGATGTGGGTTCAGGTAGTTGGGTATTGCAGGTAGGGGAGAGGTGGTGGAGAAAGGTGATGCTGGAAGGACAAACAGGGGACCCGCTCAGGAAGTGCCTTTGCACCACACAAAGGTGCTATCCAACAGAGTGAGGGGGAGGTCACAGAATGAGGAGGACATCTGCAGTCTGGATTGAACCAGGATACGTTGGGAACACGGAGGTGGGTTAAAAGGGAATGCATTAATTTAGTGGGAAATGATGGTGGCCAAACCAAGGAAGACCATGGAAAAGAAGAGCACACACTTAAAAAATATATATATTTTTATTAATTTACGAGAGAGAGAGAGGGAGAGAGAGAGAGAGAGGAAGCATGAGCAGGGGTAGAGGCAGAGGAAGAGGGAAAAGCAGGGAGCCTGATGTGGGACTAGCTCCCAAGGCTGCCATGGCATCAGCTTGCATCTTGGTGCTGGTGGTTCCCACCCAACCTATGGGAAACCCACAGTCACCATGAACCAACCAGAATGTAGATCTTTTCACCTTGACCTTCATTCTAGCTGATTTTTAACACCTTCTGGCAGCCCTCGGGGGGACCAGTCTTCTACTCACTGAAATTCACAACTTCAATTTAATTTAAAATTACTTTCTTCTTCTAAAATTCCCTGTGTCTAAGCAGTCAGCAAGTTGCTTCAGATTGTTCCTTCAAAATACCTCTTTTTTTTAAGAAAAAAGATTTTATTTACTTCATGGGAGACACAGAGAGAGAGGCAGAGACACAGGTAGAGGGAGAAGTGGGGATCCCGTTGCGGAACTCGATCCCAGGAAGCCGGGATCATGTCCTGAGCCAAAGGCAGAGGCTCAACCACTGAGCCACCCAGGTGCCCCTCCCCCCAAATTTATTTTGGTTGACTACCCACAATATTTGCCATCTTAACCATTCTTAAGTGTATAGTTGAATAACATGAAGTATATTCACGTTGTGGTGCAACCATCCCCACCATCCATCTCCAGAACTCTTTTCATCTGACAAAACTAAACTCTGTCCCATTGCACAATAACATCCCATGACCTCTTCCCTCCGACATGTGGTAACCACCATTCTATTTTCTGTTTCTGTGAATTTATGTTGGAATATTATTCAACCTAAAAAAAAAGAAAAAAGGAAAGAAATCCTGCTATTTGCAACAACATGGACAAAATTGGAAGGTCTTATGCTGAGTAAAGTAAGCCAGGAAGATGAATATTGCATGATCCCACTTATATTTCTTACCTACCTTCAAACCTGGTTGCCTTAATCCCAGATTTGCCTTTTTCCTCTAATCCATTACCTGCGTGCAGCAAATTATGGCCTGAGGGCCACATCTATTTACACTCCATATAAATAGAGTCACATAGGGGCCCCTGAGTGGCTCAGTCAGTTAAGCATCTGCCTTCAGCTCAGGTTGTGATCCTAAGGTCCTGGTTTTGAGCCCGTGTCGGGCTCCCTGCTCAAGGGGACCCTGCTTCTTCTCCCTCTCCTCCCTGCTCATGCTCTTGTCTCTCTTTCTCAAATAAATAAACAAAATGTTCTTTAAAAATAAAATCACATAACACGTACTTCTTACTTTCTGGATTCATTTACTGAAGATAACATTTTTGAGGTTCACCCAGGCTGTAGCGTATATATCCTTTTACATTGCTGAATAGTATTCCATTCTACGGATGCCCGTATTTTGCTTATTCATCCTTCAGTTGATGGACGTATGGGTCATTTCCTATTTGTGGCTACGATGCATAGTTCTGCCAGGAACATTCATGTACATATCTCCACACAGACACGTGTTTTTGTTTCTTTGTGTTGTATTTCTAGAAGTGAAATTGCAGGGTATAGAGTGAGTTACATTTCACTCTTTAAGAAACTGATGAGCTGTTTTCCAAAGTGACTGTACCATTTTTATATTGGAAATAGCGATGCATGAAGATTCCAGTTTCTCCATATCTTCACCAATACCTGATATGGTCCTTTTGAATAGTGAGTATGTAGGGATATCCCCGTGTTGTTTTAATTTGTATTTCCCGGATGACTAAAGACGGTGAGCATCTTTTCATGTGCATATTTGTGTATGTTCTTTAGTGAAATGTCTACTAAAATATTTTACTTTTTAAGTGAATAATGTGTCTTAATGAGTTATGAGTGCTTTATAGATTATAGATACAAGCCATTTATGAGAGACATGATTTACAAATATTTTGTCCTACTGTGTGGTTCACCTTGTTTTTTCTATCTTCTGGAGCACAAATTTTTTAATTTTGATGAAATCCAATTTTTCAATTTTTCCTTTTAGGAATCAGGTTTTGGTGTCCTCAGAACTATTTGTGCATCCCAATGTCTCTTATAACTTCTCCTAGGAGTTCTACAATTTTGCCTGTGAGATTTAGTTTGTTTGTATTTATTTATTTATTTATTTATTTATTTATTTATTTATTTATTTATTATTTACTTATTTATGATTTTATTTATTCATGAGAGACACACACGCAGAGAGAGGCAGAGACACAGGCAAAGGGAGAAGCAGGCTCCATGCAGGGAGCCCGATGTGGGACTCGATCCTGGGACTCCAGGATCACACCCTGGGCTGAAGGCAGGCGCTAAACCACTGAGCCACCCAGTGATAACCTGCCTTTGAGATTTAGGTTTATAATCTGGTTTGAGTTAATTTTTTTCCCCCAAGATTGATTGATTGATTGATTGATTGAGGGGGCAGGGGCAGAGGGAGAGGAAGAAAATACCACACAGACGCTCCAGTCAGTGGGAACCTGATGCCAGGTGGGATCCCACAATCCTGAGGTCATGACCTGAGCCAAAATCAAGAGTTGGGTGCTCAACCAACTGAGCCATGGTTTGGATTCATTTTATGCTTAGTATGATGTGAGGGTCCAAGTCCATCCTTGTGTGTGTGGATATCCAATAACTGCAGCACAAATTGCTGACAAGATCCTGACACCTTTGAAAGTGTCTCTGCACCTTTGTTGAGCACCGAGTGACCATATATACAAGGATCTTTTTCTGGACTCTCAAGTCTATTCCACTGATCTAGGCCTATCCTTGAATCAATATCGTCTTGATTATTGTGGCTTTATAGTAAGTGTTGATATTTGCTAGCATATGACTTCTAAATTGTATTTTTTCAAAATTGTTTTGATCATGCTGGGTTTTTCACATACATTTTAGAATCAGCTTGTCAATTGCTTAAAAAATGCCTCTGGGGATTTTAGTAAGGATTGATTTCAGTTTGATTTCAATTATTCAAAGCTATCTTTGTGAGTGTGTGTTTTTTAAATTAAATTAGTTTTGGAGGGGGTGCAGAGGGAGAGACATGGAGTTTAATCTCACTCCTGAGATCATGACCTGAGCTGAAGCCAAGTGTCAGACACTTAACTGACTGAGCCACCAAAACTGCCATCTTTTTAATATTGAGTCTTCTAGTTCACGAGCATGAAATCTTTCTCTATTAATTTAGATCTCCTTCAGTTTTTTTCTTCAGTCTTTTGTAGTTTTAAGTGTAAAAGACTTGTATATTATTTGTTAAATCTATTCCTCAATATTTTATTCTTTTTGACACAGTTATGAAGTGCATTTTATTAATTTTGTTTTTGAAAGCTTTCTTTGCTAATAAATAGAAATGCTATTTCTGTTTATTTAAAAATATATGCAGTAAACATAGATTTGCTACTAAATGTTGTTCCTTTAAATGTATTTCTGTATAATATATTTCAATTGATTTTTTATAAATCGATCTGGTAATCCTGCATTCTGCACCTTGTTAAAGGAGTTTATTAATTCTCATGGTTTTGGGATTTTCTACTCATAGTATTATGTCATTTGTGAATAAAGGCAGTACTACTTCTTCGATAAGTAGAGGCGGAAGGCTGATTGTTACGTTCCTTACGAGAGGTAGTAAGGCGTTAGGTGAGGAGTGGGGCGTGAGGGCGGTCGGGAGTATGATGAGGGATGGTTAGGACTTGTAGGAATTCGATTCATTTTCGTCCTTACTTCATTCCTTACATTCCTCTCCGTTCCTTCCTTCCTTCCTTCTTCTTTCTTTCTTTCTTTCTTTCTTTCTTTCTTTCTTTCTTTCTTTCTTTCTTTCTTTCTTTCTTTTTTTCTTTATTTTCTCTTCCCTTATTGCACTGGCTGAATCTCTAATGCAGTGAGGAAGAGAAGTAGGGAAAGCAGGACCCTGATGTCAGGAGAAAAGCATTAGGTCCTTTACTGTTAAGAGTGATGCTAGATATGAGTGTTTCATAGGTTCTCTTTATCAGATTGAGGAAGTTCCCGTCTATTCCCAGTGTGTTGTTTTATCATAATGAATGTTCAATTTGCCAAATGATTTATCTATATCTACAGAGATGATTTATGTTTTTTTTGTTTTTTTTTGTCATTGATTCTTTTCTTACGGTGTATTACATCTGTTGCTTTTTTGGGTTTTAAGCCAACCTTATATTACTGAGATAAGACCAACTTGATCATGGTGTAAACTTCTTTTTACATGTCGCTGGATTTCGTTTGTTGATATTTTGTTAAGAGTTTTGTGTTTCTGTCCATGAGAAATATTGATCTATACTTCTCTTGTTATGTCTTTGTCTTGGCACCCTGTGATTTTCCTTTACAGTCTTGATTACAAATATATCACTAAGCTAATCACTATTTCTTTAATGTGTGTCTCTCTACTTTGACTGCAAGCTTTATAAGGTCAGAGAATGTGTCTGCCTTGTATATTTCTGTGTATTCTATACACTCAAGTCAACTGTTAAATGAATCTAAACAGATATGATACCCAGGTGCCACTATTTTATATATTGATCTGAACATGATACACATACTACCTGCAAGACTTTGCAATTCTTTTTTTTTTTAAGGTTTATTTATTTATTTATGATAGACATAGAGAGAGAGAGGCAGAGAAGGAGGGAGAAGCAGGCTCCATGCCAGGAGCCCGATGCGGGACTCGATTCCGGGACTCCAGGATCGCTCCCTGGGCCAAAGGCAGGCGCTAAACCGCTAAGCCACCTAGGGATCCCCCTGACTTTGCATTTCTAGTACTCTTTGTTGGTGGTTGCTCTGGTCCATATACTGTGCTCCACTTCAATCTTGTCTTTTTTTTTTTTATTGTTGATAATGTGTTCATGAAGGAGTGTATATATATATATATACATATCCCCTTATATTATATATATATAATATATATATAATATTATATATATATAATATCCCCTTAATATTATTTCTTTCATATTTTGAACTCCGGAATCTGTTCTTTCATAAATTATTTGTATTACCCTCAAATTCTATTAGAATGCCTTCTTATTTTTATCTATCTAGCCATCTATCTATCTTTAGTGAAGTATAATTAACATATAGTGTTGTATTAGTTTCAGGTGTACAGTATAATGATTCAACAATTCTGTACATTACTCAGAGCTCATCACAATAAGTACACTCTTAATCCATCCTCCTCCCCACCTTCCCTCTGGTAACCACCAGTTTGTTCTCTGTATATAGGAGTCTGGTTTTTTGTTTGTCTCTTTTTTTTCTTTGTTTGTTCATTTGTTTTGTTTCTTAAATTCCACATATCACTGAAATCATATGGCATTTGTCTTTCTCTGACTTATTTTACTTAGCATTATACCCTCTAAATCCATCCACGTTGTTACAAATGGCAAGATTTCAGTCTTTTTATGGCTGAGTAATATTTTATTATATACACACACACATATACATATATGTACACACACCATATGCGTGTATATATACACACATACACACAGTAATCTTTTTTACCCATTCATCTACTGTTGGTCACTTGGGTTGCTTCCATATCTTGGCTATTGTAAATAATGCTGCAGTAGGGGTGCATATATGGTTTCGAATTAGTGCTTTTGTTTCCTTTGGGTAAATACTCAGTAGTGGAATTACTGGATAATATAGTAATTCTATTTTTAATTTTTTGAGAATGCCTTCTTTGTTTTCCTTCTTATGATCAAGATGTCCCCATTACTCTTCTTCCTGTTCGGTGCATGAACATTGTGCTTATTTTAGTCCATATCATTGTTCAGAATGCAACTAATCGTATATATGAACGGTTTGTTGTTTACTCTTTTATGCTCTGCATCTCTGGGCTCGAGATCTGGGCCCAGTGGGAGATATCCACCAACTTGGTCGTCTGTTAATATTACAGCTTCTCCAAGCAGTCAGATTATTCTCAACTTGTCTATCATCCTGTCCCAAGCTTAACTAAAAGAGCTTTTTTGTTGTCTTTAGCATGGTCTCAAATTTTCAACTCAATCTAAGCTTTGACTATTGTGATGTTATTCTTATAAATAAATGCTACTATTTTTGTGTCTGCAGAGTAGAATAAAGAAGGCAATTCATGGGCCTGTCTACTGCACTCTGACATTCAACAAATATAAACATCTAATGAGGTACTTTCCTTCATAAATAAATGGTAGCATTATCTTTAGGGCTTAGAACCATAACTTCATACTTTCTGTGGTATTTTATAGGGAAATGGTTAAGAATGTGGCTAGTTCTGGTTAGACTCGAGCTCAAGTCCTCACTGTTTTATAATCTGTGGAACAAAGATGATAACAACTGTAATTTATTCTTGGGTTTTTGTTAAAATCAAATGCTGTAACTTCTGTAAAGTGCTAGTACAGTGTCTGACACATAGTAAGCTCACAATATATTGTTGTTTTTAAAATTTATGATTACTTACCAGTGTAAGCATGCTGTCTGCATTTGTAGGGATTTCTATAGGATAGAAAACTCTTTGTGGCTCCTCATGCAAGTGGTTAAGGTTGGGAGAATGCCTTTTTGAGAAAATAGAGATGGTCCTACCTTTTCCTTCATCAGGAAAGCATTTAGTATCTAAATCAATAACATATATGGTGCTTTTGCCTGGGCTTTTGACTCAAAGTAGCTTGGATTCAATTAACGAGAATTTAATCTTTATTAAGTAGTCTGTAGGACCGTATCTTTTACTCATCATTTTGTTCCTATTCAGGCAAAATGACTTTAGTGTGCTGAGCCTCAAGCACCTGTGCTATTGCAGCTTTTCAGGACCATGCTTTGGCTCTGTGTATATACAAAATAACTAGGATATTTATATGAGAAAATACTGACCCCAAATGCCTGTATCTTCTAAACAAAAATATTTATCAGGAAGAGCATTATAGGGACTGGAATAAAGAGTAAATCAGATATTTCAATTATGTAGTGAATCATATGGGCTACAAAATCTCTCAAGAGTATGATAATTTCTAAAGTGTGGGGAATGACATATACGCTGAATACCTGCCCACTATTTCATATTTTCTGCAAGTAATCCCACCAGCAAAATCAAGTTGTGTCTGCACATTATCTGTTGAAATTCCCACTGCTCCTTGCACATACTGTGCTTCATTTCAACAAAAGTAATGTATGAAACCATTCATTATTTTATTCATTCTCTGTCAAGATGATAGTGGAATGATGTCCATAGTATGTTCATGTATGAAAGGGCATAAGTTTTCTTAAAAAGTATATGTGCATGACATGTGTGTGTATACAAGCATATGCATCTGTGGAAATGGCACATGTTAGGAAGAGTATGCGCTAACTAATTACCTCTAGTGGATAAAGTTTTGATGAAACAGTGAGACAGTTTGCTCCTTTTATTGTGTAATTTTGAAAAACCAATCACATGTGTCCAGTTACATTTCTAGAAGTATAAGTACCATGTAGAGAACGGGAGACAAGAGACAAGAACGACAGCTGGTAGAGCAAGAAGGGCATCCCAACAAGAGGCCATGTTAGCTTGCACCAGAGGGAAATGGAAGTGAAAATGGCAACAAAGAAGAGACTAGGGATGCATTTTGGAGGTAGAGACAAGAGGACTTCCTGATGGAAAGGGTACAGGCAGAGAGGGACAGAGTGGAATAAAGAGGAATCCTGGTTTTTTGGCGTGAGAACCTGGGCAGTTGGTGTTGCTACTCACTGTAGTCAGTCAGGTTACGGGGGTAACTTGTGGGCTTCCAAGGTGGCTACAGCCCATCATCTGCTTGTCCATGCTTGAGGATTGCCTGCCTACTTGCTGTACTCCAGGCCAGGATTCTAAGCATTGGAGATTCAGGAGTAGCCAGCTGAAGTTTGAGCCTCATGAAGCTTCATGGAGGGGAAGGGGGGGACGGGTAGTTAGATAAGAAATAAACAAGGAAATATTCACTACACTGCACTGCACATTTCATATGGTCCTTAGACATATGGAAGCAAGTCACATACTAGAGGGTAAGACCATGTCCAGGCCCATGTGCCCTCCTGAGAGGTTTGGACTACACATCTGAGGTAATGAGGAACCAGGAAAGGATTTTTGGCCAAGGATCCTTTGGTCAAAATGAAGATATAGATGAGTGAATTGAAAAGTAAGTGACTTGCATTCTGGGTTGATTGTGGCATCTTGAGGTACAATCTTTATTTGCTAACTAGACACTGAGTGAGTCGCGTAATTTCTGAGCCAGAATCTCTTCTGAACGTCTAAGAGTTACTTTAAGGCACGACGTATAAATAATGCCAATGTATCATTTTTATTAATTACTCTCAACAAACTTATACATGGGCAAGAGTCCTCATTTATCATCCAAATACCACTTGCTTGCTTTGATCCATTTCCTAAGAATTCTGAAGAATCATTCCTAGCATAACTTTTCAGTTACTCATGCTGCGTATTCCAGGTGTATTTATCTTTTCTGCCTCATAGATTTAGAATGTTGAGGAGAATGGGGAAAATGAACAGGATGCTTTGAGATGGAGATTTGCTGCCTTAGGGCAGCAAGAAACAAGCAAAGGACAAACCTTCAGCAACAATCTTTTCTCAGGGGCTAGAAGACACTCTCAGATGCCTTTGCAAAAGTTCCTACCCTGCTTCCTTACCAAAAGTATAGATTTGGGGGGGAAGGCTATGGATGGGCCCCTCAGGGTTTGAACCACAGCTTGCATCCCTGAGCCCATTGCCCTTTGCCAGTAGATGGGTTCTGGAATAGTCGTGGGACTCCCAGCTGGCCAATGGACATGTTGGGAAGTCTGCTGATAGGTTTCTGAGAGTGGTCGTTCCTGCTTTCTTTCCTGCTTCTGGACATTGTTGAGTAAGGAAGTAATTCTTGAAGCTTTGACAGTACTTGGGACCATGAGGGGAAAGCCAGGGCAGTCAGAGGGAAACCAACCCAGAGCCCTGACTTTGTGGAGTTGCTGGATTGATCAATACTGGACATTTTTATCTCCAATTTCTTGTTAGGTGCGTTAACAATAACCTTTTAGAGGGACTTTATACCATTATTTTGTTTTGTTGCTGTTGTTGCTGCTGTTGTGTGTTTACAACAGAAAAATATCCCGATACATGGGACAAAATTACCCCGATCTAGCCCTACCAGAACTCTTGCATCTGCAGTGGGTAGTGACAGGATTTTAAAAGTTGCCAAGATCCTTATAATTCTTTGAAAAGCTCAAGGACTTCATGCATAGTTTTTCATATAGTTGGAGACTGTTTTTAGGTGCATTTGGATTCATGATGATCGGTCTTCCTGGGAGAGTTGTGGGGCATGTCTCTGCCTGTCTTACAGTTTCTCATCCTAATTTTATCTAATGCCAGTACAAATATTTCAGTTCTTGCTCATTTATTTTTAATATGGTTCTTGCAGCACAGAAACGTATACCTGCGTCTTGTTTTTGTTTTTCCAATCCAACTAAGTAGTGTCATTTGATGGATGAGTTCAGTTTGTTGACGTTCATCATGATCCTTGATAAGTCCACACTTATTTGTGCCGTCTTGTTTCGTGCCTTTCATTTATACTTTCCCCCCTTGCCTCTGTTCTTTCCCTCCTCATTGTGACTAAGGAAATATGTTCACTTTGCACCAGCTGTTCCTGGTATTTCGACTTTCAGTAGTTATCTTCCAATTTTTACCGCAAACTTTTCACTTTATGTTCTCATGAAACACTAGATAAGTCAGTATCTGTGGTTTTCCCCCCGACGAGAACCAAGTATTTTAGCAACTCAAATACTTTTTCAAATTCTTCCCTCTTGTCTACATTTTGGATAAATCCAAAATTGAGTCACATTCATATGGCTGTTATATTCTTGGTGAATAATTAGTTAAATCACTGTTGTGCTTTGCCTGTGATTGCTTCTTGCAGTTGACTTTTTTTTTTTTTTTTTTTCTAAATTTCATCCTTTGGTATTACTTTCAGGAAGAGTCCATTGGTAGTATTCTGTTTTAGTTTTTGAATGACTGAAAATGGCTTTATTTCATTCTTACTCCTCAGTAACCTTTTAGTGAAATGTAGAAATCTCTGGGGAATATGTTCTTCTCCCTCTCCCCCTCCTCCCTCCCCCTTCCCCCCTTCTCTTCCCTCTTCTCACCCTCCCAGTCCTCCTTTTCCCCTCCCCTTTCTCCCTCTCTCAATCCTCTTTCTCACCCTCCCGCCTTCTTCCCCCTCCTTCTCCTCTTCCCCTCCTTCTCCTCCTCTCCCTTCTCCCCTTCTTCCCCCACCCTGCCCAGGCCACCCTCTCCCCTCCTTCTTCCCCCTCCTTCTTCCCTTTCCTTTTCCTCTTTTCCCCCTCCTAGTCCTCTTTCTATCCCTCCCCCTCCTCCTCTCCCCAGTCCTCCTTCTCTCCTCCTTCTCTCCCTCCTCTTTCTCCCCTTCTCCTTCTTCTTTTTCTCCTTCCCCCTTCTCCTCCTCTCCTTTCCCCCTCCCTTTCTCTGTCTCTCAATTCTCCTTCTCCCCAGCCCCAGCTCTCCCTCCCAGTCCTTCTTCCCCCACCCCTTTTCCTCCTCCCCTTCCCTCTTCCTCTTTTCCCCCTCCTAGTCCTCCATCTATCTCCTCTCCTTCCCTTCCCTGTCTTCCTTCTCCCTCTCCTACTCCTCCCCCTTTACCACCTCTTCCTGCCCCCTTCCTCTTCCTCTCCTTTCTTCCTCTCTCCCTCCCCCACTCATCCTCTCTCCCTTTCTCCTCCTCCTTCTTCTCAGCACTTTGAAGACATTACCTCCTAGGCTTTGGGCCTCACCTCTTGCCCGTACGAAACCTGCTGTCTCCATAAATGCTATTTCTCATGGACAGTCTCTCCTCTCTGTGAGGTTTTAATATTTTCTTTTTATATTTGAGGTTATGTAATTTCACCAAGATCAGTTTAATTGTAGGCATTCCTGACAACAGTGCATTCTTTCTGGGGGAGATTCGTGTCCTTTCTTTCATTCTGGTAAATTCTAAGCTGTTTTGTCTTTCACTAAATCCTGAGCCACTGCTGATTCTTTTATGACCTACTGTGGAATTCCTCTCAGGGTGAAATCTCTCAAGGCTGCACTTCACCAGCACCCCAATTGCCCACCTTCCCAGAACCTCTCTTTCTTCCTTCTTCCACGCATCCTTCACCTCCTACAGATTCTGTCCTAGAACAACCCTCTCTGTGTGTCACATGCACATGCACCAGCTCTGCTTCGAAGACCCATTGGTTAAGTAACCTGCCCAGAGTCTGGTGCTGTTATAATAGTAGAGCATCCTTTCAACCCCTGCACTGTAGAACCTGCAGGAAAGCATCTGAGAGAGTGAGACAGGTGGACAGGGCTCACGAATGACCCTGCCACAGGTGTGCAGGTCATGTGGGGTCACCCCACAGCCAGCTTCTGGGGCTCCCAGGGCCCTCCATTCTCTCTGCTGCTGGAGCATGATGGGCTTGGGGCCTTGGCTGGCCTGCACAGCTGGTTCCTTTCCAGGGCCCCTTCTACTTCTGTGCTGGAATGTTCCAGTCTTCAAGAAAGGTTGAACTGCATCTACTCTGTCCTTCTTGGGGGTGGGAGTGGAGCGTGGGAGTCTGGTCTTCCTCCATCTTCTTTTCAATCCCTCCTCTGGCACAAATACTCTGCCCTCTTTTCTCTAAGGCCTTCTCTTTTTGCTTCTTAATAGCCTTTTCTTCTCTTGAAAGCCTTCCTCTTGCATATCAAAAACTTTGGCTCTCAAAAGTATTGTTTCTGATCTGGGATCAAGAGCTTATTTTGGAAGCTAAAAAACTGAACACTATTTCTTTTTCTCTGTGTTTCAACTGTCCCCCTTTGCCTTCAGGTTCTGTGGGAGCTGTACAAGGAAAAGAAGAGAAGAAAAACACAGGCATTTGTATTTCAAGATGCTTTCCTGGCATGGCACTTAAAATAGAGCCTGGACTACAGCACATATGCAATATACGTTGTTAGTCATCTTATTTATTACCTTCTTAATCATTTTTAAGTATACAGTTCAGCGGTGTCATATACAATTGATATTGTTGTGTAACCAATCTCTGGGACTTTTTCATCTTGCAAAACTGAAGTGTTGCCCATTAACCAACAACTCCCAGCCCTTAGCATTCGATTTCCAATCTCTGTGATGTTGACTACCCCTAAGTAGTCAAATGGTCACAGTGTTTGTCTTTTAGTGACTGGCTTATTTCACTGAGCATAATGTCCTTGAGTTTTGTCCATGTTGTAGCATGTGTCAGAGATCCTTTCCTTTATAAGGCTGAATAGTATTCGTGTGTGTGTGTGTGTGTGTGCTCACTCACGTGTGTGCCACATTTTTTCTTTATTCATCCATCCTTTGATGGGCTCTTGTATTCCTTCCACCTTGTGCAAATATCTCTTCAAGACTGTGCTTTCAGGGACACCTGGGGGGCTCAGTAGTTGAGCGACTGCCTTTGGCTCAGGGCGTGATCCCGGGGTCCTGGGATCGAGTTCCACATCAGGCTCCCCATGAGGAGCCTGCTTCTCCCTCTGCCTGTGTCTCTGCCTCTGTGTGTGTGTGTCTCTCATGAATAAATAAATAATATCTTTAAAAAAGAGAGAGACTATGCTTTCAATTCTTTGGGATATATACTCATAACAGGGCGGCTGGATCATTTGGTGATTATGTATTTAATTATTTGAGGCACTGCCCTTCCATATCATAACCTGTTTCCACAGGAGTTGCAACATTTTACATTCTCACCAACAGTACACAAGGGTTCCAAGTTCTTCACATCCTTGCCAACACTTGTTATTTTCTGGGTTTCTTTTTTGGTTGTTTTTTTTGTTTTGTTTTTATTATTTTTAATAGTAGCCATCCTAAAGGCTAAGAAGTGATATAGTATTGTGGTTTTGATTTTCATTTTCCTAGTGATGTGATGTTGAGAATTTTGTCAGACTTTTTAAAAAAATATTTTATTTATTTATTCATGAGAAACACACAGAGAGAGACAGAGACACAGGCAGAGGGAGAAGCAGGCTCCCTTTGGGGAGCCTGGAACTTGATCTCGGGACCACAGGATCACACCCTGAGCTAAAAGCAGATGATCAACCACTGAGCCACATGGGCACCCTGACAGTTTTGTCATATTCTTATTGGTCATTTGCCTCTTGCATTTTTGTAACACCTTCTGTGTTCATTTTAGAGCTAAAACATATAGGTGTCCAGTAAACTTCCGTAAAGAGTTCTCCAATCGGGATCCCTGGGTGGCGCAGCGGTTTAGCGCCTGCCTTTGGCCCAGGGTGCGATCCTGGAGACCCGGGATCGAATCCCACGTTGGGCTCCCAGTGCAAGGAGCCTGCTTCTTCCTCTGCCTGTGTCTCTGCTTCTCTCTGTGTCTCTCATGAATAAATAAACAACATCTTTAAAAAAAAAAAAAAAAAAGAGTTCTCCAATCGTTTTAGGTTCTCCATTGGCCTCTAGGCTTCTGACCTTTTCAAACTACTTAATCTATCTTATTCTGCCCAAGATTTACCACCCATGGGATTCTGGTTTTTAGATCTTCCATGCTGAGAAAGTTGGAGACTAAGAGCTTGTGTTAGATTGAATAGTTGCTTCTCTGAGCTGGGATGCTGTGTGGGAGTAGGCAAAGCTAGGTAAGTGTGGCTGTTTTGTGAAAGAAAAGGGTAAGGGGTGGGCCTGGGAGCATGGGAAGACCTAAAGCATCATGTCCAGGGAAGCAGTTGCAAAGCAAAAATTGGGTCCAAGGCCAAGTGCCCACAATATGGAGGTGGTAAGGCAGTCAGAGGGCTTTGGGAGGCAGAGAGCAGCAGTGCCTATTCGTGGATATGGAAGTGTGAAGGGTACTACACAGTGTTGCCTCTGCTCGGTCTGTGGTTCACATGTGAAGACCCCACCTTCTACCCTGTTCCACTGAAGGGCTCCATGGGAGGATTTTCATGGGAGAGGAAGGAGGAAGCCAGCTGTAGAACGAATGGGATATACTTTGAGAAGCATCCCCAAAACAAAATGTAAAAGGCTCTCATTCTTATGGCAAACATAAATTAGTCACTTGACGGCTTTGGTGTTTTACAATTAGGAATTGATAAGCACGTTGGGGTGAGATCTGTACTTTGCGACCTTCATGTTATGTCAGTATAGATGGTTTATTTTATTCTCTCTTCCCTTAGAATTCATTTTGGTAATTACTTACAAATTGTCTTTCCTTCTGAGAATGTGGACAACTTTTATACGTATAAGGTAATGGAAGAGCTGCACAAGGCTGTTATGATTATTGTTATGCAGAAATCTGCAGTGTTGAGTTGTGGCTTTCCAGCCAAACCCCTGTTCAGTGAATCCCCAGGATTTCCTTTCTACAATGTTTCGAAGAGGCTATTTAGTCCATTACCTTCTATCGACAACATTGCATCCACCTGCTGTACAGATTACTTTCAATGCATTAATTTTATCGGAACAATTTTAATTTAAGTATGTTCAGGCTTTTTGTTTTTGTTTCTGCTTTGGTTTTTGTTTTGAATCGATGCAGCTTACATGAACCTCTATGAGCAGGGGTGAATTTAGTTACTCATCATTTGAAGGCATTGCTCCATATTTAGATAATCCTGTTAATGATTCTGGTAAATAATCACCAAAGAAAATTGTGCCATTGTGTAGCTTGCTAACATCAAGACAAAAAATTTGGTATTAGCCCCCAACCCCACTTTGCTTGTTAAATCATCAAAAATGGGACATAAATACCCAGTTGCTGGTAAGGGTGGCATAAGGTGGGAACTGTTAGGCATGGCAATTGGCAGTGTTAATCTGCAAAGAACCAGTTTGGGAAATCAATTGGCAATGTGAACTGACCCTGCAGCCTGCCTCGGGGAGCATGTTTCCACCACATTAACAGTGAGATTTTAGGAAAGTGCTTACCTTCTCTAAAGCTGAATTATCTCTTCTACAAAGTGAAGATGGTAAGAATATCTGATTTAGAAGTGTGTGTATGGGTATTTTTTTAGATTTTATTTATTTATTTGAGAGAGAAAGAATGAGCAGGGGAGGGGTAGAAGCAGGGGTGAAGCTGACTCTCTGCTGAGCAGGAAGCCTGACTCAAGACTCCATTCCAGGAACTTGGGATCATGACCCGAGCTCAAGGCAGATGCTTAACTGACTGAGCTACCTAAGTGCCCCTAGAGGTGTTGTTGTTAGGATTCAACGAAAATAATAATTGCTCAGTCTAAGTAATGAATCTAAAAGAATGAAAAGGTCGCATATACAAAGGTGTTTATTTTGCAATCACTTATAATTTAAAACTTTGAAAGTCACTTCAGTGTCTGTCAGTAAGAGATCCATGAGGCATATTACCGAATAGCCGTTTGGTGAAATGTTTTGCAGCTGTTAAATGAACACTTGTGAAGATCCTGCAGCAAAATAGAATGAACAGAAGTTCCAAATAGCATAAATTAAAAACATAAAAAACCCCAAATTTATTAATAGCATGATTAAAACATAAAATGGAAGTATGAAAGAAATAAGGAAGAGGATCCCCACCGTGGCAATGGGTAGTTGAGTTTTACATCTTTTCTCTTGTTAAGTTTTTCTATTCTGTTATGATATTGCTTTTATAATTAAAATGCAGTAGCTTTATTAATTACCCGTAGTTTTCCTATTTATGAAAAAATCGTTACTTTAAAAAACCTAGCTAATTCAGAAAACCATGAATAATAAAATGAAAATTACCCTTAATCCTGCCGTATTTTAATTTGCACTGCTGTACTTTTTTCAAAATTAGTCTTGCTTAGCTTCTGGTTTACCCCTTGGCCTGCTTCTCAGGCAGTGGCTTTTGCATCTCCTCCTTGTCTTTGATCTTTCCAGATGAGCCTCTTCTCCCTCTTCCAGGAGCCGTGCATGCCTGCTTTATTGAGAACACCAGGAAGCCCTTTTTTTGAAATGTTCTTGTGTCTCCTGTCAAAAATAATTTTGAGAGGTGAACCGTGGCCGCAAAACTTCCAGGTAATGCTTTTCTCTCTGCAGTGCCGGGCGTAGCCCCCTTGGCCCCCACCCCCCCACCCCTGCCACCCCCACGCTGCGTGATAGTGGGGCTGTTTTCCCTCTAATCACCCTTTAATCACGCAAGACCCACCCAGACCCTTGGTTCCGGGCACTTGCACTGAGTGCATGAAGACTTCTCCCAGCTGGAAAGCAGGCGGGGAAGCCAATGCACTCTGTTCCCTTCCAACAGGCCTTTATTCTTCTGGATTCAAGCTGAGTATTCACCTGTTCTTGCCCGGTTCTCTCAGAAGTGGGAAACCTTTATGTTTTATGTGAACAGAAGTTCCTTCCACAGACACAAACATGTGAAGCGCTCAGTCCAGGGCACACACTCCCTGGGCTCTTCCGATCTTGCTCCACCTGTCGTGTTTGATGTGAGAGGAACGACCTACCTGCAGATAAGATTGACTCTTCTGTTTCTTGGCTTGGGCATAGGACAGAGACGAGTCCAACTGAACAGGGTAGGGTTTTGTATATGGCTGTCATTTACATTATCAGAGAATCAATTGTAGGACTGGGCGGCTCTCTTGCTTGGTACCACAGCCAACGACAATAACGCCGCTTCTAAACAGACAGGGTGCTCTGTCCATGAAACACACGTTTTTCTCCTATGAGCTGGAACCTCTGGACAAATATAGAAAAAGAGGCGCCTGGGTGGCTTGGTTGGGCGTCTGCCTTCAGCTCAGTTCATGATCCCAGGGTCTTGAGATCAGCTCCCTGAGTTGGGCTCCCTGCTCTATGGGGAATCTCTCCCACTGCTGTTCCCCTGCTTCTGCTCTCTCTGTTGGATGAATAAATTAAATCATTAAAAGAAAAAATAAAATCATTAAAAGATATAGAAAAAGAATGCTGATGGGGGTGCTGCTGAATGGATTTGGTAAGCAAAAATATTTGTGTTATAAATCGGTATCTTGGCAGAGATGGCTAAATGGATTTTCTTCTTCTTTTTTCCATCATTTGCAGACCATGGATGTCCCAGTTAGCAGTAGATAGTGGAGGAGTTTGAAACTTCTTCCTACCTATTTTGTGAAAGGCGACCTTAGAGTTCAAAGGGTAAAGCATGTAGAAACCAGTTCTGTTTCTCAATACAACTGCATATGCTTGGTAGTAATTTAGCAATACTGCCAAGAATTTTTCAAAATTTTGCCTATGATCCTTGGTTTTCAGAGATGCTATAATTTTTTTTCTAGTCCTTCTAATAGGACTGTGGATGAAGATGCTAAAAAAAAGCCTGTTCGAAAGGAATGTTACCCCTTTCGATTTAAGTACTTTGTTAAATATACTTTGCAAAAAAGCGATAGCGTCTGGCCTTTTCTAACATATCACTACAAGTCCCCAAATGGTGCAAAAATACACAGATATTTCTCAAAAAAAGAAATTACTGGGCTATTTTTAAGTTTATAGAGCATAATTCCATAATATAAAACTGACAGAAGCTAATAATTTCTCCTATAAAGTAAATAATAAGCAATTCCTATACGCGTTGAGCAAGTTTACTCGTGTAGTTTATCCCTCTCTGATTCTTTGTCATCCCCAAATTGTTTTCTACTACAATACGATGGGGGGGTAATACAGCCAAGGTATTGCTGCAGAATCCGAGAAATTTTGAAACCGCAAGAACAGCGGAGATGGGTTTGACAATGAGGATCCCATCCCCTTGTGGGAACATGACATTCCTGCTTGTGAAATTGAAGGAAGGAGAGAAGACACCCATTCACCCCTCGCTTCCCCACTCTGTGACTCAGAGCCCGGGTTTGTCCCAACCAGAAAGCTAAGTGGTCATCACTTTACTGTATAGTTGCCCTTCTCTATAACTTCTTGATCTCGAAGGGACCAGAGGGCAGTGGGGCCAGGGAGATGAATTGTACACAGTGAATCCTGGGAATGTGCTGGAAGCTCTGCCCATGAAACAGGCATGAAACAGGTATGAAAAGTGGATTAGAACACCCCCAAGGTGGACTATCCAGGGAAAATCTTCAAAGCGGCGTAGATGCGGCAGTTAAGGTCATAACGAAAGAGAAACGTGTGTTGGTTTGTTTATAATATCCATGAAAAGAAGTAAGACTGAGGGACAGGACCTAGGCTGGGTGTAGGCATTGCAGCCGAGGGAGAGGAAGCCTGCCTTGCATCTGGAAGGGAGAGAGAAGTTCGAATAGGCCTCCATGGTGAGGGTGGGGAGGAAGCTGAGCTGGGTGGTGGGCACCACGGTGCATTCTGGGGAATGTAAATTCCTCATGTCAGTGGAGAACCTTGGGCTGATACAAATGATCCAGAGGTAAATTCTCCTCTGCTGGTTCAGATTACCAGCCAGGAGAGTCAGGAGACTCTGTTTGTATAACAGAGCCACACATGTCTGTTGACAGCTTGTTTGTGAGGCTCTTGAGCAACGAAGTTTTGGACAAGGCTCCATGTGTGCCACTACCTTAGTTATCTGGACTCTGCATAGAATGATGCATTCTGGAGGGTGGTATGGTTTTGGTAGTTTAGAGGACCCCTTTCTTCTCCCAACCTTGGCTGTATCACCTCCCATCGTATTGTAGTAGAAAATAATTTGGGGATGACAAAGAATCAGAGAGGGATAAACTACACAAGTAAACTTGCTGGAAGCATATAGGAATTGCTTATTATTTACTTTACAGGAGAAATTATTAGCTTCTATCAGTTTTATATTATGGAATTATGCTCTATAAACTTAAAAAGTAGCCCAGTAATTTCATTACGGTTACCTTAATAGTATAAACAGCACAAATGCACAGGCATTGTGCAAAACAAAATGTAGGAGGATTTTTTTCTATATGTTTTAGTAATGGAGAATGAGTCATGTTTGAAATACAATACATGCATGTGGTGAAGCCCAGTAATTGGAAGTTTTATGTCAGAAATGTTGTTGATGCAACTGTGTCTCGCCATGCGGTAGGACTAACCAAACAACCCACAACACAATGAAATAATAACAGAGGTTAAGGAGTAATTTATATTTAAAAAAGTGAAAACAACAGCAATTAAGAAATGCAACTGACTCAAGAGAGCAAAACTGACAAACTACTAGCAGAGTGGAACTCCCTACCTCCAACTGGACCTTTGGAATCTACATGTGAATGCACAGTAGGACCTTTGCAGGTCAGAGAGCCTCCTGTGACCGCCATCTATCTATTCAGAAGAATACTGATTGAGAATCCTCAGAAAACTCAAGGAATTGCTCAATTTAGTCTATGAACAAACACTGAGTTTAATGATCTTTAGCATCTCAATTAGGGAGTTTTAACTACATAACTCCCAGTAGTAAGGATCTTTGGAATTGTGAGTTACCTACCCATCAGAACTCACAAAGCGACTTTTGGATGTGTTAGCAGGGGCCTCAAGTACCTATACTTCAGGAACTATTGAGCAGGATTATCCTGGGTGTAGGAGGGAAGGCAAAGGTCTTGTTTGAGGTTAGTAGGTTCACTTATTACCAACCTATAAGGCAGAGAGAACCTGACTCCTGGGGAATGCGATCTAGAGTGATGTAACACTCCCCCACCACATGTTGAGAATTGTTCTTTAAAGGACCAACATTTTAAAGAAGCCCTTCTAATGGAAATTGTTCCAAAGGTGTGTACATAATCATTTCTTTGCCTTTTAACTAGGGTATCCTCGTACCAATTAAGTTGTCTTCATCATTGTTATTAAAATCAGTTGTTGCAAAATGCTATCATAAAATAATACCCAGAGGGCTAAGAGGGAGATACTTGCACCTGAATTACGTAATCATAATCTGCTCCACAAATCCAGAGGTTTTAATAGTTTTTTCCCAGTCTTGTTTCTTATGGTCAGCTTGAAACTGCCCCCGTCTCAATTCTCCAGCCTCTCCAACCTTCTAACTTAATTACTACTTCCGATCAGAATCAAAAACTACTGTCATGTAAAGAACTATTATGTTTCAAAACACATTCTAAGTTTGTTTGGATTTTGTGGAACTCACAATTTAAAAAATCATGATTTAAGTGCATGGATTTGAAGGCAGTATTGGTTGTACTGAAAAATAGAACTTCTGTTTTTTTCTTAAGTGCTTTATCAGTTTTAGATTACCATTATTATTGATTTAAATAATGACAATACTTTACATTTTTATGATACCCTTCAGTTTGTTGACCCATCTTTTCTTTTCTTTTTTTTAAATTTTTTTTATTATTATTATTTTATTTATTTATGATAGTCACAGAGAGAGAGAGAGAGGCAGAGACACAGGCAGAGGGAGAAGCAGGCTCCATGCACCGGGAGCCCGACGTGGGATTCGATCCCGGGTCTCCAGGATCATGCCCTGGGCCAAAGGCAGGCGCCAAACCGCTACGCCACCCAGGGATCCCGACCCATCTTTTCTTAAGTAGGCCTCTCCAAAAATCCTAGTAGGATTAATCATACTCCATTCACACAGCTAACTGCTACTCATTGGTACTGGTCCATGTACCACGAACTGAGGAAACCAGAACTCTGAGAGTTTACATAATAGGGGAAAAGCAAATGCCTAGGGACTAACAAAGCTGGATCTGATTCTAGGGCTCTCTATTCAGGATCTTTCCCTTATAATATGGGGGTAAAGGGCAACTGCATTATTTAATCATCTGTATTATTTTCTGAATTAGATATTTTTGTTTACAGAGTAATTAAGGCACACAGGGCTCAGAGCCTTGACCATTTGTAAAATCAGAGCCAAGATGATCAATCCATGAGGCTCTAAATGGGATATGATCCTTTGGCCAGGATGATATCACTGTACAGCACTTGTCTCTCACATACAACATTTTAAAAATCTGTGCTATTTTTAGCTCTGAAAACCTCAAATAGGCAGAAACATCCCTTCCCCATCACTTTTCTTGAAGGCATTGGAAGTCTTTTATCTAATGAGGTAGGTAAGTGGCTCCTTCCTAATGTGCAAAACCCAAAGGCCTCCATGACCTTTTCATCTCCTGTTCTCTGCAATGTGGATCCTCCCTGAATCTATCTTCCCTGCTGTGCTTCCCCAGATATAGATCTTTTTAGAAGGCCTTACGTTTCCAAGTATTGCCAACTCTTCTCCTGGAAAATAATCTTCCTTTACAGAAATATATGCCCAGGTCCTTGCCCAAATACGACTGTGCCAAAAGTAAGGAATAAAGAAGAGTCTACAACATGTCCTTTCCTGCAGTGATAGAAGTGGAGAATTCTGGCTAAAAAGAAAAAGAATAAAAAAAATTCAGTTTGATTTTTGGAAAGGTAGAGCTGGATTCTTTAGAAGAGGTGTCCTTCCCATTGGCTGCACCTGAGGGACCTAGCTTCTCGGCCTTCCAAAGGGCCGAGCCATAATTGCTGATATAATTGCTCAGTCTGCTCTGAGAAGATGGGCAGAGTTGGACCAGGCAGAGAGGGGCCCTAACTGAGGACACATTTGTCTGGTTCACCCCCGTGGAACGTAGTAGTGTCATAGTGAAAAGTGTAGTGTGCTTATTATGAGTTGCCAAAAAAAACGTAGATGGTATTGGATAAGGATATTTCTGGGAGGAGAGAAAGGAAGATCAGGACCAGACTTTGTGATTAGAAGAAAAAAATCAGAAATGTTGAGTTCCTATTCTCTTCTTTTGTACGTTGAACACTATTACGCTGAGTGAAATAAGTCAATCAGAGAAGGACAAACATTATATGGTCTCATTCATTTGGGGAATATAAATAATAGTCAAAGGGAATAGAAGGGAAGGGAGAAGAAATGGGTAGGAAATATCAGAAAGGGAGACAGAACATGGAAGACTCCTAACTCTGGGAAACGAACTAGGGGTGGTGGAAGGGGAGGAGGGCAGGGGGTGGGGGTGACTGGTTGGCGGGCACTGAGGGGGGCACTTGATGGGATGAGCACTGGGTGTTATTCTGTATGTTGGCAAATTGAACACCAATAAAAAATAAATTTATTATTAAAAAAATAAAAATAAAAGTACTAGAAATCTGAACAAATCCTGGGCTGTCTGAATTGGCACAAAACATGGGACTTGGATATAATCTGTCTTATGATTTAATTAAGAATTCACACCTTAATTTAATAGTTATAAACTATTTTTTAATGTAATAGTTGTCAGTCTGTTTTTTTTTTCCCCTGTACATCTATGTGCTAAATGTATTAGCTCATTTAATCCCCAGATGATGCAGTGAAGTATTAACTATTTCCCTCCACCCAAGTAGGTACAGAGCAGTTACAGAACTTGTGTGTGGTCTTCTGTAAGTGACAGCACAACATTCAACCAAGATGGCCAGATTTCTGAACCTCAGTTCTTGAGTACTGTGCTATTGTACCTTGCAACTACATAAGCTATCTCCAACCCAGAATTCTTGTTATTTCGAAACATTTCTTTCTGCTCTCTAGCTTTCCAGAAGGAGCCAATTTTCAAAGCTGTTATTATCAAACATTTATTTAAACTGGTCAAAGAAACTACCTTTCTGAAAATAATTCAGGCTTTTCAATTAGTCAGTGGAGAGAGATGTTCCGTGTGATTCCAGCAGAACTATACTAGATGAAAGCCAGCAGACACCGGGGACTGGGATAAGATCTTGGCACATCTCTGAGCTTCCCTGCTGAGGAACAGAGGAGCTTATCCCAACCACCGAGCCAGCGCCAGGGTGGCAATTCAGCCATGGTATCTCTTCACAGGCATGGTGGCCAGATTAATCTACTTAGGTGAGAATAATGATCAAAACTGAAAATTTAACGTTAACAAGTACTCCAACACATTATGCTAAGTGAGAAATCCAGCCACAAAAAGCCACATATCACATGAGGCTGTTTATATGATGTATCCAGAGAGATAGAAGCTAGATTAGAGGTGCCTGGGGACTCAGGGGTAGAGGACAGTGGGAAGTTATTACTTCACAGGTGCAGGGATTCCTTTCAGGGCATTGCAAATGTACTGGAACTAGACAGTGGATGGTCGTAGAACATTGTGAATGTACTAAAAGCCCCTGAATTGTACACTTTAAAGTATTTAAAATGGTACATTTTGTGTTGTGTGAATTTTACTTCAATTAAAAGTTTATTTATTTATTTTTTTCACGATCTTATTTATTTATCCATGAGAGACACACACACAGAGGCAGAGACACAGGCAGAGGGAGAAGCAGGCTCCATGCAGGGAGCCCGATGTGGGACTCTACACTAGGACTCCAGGATCATGCCCTGAGCCGAAGGCAGATGCTCAACCACTGAGTCACCCAGGGATCCCAAAAGAAAAGTTTAAATACTGCAGCACAAGGGAAAGAAACATCATCCTGAAATTCAGGGGGAAAACAAGTCTATGAAAATGACTTATTATAAGAACCAGGGAGAAAAGAAGCATAGTCAGTAGCTTCAACTGAGTATGAGAAGTTATGACCCCTTGAAGCAGGCAGGTGCGGAGAGATTTAATGAGCGGATTCTTTGTGGTTAAGGCAATGGAACAATATGAAAAGAAGTTATATGTGATATGGGAGGTTTGAAATGGGTTCTAAATTACGGAAGAGAATTTAAACCCTGTGGAAGGTGCTCAAAAGCTGGATTGACACTGTGGAGAAGTGAATCATTGATGTATGAGAAGAAGCTGAGGTGCTCTCTTGGAATGAAGAACAAGTAGAAGAAATGATGACAGTGTAAATAGAATGTGTGCTCAAAACAGCACACTCGGTGATCCAAAGCAATTGAGAAAGTCTTTGTGCTAAAACAAAGGTCTAAAAATAGAGCTAAAATATACAATATTACAGGTAATATCATTGAAGAGACCATTTTTATATACCTTGTGGTATATAAAATTTTTAAAATTATTTTTTGTCTTTTTCAAAGATTTTATTTATTTGAGAGAGAAACAGAGATAGCAAGAGTGAGCAGGAGAAGGGAGGAAAGGGAGAAGCAGGCTCCTTGCTGAGCAGGAAGCCCAATGTGGGGCTCGATCCCACGACCCTGGGATCATGAACCGAGCTGAAGGCAGACACCCAACCATCTGAGGTACCCAGGTGCTCCCCTTGTGGTTTTTTGAAGCAAAGAAAAAGAAAGCATCATATAGAGTGAGTAAATAGGATCAACTGGTTGCTTGCAAAGAAACAAAAATTGAGCTAGACGCATATTTCTCTGAAACATAGATTATTAGAAGATGTTGGAACAAATTCTATAGAACTTTAAGGAAACGTTATTATGAAACAAGTATATCTTTCCAACCAATTTATCATAAGTGTGAAGGCAACAGAGAGATCTTCTGAGATAAGGAAGAGCCCAGAGAATATAAATTTGTATCTTTCTTTTTAAAATTGCTTGAGTAAAATGGTACAGCCACTCTGGAACACAAGTTGGCAGTTTCTTATAAAACTAAACATGCAATTACTTATGACATAGTAATTGTATTCCCGGGATTCATCCCAGAGGAATGCAAACCTTTGTTCACACAAAAGATGAATGTTCATAGAATTTTGATTTGTAGTAGCCCCTGATGTCCTTCAGAAGATGAATGACATTCACTGTGGTACATCTATCCCATGGAATACTAGTCAACAATAAAAAGGAACAAAGTATTGATGTATGCAGCAACTCTCTAGAGAATTATTTTTTTAATGATTTATTTATTTATTCATTAGAGACACAAAGAAAGGCAGAGACACAGGCAGAGGGAGAAGCAGGCTCCACGTGGAGCCCGATGCGGGACTCGATCCCAGGACGCGGGGACCATGCCTTGAGCCGAAGGCAGATGCTCAACCACTGAGCCATCCGGGCATCCCTGATAAGTTCTTTATAGAATTTGTATCCTAGCCCTTTATCTGTTATTTGCAAATATCTTCTCCCATTCTATTGGTTGCATTTTAGTTTTGTTAGATTATTTCCTTCCCTGTGCAGAAGTGTTTATCTTGATGAGGTCCCAATAGTTCACTTTTGCTGTTGTTTCCCTTGCCTCCGGAGACATGTCTAGTAAGAAGTTGCTGGAGCTGAGGCCAAAGAGGTTGCTGCCTGTGTTCTCCTCTAGGCTTTGGGTGGTTTTCTGTCTTACATTTAGGTCTTTCATACACTTTGAATTAATTTTTGTGTATGGTGTAAGAAAGTGACCCAGTTTCATTCTTCTGCACGTCACTGTCCAGTTTTCCCAACACTATTTGGAAAAGACTGTCTCTTTTCCATTGGAGATTATTCCCTACTTCGTTGGAGACTAGTTGATCATACAGTTGTGGGTCCATTTCTGGGTTCCCCATTGTCTTTCATTGATCTGTGTGTCTGTTTTTATGCCAGCACCATGCTGTCTTGATGATCACAGCTTTGAAGTCTGGAATTGTGATGCTTCCCACTTTGCTTGTCTTTTTCAGCATTACTTTGGCTATTCGAGATCTTTTCTCGTTGCATATAAATTTTATAATTGTCCTAGCTCTGCAAAAACCCCTGGTGTTATCTTGATGGGATTATATAGAATGTATAGATTGCTTTGGGTAGTATCGACATTTTAACAATGCTTGTTCTTCCAATCCATAAGCATGGAATGTTTTCCCATTTCTTTGTGTCTTCTTCAATTTCTTTCATAAGTGTTCTGTAGTTTTCAGAGGACAGATATTTTATGTCTTCGGTAGGGTTTATTCCTAGCCTACCAAAAAGTTTTTGGTGCAATTGTAAATGGGATCGATTCCTTGATTTCTCTTTCTGCTGCTTTGTTGTTGGTATAGAGAAAGGCAACAGATTTCTGTACATTGATTTTATATGCTGTGATTTTGCTGAATTCATGTATCAGTTCTAGCAATTTTTTGGCGGAGTCTTTTGGGTTTTCTACATAGAGTATCATGCCATCTGTGAATAGTGAAAGTTTGACTTCTTCCTTTCTGATTTGGATGCCTTTTATTTCTTTTTGTTACCTGATGCTGAAGCTAGGAATTCCAGTACTATGTTAAATAACAATGATGAGAGTGGACATCCCTGTCTTGTCCATAATCATAGAAGAAAAGCTCTCCGTTTTACCCCATGGAGGATGATATTAGCTGTGGGTCTTCTGTATATGGCCTTTGTGATGTTGAAGTATGTTCCCTCCATCCCTATCTTGTTGAAGGCTTTTATCAACAACGGATGCTGTAGTTTGTCAAATGCTTTTTCTGCATCTATTGAGAGGATCGTATGCTTCTTATCCTTTCTTTTATTAAAACGGTGTATCACATTGATTGAATTGTGGATATTAAACCACCCCTGAGGTCCAGGAATAAATCCCACTTGATCATGGTGAATAATCCTTTTAATGTATTGTTGGATTTGATTAGCTGGTATCTTGTTGAGAATTTTGCACCTGTGTTCATCAGGTATATTGGTAATTGTAATTCTCCTTTTTGGTGAGGTCTTTGTCTGGTTTTGAAATCAAGGTAATGTGGCCTTATAGAACGAGTTTGGAAGTTTTCCTTCCATTTCTGTTTTTTTTTTTTTTTTTTTTTTTGGAACAGTTTGAGAAGAATAGGAATAATTCCTTTAGATGTTTCATAGAATTCCCCTGGGAAGCCAGGCCCCGGACTCTTATTTGTTGGGTGATTTTTGATTACTGATTCCCTTTCCTCGCTGGTTATGAGTCTGTTTATATTTTCTATTTCTTCCTGTTTCAGTTTTAGTAGTTTATATGTTTCTGGGAATTTTTCCATTTCTTCCAGATTGCCCAATTTGATGGCATATAATTGCTCATAATATTCTCTTATAATTGCTTGTATATCTGCAATATTGTTTGTGGTATTTCCTCTTTCAATTATGATTTTATTTATTTGGGTCCTTTCTCTTTTCTTTTTGATAGGTCTGGCTAGGGTTTTATCAATTTTGTTAATTCTTTCAAAGAATCAGCTCCTAGTTCCATTGATCTGTTCTACTGTGGGTTTTTTTTTTTTTTCTATTACATTTATTTCTGCTCTAATTTTTATTATTTCCCTTCTTCTGCTGGTTTTAGGCTTTATTTGCTGCTCTTTTTGCTGGGTCCTTTAGGTGTAAGGCTAAGTTGTATATTTGAGTCTTTTCTTGCTTCTTGAGGAAGCCCTGTATCGCTATATACTTCCATCTTAAGACTGCCTTTGCTGCATCCCAAAGATCTTGACCTCTTATGTTTTCATTTTCATTTGCTTCCATGAATTTTTAAAGTTCTTCTTTAATTTCCTGGTAAACTCATTCTACTTCAAGTTTCTTACTAACTGATTTATATATTTGGCTGCTCCCAAATTGGGGGCATAAATATTTGTAATTGTTAGATTTTGTTAGGTAGACACCTTTATTATGATGCAGTGTCCTTCTTCATCTCTTATGACAGTCTTTATTTTTTAAAAAAGATTTTATTTATTTATTCATGAGGGACAGAGAGAGAAGGAGATAGAGGCAGAGACATAGAGAGGCAGAGGGAGAAGCTGGCTCCATGCGGGGAGCCTGATGCAGGACTTGATCCTGGGTCTCCAGGATCACACCCTCGGCTGAAGGCATGTGCTAAACCACTGAGCCACCCAGGAATCCCCTCTTATGACAGTCTTTGGTTTAAAACCTAGTTTGTCTGATATAAATATGGCTACTCCGGCTTTCTTTTGATGCCCATTAGAGTGTTAGATTATTCTCCACCCCCTCACTTTGAATCTGGAGGTGTCTTTAAGTCTAAAATGAGTCTTGTAAGCAGAGTATCAATGGATTTTGTTTTTTAATCCATCTTGATACCCTATGTCTTTTGATTGCAGCATTGAGTCCATTTAAATTCAGAGTAATTATTGAAAGATAAGAATTTAGTGCCTAGTATTACTTGTAAAGTCACTGTTCCTGTAGATTGCCTCTGTTCCTTTCTGATCTGTTGCTTTTGGTCTCTTTTCCACTCAAGGGGGTCCCCTTTAGTATTTTCTTGCAGAGCTGGTTTAGTGGTCATGACTTCCTTTAGTTTTTGTTTGTCCTGGAAACACTTTACCTCTCCTTCTATTCTGAATGACAGCCATACTGGATAAAATATTCTTGGCTGCATGGTTTTCCCATTTAGCACATTGAATATATCATGACAGTTCTTCCTGGCCTGCCAAGTTTCTGTGGACAGGTCAGCTGCTAACTTTATGTGTCTACCCTTGTGAGTTAAGGACCTTTTGTCCCAAGCTGCTCTCAGAATTCTCTCTTTATCTTTGTATTTTGCGAGTTTCACTATGATATGTGTAGGTATTGACCTGTTTTTGTTGATTTTGAGGGGAGTTCTCTGTGCTTTCTAGACCTGAATGCCTGTCCTCTTCCCCAGATTGGGGAAGTTCTCAGCTATAATTTGTTCAAATAAACCTTCTGCCCCCTTTTCCTGCTCTTCCTCTTCTAGGACTCTTATGATAGGGATATTATTGCACTTTGTAGAATTGCCTAGTTCCCTAAGTCTATAGTCATGACCTAATAGTTTTTTCCCCCTTCTTTTCAGTTCATTATTTTCCATAATTTTATCTCCTTTTTAAAAAAAATTTAAATAAAAAAATTTATCTTCTATAACACCTATTTGATCTTCTGCTTCTTCTATCCTCATTGTGATTATATCCAGTTAGTTTTGCATCTCAGTTATAGTATTTTTTATTTTGGCCTGACTAGTTTTTAGGTCTTTTATCTCTATAGCCAGAGTTTCTCTCGTGTTTTCTATGCTTCTTTCAAGCCCAGCTAGTAGTCTTATGACTGTTGTTCTAAATTCTTGTTCAGATATACTGCTTATATCTGTTTTGAGCAAATCCCAGACGGTGATTTTTTTGTGTGTCTTCCTTTTGGAGAGAATTCATCCATATTGTTATTATGTTTAGATTTCTGTCTTTTGTGTATTATAAAAGCTTGTTATGTTTCCTGCTCCTGAGAGTAATACTATATTAAGAAGGAGTCATACACTCTCCAGGGCCTGGCGCTTCAGGAAGTGATTCTGGTGTATGCTGTGTGCACTCTGCTGTTGTGTTTTGGCTGCTCTTTCTCACAGGTCAGTTCTCCACAGAGTTCCTTCTTGCTTGCAGTGGTGGGTGTTAGGACTCTTAACTATATATGCTTTGTTAGGATAAGCTTAATTTTTAAAAAAAATAATAAATAAAAATGCTTGATCTAAGAAAAGAGAAAAAGAAAAGGAACAGAAAAAGCAAACAGACAGACAAACAAAAAACTAGAAGCCTGATTCCAAAAAAATAAGAAGGAAAAAAGAAAATAAGAAGAAGAAGAAGGAGAAGAAGAAGAAGAAGAAGAAGAAGAAGAAGAAGAAGAAGAAGAAGAAAAAAACCTGATCCAACAAGAAAAGGAAACAGACAAACCAACAAGTGAAAAAAAAAAAGTTAGCCCTACATCAAAGAAAAACAAAAAACAAAAAACCACAAGCCTGGTCCTATTTGCACCAGAAACAAAGCTGACGCTTTGGAGCACTCTCTGATCAGTAGACTTGGTAGGGGGGGCCTTTTTTGGTGTTCTGGGAGGGAGGCTTGCTGTGCTGGCTCACATTCAGACCTGCATTATAAAGATGCCCCTGCCTGGCAGTGGGGTGGAGTTTGGTGTAAGTGACTGCAGCCTCCCCTGGAGGCACTGTGTTTCTCCCCAAAGTTCACCGTGCTGGTGGGTAGGCGGCGGTGGAACTCATGGCTACTACTACTCAGGAGACACTCACAGAAAATGGGACCCATCTCCTCTCCTATGTCCCAGGCTTTCATCAGCTCCCTGCCCTCCACCTGTCTGTGCCTGGCCATTGACACACCTGGCACCACAGGTGTTTTATCTCTGGCCAGCAGCTGGGATTCAAAGTTCCAAATTTTAAAGGGCCTGGCAAGGTGTGCAATCACTTCTCTCCCCCTGAGAGGAGCCTCCTGGTGGGCTTGGCATTGTTCTGTTCTAGAAAAGCAGTTGCACAGCGGTGTGTGCATGATAGCTGGAGTCTATTGTGATGCATGGTGTAAAGCTGCAACCAGGTTATCTGTCCTCTGCGGGAGCTTCTGTCCCTTGATGCTGAACGGCCACTCAATGGCTCCCAGTAGGCCTTTTGTCCTTGGAGAAGCAGAAAATCCTCTTCCAAATGTATTCTAGGAAGGGAAGTGATCTCTCCTAGTGCAACCCGGGGATCCCCTCAGCATGGCATATTGTGTAAACCCTACTGCTGTTATCTCTCTCCTGCTCTCTCCCTCACTTTGCCCCATGAAAAGGGCTCCTTCCCCTTAGTGGCACTGTGGCTTTTCTCTCTCCCAGTTCATGGCTCCAAACCTTGCATCTGCCACGTTCTCTCCCTCCAACTGTGCAGATGGTTTTCCTAATTCTCAGATCGATTTCATAACTGTTCAAAATGATTTGATGTCAATCTAGCTGTGTTCAAGGGACGAGGCAAGCTCAAGGTCTCCCTACTGCTCTGCCATGTTAGCTCCTCTCCAGCATAATTCTTAAGGGTCCCATGTTTTGGGGCATGGCAAATGAACATTGGCTTCAACTTTAAGTCAGCAGGTACATTAGCCCCTAATAACAGGGAGTCCGTCCTTTGAGGCTTGAAGCTTTGAGCCAGGCATTGACTTCTCCTCTCTAACTATGAAAGTCCTAGATGGCATCTTCTTCCAATAGAAAGGTGTTTTTCATCCACTGAAAATCTTGTTTACTATAGCCACTTTCATTAATTCTCTTAGCTACATCTTCTGGATAACGTGCCACAGCTTGTTGCTTCACCTTGCACTTTTATGTTATGGAGATGGCTTCTTTCCTTAAATCTCATGAATCAACCTCTGCCAGCTTCAGACTTTTCCTCTGCACCTTCTTTAACCTCTCAGCCTTCATAGAACTGAAGAGTCAGGTCCTTGCTTTGGATCAGGCTTTGGCTTAAGGGAATGTTGTGGTTGGTTTGATCTTCTATCTAGACCACTAAAACCTGCCCCATGTCAGCAAGAAGGCTGTTTCTCACTGGAGTAGCACTATTAATTTCCTTCAAGAACTTTCACTTTGCATTCATAACTTAGCTAACTGTTTGGTACAAAAGGCCTAGCGTTTGGCCTGTCTTGGCTTTCAGCATGCCTCCCTCACTAAGCATAATCATTTCTAGCTTTTGACTTCAGGTGAGAGGCTCAGTACTCTTCCATTCACTCAGAAGATTAGAGGCCATCATTGTGGGGTTATTCACTGGCCTAATTTCCATATTGCTGTGTCTCAAGGAATAGGAAAGGCCTGAGGAGAGGGAGGGAGGGAAATGAGGGACTGGCCAGCCAGTGAAAGAGTCAGAACACACACATTTATGAAATACGCTGTCTCATATGCGTGGTTTGTGGCACCCCAAAACAATTACACCAAGTAACATCAAAAACAAGTAACATCAAAAATCACTGATCACAGATCACTATAACACATATAGTAATAATTAAATGTTTGAAATATTGCGAAAGTTACCAAAACATGACACAGAGACACAAAGTGAGCAGATGCTGTTGGAAAAGTTGGGGGATGCAGGGTTGCCACACACCTTCAGTTTGTAAAAACCACAATATTTGCAAAAAGCAATAAAATGAGGTATGGCTCAGTTTTGCAAGACCTTGTGGGAAATCAAGTAAAGTATATATGGGGGCTCTCGTAGGATTTTTTAGATTTGCATGCAGATCTAATTATCTCAACTAAAGTTCCAGTAAAAAATTACTCACATTTTAGTCTCCTTACTGAAATGTTAATCAAGTTAAAATCTGAAGGATGGAAATTTAGAAGAAAGTATAAATATTATTATAGAATCAAATCTTAATGTCAATAATTTCTGAAAAAGACTATGTAGATGAAAAAAATTAACAACAGCAATCTGGTTTAAAAGCCTCATCTTATATGAGTGAAGAATGGGAAGTGAAGGAAATAAAACAAGAATGGTTTATTCTTTTACCTATGAGGAGTCAAAAAGGGACTTTTCATTTTTAATATTTTTAAAATTAAAAAATTTTAATTGAGATATAATTGACAGCATTATATTATTTTGGGTGTTTTATTATCTATTTTGACAGAGAAATTTTTTTAAAAACTTACAGAAAATGCGAAATAGCACTGAGACAGGACATTTACGTTTGAAAACTTTGGAGAAGATAAACATATAGCAAAACAAAGAGAAGAAGAGGAAAAAAGCAATATAATAAGTAACAGGAAGGGGAAAGAAGATAATAAATAAGATAATCATTGGCTAATCCAATAAAACTAAATAAATAAATTCCCCAAGTAAGATTTTAAAAAAAGGTCAGATTGGGTTAAAGACATTATTGAACATATGCTGCTTTGATTGATTGATTGATTTAGATTTTATTTATTTAGAAAGAGTGTGTGCGAATCACAGTGGAGAGGCATAGAGGCAGAGGGAGAGGAGGAATCTCAAGCCGACTCCACACCCAGTGCAGAGCCTGGGTTTGGTCTAAAGATCCTGTGATCATGACCTGAGCCAAAAATCAAGAGTTGGACGCTTAAATGACTGAGCCACCCAGGCACCTCTATATGTGCCCCTATATGCTGTATAACTGTAATTATGCAGAAAGGTTAAAATAAAAGCTTAAATAAATACTTATTCATAGGACCCAAAGGAAAATAAGAGATGGCATCACCAATTTAAGAAAAATAAGTCACTTGTGATATTGCAGGACCTGGGGTAGAAGCAGAAATTGAGATCCATGTACCATATGTCTCAGTATTCCAAAGTTAAATGTCAAGCCAACAAACTTAAACAAAACACACTCTCTCCTCCTACCTTGACTCATAATCTTTCAGAACAATCTGGAAGTCCAGGGTCAAAAGCAGCTTCTTGGACAACTCTGAGTTCCATGAAGCAACGTGGCAACAAAGTGAGAGCTAGCTGTGGCCCCGGCCCCACGTCTGGCCTGTCTCCTTGGCTTCCCATGAGGGCCTAGCACTGTGTGACCACCCAGCATGCTTATCTCCCTACCGAACCCCAATACCTGCCCTGAGTCTAGCCTTTGGGCCTGGGGATGGGCACTTGCCTTGGAAGATGACCTTGGCCAGAGGCTGCCTGGGGTTGTAATCTGCTTCTTGCACTTAGTAGTACACTGTGCAGTCTCCCTAGGGCTCCATGCTCTTCCAGAAGTGTTCCCACCCTGTCACCTAAACTCGGGTTATCCAGAGCTCCTGCACAGGGGGCTGTGAGAAATGGGGAAGGGGCTCAGAATCCCCTCATTTGGAATTCAGACAGTGCAACTTTGTTTTCAACTACTTTACATATTGGGCTTCTGTTCCATATTTTGTTTAAAGTTGAGATGGGTTCATAATAACCAAAAAAAAAATGGTTTTCAAATTTAAATTTGAATGGCTTAACGATAGTCTTCTACTGTTGGGTATTTAGGTTGGTCTCAGTTTTCCTTTATGATAAACACCTTCCCCATCTTCTTTATCTAGCTAATTCATATTCTTTCACTAATAGTCTTTTAGATGTTTTCTCCCACCCTGTGGGAAATCTTTTTCTTTTTTTTTGAAACTCAACCCAGCTGGATTTTCTTCTGCAGGAACATGCGCAGCTCTAGCACCTTGTCCTGTGTTTTGCACTGTGTCACTCAGCACTGTCTCCGAATAAGATCGGGAGTTCCTTTTAACTGCTGCATTCCACAGAGGACGGGTCACTGATGTTTGCTGGGTGATTAGGTCCTCTGTGGAACCTCTTGCTCAGTTTCTGTGCTGGCTACACCAGGAGGTGTAAGGATCCCTGGGAGAGCTCCTTAACGCAGAGGCTCCTTCCCAAAGCTGCTAATGCCTGCTGCCCCTGGGAGGACACACTTCTGGAGGGACTCTAGTAGACAACTTTCCTCTATTGTTCTCTTGGGAGGAACTTTCCTCTATTGTTCTCTTGGGAGGGCTTTCTTCAGAGGAGAAAATATTCTAATACTTGATGGAAACAGGAGTGTCTGTTTGGATGTTCCTTTTGGCCCTGTAAAATGAAGGAAATTTGTTTTCTTACAGCCATCTGTTGTACGGTTGGTAAATATGCCTTATTAACCAAGTTGGTGCACTGTGCAAAACTGACAAAGTTCACTGTGCATCCCTCACTCACTGGGGTCCAGCTCCTGGCACATGTTACACCATTATGGAAGGAAGGCTTCCGGCCTTCCAGTATTCTATCTATAGAATATAGAGAGGCCTCTATATCTATAGAGGCCTCTCTATCTTCTGCCTCATTGCTACTGCAGCAAATTAAATATCTTTTTCTTTGTAATCACTTCAAAAAACTGATTATAGATTTATGCCGCTTAGCATATGTGTTTAGAAGCAGAAGGCTTTCCTTCAGTGATTGGCAGTAGGAGGACGCACAGGCATGCCTCATTTTATTGTGCTTCACTCTATTGCCCTTTGCAGATACTGTTTTTTTTGTTTGTTTGTTTTGTTTTATTTTTTTTTCAACGTGAAGGTTGATAGAACTCTATGTTGAGCAAGTCTATTGGGGCCATTTATCCAACAGCATTTGCTCATGTCGTGTCTCTGTGTCAATAGAATATTTTAAAATTAGGATATATACATTGTTTTTTAATTTTTACATATAAAGCTATCACATACTTTATAGACTACAATATAATGTAAACATAACTTTTACACACACTGGAAAAACCAAAAAATTCATTTGAGTGCTTTATTGCGATGATACTTGCTTTATTGTGATATTTGCCGTATTACAGTGGTGTGGAACCAAATGCACAGGATCTCGGAGGCATGCTGTAGTTGAAAAAGATAGAAGCTAAATCCTAGCTGTCCTAGACAAGCACAGAAACTTAGAATTACAGAGATGTGTCAGGGATGGAGGGGGTGACTGGTAGGAGTGCTGTTCTCCTGGAGTGCACATCCTAGCCACGGTGTACGGTGGGGGTGTGGTAAGGGGTGGTGGAAATAATCTGAGGAAGAGACTAATCACCCCCCCAGAACTGGCTTGTAATAAAAGGCTGATAATAGGTGGGAAATTGCCTGCTTTTGATTCTCAGGCACTTAATGGTGCTATAGAGAAAGAGTCTTGGACGCCCTGGCTCCTATCCAGGACAATATTATTTAATAATAATAGGTGCTCATTTCTCACCTGGTTGAGTTTGCAGGGTGGGAGGTTGGTTCACTAATGCCCCTTTATGTTCTTTTAGTACCTTTCATCCCCCAAAGACTTCACAACGTGTTATTTATCTTCAGAGTCGGCTTCCTGAGGGTTGGGGGGCGGGTGGGAGGGCAGCCGAAGCAAAAGTTAACGCACTACTTTATGACCAGGGCAAAGAAAGCATTGGAGGGCATGTGATTTGTTGAAGTCCAGACCTAATGGCTGTCAGTAGCTGTTCTTCTTGGCAGCCCATGGAGGTTTAGATGCCCAGTGGTTGGCAACACTCTCAGATTCTTGTCATGGGAATGATCCATTTAAATACAATATGAGTACATGGTTTACATTTCCTCACAGAATTAAAAGAAATACAGACAACAAATGCAAGCTGGCTTCTACTTTTAAAAATGATTACACACTTACCAAATGGCACCATTCATAGTCATTCTGAATATTTTCATGTATATTTCTTTTAGTTCTTCTTAGGGGATTCAGTCAACTTAAAATCAAATGAAATATTTTGAATTTTCTACCACAAGGATGAGGAGATCCTGTGGAATGGAGATTTGAAGCTAAATGAACTCCAAGTCTTAAAACCAATACTGAATTGTTTCACTAAGTACCTGCTCCAGGTACATCTGTGTAGCCCCTACTCCTCAGCCCTCTCAACTCCCCTCTTTGGACATTTACTGCCCCCAATGGGGCCATTTTTCTTTAGGTCCTGCCGGAATAAAGTGGCAGGAAGAAGCAAAGCAGATTTTCCCTCCCTCAGAGACTTGGCATGGGGAACGCTGGGAAATGGGGCAGAGACCCTCAAGAGATGTCATCCAGAGCCCAGCTCTGATCCACATCACCCTGCAGCATTGCCTGTTCTATGAAAGGAGGTAATGCCAACTTCTATCACATTCCCACAGCCTGGGGATGTGAGCACCTTCTCGGTAATAATTTATAGGAAAATTTGAGAGTTTCCTCCTTCATTCCAGTTGATCTCTTAGAACATGAGTACAGACCACGAGAGCTCTCACAGCATCCACATCTACCTTTTAAAGATCATCAAACTTTGAGGTGGCTGGAAATAGACCTCTGATCCCCTCCCCCAACTGAAATACGGTCCCCAGATCAACCAACCAACCAACCAACCAACCAACCAACCAACCAACCAACCAGGTGAGCCTAGTTTGTCTTGGCCAGCTCTTTAGCCCAGCTCTGTTAATGGTAATGCTAACTAAAAGCCTTCAGTGACCAGCCCAATAACTTCAGCCTCCTCCCTAATATGTGTCTGAATACAAAACACACCACTTTAGCTTGTGGTTCAAATATCACCTCATCTAGCTAAAGGCATTTAATTCTATCTTGCTAAAAAACAAAAACAAAAACAAAACAAAAACATAACCCAAATCACCTCAAACTGTTGCTGCTGACCTATGCAAACAAGCCCGTCACTATCTGTTTGGTTGTCTAGTATAAATAGTGAGATTTATTTCTCAAAATATAAACCATTTTGGTCATAAAACCAACTAGCAGTCCTCTTAATGTATCACCAGGGCTAAGAGGTTGGGGTCAGAGGAGCAAACCACATTAGATTATTTTTGTGGGGAATTTTAGGCTTTTAATTTAATTCCTAATAATTTATCAGATAATAGTATGGGGCACATACAAAAGATAAACTTGCCACTGGACTACAACTCTTAAATTGGAGATTAAAAAATTAAAAAACAAACAAATAAATGAAAGAGTTATTTTGAAGTCAGTATTATACTAGGATATTTTTATCAAAATCATAAAATAAGTATAATGATAAAGCAGGGCTCACTGATTATTTACTCTAGATAAACAAGAAATGTTTAGGAAACCCAACTGTCTACTGTTTTAGGAGGGATCTAACCAAATGTTATCTCTTCCACTTTTTGATCCGTTTACACAAAGTTTGGAGAGAAGCAACTTTCTTCCTTAGTTTTTAGGCAAAATTATTAGGACTAGAACTATAGACTACCATTTTCTAGATTGTAGTTAAAAAACTACTATCAGGCAGCATAGATTAAACATTAACTCAGGATGGGATCATAAACCTAGATATAGAATCTAAAACTATAAAACATCCAGAATAAAGCTAAGGAGCAAACTTTATAATCTTGGGTGGGGAAAGATATCTCAGATGTGGTACTCAGAGCACAAGCCATAAAAGATAAAAAAGAAAAAAAGATAAATTGGCTCCATCAAGATTAAACACTTCTGTTCTCTGAAAGCCACTATTAAGAGAATGAAAAACATGCCATCAACAAGGAGAAAATATTTACAAAGCACCTATCTGACACAGACAGTACATCCAGAATATATAAAGAACTCTCAAAACTCAATAATGAGAAAACAAACAATCTAATTTTAAAAAATGAGCAGAAGTTTAATTAGACAATTCACCAGAGATAATATATGAGCGGCAAATTAGCACATGAAAAGATGCTGAAATCATTAGCACTAGAGAAACGCAAATTAAAACTACAATGAGTTACTAGCCTGCACCTATCAGAATGGTTAAAACACACACACATGCTCAAAACCAAAACAAACAAAAAAGAATGGCTAAAAACAAGAACAAAACCCCCCAAAAGAACAAAAGCCAAAAAACCCCAACATACTGGTAATACTGAACCCTAGATAGGATCAGGGACAACTGGAACTGTCATTATGCTTCTGATAGGGATGCAAAATGCCGCAGCCACTCTGGACAACAGTTGAGAGTCTCTTCTAAAGTTAAACACATACTTCCCGTCCACCCAGCGAACCCGTTCCTAGTTATTTACTCATGAGATGTGAAAACTTAGGGTTGCATAAAACCTGTACCTTTGTTATTCCTGATGGCCACAAACTGGAAGTCACCCAAATGTCTTTAAACAGGCACATGGCTAAGCCAACAATGGAATCCATATGACAGAGTACTACTCGGCGGGGCAAAGGGACACACTATTTATACGTGCAGCAGCAGGAATGCATGTCAAAATACATGGTGACAAGTCAAAAATAATTTTTAAAAAGCCAGATTCAAAAGTCACATCCTTTATGATTCCATCTATATGACAGTCTGGAAAAAGCAGAACCATAGGGACAGAGACAGGAATGGTGGGGCTGGGAGTGGGGAGAAGAGGTGACCCCAGAAGGCTTTGAGAGGATGTTTCAAGTGATGGAACTGTACGGTGTATGAGTTGTGGAGGAGGTTAGATGCTGGATTCGTTTGTTGACGAATCTGTCGACAGCTCAGATAGCAATTACTCAGAAGAGGTAGTCTTAATTAAAAAAAAAAAAGTCTCCTTCTGGGGCACCTAGGTGGCTCCGTCGGTTGGGAGTCTCCCCTTGGCTTGGGTCATGATCTTGGGGCCCTGGGGTCCAGCTCTGCATCGAGCTCTGCATCAGGCTTCCTCTCCCTCTACTTCTGTGCTTGCTCACTCTCAAATAAAAAAATAAAATCTTAAAAAAAAAAAAGAAAGAAAATGTCTCCTTTTAATACTTTACTTCACCGTTATTGGCAAAGTTCCATGCTTATAAACAGAGCCGTGCTCTATGAATTGCCTCAGAGAACTCTTGAGCAGCCCATCTTCATTCCCACCTTTCTGGCTTTGTCCAGGCTCTCATCATCGCCAAAGAAGAGGACAGCAGTAGCCTCCAAACTGGCCTCCCTTCTTCCATCAGATCTGCTGTGACAGGATCTATACCTTAAAACTATAGAACACTTCTGAAAGAAATTGAGGAAGACACAAAGAGATGGAAAAATATTCCATGCTCATGGATTGGCAGAATTAATATTGTGAAAATGTCAATGTTACCCAGGGCAATGTACACATTTAATGCAATCCCTATCAAAATACCATGGACTTTCTGCAGAGAGTTAGAACAAATTATTTTAAGATTTGTGTGGAATCAGTAAAGACCCCGAATAGCCAGGGGAATTTTAAAAAAGAAAACCATATCTGGGGGCATCACAATACCAGATTTCAGTTTGTACTACAAAGCTGTGGTCATCAAGACAGTGTGGTACTGGCACAAAAACAGACACAAAGATCCATGGAAAAGAATAGAGAATCCAGAAGTGGACCCTCAACTTTATGGTCAACTAATATTCGATAAAGGAGGAAAGACTATCCATTGGAAGAAAGACAGTCTCTTCAATAAATGGTGCTGGGAAAATTGGACATCCATATGCAGAAGAATGAAACTAGACCACTCTCTTTCACCAGACACAAAGATAAACTCAAAATGGATGAAAGATCTAAATGTGAGACAGGATTCCATCAAAATCCTAGAGAAGAACACAGGCAACACCCTTTTTGAACTCGGCCACAGTAACTTCTTGCAAGATACATCCACGAAGGCAAAAGAAACAAAAGCAAAAATGAACTATTGGGACTTCATCAAGATAAGAAGCTTTTGCACAGCAAAGGATACAGTCAACAAAACTCAAAGACAACCTACAGAATGGGAGAAGATATTTGCAAATGACATATCAGATAAAGGGCTAGTTTCCAAGATCTATAAAGAACTTCTTAAACTCAACAGCAAAGAAACAAACAATCCAATCATGAAATGGGCAAAAGACATGAACAGAAATCTCACAGAGGAAGACATAGACATGGCCAACATGCACATGAGAAAATGCTCTGCATCACTTGCCATCAGGGAAATACAAATCAAAACCACAATGAGATACCACCTCACACCATATTGGCCTTCCTTTCACGGCAATACTATTACTTTTCTGCCCAAACCCCAGTAACAGCTTTCCTTTCCTAGGATGAAGTTTGAAGCCCTTGGCAAGGCTCATGGCCTTGCTCCTGACCACGAACTCTGCTTCCTTCACTCCCTCGAATGCATACCAGCTATCTGCTTTCATCTGTTCACATTTTCATGCCACCATACTGTTCCCCCTGTCTGAAATTCCTTTCCCCTGTCTTGTTTACCTGCTTAATTCCTACTCATCCCTTAAGATTCAGCTAAAGGCAGACGACACAGACTTCCCATTCCTTCCATAGCATTCTGGGCATGGGAGATTTATGTATTTATGTATTTTTTTTGGAGGGGGGGAAATTTATTATAATAGTAACTTTTGTATCTTTTTATGTTGTTTTGCCTCTGCTGTTTCTTCCCCATCTTGCCAAGGTTCATTCACTTAACTCATTCACCACATCCATATGGAGCTCCTCCTTTGGGATAGGCATACATTGTGCTAGGCAATTGGGCAAACATCCCTGCTTACAAATAGCCCACAACCTAATGGGAGGGAAAGAAGAGGCAATTAATGATAATGTACCCTGAGAAGAATATTGATAGAAATGTATGCAAGAACTAGAGATACCACGGGACAATGATTAATAGTGATATTTTGCTGATTAATGACCAATTACTGTGTTCTTTGAAATATTCTAAGACCACAGGTGAACATGCCCTAATAGGGCTTTATTATTTTATTACAGAAAAGAGAATGTTTATTCCTCTGGGTCTTTTGGCCATTCTGAAAAGTGGGCTTTAAAATGGCTATTTTACTAATTTGGAAAATGGGAACTGAAGAGTTTGACCCAAGCAAGTAAGGAGAACGTTTGGGGTCGGACCTGTAAGCAATGCTTGCATTCTTTCCACTCTCACGTTTCCTCTACTTAGCTCTCATTTCTTGGGTGCTTCACCTTGGTTTTGTTCTTTTTTCTTGTATCTCTTTAGCTCATGACCTTACCTTCTAATTCTAAAACTTTAACTTCTTTTTGGCATTTTGCTAAGCCTTTCCTGCTCCAGGCTGATTTGAGTAACCCATGCGAGGGTTGATATTCAAGATACTTAACTAGACTTTATGGGCATCAGCCATTCACAATGGACACTGATTCATCACTGGCTGCCAGCTGGCCTGGGAACAACCCCTCTGACCGAGCGCTGGCTTTCGACCCACATCTGTCATTTGTCCACTTGATTAGAATCCCTGCCAGCCCTTCCTGGGACCCTGGTGAAAGAGATTTGGAAAAAGAATCTCACTATCTAGAAAATTTGGTATTCTTGCAGAGAATGGCCATCCAGTATGACCTAAGCTTAAGAGGAGACTTGCACAAGGAAAAGCAAGACTTAGAAGAAAGAATGCTAAAGCCCCTGAGGAAATTAGAGCATGTTCCCATAAGAAATAATGCTGGAGTGGTGTTTGTTCATTTTGCGTATGACTCGAGGTGGAGGGCATGACTCAGAAGCATGTGTGAAGGAACATGGGTAGTCGGAAAGCGACCAGCAAGTCAGCACAAGAGAGTGCAGGGATGTGGGTGCCTTCAGTGGGCCTTCAGGGTTGATGTGAAGGGCCCTGTACATGCCAGGCCATAAAGTCTGCATGCTATACTTATCCTAAAGAAACAGAAGAGGCCTAGTGACCTTCAAGCAAGAGTGACCATCCCACCAGTATACTAAGAAGTGCTGGGGAAGATCAGTTGCTGATTTTCTCTGGTGGCTTCACCGAGCGGCAACATGTGTAATCGAATGTATAAGTATCTCTTTACTAAGGTACTAAATTTGTGTTCAGATGGAAAGTTTTGTCATTTCTGTTAGGCCCTGATCTCATATTTCATTCTTAAATCTAGCTTTAAGGAACTGCATGTCAACTTAGAAAAGAATGTGTACCTGGCCTATAAAACAAAAGCATTCTTTGCTATTAATGTGTATGGAAAAACAAATATCAAAATTAAAAGGCCCAGGAACTAGGTAATATTATTCATTTGCATATCTCTTTAACTTTATAAGAAGCTTTCATATCTGGTATGTTACTGACACTTCATAAGAACTCTCTGGGGTGAGCAGGGAAACCCAAAAGCTAGAGACAAAGGCTGTGTTGTGATTAGCTCAAGTAGACACCAAAGTGTAATATTTCCTGTGTTCCCTTGATGTGAAAAACATCCATTCTTGGCCTGTGATGCAGTCCTAGACTATACTTTTGGTAGCAAATCCCGTAGATCCATTTGAGCCAGCTTAAGAGAGGCAACATAATTATCAGCCTACAATGTCTCCCAAATCCTAAGGGCTGAGCTTTGGGAGTGGATTGAAACCTGAGAATACTATCGGGGTTCTCTTTTCATTGTATAACTGCTTTATTGAGGTATAATACACGTCACGCAAGTTACCCATTTAAAAGTTTACAAGTATTTGGTATATTCACAAAGTTGTGCAGCCCATCACCACAATCGATTTTAGAATAGATATTAGATTTAGACTTTTAGAATCAATTTTTCGTCATCGTCATTAACCCCACTAGCTCGTGGCAACCACTGATCTGCTTCCTGTCTCTGGATTTGCCGGTTAATGACATTTCTCACAAACGGAATCATACAATTTATGGTTTATTTATTCCCTTACCTTAACGTTTTCATGGTTCATCCGTGTTGTAGCATGTATTAGTACTCTATTATTTTTATTGCCAAATACTATTCCATTGCATAGATATGCCACGTTTTATGTCTGTCCATCAGTTGATGGACGTTCTTGTTGTTTCTAACCTTTTTGTTATTATGAATATTGGTATACAAGTTTCCATGTGGACATGTTTTCATTTCTCTTGAACATATAAGTCGTAGTGGAATTGCTGGACTGTATGTTAATTCTACGGTTAGCATTTTGAGGAATTGCTAAACTGTTTCTCACAATGGTTGTGGACCGAATGTCTGTATCTCCCCCTTACCCTAATTCATATATTGAAGCTCTAACCCCAAATATGATCGTATTTGGAGGTGGCACCTTTGGAAAGTTTAGATGAGATCATGAGGATGGACCTGCAGGGTGGGATTAAGGTCCTCATAACAAGAGGGAGAGACCAGCTCTCTCTGTCTTCACCATCTAAGGATATAGGGAGGAAGTATCTGTCTGAAGCCAAGAAGTGGGTTCTCACAAGCAACGGAGTCTGCCAGCACCTTGATCTTAGACTTGGCCACCCCAAGAACTGTGGGAAATAAACATTTTCTGCCTAAGCCACCCAGTTTATGGTATTTTGTCCTAGTAGCCTGATCTAATACAGTGGCTGAACCAGTTTACATTCCCACCAGCAATGTGCAGGAGTTCCAATTTCTTCATATCCTGGCCAATGCTTGTTATTTTTCGCTTTTTTAAAATTATAGCCCTCCTAATGGGTATGAAGTGGTACCTTATTGTGGTTTTCTTAAAAAAATTTTTAAAGTTTTTAAAAAATAATTTGAAAGAAAGAGAAAGCACAGGCAGTGGAGAGGGCCAGAGGGAGGAGCAGGCTCCTCGGTAAGCAGGGAGCTTGACTCGGGGCTTGATCCCAGGACCCTGGGATCATGACCTGAGCTGGAGGCAGATACTTAATCAACTGAACCACTGAGGCACCCCCTTTTTATGGTTTTGATCAGTTCCCAATGACTAGTGGTGTTGAGTATATTTTCCTATTCTTGTTTATATGTATATCTTTTATGGAGAACTATCTACTCAGATCAAACTACAAATGCTGAACACTGTGAAGACAATATTGTGAAGACAATATACATGCAAGATATTATTATGGTCATAAAAAGACATGATGCCAAAAGCTTAAGGATATTGAATTATGGAAGTAGAAGGCTAACAGATAAAATGGTAGTTTAGGAGGTTAAGGGTGGGAGTCAGGGGCAGGAGATAGAAAGATAGAGAAAGATATACCTAAGCTGATATAAATGATTATGCCACATTTCTTAGATTTTATGTATTTATTGCTTATTTATTTATTTGACAGAGAGAGAGAATGCAAGCAGCGGGAGGGGCAGAGGGAGAGAGAGAATCCTTAGGTAAACGCCCTGCTGAGCACAGGGCTAATGCAGGGCTGGATTCCAGGACTCTGAGATCATGATCTGAGCCAAAATCAAGAGTAGGACATTTTAACTGACTGAACCACCTGGGGAACCCCCATTTCTTGGATTTTAAAAGAGATATGACCATTATGTAATAGTGCCTCTAATGTGAGATCCATATGTGAGTAAAATATTTCTATTAAATGTGTAGGACAGGTTTCTCAATATCAGCATGACTGATATTTTGACCAGATTATTCTCTGTTGTGGGGGGCTGCCCTGTGCATGGTGAGATGTTTAGCAGCATCCCTGATGCCCATAGCACCCCTGAAGCACCCCTAGGTTACACTGTGCCCCATCCCTCCTCAGCTGAGCACCACTGGTGTAGGATAAGGATGGGAGGGGGAGCTCCTGCTCAGTACTGCTGTGTAAAGTCGGATGACCTGCAAAATTCCACTCCAGGCAGGTCCTAGCTGGATAGTGCATCCCAAGTGTCTGCATCACTGGTGGCCCTCATTGTTCTCTGCAGCTGATTGCATTACCTCCTTGGCCACTAGTTTCTCTCTTTCAAATCCATACAGGCTGTGTCTTGCTGGTTTCCCAGACGCTTTGGCAATTTGGGCTTTACTTCCCACTTCTCTGCCATCTTCTCTCACCTTCTCTCTTTGCCTCCACTGCAATGAACTGCTAAGTCTTCCCTGGAAATGCTGTGCCTAGATATGCCTCCACATTTATAGCCACTGTTCTCCCAGCCCAGAGTGTCTTCCTTCCCTTCTCAGCCAGAAAACTCCTATAAATCCCCTTTTACGACTTAGCTCACATGCCATTTCCTCTGGGAATCTTTTTCGGACAACGTTAGACAGGATCGGTGTGACTCCTTCCTCCGTACTTGTAAAGCACTCAGTTAAATTTTTTATTGCAGAACTTTTTGTACTGAATTTTAATGATTTGCTTTAATTATCTGTCTCTCTTACACATAACAGGTTAGATTCCTGGAGAGTAGGGACTCCCTGCCTCACTTGTCCTGCCTTCAGCTTCTGTCACTTGGCCTGGGACACAGTAGGTGCTTAACACTGATCAGTGTGTGAAGAGTGGATGATTGAACTGATGGCAAGGTAGCCCCATCAACGCATCCAAGCACAATCGGATGGCCAGTTGGGATAGTTAGTTTAGGTCTTTCAGCTCTCCAATAACTGGTCAAGTTCTTTCATGAGGAATATTGAAAAACAGGAAGGGGATTTATGTTGAGCAGCACCAGACAATCCTATGGAGGAGGTACATAAAAATCTGCCTCCTAATTAATTTAGACCAGCACACAGCTAATTACAATATGCAGAGTGCAGGTAAGATCTTGTTTAATCGCTCATCCCTACCCTGGTAATCATAGTGCCTAGCAGCCATGTCTCAGTTGGGATCCTGGTGTGGGACTAAACCCCACCCTTGGCATCTGACTCATGTTGTCTGTTCTGGAATCTTGTGCTACTCTGCACATCCTTGGAGCCAAGTGCTTGCCCCACTCTTACAGGACATTTTGTGCTTCTCTGACTCGTGCTGCTGCTGCTGTCGCCCCGGCTCCCCCCCTCCCCCCACCAACAGGCCTCTGCAGTTGGGCATCACGTCACACTCCACCCAGCCAGGGGACCCATCGATGGCTGCCTTCAGGAGTCAGACCTCTGCTTCTGCTGTGCTGCCGACCTGAGTGCTAGCTGCCTTCCCACCTGTCTGGCCTCAGCCCGGCCTTGGTCTTGTTGCTGTCTAGCACTCCCACGTGTGTGCCATGCCATGCCCCTCCCGATGTGCTCGGGTCACTGCTGCACATCTGCTGTTTGCTTTCCTCAGCACTTTGGGAGGGGCTGTTTATCCCTGTGGTTTCTGGTGGGAAGATGTAGTTTCAGGGCAGAGCCTTATGCCAAACTTCTTGGAAACAGATCTCTTTCTCCAGGTTTCTTTCTGCCATCCACATTTGAGCCTCCCTTGCTGTAGCTGGATGGTAGGCATCACTGGCTATTGCGTGACTCTACGTGTGCAATACGTAGTGGGGAAAAGCCTGGGAGTGGGGAAAGCCTCCCAAGTCTTTGAACATCTTTGGTTTAAGTACAGAAGAATGTGCACAGTGAGTTACTATTTGGGAAACAAAAGGGAAACAAATGCGTATATGCACATGCGTATATTAACATGCCTCTAAGTGGAATCTCTTCAGGGATATTTGCTAAAGTAATGGAATTGGTTACTTATGGGAGAGGGATGCTGGGTGGGGGGTCAGGGTCAAAGGATGGGAGGGAAATTCTAGTGTCTTGTTCTGTGACCTTTGACTTCCCAGCCAAAGAAATGTGTTGCCTATTTCAAATATAAGTGGACAAAAGCTAGAGATGAGGGGTTCACAGAAAAAGAAATAGCAACATATATAAAGATATGAAAAGCTGCTTTGATTTTTATCAAAAGAAGCATAAATTTATTTTTTATATTTAAAGATTGTATTTATTTATTCCTGAGAGACACATAGAGAGAGGCAGAGACACAGGCAGAGGGAGAAGCAGGCTCCCTGTGGGAATCTCGATGTGGGACCCTATCCCAGGACCCCAGGATCATACCCTGAAGGCAGACGCTTAACCGCTGAGCCCCTCAGGGGTCCCAAGAAGCATACATTTAAATTAGAGGTCAATATTTACACATCCATTGGCAGCTCAAAACATTGAGTACTACAGTGTTGGTGAGATTGGGAACCAGATCCTCTCATACACTGTGGATGGGATGTAAATGGATTCAACTTTTGGAGATTGGTAGCTATCAGCATGCTCCACGATACAGCAATGTCTCTTCTAGGAACTTACCTACTTATATTTTCATATAGCATTGCAACACATGCACGAGGCCCATTGCAGAATTATTTGTATCGACAAATGAGTGGAGGCAATCTAAATCTCCATCGATAATGATATATGAAAATATATGTAGGTAAGTTTCTAGAAGAGATATTAATTAATTAATTAATTAATTAATTAAAATATTTTATTTATTCATGAGAAACAGAGAGAGAGAGGCAGAGACACAGGCAGAGGTTGAAGCAGGCTCCATGCAGGGAGCCCAACGTGGGACTCAATTCCGGGTCCCCAGGATTATGCTCTGGGCCGAAGGCAGTGCTAAACACTGAGCCACCCGGGCTGCCCATGTTTACCCTTTAGAATATTTATTTTTCTATCCTTCTGTCATTTATTCCATCTATTCTATCATCTATCTTTTATACTCTTTCTATTATATATCCCTCCATCCATCCTTTCTTTTTTCCTTCCTTCCTTTCTCACTCCCTCCCTATCATCCACTTATATATAGAAAACTTTAGAAAGACATGTAAGAGACATTACCATGGTTGTCTATAGTGAGAGACATTTTATTTTCTTTCTTTTTTTTTTTTAAAGATTTTATTTATTTATTCATGAGAGACACAGAGAGAGAGAGGCAGAGACACAGGCAGAGGGAGAAGCAGGCTCCATGCGGGGAGCCTGATGTGGGACTCAATCCTGGGACTCCAGGGTCACGCCTGGGCCGAAGGCAGACACTTAGCCACTGAGCCACCCAGGAGTCCTGAGAAATTTCCTTTTCATCCTCTACCCTTTGGTACTGCTTGCATTTTATCATATCAAAAGCATATACGAGGGAGGTGGACAGGGGATGAGCTAAATGGGTGATGGGCATTAGGAGGGTGCTTGTTGTAATGAGCCCTGGGTGTTGTACCTAAGTGACTAAATTCCACCCCTGAAACTCATTTTACTATATATGTTAACTAACTATACAATGTAAATAAAATTTTGAAATAAAAAACATTTAAAAAAAGCTTATTTAACTTTTTAATATTTTTATGGTGAAATCAACCGTCAACTATCAGTTGTTTTCTTCGCTCAACAGAACTTGACCAGAGCAGAAAAGGTCCAGCTTGGTGATGCATCTCAAAGTGAGCCTGTGTGCGATGACTACTCCGAGGAAGCACTGGATCTCTGCAAACAGTCTGGAAGCTGCTCTGAGACCCGTCCAGGCAGTGCCCTTCCTTCTTCCCAGAGGTGACTGTGATCTCGACTCCCAGGATGATTACTTTTCTGCTTTTCTCTCCAAGCAAAGCACTGCAGCTTAGTTCTGCATATGTTTTGAGCTTTATATCCACGGAGTCCTAGAGTACGCACTCTTCTGTGCATATCTTTTGTTGCTGGACGTTGTACTCATCAGTGTTGCTCCGTAGCTCTAGTCACTCATTTTCATCACTGCACAGAATTCCAGTGTGTGACCCAATACACTGCAGTTTATAAATTTCCTGGAAAAGGATGCTTAAGTTTATACTTTGGGGCCTTTAGAAACCAAGCTGCGGTAAACATGCTTGTACATGTCTCTTGGAGTAATATTTCTATTGGATGAAAAAATCAAGAGTAAGGCGTTTTGGCCATGTTTAATGTATTTTTAGTTCTAATAGTTAATGTCAGAATTTTCCAAAGTAGTTGTACCAGTTTGTGGTCTTCCCCACCAATGAATGAGAGTTCCTATTGCTCCACATCCTTGTCCATATTCAATATTGTTTTCTGTTTTTTTCTCCCGCCATTCTAATAGATGTATAGTGATATCTCATTATCTTATTTTGCAATCCATAATTACATATGATGTTGGTGAGCCTTTCACATGCTTATTTGCTATATATCTTCTTTGGTGAGTCGTTGAGTTAGATCTTTGCCAACTACTTAATGGAGTTATTGTTTTTATTGAGTTTAAGAGTTCCTTGTATAGTTTTAATACACATATCCTTTATCATATCAAGTTTTTTTTCCCAACCTTTAGTTTATTTTTCATTCTTTTGAACTCTAAATTTTTTATAGTTTTTTTTTGCTTAGAATTTGATATATTCTTCATTAGATATATTTACATGTACTTGTTAATTTTGTTTTTTTTTAATTTTGATATTATAAGTAATGTTACTATATTTGATTGCTGATATATAAAAAACTCTTACATTTTAGATGTTTACTTTATTTGTTTATTTCCAATAATTTATCTGTACATTCTTTTGTTTATGCTAGCTTTATTTGTTTTAGGTATATTATTATATTATATATTAGGTATATTGTATACTAGCTTCATAAAAATGTTTTGAGGTTTTCACCTTTGCTCTCCTTTTTCTGGAACAACATATGTAGTATTTTGATTAGCTGGTCCTTGGATATTTGGTAGAATTTCCTAACAAATTATTAGGACCGGGACTTTTTTTGTGTGGGATAGTTATTTAACAATTTTTCAATTTTCTCGATGGAAATTGGTTGGTTTAGACGTTCTGTCTCTACTGGGGTAAGTTTTTCCAAATTGTATTTCCCTACATTATTTTGTAAAATAATTTACAAAATTATTTACTTCATCTGATCTTGGTATTCAAATTACATAGTATTGCAAAGTAGTGCCATTTGACTTTGAAAATCTCATCTCTTTTAATGTTTATTACTCCCTTATCATTTCTTATTTTATACATTTCCCCTTCTTTTCTCTTAAATAAATTTCTGTTGTAGAAATTTGTAGTTTGTCTATGAAGTAGCATTTTGGCTTATTCACTAGTTGTATTATCTTTCTATTTTCTACCACATTTGCTCTCCTTTTGTTATTTTTTTCCACCCTTGTTCAGTTTATACTTTTTTTCTAGTTTTATAGAGGATTTCATTTAATTCTTATAATTTTATTCTTCTATTTTGATTGCTATCAGGCTAATATTTAAGGCTATTAGTTTTTCTCTAATCATTTATTTAATCATAGTTCATATATTCCAATATTTAATGTTAATGTTTACGTTAGACATTCTGCAATTTTAGTCTCTTTTTTTTCACTTTTACTTGAGTTTTTTAATGGAGAGACATTTCCTTTTAATTCCAATGCATTTAAAATTTTGCTATTAACTTTAAAAATTTGCATAGAATTTTCTGAGATTTTCTTTGTAATCTAATTATATATGGTAAATCTTTGAAATAGTCTGTGCTGAAGTCAACATCACTAGGAAAATTTCAATATATACCTAAAAGTTATGCCTTATGGATAATATTGCTTAGAACTTTCATAGTATAATTTATTTTTGGTCCACTTGGCTTATCTTAGGCTGAGAATATTGTTTCAAAATCTCTTAGTATTAATGTATTCTTATCCATTTTTCTTCCTATTTTTAAAAAATTTTATATATTTATGAGAGAGAGAGAGAGAGGCAGAGACACAGGCAGAGGGAGAAGCAGGCTCCGTGCAGGGAGCCTGACATGGGACTCGATCCTGGGATTCCAGGATCAGGCCTTGGGCTGAAGGCGGCGCTAAACCACTGAGCCACCTGGGCTGCCCTCTTCTCCATTTTTCCTTGCATCTCTATACTTTGCTTTATCAAAGAAATCTTTAGTTATTTGCTGTATGAACACTTATAATTATCTTCACTGGAAATTGTTGCCTTTAGCATTATAAAATGCTTTTCTTTACTGTATTTCATGCTTTTAGGCCCATTTTTAATCTTATCTGATATCAGGCTTTCTATCCTTGATTTCATAGTATGCATTGCTTGGTATACATTTGTCCATCCCCTTTATTTTTAGCCTCTTTGAGTCACTTTGTTATAGAGTTGGATTTTATCCTTTGAACCAATTTGGAAGTCCTTTTTCCAGTGGGTGTTTTATGTTCATCAACATTTATTGATATGATTGTTATGCCACATTAGTTTATACTATATTTATTGTGTATATTTTGTTGTATTTATGTGATCTGTTTTCTTTGCTCCATCTTGTAAGTATTTTTTTGATATTTAGGAAAGTTTCCATTTTTATTCTATTGGTTACCTTATTACTATTACATTATATAATGTTTCTCGTACTTAGTTTTCCTCACTTAGGTTTCTACTATTCAATTTGTTTAAAAGATATTCTTTAATTCTCACATGTCTTCAGTACAATTGTAAATTAGATGTTTTTCTACTTTCCTTTTTTCTCCCCATTCTTTCCATTTCTTTTAGTTGTTCTTACTTTGTCATAACATACAGCATTTACATACTATCCTTTTTTCCTTGTCCTTGCTTTTGCTTTGGTCTTAGATCTATAATTAAATATATTCGATTGTCATCAGTGACTCTTTTGCTGAATTTTTCCTGGTTACCTCTTGACTGTATGAAGCTGGTGCTCGACTAGCATCCTAGGAATGGCTTGTGAGTACAATGTTTCCTGAGATTGTGCATGGATAGAACAGCCCTGATAATTCAAGGACAGCGTGGCTGGATATAAAATTCTTCATTCACATTTTGTCAAGTTTCTTGGAAATTTTGTTTTTTGTTTTTTTTGTTTGTTTGTTCTTTAATATTCTTTTTTATTTTTTTTATTTTTTTATTGGTGTTCAATTTACCAACATACAGAATAACCCCCAGTGCCCATCACCCAATCACTCCCACCCCCCGCCCTCCTCCCCTTCTACCACCCCTAGTTCGTTTCCCAGAGTTAGCAGTCTTTACGTTCTGTCTCCCTTTCTGATATTTCCCACACATTTCTTCTCCCTTCCCTTATATTCCCTTTCACTATTATTTATATTCCCCACATGAATGAGAACATATAATGTTTGTCCTTCTCCGACTGACTTACTTCTCTCAGCATAATACCCTCCAGGAAAATTTTGAATTACTATTCTCTTACATTGTATATTTCTGTTACAATGTATTTTGATAATCTGTGTCTTCCTTTGTGACTTGGACTTTTGTATAGAAATACTTTTCTCTTTCAAGTCTAATAAAGTATATATTGGAGTTAACCATTCCAGATCAGTTTTTCCAGGTACATGGTGTGTTCTTTAAATATGTGGATTAGGTTTCTTTTATTTATGAAAGTTTTATTTATTATAGCTTTATTTTTTATTTTTTAAAAAGATTTTATTTATTTATTCATGAGAGACAGACAGAGAGAGACAGAGACACAGGCTCCCTGGTGGGGAGCCTGATATGGGACTTGATCCCAGGATACTCAACCTCTAAGCTACCCAGGTGCCCCTGTGATACAGTCTATTTCTTTTTTTTTTTTTTAATTTTTTTTAAATTTTTATTTATTTATGATAGTCTCACAGAGAGAGAGAGAGAGAGAGAGAGAGAGAGAGAGAGGCAGAGACACAGGCAGAGGGAGAAGCAGGCTCCATGCACCAGGAGCCCGATGTGGGACTCGATCCCGGGTCTCCAGGATCGCGCCCTGGGCCAAAGGCAGGCGCCAAACCGCTGCGCCACCCAGGGATCCCGATATAGTCTATTTCTTAGTCATTCTCTAGACATAGTTATAGGGAACTTAATTTCCTTTCTTTGTTGTTTTACCTTGTTTTTGAGGATTTGTTAAGACATTCAGATTTAGGTGTCTGATATTATTCTCTAGAGGTCCTCTTTTACTGCCTCAGGGATGTAATTCTATTGTTTTCTGGATCCTACTGCTTCTGCTTAGAACTTAGATGTCAGGGTGTCACTCTTGACAATAAGTCATTTGTCACTTTCCTCTGACAACTCTAACACTTTTCTTCTTTTCCTTTGTTTTTAGCACTTGCACTATGATGGGCCTAAGATTTCATCCTGCAAGGGGTGCATAGTGCTTTTTGAAGCTATGGCTTGATGTCTTTCATCAGTTTTGAGGTATTTTCAGTCATTACCTTTTAAAATATTGATCTTGCCTCCCTTGGTCTCTCCTCTTTTAAAAATTGAAATATCTATTTTTTAGGCACCTTTTCTGTTCTATTTCTTACTCTCCTTTTTGTATTGTATTTCTTTTTGTCTTCCTTCTGGATCTTTTTTCTTTCTAGATATTTTCTTCTGCCCTAATTTTAATTTACTCTCTCTCTTTTCTAGTGTGTCTACTGCACTATTAGTACCATTTGTTGAGTTGTTAATTTCAGTTATTGAATTTTTCACATGTAGAATTTACATTTTAAAAATAGTTTCCCGTTCTTTGTGGAAACTTTCAATATTGTCTTTTCTGGGGTGGTCACCTCTCTTGGTTTGCTAGGATATCCAACACTGAAACTGGAAAAGTCTCAGACAAATCAAGATATGTCAATTGCCTTATCTTCTTAAACATAGGAAGGAGCATTATTTTAAAATTTGTATATCTCCAACACATAGAATATATTTCTATGATCTTTTATTCCCCTGACACCTTTCTTTTATGATATCTTGTATCCTTGGGCTACATTGGACTCTGTGTTGGACAATATACTTCTATTTTTAATTGATTAATTAATTTTTAGAGAGAGAGAGAGAGACGGCACTTGCATAGGTAGGGAGGGGCAGAGGGGGTGGGAGAAAGAGAATCCCAAGCAGGCTCCACACCTAACACTGGGCTCAGCATGGGGCTATGTCTCAAGACCCCAAGACCATGACTTGAGCCAAAATTAATAGTTGGATGCTTAACCAAATGAACCACCCAGGCACCCCTGGACAACATATTTTTAAAGTAATTTATGAAAATAATTTGAAGTCTAGTATGAGAATATCCTTCCCCACAGAGAATTTATGTTTTCCTCTGCTAGATATGTGAAACCAGCATCACTCTAGGAAGCTTGAAACTTTAGGAAAACAGGATCACCTTAATCCCATGGTGCTTCAAAGCTGAGCTGAATTCCCTGCAGGGACCTATTTCAATTCAGTCTTTTCTTTTCTTTTCTTTTCTTTTTTTCTTTTCTTTTCTTTTCTTTTCTTTTCTTTTCTTTTCTTTTCTTTTCTTTTCTTTCTTTTTTCTTTTCTTTCTTCTTCTTCTTCTTCTTCTTCTTCTTTTTTTTTTTTTGGTAAAGATTATATGTGTTTATTCATGAGAGACACTGAGAGAGAGGCAGAGATGTAGGCAGAGGGAGAAGCAGGCTCCCCTCAGGGAGCCGGATATGGGACTTGATCCCAGAACCCTGGGATCACACCCTGAGCCAAAGGCAGATACTCAACCACTGAACCACTTGGACACCCTTCAAGTCAGTCTTAATTCTAGGATAACTCTTAGAGATCTTAAGCAAGCATTGGAAGTGTACCAGGACCATCCCATTTCTTGTACCGCTAGATTCTGATCTTTGTTTTGATAATTTTGTGAGGCTACTAAAAGTGTTACTTAGTCTTTAAGCCATTTCCTTCATTTTCAGCAAAGGTCCCAAAGGAAAAATCCTTGCACATGCTGAATTCATGTGTGAGTATTTCTTGGTTCTTTATCCTCCATCACATCTTTGCCCTAACTTATTAGCTCTCTGATACTTTCAAATACATTCTGCAATGCCTTTATAATTATTTTCAGCAAGAAAGTGGGTTCAAATTACTGAATCTTCCACTATTTCTGTGTTTCTTGAAAGCATAAAACATTAATTTGAAAAATCCTTGCCCCCTCTTCCCACTTTTAGTGTTACATAAGCAACAGAGAGAGGTATATGGAGGTTGAGGGGGGAATTATGAAGTCTATACTTCTAGAAATAAATGACTCACAAATTTTTCTTTTTTTAGCCCTTGATTTCCTGTTGCCAGAAAAATCTTCATCACATTTTCCTCTAGCCAGTCCTCAAAGCTGCAAAGAAATATTTACAGCCAAAGATAAAGGAGAGAGATCTGATCATTGCTTTTCTTGGGCCTCTCATTGCTACAGAGATTGGGAATGCCATGATGGGTTTAGCTCTCTCTTTGGAAACTCTTCACCTCCCATCTTCCAGTTGGTCACATTTCCTGTCTATCTTTTGTCTAGCTTAAGAAAAAGCTAATTTAGTTATGTTTCCTGAAGGTAAAGAGGCAGACTGCGGTCATAGTTTGCTCTGGGTCATACTGGTATTCTATGCTAAAGAAGGTGATGAGTCAGCATAGGTTGAATGAGTGAAGATTAATCCAATGATTGGAACGTGTTAGAGAAGCTTTGGCTTTTGGCCAGAGTTTAAGAAGTAGCCAAGACTTTGGCAAGATTAAGGTAATAGATGGGCCTTGAGGCAGCCACCAATTTCTAAAATATGCAAGAAAGTTTCTCCTTCCTCAGAGGAGTTCTTTCTATAATCTTCCTGATGCTCTCTTCCCAGAAAGGGAAAGAGGTGCATTTCATATGAAGAAGATGCTTCAAAGGAGCTTGTTTGAACGAACAAGAATGTGGCATTTGTTTTTATAACCTCCTGGGTTTTAGTTATAAGTTAGGAAGAGGGGAAGCGCACATTGTTTTTAGACTTTCAGTAAGTAACCACCACATCTCCTAAGCAATAAAAGCTTCCCTTGCCACATCATTCCACTGGGACACATGGTGATCTTTTGCATTTATATAGATGTTTGGAAGCCATCCACTTAAATTTGAAGTTAAATTTGAAGAAAAAGATTTTCTTTCTTGCATCAACATCCTTCCCAGATTTCTATTGTTGAGTGTTGTCTTAATTAAAATAAAAATTTGGTTTGAAGTCCCTTTTTCAATGATCTCTGGTTTTGTTTTATGTTTGGTTTAGTTTCATTTCCCCTCCTCCCTCTGCTGTTTAAAATTAAGTTTATTTAAATGCAAAGAATGTACTGTTTATTCAACCAAATGGTATCTTTATGTGGAAAAGGAAAAAAAAAATCCAGAGCTACTCTACGGTCTCAGCTTAATAACTCAGTGGTTTGTTTTTTCTCTTTTGTGTGCATTTTTACTTCCAGCTGGGCTGCACACATAAAACTGCTCTGTGGTAAGAATCTTTGGTAAACTATGCTACTTAAATGTTCATTGAACAAACAATTGCTCATCATCTCTCAACCTTAACAAAATAATATTGCAGTGACTTCTTTTAAAAAAATTTGAACAACTGATTTTCCATCCACATAAAATTTGTCTTGAGTGTGTGCTCGTAGACTTTTGTTTTTGTTGGTTGTGAGAGTGTCAATAGTGTGGAGAAAATATTTCCTTAGATTGTATTACCTGCACAGCAATATTTTTCATTTTGCTGCAAAATTTACATGTAGAAACTTCTAGCACTTTCAGGGGTCCTGAACAGCCCTTTGCTGTTCTGTACTATATTATTTTTAGGCCCACTATAGAAGAGAAATGCTACTATTTCTCTTTTCTATCCTCGTAATTAGTAATCTTTCTTAATTCTTCTGGGAAGATTTGGAGGATAGTGAGGAGGAAGAGAGAGAGCAAAAATTATCCAACTTCACTCTAATGGTCAACTCTGCCTACTATTTTGTTTCATAAAACCAACACAAAGGAAACATTTTGTGGGAGATGATGATCCCCTTAAAAGGTTCAAATTCTAAAGATCCTGGGCATCTTCCAAATAGCCTTAATTTCCTTAATAACACGTTATATGCTATTTATTACCTCACTGTGCTTAGGCTTACCCATGTTTCTGGCCTCTATCACGTCTTGGGAGAAAAGAATTCTATAAATGTATAAAATAGTTTTCCATTTCCTTTTAAAAAATAGACTTTATTTTTTATAGAAGTTTCAGGTTCATGGCAAAATTGAATGGAAGGTGCAGAAATTTTGCATATATTCCCTACTGAAGTTTGTGTGACTATAAACAAAGCTGCTATAAACATCCTCGTGCAAATTATTTTGGTGGATAGAAATTTTCAAGATTGTATAGTAAGAAGGGCAGAGTTTTTAAAGAAACCACCAAACTATCTTTCAAAATAGCTGCACTATTTTGCATTTCCACCAGTAGGATAGGAGCTTGTTTGTTGTTCCACATCTTCAACTGCTTTTGGTGTCATTGTTCTGGGTTTTGGTCATTCTAGTGGATGTATAGTGGTAACTCACTGTTGTTTTAACTTGGATTTTTCTCATGACATATATGAAGCATCTTTTCACATGCTTGTTGTCTGTATATCTTCTTTGGTGAGGTGTCTGTTGAAGTCTTTCATTTTTAATTGACTTTTTTGTTATGTTTGAGTTTTAAGAGTTCTTTGTATATTTTGGATAACAGCCCCTTATCAGATGTGTCTTTTGCAAATATTTTCTTCTAGCTTGTGGTTTGACTTCTTTTCATTATTTTGAGTGTCTCTTGTGGAGCAGAAATTTTTAATCTTAATGAAATCTAGCTTATCAATTATTTCTTCAATAAACTATGCCTTTGATATTATATCCAAAAAGTCATTGCCTAACCCAAGGTCATCTAGGTTTTTCCTATGTTATCTTCTATGAGTTTTATAGTTTTGTGTTTTACTTTAGGTATGTTTTCCATTTTGAGTTAATTTTTATGAGGACTATATGGTCTGTGTATAGATTCTTTTTTTTGCAAGTGGATATCCAGTTCTTCCAGCACCATTTATTGGAAAGACTGTCATCTGTCATTGCTCCATTGCATTGCTTTGGCTTCTTTGTCAAAGATTAGTTGATTATGTTCATAGGATTCTATTTCTGTGCTTTTTATTCTTTTTATTCTGTTCAACTTATCTTTTTGTCTTTTCTTTTGCTAATACCACACTCTCCTGATTATTGAACCTTTATAGTATGACTTGAAGTCAAAAAGTGTCAGTCTTTTGACCTTATTCTTCTTCAATATTGTGTTGGCTATTCTAAGTCTTTTGTCTCTCCCTGTAAACTTTACAATAAGTTTGTCAATATCCACAAAATAATTTGCTGCAATTTTGATTATGATTTCATTGAATCTGTAGATCGAGTTGGGAAGAACTGACATCTTGAAAAATTGAGTTTTCCTATCCATGAACATGGAATATCTCTCCATTTACTTAGTTCTTTAATTCTATTCATCAGTTTTTTAGTTTTATATATATAGATATATATATCATATATATCATATAATATATGGATATATAAAACATATATATAATATATATGGAAAGTTTTTAGAAAGATATATATATCCATATTATCCTTATTTTTTTAGATTTATGCCTAAGTATTTGCATTTTTGGGTGCTAATGTAATGTTATTGAGTTTTTAATTTCAATCTCCATATATCTCTATCTATCTATCTATATAGATAGATAGATATAGATATATATATATTATATATATATAACCGATAAATCAAAATCTCAGCAAGTTTTTTTTTATCTGTTTGTTTACTGTAGCCATCCTAGTGGGTGGCTATGATAGGTCTTTCTGGTTTTGAATTGCATTTCCCAAATAACGAATGTCATTGAACATCTTTTCATGGGCTTCTCAGTCATTTACATGTTTATCTTCTTTGGAGAAATGTTTATTTAAATCACTGGTCCATTTTAAAATTGGGTTACTTACTTTTCTTCCTTTGCTTTTCTCTAAAATTTCCTCTTCTAAATCTTTTTGAGATGTTTGCTTGATCTCGTATTCTGGCAGGATTACATATGTTCTTGTTTACAGTCTTCATAATTTTCTTTATGCCAATAATTTCTCAGTCTTTTTTAGTCCATCTTCATAAAACAGCATATCCAGCCCTTTGGCATTTTTTTTTCTTCTTAAAGACTTTATTTATTTATTCATAGAGACAGAGAGAGAGAGAGAGGCAGAGACACAGGCAGAGGGAAAAGCAGGCTCCATGCACCGGAAGCCCGACGTGGGATTCGATCCCGGGTCTCCAGGATCGCGCCCTGGGCCAAAGGCAGGCGCCAAACCGCCGCGCCACCCAGGGATCCCCCTTTGGCATTTTAATTGCTTTTTTCCTGGACTTTCTCTGATTTTATGAAGCTTTTCTTGAACTATATGGAGACACATTTTAAATGGCCTTTTATTGTGCACAATGGGAGGGAAGTAGTCCTTTTTCCTGAGGATGTCCCAGTGTGAGCTAACTATGGGTCTTCAGGTCTTTAGAGTAGTGTCTGAGATGACTTTCATGATCATTGGTACCTCCAATCTGCTAAATTAGATTTATATTGTGTCTCATGCAGGTGGAATGGAAAAAAGAAGGCCTGGGATATACAATAATCAGCAGGCCTGATTGAGAAGGCTGATTCTGCTACTTAGAGTTTTGTGACCTGGGGCAAGTTACTTAATCTCTTCATAAATAAAATTGGGATAATCATAACCACCTCATAATATTATTGTGAGGATTAAAGTCATAATGATTGAAAAGCAGCTCACAAAGTGACTAAAAATGAGCCATAATTGCTCAACAAATATTAACTGTTTTCCCATGTGATGACATAGAAATTCTTATTAGCTTCCTTCCTACTTGTCAATTTTTGTACTATCATGCCATTGCAATTTCTCAGTCCATTAAACCCATTTTTAAAACTTCAGATCTTACATTTATTACAGGACATGCTACAGTCTGAGTATTTGTATCTCTCCCCCAATCCCCCCTCCACCACCAAATTTGTATGTTGAAGTACCAACACCCTTGAGATGATATTAGAAGGTTGGGCCTTTGGAAGATGCTTAAGTCATGACGGTGGAGCCCTCATGAATGGGATCAGTGCTTTCCAAAAGAGGCTCCAGTAGGATCATTAGCAGAATGTGAGGATGTAGCAAGATGGTGCCAGTTTTGAACCAGAAAGAGAGGCCTCACGAGAACATGACCATGCTAGCACTTTGATCTTGCACTTCTAGCTTCCAGAACTGTGAGAAAAAAAAAAGTTCAGTTAAGCAACTACCCAGTCTGTGGTATTTTGTTGTAGTGCCTGCAGAGACCAAGACAGCATATTATAACATTTGCAGATTAATCTAGTTCCAGCACAGATTCCCCAGATCTGTTTTGTACATTCCTTGCTATTTTGAGAAATCTGTGTGTGTGTGTGTGTGTGTGTGTGTGTGTGAATGTGCCCGTAAATCATTTCTGTACTGATGGCAAAGCAGTCCTTGTCCATGAATTGTTAAAAATGATCCTTTGTCATATTGCTTCAGTGTCTCAGGTTCTTAATTCACTGGTTGAGTGGAATCCACTTTCTTCTTGAACTGACTCTTTTATTTCCAGATTGGACTAACTTAAGAGCTTTCAGTCTGAAATTTCTCTTCATTTCACTTCTGGCTTAGTTGTACTTTTTCTTGTATCTCATGAGCTTTCTTCCTTTGATCCCAATTTCATTTTTCCAAAGCATATCTTCAATAGCTCTTCCAGAAAGTATATATAGAAAAATACCTGAAACTCATGCTGTCCATAGTTTTAGGTTCAAAAATTATGTCCCTCAAGGGGTGCCTGGGTGACTCAATTAAGTGACCAACTCTTGATAATGGCTCATTATCAACGGCTCTTTGGCTCAGGTAATGATCTCAGGGTCCTGAGATCGAGCCCTGCATTGAGCCTCACATTGGGCTCTGTGCTCAGTGAGGAGTCTGCTTGAGACTCTCTCCCTCTCTTTCTGCCCCTCCCCCTGCCCACACACCTTCTCTCTCTCTCCTTAAAATAAATAAATCTGAAAAAAAAATCATGTCCCTCAGAACTTCAAATATTGCTCTGTCTCCATCTAGCATGCTTATAATAACTCCATTATTACTGTTCATTTGTAAATAAGCATTAGCACCCCTCCCACTCTTGAAGATTTAAGGATATTTTTTTCATTCTTGTTCTGAGTCGAGATGTGTCTAACAGTGAGATTTGCTTTCAGTGTGAACACTAGCATCTCTCTTAAGCTTTGGTAGAGGTGGAGGAGAGAATGAGGATATATCCCAAAGCTTCCTCTTATTTCCTACATCCTGTTTTCTTTTTCCAGAACTATTAGATAGATGTTAAACTTTGGGATGTATCCCTGGTGTTTCCTTTCTTTTTTTTAAGATTTTATTTATTTATTCATGAGAGACACAGACAGAGAGAGGCAGAGACACACAGAGAGAAGCAGGCTCTATGCAGGGAGCCTGATGTGGGACTCAATCCTGGGACTCCAGGATCACGCCCTAGGCTGAAAGGAGGCGCTAAACTGCTGAGCCACCCAGACATCCTTCCTTAGTTTTCCTAACTCCTCTTTTATATTTTCTATATCTGGTATTTTCTAGTGTCAGAATACCTCCTTTGAGTTTAATTTTTAGAGCCCTCAATTAAGCAGTAAGGTTTTTTTTTTTGGAGGGGAGGAATCATATTTTCATTTCCATAAACTCTTCTTTATTCTCTGATGTCATTTTCAAAAACAAAATCTCTTTTTATTTTATAGACCCATTGTCTCCAGAATTTTTTGAGGCTATTAATTACAGTTTTTTAGAAATATGCATTCTTGTCTTTGAATAAAAAGTATTGGTTTCTCCTAGGGTCAATTATTGCATTTGGTTATTTGTCTTTTTATTTTACTTTTGGTTTTCCTCAAATATCTGGCCATCTTGGTTGTCCATTTACTCTTAGGAAGAAATAGTTTCCTCTGCAGCTGTTTAGATGTTTCCCCCATCTGCCATCTTCTTCAGTTCCAGCTTCCAGTTTTGTGTTTGTGGGCAGGGCTTAACTTTATTGTTGCTCTGGGGTAGTGGTTCTCAACTGGAGAAGATTTTTCGTCCAAGTGGCGAAAAATTTGGCAAGGTCTGAAGACAGTTTTGGTTTCCACAAATGGTGTTACTCCTGGCACCTAATAGACATCATCCAGTGGATGCTAAATACCCTACAATACAAAGTATGGTTCAAAGGACAATCTCTACAACAAAGAAGTATTTTGTCTAAAGTGTCAACAGCATGGCTGCTGAGAAACTCTCTAGAGGTATGAGCAGAAAGCTCAGGCATGCTGATTATCCTCCTTAGTGTTGAACGTGGAGCACCTTTCTTTTGGGGGTGCCGATAATAGGAGTCTGGCCTTTCCTAGGAAGAATTTTTCTCAAGTATCTTGGGCTTGCTGTTGCCCCTGAGTCAAAAGCCTTCTCTTCCTGATTTTGGGTGGGAAACTGAGACTTCCTCTTAAGACTTTACACCTATGGCAGTATTTCCAAAGGGTGCTCCACGGAAAACAGGCCCTACCAAGTCATCTTAAAACAGGTTTCAAGCAAAGTTTCAGAATGGATTTTGAGAATGCCTATATATACTAACACACTTCAGTCACTGGAAATGAGTCTTACAGGAACACCTCTTTAGAAATTGAAGATGTAGGGACTTCCTGTGTCCTGAGGAACTCTAAGAAGGCACTTTGGAACTATGAGTCTAGAGGCTGGCACTGGGAAAGTAAAACATAGTCAAGGGAATCAAGGCATGAAAATAATAGCATATGTCTTGTCAAACTAGATAATCCTTCCTGTGTACTGTTTTCTAATTCCTAGGGAAGTCAAGGAGTGCAAGATTTGCTTGAACACCACTAACTTGGGCAGACCTCGGCTACCCTGATTCTCCATCTCTCTTTTTGGAGAACCTCTCACAGTTAGATCTAAAGAAGCATATCTATGAACTAAACCCTCCCCCAAACCTATTGCATCCATTTGATAGCAGAGAAAAGAAGGCACTTAAACACATCAAACAATCTTAACTCTAAATATGATAAGGAAAAAACACAAATTCAGCATTTCAAATAAAGTTCATCTTATAGAGTAAATTGGCATGGGACCTTATGTAACAGAAATAGATGTCATTCCACTTTTCCAATATTAAAACTAAGCCTCACATGGCAGAGATATTTGTTTATATCAGGCTTCTGGAGGGACAGGTTTCAGAAATACCAATAGCAATTTCAGTTTAAGAATCTGCTGTGGTGATTGACGAGCTGCAGCCAATTTAAAAATTTTTTTTATTTGTTTTTATTGAAGTTCGATTTGCCAACATATAGCAGTTGAAGCCAATTTAGAGACAAGAGCAAAATTATCCCCAGAAGCAACCTTGGTGGATGGACCTAAGCAAATCCAGAGCGACAGGAAATAAGGTCACTGCATAGAGCCTATACTCAGGAGCAGAAATACAGAATTGATGATGTTACGGGTTTTAATGATCTTGCACACAATAGGGGATGAAGGAAGATACCTTGGGCCCATGGGATGCCACCATTAGCAAGTTCTGAGTTGTGTAAGAAAGCAGGAATACCTCAGCTGTCATTCTCTGGGAAAGTAGCATAGATGGAGTCCACCCTCGACCCCCTCCTCTCACCAGATATAGTAAACACAATTCCATGGTTAACTTCATCACTATACATCCTGGACGACTTGCATTGACTGGCCTCTACCTCCTTTCATTTCTCCAGATAACCTTGATGATGCTTGATGAGATCAATGGGGACTTGGGAAGTATGCAGATAGACTCAGCCCTGTAATTGCTCTTCTCCTCTCCTAGGAGAGGAGTCATTCCCTTGGCTGACCAGAGTCTTAGAGCTTATACAAAATGAGTCAAGAGAGCAAAAACATGGGATCATCACAGTGGTATTTACTCCCTATTCTTCATGCTTCCACAACAAGCAATTTCTGTTATTGATATTCTTGGCCTCTGCCCATACTCTCAGTCTAATGTAGATGGTAACTTTTCTAAGGGAAAGTGAGCTTAGCTCCTCTGTCTTTGTCTTTCAGATTTTCTTATTTTTAAGTGGCATACATTCTGTTTGGTTTTCTGCCACATAGTAAGTAACTGAATAGGAAAGTTTGTCTATTTAAAAAGGAGGTATTAGAAAGCCCTTTGAACCATAGAACTAAAGCCCTGGCCTTCAACCCGTTCCCTTGGGAATAAATATAGTGTTTTCCTGTTGGTATGACTGACACTTGTGTCTGATTCTCAATGGAATTTGAACTTGGAAGAAGAAAAAGCCACCCAGACAAGGTAGCTTAAATAACAGAAATTTATTTCTTCCAGTTCTAGAAGTCCAAGACCAAGTTTGCAGAGTTGGTTTCTTCTGAATCCTTTCTCCTCGGCTTGTGGAGGGCCATCCTCTCCCTGTGTCTTCACTTCATGTTCCCTCTGTTCATGTCTGCATTCTAATATTCTCTCCTTAGAAGGATATCAGTTATTTTGGTTTAGAGTCTACCTTCGTGACCTCGTTTTAATTTAATTACTTCTTTAAAGACCCTGTCACCAAATATGGTCAAATTCTGAGGTACTGGGGGTTAGGACTTCAAAATAAGAATTGGGGGAGGGGGACACAAGTCAGCCCATAATAGGTTGTTTAATTGGCCCCTCCTAAAACCCCAAATAGTACACGTAAATGCATTTCTACTGCACATAGGTGTCGTGCTTTTTTATTCACCTGGCATGTGGTGTAGGCATGACACAGAAATGATTCTGAGTTTAGCTGTTAGCTCTGGACCTATCATAAATTTTAACCCTTTTTACTTTTAAAATGACTTAACAACCCTTTACTTTTCCTTACTTAAGGAAATTTACTAAGAAGTTTCAAATCATTATAACCCGAAATAGACTATCTCCTCAAACATTTTAGTCATAGTTATAAATTACCAGAGCCATATCATTCAAAAATGATTACTTTATTAGTCATTTCTAACAATAAATTCACTTTTATGAAAAGAAATGTGGGTTTAGAATTTCAAAGGGCCTTAAGTTTCCAAGTCCCGGAAAGTTAACTTAAGGCTCTGGAAAACTTCAGTGGAAAAATCAACAGCATATTGAGTCTGTACCTGAATCTTGTAGCAAGGAAAGATGCATAGAAATAAGTCGAGGGGACTACATTAGAATGTTCTGTGTCCTCAGAAGCTAAGGAGTTAAGGCAAATGAGCAGGATTTACTTGGTAAGTCTTCTGGGAAGAAAGCATTATTGGATCAGGCCCTGATGAGCATGTGGGATGAGGCCAGAACAATGAAGTTGAAAGGAATGGAGAGTCTCATCTACAAAGACATAGAATTGGAGGAACAAGATGTTTTCATAGTTTGGGGAACAGAGTCTTCTTGGAGAGGAGGATGAGAGCACAAACTAGAATGGTTCAGTTGAAGAAAATAACATCCTGAAAACCCAGAGGAACTTTGGGTCCAAAGGCAGTAATTCACAGCTGCCATCACTGACTTAGGAAAACCAGGTTGCTCATTAGAGATGAGAGAAGTATCACACAGATGGCAGAGATCAGGCCAGATTGGTAGCCAGTGGCCAGATTTTGAAGGGCCTTTTCTCTGATCTTCTGTTGATTTCTGTCCTTCCCTCACTATAGATTCCTTATTTTTAAAATTGTTGAGAATCATCACTTCTCCAAAATCAGTTGTTTTCAAATCTAACATTTTCCTCCAGGTTGACTTTGTAGGTAAATCAAGTCATTGTGCTTTTTCATCCACTATTAATGTCTTTGAGATTAAGGGAAGGAGGTTGAAGGCAGGTAAGTAGTAATTGTTAAAATATTTGTAAAAGTGCCCTTCTGCATTAGCTTGGACCCACTTGTTAACAAGTCTGAGAAAGTATTCTGACACAGCAGCCACAGGCTTTATGCACACTTTAATTAAATAATCAGAAGTGTTACTTGCTTCTTTCCTCAGCATTTAAGGAATAGCCCATCAGTGAAGAACCCTATAAAATATTGTGTCTTTTTATTTACCTTTCAGTTTTTCACTGCCAGGAAAATAAAATTCCTTTGATCCAAAATTGTTGTGAGATGAACTTTTGAAGTTCTCTTCCCACCTTGTCTGGAATCTTTAATCTTTACAGATCATGAAAGTAGAAAAGATGGTTGCAAAATCATTGGTTGAATTTAATACTAACAGAAGAGTGGCTTTTAAGAGGCCCTAGATGTAGGTACAGAGCACAGACTGATGGCCACAAGCCCTGTGGCATTACTTCTAGCATTTACCATGGTCTTATCCTGGCCTATTCCTCTGGGCACTGCAGTAGCCTGTCTTTCTTATCTCCCCTCCCTACCAAAACAAGAATCTGAATCTTTCAGGATCTAGTTCTTTAACAGATTAAAAAAAGGTTGTCTATGAAAAATCAGATGTGTTGATCTCTGCCTATGTGCATATCTAGAAGGTATTATAGAAGAGAAATGGACAGTCCCTCAGAGTTAGGGCCAGTTCTGCCATTTTCATGTGTCTTTTTAATAAATTGTTACTTGGGCAGCCCAGGTGGCTCAGCAGTTACTTCCCGCGTAGGAGCGTGTGTCACATGAGGCCTGTCCATGCTGTCTTTAGCTGCCTATGAGGGCTACTTCTCTTGTTGAAATGTTGACCTAGGGATCCCTGGGTGGCTCAGCAGTTGAGTGTCTGGCTTTGGCCCAGGGCGTGATCCCGGGATCCTGGGATCGAGTCCTGAGTCGGGCTCCCCGCATGGAACCTGCTTCTCCCTCTGCCTGTGTCTCTGCCTCTCTCTGTGTGTCTCTCATGACTAAATAAATAAAATCTTTTTTTTTAATAAATTGTTACTGAACATCTCCTGTATGTCAGACATTTTCCAGAAGTACAATTTTATCAAATTATTTAACTTTTCCATATTTATGATTCTTCACAATGTCATTGGACAGATAAAATAACAAATATTAAGTATTGACTAGTAGATGGCATGAAGAAGCTCCAACAAATGTAGATACTCCTTCCTCCTCTTTATTGACTTTGGAAGATTAAAGTTTAAACATGAATAGTGTCCTAAAAGAATATGGTGTCAAAATTTCTTGGTGCTTGTTTTACATCTACTTGAATTTGCTGAACTTGTCCAATTTTATATAACTTCTTTGAACAATAGTATCTCCACTTGAAACAGGATCATTAATACTCACCTCATATTAGTGTACATGTGAGGATTTAATGACATAAATACAGGCCTGGTACAAAGCCTGGCATGAGAGAGAAAGCAGATGTTATTGCTCTTTTCTTCCCATAAGGGTTTTTCCCTCTATATATCATCATACTTTAACCCCAATGACTCTAAACTGCTGTACGAATAAGAAATTCAAACTCTGGGGAATATAGAAAGGAAAGAGCCTTTTATATAAGAAAGCTTTAAGGTAGCCACTTCCTATAGACATTTAAGATAGTTATAATGCTCTTTTACATGATATTTCAACAGCAGGCTTAATATTATAATTTCAATTTTCTATTTTTATAAATGAATCTTACTCATAAGTATTCAGAATAGGAAGAAAGGATGAAATATCGTTTCACAGAATAAAATCATCCTAGACAAGTTCTGTGGGGATAAGAAAAATGTCAAACCAAGAAATCAAAATTATTTGAGTTATGAAGTAAGCATAGGATCAAATTCTTAATTATGTATCATTACATAGTAGATTTGGTGTAATCAGGAAAGGAAGATAACAGCACAGGAAGAAAGATGTCCACTGGATCTTGGACATTGGATGTAGTAAATAAAATCATCCGAATCAAGCTTGTCAACAAAGGGTACATCTGTCTCTATCATCAGGTCTTACTTTATTTTCTTAATTAAGTAATTAAATTTTAGTTTAATTCCACTGTAGTTAAAATGCAGTGTTACATTATTTCCAGGTATACAATATAGCAATTCAATAATTCTATACATTATGCTCATCATGGTAAGTGTACTCTTTAATTCCTATCACTTATTTTACCCTTCCCTCACTCATGTATTTCTTTATTTATTGCCATTAATCCCACAAAATACTTGAAGAGATTACAGAATTAGTTTAGAGGAGTTACCAAAAAACTGTAGCAGCAAAATGATAACATTAAACAATAAAAACAATAAAAACAAATGGCAAGAAAGGAAACGAATCTGATTTTCAATTGCTATATAATATTTAAAATGTTCAGATTTTCAACACAAATTACTATATAGAAAGAAAAAGGAAATTATGGCCCATACATGGGAAAAAATAGCCAATAGAAACAGTTTCTGAGTAATCCCACACATTGATCTGCATGTTTAAAGAACTAAAGGAAACATGAAAACAATGTCTCACTAAATAAGGATTATCCATAAAAAGATGCAAATGATGAAGAAAATCAGAGAAAATCTGGGACTGGAAAATATAAAAATTGAAATTAAGAACTCACTAGAGGGAACTACCAACAAATTGGACAGAAAGAAAAAAGAATCATCAAACTTGAAAAGAGGTCCATTAAAATTACTTCATCTGAGAAACAGAAAGAAAAAAATAAAGTGAACAGAACCTTAGAGACCTGTAGAATACCTTAAAGAGAACCAATTCATGCATAATATGAATCCCAGAAGAACAGAACAGAAGGAAAGGGGCAGAAAGGAAATCTGAAAAAATAATGGCCCCAAACCTCGAAAATTTGGTAAAAAGCATAAATCTATGCATTCAAGAAGTTCAACAAACTCTAAGTGGGATAAAATCAAAGAGATCCACAGCTAAATACATTATAATCAAATTGGCAAAAACCAGAGACAAAGAGAAAATATAGAAAGCATTGAGAGAAGCATCATGTACAAGTAAGACTGAATAAGATTAACAGATGATTTCTCATCAGAAAACATGGAGCCCAGAAGGCAGTAAAATGATATACTCAGAGTGCTGAAGGAAAATGGTAACCAAGAATTCTACGTCCAGCAAAAACAATATTTCAAAATGGAAAGGAAAATGACAAGGGTATCTGTTCTTGCCATTTCTATTCAACACTGTTCTGGAGTTTCTAGCCAGGGCAATTAAGTAAGAAAAAAAAAGAAGAAAGAAAGAAGAAAGAAAGAAAGGAAAGAAAGAAAGAAAGAAAGAAAGAAAGAAAGAAAGAAAGAAAGAAAGAAAGGAAGAAAGAAAGAAAGAAAAAGAAAAAAAGAAAGAAAGAAAGAAAGAAAGAAAGAAAGAAAGAAAGAAAGAAAGAAAGAAGAAAAAAAGAAAAGAAAAAAGAAAAGGGCATTCAGATGGAAAAAGAAGTAGTAAAACTATTTTCAGAAGACCTGATCTTTTATATAAAAAATACTCAAGAATCCAGAAAGAAAATTTATTAGAGTTAATAAGCAAGTTGAGGGGCACCTGGGTGGCTCAGTTGATTAAATGTCTGACTCTTGATTTTGCCTCAGGTCATGATCTCAGAGTGGTGAGATGAAGCCCTATATGGTGCTCTGCACTCAGTGGGGAGTCTGCTTCTCTCTTTCTCCCTCCTCCCTTTTTGTCCCTCCTCCCCACTCATATTCTCTCTTTCCCATAAATAAATAAATAAATAAATAAATAAATAAATAAATAAATAAATAATCTTAAAAAAAAACAAGTTCAGCAATCTTATAGAATATGAGATTGAAATACCAAAATAAATTGTGTGTTTATCAATACACAATCTAAAAATAAAATTAAGAAAAAATTCCATTTAAAATAGCTTAAAAAGTATAAAATATTTAGGAATACATTTAACAAAAGAAATGTAAGATTTATACACCACAAAAAACAAAACATTTTGAAAGACATCTCATGCTTATGGATGGGAAGACTTAATATTAAGTAGAACACTCCCCAAATTGATCTATAGAATCAATGAAATCCCTATCAAATTCCCAACTGCCCTTTTTTCCCCCAGAAGTTAACAAGCTGACCCTATAATTTTATGGGGAAGTGTAAGCAACTCAGAGTAGACAAAATAATCTTAAAGAAGGTGAACAAATTTGAAAGATTCACATTTTCATATTACCAAAACTTACTACAAAGCTTCAGTAGTCAACTTTGTAAGGAGATATTATTATACTGGCATAATAATCAAAGAAAAAACCCTAACTTTTATAGTTAATTGTTTTTCATGAAGAATGCCAAGACAATTCAATGGGGGAAAATAGTCCTTTCAACAAATGGTGCTGAGTAATGGGATAACCATTTGTGAAGGGATAAAGTGGGACTCAGTCTTTACAACACATACAAAAAATAATTCAAAATCTATCAAAAAGCTAAGTTAACAGTGAAAATTGTAAAACTCTTAAAATAAAACATAGGTTTAACTCTTTGTGACTTTGAATTAGGTGTGGGTTTTTTTTTGGGGGGGTTCGGATATAATTCCAATAATGTTTTTTTTTGTATAAAATTTTGGTTACATAAGCAACTAAAGGGAAAAGGAATTTGACCTCATCAAAACTAAAACAAAACAAAACAAAACAAAACAAAACAAAACAAAACAAAAAACCTGTGCACCAGAAAACACTATCAAGGACGTAAGAAGGCAACCCACACAAGGAGAGAACGTGTCTACAAATAATGTATCTGACAAAAGGACTCATATAGAATATATGAAGAACTCTTACAGTAAAAAGACAAAGGACCCAATTTTAAAAACAGCAAAGAATTTGAATAGATACTTCTCTATTGAAGATATACAATGAAAATATGTTTATCGAAATATGAATACATCAGTAATCATCAGAGAAATGCAAATCAAAACCACAATGAAATATCACTTCACACCTACAAGAATAGCTATATCTTAAAAAATGGACAATAACAAGTCTTAGCATGGCCGTGGGGAAATTGGAAACTTTGTGCATTGCAAGGGGGTGGGAGGGAACTAAAATGGCGCCATCGCTGCAAAGTACAGTTGGGCAGTTCCTCAAAACACTAAACATAGGTTATCATATCCCCCAGAAATTCCATTCCTAAGTATATATACAAGAGAAAGGAAAACATACCCACAGAAAAACTTGTTCATGAATGTTCATATCAGCATTAATCATAATAGTCAAAAGTAGAAAAAACCTAAAGGCTATCAACTGATGATTGGGCAAACATAATGGGGCATACACATTATACCCATTCAATGGGATAGTATCCAGTCCTCTAACTGATTCATGGATGGATCTTGGAAAACATACTAAATGAAAGAACTCGGACACAAAAGGTAGGTATTGTATTATTCCCTTTATATAAAATGTTCAAAATATGGAAATCCATAGATTTCAAAATAGATTATTTGTTGCCTAGGAACTGGTGAGGGCAAAATTGGGTGTGACTGCTAATAGAAACAGGACTTTTTTTTTTGTGGTCATTAAAGTGTTCTAAAGTTGGTTGTGGTCACAGCTGTCAATTCTGTCAATACACTACAAAGCATTGGATGGCACACTTTCAATGGGTGAGTTATAATGTGTGAATATGAATATGATATGAGAATTATGTCTATTTGAGCTGCAGAGATATAATATCCAATTGCTCACCTTAAATCTCCTTTTGAATACTTCAAAGATGTCTCAAAGACAATATATCCAAATTGGATTAATAATCTACTTCTCCCCTCTTGTTCCTCTTTCAGATTTCCCTCTCAGTATACACCTCTGTTCTCTCATTTGCTTGTATAGTTCAGAAACTCAAGAGTCATTTTTCACACTTCCCCCTTTTTAACTAAGTCCTGGCTATTCTACTGCCTAGGTTTCTCTTTTATCCATTTTTGTACATCTCTACATTACCACCAGAGTAAGTCTGAGCCATTTTAATGGCCTCCTAACTAATCTTCCCATGTCCACTGTTAGCCATTTCAAATCTGTTTTCCACATTGAATCAGGGTGTGTTTTCAAAATGCATATCCAACCATGTCACCCCAATGGTGATCTATGGACCTATGGACCCAGATTCTAAAGAGACCCTACATGGAATGGCTTTCTGCTTGGTTTCTATTAAAAAAAAAAATCAGCAAGTCATACAAGTAGATGGCAAAAAAAGAAACAACAACAAAAAAAAACCCATGATTAATCAGATTATGTGTTTATTTTTTTAAAAAATATTTTAATTGTTTATTTGTAAGACAGAGAGAGCATAAGCAGGGTGGAGTGGTGGAGGGAGGGAGAAGCAGGGTCCCCACCGAGGAGGGAGCTGAAGGTAGGTACTTAACCAACTGAGCCACCCAGGCACCCTCAGATTACATGTTTCAATATCCTAAAAAATATCTATGCATGAAACACACCACCTTTCAAGATTCACAAGTAGGTAGGTGATTTAGAGCGATTGCATTATTTTTCAATAATATTTTAATGACAATGCTTGATAGTATTATTATAATGACTTTGTAAATTCATGTTTCTATAAAGAGATGGAAACCAATTTCTCTCTTTTTCATTTTCCCTTCAATTTCTAAAAGCAGAGGAAACCCTTCTTCAAATGGAATCTTATTAGAAGGCCCAATGTGAAATGAGAAAATTAGCTGCCCTGGTAAGGTAATGGAACCTGGGCTTGTGTCAGCTTGATCCTCCTCTTAGCTTCTGACCTAGATTCTGAACATCTAGGGAACACAGCTGAAATCCACTGGCTTAATCTATCAAACATTATTCAAAAAAAAAAGAAAAAACAATGCCATGATTTGGACATTTCCATTCGCATTAAAATTTCTTTCGAAATATTTATTTTTGGGGATTTTCCATGTACCTTTTTTTTTTTATATCATCAATGCTATCCCCATTCTTCTTTTCCTCTGGTAGTTCCTTCATGTTGATTTATATTAATTTCCATTCCTCTCCTGGCCACCTGTACTGTACTCATTTCTCCTGTGAGAATAACCTCAAGGGTTCTTTGTGACAGTTTACAGAAAAATCCATCATTTGAGATCCACTTTTTCATTTGGTAAGATGAATGGTGCTTTCAGAGGCATTGGCTGTTTACCCTTTCACTGACCCTGTAAATGCCGATGATTTGCCCACGGAGCTCACTGAGATGAGCCCATAAATGCCAGTTCTCGCAGAAAGTCTCTGTGCTCTTCTGTTCAGATGACATCTCTTCAGATGTCTGGCTTCCGCTTCTCCAACTTTGTCCCCATGTTCGAGTACTTCAGTCTCCTATAGTATGTTGGTAAATGTTTAAATAACTGACTCTCCTTGGGGGATGGTAAGCCCTGATTTATTGCGTTTGTCTCTTACATCCTGGCCAATTTCAAGCCATCAATGTTGCCATGGAATGGTGGAGTGAGGCAGAGATGTGCAGTGGCCTTTCTGCCACACAGAGACAGCATATGGGGACAACTTCCAGAGTAGGTCATAGGAAAATAATTAGGTCGTAAGGAAATTTTAACTATTTATTTTTAATACACAGACTTTCCTTGATTTACAATGGGGTTATATATCCACTGTAGGCTGAAAATATCATTAAATTGAAAATATACTTAGTACACCTAACCTACTGAACAACAAAGCTTAGCCCAGCCTACCTTCACATCTACGCACCATCTGCCCGCATCACGTAGGATTCCTGTAGTCTTCCCAGGAACCAGAGGTCCCTTCCACCCCCACCTTCCTGCGTTTGCTGCTGCATCCCAGAACCTGCCCTCCACAACTTATCCTGGCACTCTTTCCTGCTGGGCATGAGGGTACACTTCAAGGATGTCACTGAGGACCCTGATTGTCATTCTGGAAAACTCTGGCGTCAACAAATCATGATTGCACCTCCTTGGCTCATTGTTTAATCCTGTGATATCTACTCTGCCCCCTGTACTTGGTGGCTCACGTAGAATCTCTTCTGTGCTTCACAGACTTTGGTTCTTGTTTTTCTCTCAGCTCAGCCTGTGTTGGGCTCCCTGTGCTGTGGGGAAGAGACATTCTTTTATAACCTACCCGAGGCTCAAGGAATCCCTCCTAACCAGGTGAACCTTCCTGTTGCCTCTCCCTCATCCGATAATTCTCTCCTTCCTTCCAGTGATAGGAGAGAGATTCAGCAGTTATGCACATTTTAGTGAGATATTCTAGCTGAGATTACCTCCACAGTCCCTGATACACAGCATGTGAGCAAGTGTTACTTCTGCAGCATTCGACTCAACTGAAACGCTCTCTCTCTGGAGGGTTAAGATTTCAAGAATGAGAAAATCGATCAACTATGTTTTATGTAATTCCTCCCTAAAAAGTATACTTTCTGAAAAAGTGTATTTTTTTTTTATCACTAGGAAATGGTGACCAGAAATATTTGAAATCCAGTCGACTTTCCAATGGCTTTTACAGGTTGAATATATTTGAGAGAAAGGTGTTGGCATAACAACCTTAGAGGTGTTGGCATAACAGCTAGGGGCTCAATGTTTTTCTTTTTAATGCTAACCCTTGGCTTTATGAAATGGCTAGAAGTTTCCCCTGTATTTGTCACTCGGAGGACAAAATGTCCTTTGCCCTGAAATGAGGCTGAAATCCAGCTAACGTGCTTTCAACGGGGAGGGTTCTCGGACTTTCAGGAAGATGAAAAGCAAACACAGGGACGAGAAGAAAAGACAGTGGTGGCTGGAGCTGCCACCACTTGACAAAGGGAAAGAGTTGCACATTCTAGCCTTTTACTTTTTTATTTTTAAATTATCATTGAGTTCATCAGTGTTGGATTTATAACACCAGCCGTGAGGTCCTGGGCCCGTCATCGCTAGTGTTCACTTCACTGACACCAGAGGTAGGAACAGGTGAACAGGTGGCATTAGTCAAAAAAGGACACCAGCAGAAAAATGATACTTGAAAAAGAACTCTCTGGAATTTTAAAAGGTGAAGGGGTCTTCAGAACGCCAATGGGAGGAGCACCAAAGCCCTGGTTTTGTGGAGTCTGGGAAGGAGAGCTAGTGATTTGAACAGTTACATTTACAAGCTTTGCTTTTAACTAAGATCCAAGTTCATAGCCTTTGAATGCTGAGGGGGGAACATCTGAGATATAGAGTTTCCTAAAGAAAATGAGAACAAAGGTAAAGAAGATGAAATGTGGCTGCTTTGCAAACATGGTGTCCCGGAAATGCCTTGAATGGAGAGAAGATGGAAGTAACTTCTGCTTCTTATGTGCTATTTACTTGAAGCATGTTTTATCTTAAATGTATCCTTCTGTGTACTGTTTTCATTATCCTCATTAGGAGATTATGAGAGCACTTATTTAGTTTAAAATTCTTGTCTTTCGTTCCCTCAAGACTCATCAAATGCTGGATTAATGTAGAAGGGTAAATAATGCTGGAAAAGAATTTGCTTTTTACTGAATCACAAGGAGCATTACCTTTAAAAAATATTCTTAAGAGAGAAAAGGTCTTTTCACAGTGGTAACGCTTCATATTTTAGTTGAAAATGTGCATCTAATTAAAATTCCATATGACAATCATAGTATATTATTTAAATACCAAATGATTATTAAAATCACATTTAATTGTGGCTTAAAAAATATAACAGATATGTACCCAGGAAACAGCTGCTAAACATCACCAAAATTTCCTTGATCAGCTTTGTTTTCCTCAAGCATTTCCCAGTTACAGTCAGCTTGCTTGGAACAACTATTTCTTACACACACACACACACACACACAGAAACACCACTGATGTGATGACAAGAGATTTTGTTTAAATGACTGACAGTTTTGTGAGGGTTCTCAATGATTCAAAAACAGTAACAGCAAAATTAAGGCTGGATTTTCTTTCTTTTTTTTTTTTTTCCTATGATGCACCTTGTAGAACCAGAGACCATCTAGAGAAGATCTAGTGTGGGTTGTGTTGAAGATGGAAACGAGGAGAGGTCTGTAGAGCTCAGAGGGCCAGTGGAGACAGGGAGCTTACACCTGCGCGGTCTAGTATGCTCGGAAGCTCGGAGGCCCAGCTTGTCCTCCACACAACCATGGGGGAGCAATCTGTTGAATCTGTTACTTTGAAAGCAATTGGCTCTCTATCCACTGCTCGCTTTCCAAACAGCCAACTAGAACGCTCTATGATGAAATTTTGTGTGCTCACACACCTTAATGCAGTTCCTCACCAACCTTTGGTTCGGAGATTACAGATGAGGCTGTTGCCACGACCAGGTTAGTAGGCAGCATTACAAAGGGGGAAAAAAATCGACTGTCAGGAAACTCCTTCACCTTGGCTTTTTTGGTGCACGTACTCACTTTGTGACTTCTCAGGAGGCCAGTTCTCTTGACTCCAGAATCGAAAAGTCCTCAATGGCAAGCCAATTGCTGCAGTATCGGGCCGGAGTCTCTTCTTCCCCTGACATCTGCCCTTCTAAGATTCCTTTCCTTTCTGTTCCTAGTTTCCTCCCGCCCCCCCCCCCCCCAGCCCCCCCAAATCCCTGTTGGTTAACATCGAGGCCAGTGGCAAACTGTTGAAACAGACGAACTTGCAGCGAGGTATCTAGCATTATGAGGGGGAGCCATGTAAATGGATCTCCCCTTCTCTCCTTCCCCCTCCCTGTCTACCTCCCCCCCTCACACACACACACCTCCTGCCTCCCTCTGTCTGTGGTTTTCTTTTGTTTTCAATAAACAACCCAGGATTTCTGGGTAAGAATGTGATGTCAGCACAAGTGTCTAATTCCTCTGCCTCCAGGTCCCCATTAAAATGACCGATAGGTATAAAAATAAGAGAAAAAGCTGCACCCGGTGCTGACGGTTGGGAAGGCAGAAATGTGCACACTCAAGCTCCAAGAATTTCTGTTAGATGAGAATGAATCAGAATGAAAAGGCCAAGTGGGGACTGACCCACCCTCCGTGGAAGAGGGGCAGGGTGCAGAGTCAGGGGCAGGGATGCGGGCGGGAACCTGCCAACAGGCCTCAGGTTAAGGAGCCAGGCCGACAGCAGGTTAGCCCGTCGGGAGGTCAGGAGCACATCTGGATTCCTTCAGTGTGTTTGAAAAGTGTCAGCTGCTCCCCCAGAGGCTTCCCCGTGGCCCAGCCTGGGCGAGGCCCTCTGCGGAGGACCGTGGGGCCCGATGAAGGTTGCTGCGCTCAGGGCCTCCCATGCATCTTCACTTATTTCCTAAGGATCCGTTCTTGGAAGGAGAATTACCAGGCCTGAGCCTGTGAGCGTTTTTATGATTACTGATCAGAAATTGCTCTGTAAGAAAAGGCTGTGTCAGGTTACACTTCCACTAAGGCGGGCACGCTGCCCTGTCCTTTTTGCCAGCCCTCACCGGGCGTGGGCACCGAAGGGCGAAACATGACAACTCCTCATTGCTCGATTTGTGCTTGAGTATTAATGGCATTGAATTCGTTTCTCCTTTAACCAGTGGGTATTTTTTTTTTCTTTTTGAATTGCATTGCTCATTTTTTTTTCTTTTTTTCCCATTTTGGGGCTGGTCTATTTCCTATGTATTTGTGAAGTTGCTGCCTTTGAGGGAAGGCATCACCACCAAGAGAAGTAAGTGTGGGATTCCAGTTCTTTGTTTCTGGTTCCTAGGAACGGCACAATAGACCTGCAAACACGCGAGCGAACCTAGCAGTGCACACGCGCTGTCATAAATTACTGCCTTGCGTCCTGCCCTTGTGCTGGGCCTGCTTGTTTTCTTGTTTTCGAAGATGCTCTGATTTCATGCTGCTTTTATTTTTACCTTTATTTTTTAGTGTGAGGGTCTGGACATCGAAGTCTGCTTTTGTGAGCTTCCGAGTTAGATCATCACCCTGTCTGACAAATGGGGAGAGCAGGACACGTTCTTCGAGGGAACGCCTCAGGAGGAGTTGGCTGGATGCTTTCATGCGTACATCTCCTTCTCCTCGACCAATATTAACAGATCCTGGGAGACAAAGACTGGTTTGCTTCTCTTTTTATCCACCCCCCGGCCCCCGGAGCCTAGCAAGGAGTCACTGGACGGGTGCGTGATGCACCAAAGATGGATAGGTAGGTTTTGAAAGACTGAGAAGCACAACCCTAAGTGATGAGGACAAATGAGCAGGGAACACGGGGCCCCCAAAAGGAGAGGATTCCAGCAGTCAGAACCCAAAGATAAACATTGCCTGTTTTATAGCTTTGCTTCAGGAGACTGAGGTTCCAGGGCGGGCAGAGCTAATTCCACACTTAAACAAATATATTCTATACGGCTCACAAGGAGCTCACACAGTCATCGCCAGCAGCCTAACAGGGCCCCGTCCCCTGCTATTAGCCACGCTCAAGACGGCCACACAATTCTTTCCCCGGAGCCTGAGATGAGCAAAGGCCATGGCCACCGTGCCTACTGCAATTCTTACAGCCCTCCTGTCTGATTGGCTTTTTAAGATTTTTTAAGTGATTTGGATGCTGAGAAACAAGAGAAATGAGAAAAAGTAGCTGGTGCAGGATACCTGGATATCTTATCCTTTACTTACTTCTTTACTTATGCCTGCAAATGCTTTACAGATGCTCCACGGAGAGGCTGCCGAGGTTGGGGGGTTGGAGGGGACTCGTGCCCTGGAGGCATTTCTCTCATCCCATTTGAAGACCCTAATGAAATGGGCTGGTTTCAGAGCTGTAGCAGCTTGCAGCTCTCCGCAATTGAATTCCACTCTCTAATGAGTTCCCCTAAATCTGCCATCAGATGACTTTATTGACTTTCAGATCATAATTAACCAACACTCACTTTTTTTGCAGTTATTTTGACTCCCCCCCGCCCCCTGCCCCCCCCCCCCCCCCCCCGCCCACCGTTCTGTGATTGAACGTCTGGACCCAACCTAAGTCATGGATTCCGACAGATACGTAATGACCAGACACCAACAAAGGACGCTGTCTCTCCTTGTCACTTCTGAAAGAAATATCACTGGGCTGGGGGGTGGGGTGGAGGAAACATGTGGCCTCAAGTATTTTCCAGAACCACTGGCTGTCTTCAAAGGCAAATAGGAGGAAAGTAACCCATCAGCGGGTAATTGACACTGTTTGTGACGTTTTTATGACTTTTCAATTAGAGAAGGTGGTAGAACATTCGGTTACCTTCTAGACCAGTAAATTCTCCAACTCGGAAAGCCTTGGCTTCATTAGAAGCGCATGCTGGTTAAAGTTGTAGATGAACGAGGCTAAATCAGTTGCCACCTTTTCCTTTTTTGCTCCTTGGCAGACTGAGATAAAATCCTGTGATAAATGAGCAATTAGGCCAAGACCTCATTATTTTTTCCAAAGGGACGTACCCTGTTCAGCATCCCCCATCATTTAAATTTGATTTCCAGGATGCCCAACACATTGCCAAAGTTGGTGACTGCTCATTAAATAGACACTGCATTTCAACCCACGTGTGCATGGGCTCACGCTCGCCGCGGAGTCCCCACGCCTTTCGGAAAGTGCTCTTTGAAATAGTGAGCAGATAGATTTAAGTGCTTTGCAATAAGGAGTCAGGACCTTGCACCGAGGGGATATGCAGGACTCAGTTAATTAGTGAGGTGGTCTTTAATGGGCTGAGCCATGAGTCCCATTTTCCTGATGGGAGCTCTGTGGCCCAGAGGAAATTAAGATCAGTCCGACACAGGGCTCACTGCACAGATGTCACTTAGAGGCAATTAGATCCTTTCCTCTGAGGCCACTTTTCTGCTTTCCGACCCTGATTTCCTAATAATCACAACAGGCTCTTGTAGCCCCTGTGCCGCCACCCTCGACTCTGTATCCAGGGAAAGTTAGTTGAACTTTTCTGAGCCGAGGTTCCTCGTTTTGTACAGAGGGGATGATGCTACCATCTTTACAGGGTTTTCTGAAGTTGAAACGAGGTGCTATTGCTTAGGTGCTTTGCACGGTGTTTGCTGGCCCAGAGTAACTGTTAGCATAGGAATGCAAGTACTAAACCCTGATATCAGATTGATGAGCTGGGTTTCATGCTTGGAGAGGAGAGGGAGGTGGAAGTTGGGACCGTTGAAGCAGCTGTGACCATCACAGAGCGAACCTCAGCACAGGGCAGGGCTCCTGGAGTCCGCGTGTGATGTCCGCGTCTGCAAGAAGGGGCCAGGAGGCCCGGCTGATGGGCACCTGCGGCCTTGGCTTCTGCTACTCCAGTTCACGTGATGCCAGACTGCTTCTCTCTCTGGGCGGCTTCCACTCTAAATCTGAAGCACAACCTGAGAGGACTCCTAGTGAAGTTCAAAGGAGTCTGCTAACTGATTAAAACTGTCTTTCCTGGGACACCTGGGTGGTTCAGTGGTTGAGCACCTGCCTTCAGCTTCAAGGCGTGATCTTGGAGACCCAGGATCGAGTCCCACATCAGGCTCCCTGCATGGAGCCTGCTTCTCCCTCTGCCTGTGTCTCTGCCCCCCCCCCCTCTGTGTCTCATGAATAAATAAATAATAAAAAAACCTCTTAAAAAAATGTCTTTCCCAGTTTGTGGCTCTCTCTATTCTCTCTGGAAACAAGAAACTGGTCAGAGACAGAGGGGCCCAGGGAGGTGCTGTTCCCAGGAGAGGGTGAGGGTGGGCTCAGCCCCAGATGAAGATGATAGGACATCTCATGGACCTGGAGCCCATCAGCTCTTTGGCGTGGCCAATGCCTGGCCTGGGTCAGAGCCTGAGGCTGGCCGTTGGGGGTTTGAAGATGTGTCTACATTGGCTACTGTCCCCTGGAGAGACTGCTTGCAGTTATCATTTAAATTATTATTATTTAAATTATTCCTTGACCAGAATTTGAGAGGCTAGAGTCTAGGGTCTAGAGTGGGTTGTCCTCATGTCTACCTTGCAGCCACCCAGAGGCCTCGGGGCTGGACTGGAAATCTGCTCAGGCATGTTAGAGCAGAGGTGTCCAGGGACAATGTCTAAATTGGACTTCCCTTTTGGTCTTCAGGGAAAAATTGAGTCATGCAGGCAGATGATCCTGAGAGAAACTTTGTGTTCTTTTAAAACAGAGTCCTGGGCACCTGGGTGGCTCAGTTGGTTAAGCGTCTCCCTTTGGCTCCCTCAGGTCATGATCCCAGGGTCCTGGGATGGAGTCCCACATTGGGCTCCCTACTCAGCAGAGAGTCTGCTTCTCCCCCTCCCTCTTCCACTCCCCCTGATTGTTCTCATGCTTGCTCTCTCTCTCTGTCGAATAAATAAATAAAACCTTTAAAAACAACAACACAAAAACCCAGAGTCCTACATGCGGTCCTTCAGGAGACTGACATTGGGAATGATAATTCTTTGTCATTTGAACCGTTGCCAAAATCTCTTCTGAAAAGCAGACCAGCAGTTACATCCGGACAACTCTTGGTGGCTCCACTGGGAGAAGCACAGAGTACAGGTTACTGGGCAGGCTTGGCAGCCAGGCAGCCCCGGGTGCAAGTCCCAGGGCTTCCATCTGGGCGAGGGACCTTGGGAAAGTTTCTTTACCTTTCTAAGCCTCAGCTTTCCCTGCTCCAAAGTGTGCAAATGATGCTTATTTTATTTTTTTAAGGATTTTATTTATTTATTCATGATAGACATAGAGAGAGAGAGAGAGAGAGAGAGAGGCAGAGACGGAGAGAGAGACAGAGAGACAGAGAGGCAGAGACACAGGCAGAGGGAGAAGCAGGCTCCATGCAGGGAGCCTGACTCGAGACTCAATCCTGGGACTCCAGGATTGCGTCCTGGGCCAAAGGCAGGCGCCAAACCACTAAGCCACCCAGGGATCCCCAAATGCTGCTTATTTTAGAGGTTTGTTAGGAGGATGAAGACAAGGACTGTGATTATCTGTGGCATAGGAATAATGAGTACAATGAGTGCTCAGTACAAGGCAGCTATTGATGTTGGGGATGTTATTATCCCTATTCTACTTCTTTGATGAGTCCTAGGAACGAAACACTTTGTCATATGGTACAATTCGGATAAAAAAGTTAAGTTGATAGCCCAAGGGGCATCAGGGCCAGTGGGACCTCACCTGGTCCACACCTCATCCCACCAATTGAGTATCACTGGGCATTTTGCTCAAGGAGAAAGCAGACCTGCACAGTGAAGTGACTTACATGGTCAATTAGCTGCGAAGTAGAGGGGTCAGGATTCAGACTCAGGGTTGTTGGACATGACGCCTTATGCTGTTTTCACCAAGAGCGCAGAGTCCACCCCTTCTGGAGTCATGTAGAGCATAAGGCTTTCAGCTAAGGGGCGACGTGTCCCACTGGGGCCACCCTGCCTGAGAACTGCACCACTCCCCTGCCGTTTTATCTCTTCCTTAGCTCGTGTTGTCCAAGCATGGAGTTCTTCTCTTTCCCCAAATCCCTTCTTTTACCTCCTTACTCTGTACTCCTCCTTTTCTAAGCTAGTGGACTGGGATTCTTCTGGTCTTCAGAGCTGAGCTAATGATCCTTCTTGGATTCCTAAGCCACTTGCTGCACATACCTCCATCATCACACCTGGTCCTCCGACTTGGAATGATCTGTCTGTAGATCTGTCTTCCCCCTTAGACTGTAGGATGCCTGAGGGCCATATTCAACCTCTCGTTCTGATACAATGAACCTGACCACAGTAGAAGCTCTGTGTGAAATCAATCTCAACTCAACTTAGAATTTTGCTTCCAAGATCATGTTCCTTCATCCTGTTATCTATAACATTGAAATGGAATGAAAACAGTGAGAGTGATTCTGTTTTGAATAAGGAACACTGGTATTCATCTGGGTAAACTCCGTACCTATTTAATTAGAGCTTTGCTCCTAAATGCACATAGGAAATAGGACGCATTGACTAAATGTGGCCCCAAAGCCCATTTAATTGTTAGTTTCCTAACTGACGTTTCAATGTTTCCAGGGTTGTCATGTTAAAAAAAAAGAAAAGAAAAGAAAAGAAAAAGGAAATTACATTTTTTTGAAGTAACTGGCATAAACAGGTGTATAAATTAAAAAAAAATAATTTGTCCACTACTGTTCAATCTCAATTTGTAGAGATAATAATCCCAGATTATTAGTGGTAATTACTGTCTGGTCTGCATCCTGTTAGACCAATATTGTCCAATAAAAGTTTCTTCTGATGGTGCAATGTTCTATGTCTGTGCTAATATATGATAGCTACTAGCCATCCATACCAAACCCTTGAAATGTGGCTAGTGTGATTGAGGAATGAACTTTTTATATAATGAAATACATTTTCATTAATTTAGGTGTATATGGAAATAGCTGAAGTGGCACTTGGCTGCCATATTGACCAGTACAGGACTTTATCTTATCTTTGTGCAAACCTATATGTTCTTTATAAACATAGATTTAAAAAAACACATTTTATTTATATTGATCAAAAAGCAAATGCCTGGAAGCTCTTAGAACCGGAAACTTCGCGGTTTTGCTAAGGGCTTGTTTGTTTGTGATACTGAGTGGTGGTTTTGTCATTCTGATCTAGGCCCTAGAGGATGTACACTAACAAGTGTGCTATTGGAAATGGGTTCATAGGTAGCTGGGTTATGATCTTTTGTTCCTTTTTTCTTTTAAAACTTTCAGTTTGGGGCAGCCCGGGTGGCTCAGCGGTTTAGCACCGCCTTCAGCCCAAGGCATGATCCTGGAGACCCAGGATCGAGTCCCACGTCGGGCTCCCTGCATGGAGCCTGCTTCTCCCTCTGCCTGTGTCTCTGCCATTCTCTCTTTCTCTCTCTCTCTCTGTCTCTCATGAATAAATAAATAAAATCTTTAAAAACAAACAAACAAAAAACCCAAAACTTTCAGTACAAAGAAATACAATCAGGTGACAGAAGGATTTCCTTATTGTAGGTGCTCTTAGAGGCAAGTGATATTCTTCAAGGAAGTTTCAGAATTCTTTTCTCTGATGCTTGTTATACATAGCATATAAGCTTTTAATAATCTGGGATATATAAGCATTAGTCATTTTTATAGCAAGGTGAGAGACCACATGGTACATTCTATGAGCTTAATTCTGATAAATTCCATATTCTCATAAATCCTAGCAAGATTTTTTGGAAGCAATTCATTTTTCCTCTTTATGACAACGCTGAAAAATTCTCAAACATATATTAAATTTTGACTTATAGAGATGCCAGGGTAAGGAGGATAATGCCACATGAGATGTCAGAGCAGGAGGAGGGGAAGGCTCCGATGAGCATATGAAACCACATCCATGGTTCCATCCTTTAGGAAACGGGTTGGGTGGTTGTGTGTCATATTTGGGGATTTGAGGCCCCACCTTAACCAAATTGGCTCTCCCTGTTAGTCACATTCACTGGTCAATTGCTCAGTTTCTTTACCGTGGCTCTTCTAATGAGTTCCAGTCATGAATTTAAGCCCTACACGGACCTGTGAGCACAGACAGCAGTCCAAAACTCAGCCAGTTGCCATTTGTCATGAGGACTGGGGGACGGAATAAGGCACAGGCCCTGAGCAGAATATGTACCCAGGTCCTACTAAAATCCAACTCTTCATTCAAATGTCAAAAAGATGGAAATGATGTTATTGAATCGAAACTCCCTCTACCAAATAAACAGATAAAAGAAAATCAGTTGGAGCTTGAATTAAACATTGCCTAAGAAACAGACTCAATTTTTATTCCAAATTTGAAACCATCTTAGCAGTACCTTTACTTACGAAGGCAGAGCCTACGTGCCAGGTACTCTTAGGACTGTCGTCAGAAAGAGAGGTACCAGAGGACACAAAATTATTTTGCATCTCAATGGAGAAGAAAGCCACTGTTCCCTGGATGATGTAAGTTAAATTTCCCTTTGCTCTTAAAGTCACGGTGGCAAACAAACAAACAAACAAACAGGTACTGTGGCCTTTAGCTGATTATTCACCAAAGCTGATCATTTGTCTACAGAAGGCTCCTGGGTGAAAATGTGGCTCTCGGATCTGCAGCATCAGTATCACCCAGGACGCCTTTAGAAATGCAGAGTCTCGACCCACCATCTTAACAAGACCCCAGGTGGTTTGCACGCACATTAAAATCTGAGGAACACTCTCCCCCAGCGTCTGCACTTTATCTCCTAAGGGGATCCTGATACGCAAATCCTGCTGGGCCGCCAAGGTCCTTGATTATTGAATGTATCTTGCAATCTTTCTGATCTAAATCAATTTTCCTTTCTGCGCACCTACAATGCCTGGCATTTACAATGCATTCCATCTCTCTGCTTTTCTCGAAGTTTTCCGCCTAGAGATTTGCTGAAATGCTGCCGGTTTTGCTCTGGGAAGCCAGGTGGCTGTATTTGAGATGAAGGTTTGCTGTAAGTTGATTACCATCTATGGTTCTGAAAAATTAAGTGGAAACATCTGTTCTAAGGTCAAGATGAATTTAGTTGACACTTAGGACAGATCCCTGAAATCCGCACACAACACAGGGCCAGAGGCTCCTTGTTTAGGGCTGCTGTTAGGGAGTACCTTTGCCAAGCCCGCAATGGACATTAATCACATCCTGGTTGCTGTGTTTTCAAGCGAAGGAGTAAAGCACAGAAAACATGGAGTGGTGTGGAGAGCAGTACAATTTTGCGTATAGAATAGAATACAGTGGGAAAGGCCTGCGTTTTCTGGATTCAAATTCTCTTCATTGCTTCATAGGGAAGAGTACATTGTCATGGAACTCTTAGAAATCCTTTTCATTCCAAAATGGCTATCATCTGGATTTTGACTGCATTCCTGCCTTTGGTTACCCCCTTACACTTACAGGACTGGATCTCCATGAGTGGGTCCAGACACATCCATTTATTAGCACAGGTAATCCTGATGCCTGGGCACAGGCCAGGTTTGTGGCTGTACTGGGGTGGGGTGTCTTATTTATCTCAGTAAAATTCTGCTGAAGATGATGCCAATGGTCATGGTCACAAGGAACCAGCTCTGTAGTGGGAGCCGGGGTTTTCTAACTTAAGACCCACCATATGGATTCTCAGCCAAAAACTCTTGCCCATGAAACTGACCCAACCTGTGAAGAAAGAGGGTGAGGTCAAATAGATTTGCCTAAGTGCTCTGGGGCCAGAAACACCCAGACTGAATGGGGCTCAAGAACCACCTGCATGTCAAACAGGCATTTGATTACTGGGGCGGGGGGTGGGGGGGGGGAGAGAGAGAGAGAGAGAAAAGGAGGGGACTGATGGGATATGTCAGATGTGAAGAGTCTTGAATACATCATTCTGCTCAAATATCTAATTTCGGGTATTTATTGATCACTTACTATATATATATATGGCTGTGTGCTTCGGGGAATGCGGCAAAGATGATAATTCTACAAGACTTTCATTTGTATTGTACATGCGGGAGGAGAGGACCATCAGGAGCGCAAGTCAGAAACACGGGGAGCATTAGGATGGGCCTTTTAGGCACCACCTGGCACTTGGCAGAGCTGACTGAGCTGAGATACTCACCACAATAGTGCTGTCTGCTTGTCTGCCCTAATTTTTGGACTCAATTCTGATGGCTAGTTTTGGGCTAGTACAAGTGTATGGAGGTAGTGTGTGAGTGTGTGTGTGTGTGTGTGTGTATGAGTAGAAGTAAAGCTCTAGCCCCTTTCTTCTATAATTAATATGATATGGAAAACTTATTTTATCAACCTTGTATAAAGTTATATGTAAACGCAGCCTCAAATCTCCCCTTCCAACCGGAATGCCTTCTCCAAATACACTCTATATAGGAATTCTGGATCATGACAAGTCTGGGCCTGTTCCCCACACCTGGTTGTATTTCTTCATGGACTTCCTGCCCCATCACAGACCTTGGCTTCAAATTGCTAGTCTTCCCTCTGCAGAGTAAAAAACTGAGCTTGAGCTTCATGTTGGTGGCCACTGTCCTTGCTGGGGGACCTCCCTGGTGGCTCTGGCCTGGTTGAACATGTCTGGATCTGCCATTCCTTGTTGTCCTAGCCTACTCAATGAGCACACTTTAGTTAGACCCTCTGAAATTGACTGTTGGCCTGGTCTCTCTCTCCCTCTTGGACACTAAACTCTGCCTGCTGGGCTGGACTTCCTCCAAGCATCAGCAGCTGGGTCAAGCTGCGTACCACCTGTCCCACCCCAGGAGGGAGGGACTGGTTTTAAGGTCTCAGCCCCTCCTCAGTCTCACTGTCTACAGGCTCCTCAGTCCACTCAATTAACTGAGTCATGCCTGGCAGTTTTCCAAGATACAACCCAGATGGAGGGAGAGGTTATATCTTGTTTTTAGGAGGATGGCTCTGAAAGGGTCCTTGGAATTATCTAGCCACTTTCCAAGAACATTATCTGACACCTCAAAAGAATGCCTCATAAATTAATTCGCACACGTTATTGCCACCACACCCTCCCCAGTCTTGATGACATGACAACCACCAGTATTCCCATCTTGTAGGTAGGGAAATGATCTCAAGTTTTTTCCATCACTAATCCCTGCCTAAAGTTTGTTTGTTTGTTTATTTTGCATTTCAGTTCTCAGATTAATCTTGTCCATGCAAAGAAGTAGTTGTATTTACTAGCAGGAGACACCCATGCGAAGATCTTTTTCCAACCCGGGGCATATATCGTGCAATTAATAACAAACTCTTTGGGTATGTGCAGTTCTTTTCATTCCAAAGATTCCCAAAGCACTTTTACAAGCTTAACTTGGGCTAAATATCCCTATTACCTCATCCAGCTCTGAAATGTAGCAACCTCTCGGGGAAATTGTGGCAGCTGCTTAACAATGCACAGACATACTGCACCGCGGCATGAACATAGGGGGCTGCTGGGTTCACAGCTCTCTTTTATTTTGTATGGCAAGAGAGGCAGATCAGGAGAACAGAATCAGAAAATTGCCTGGGAGCACTACCACAGTCCGTATGAACATGCTCTTCCTAGAATCTTAGAGAAACAAAGCACATTCACCCAAGGTATACCTCCCAGCCAAACAATACTTCTGGACCTAGTAGGTCAGCGAGGGAAAGGATTGGGCAAGAAGATGTTTCTGGAAGGTAACCTGGAAGGGTAGCACTTTGTAAAATTTCCTGGTTGTTGAGAATTTGAACTCCTACAGTGGCTGTATGTGTTATAGGTGGTGGATGGTTTCCATGTTCTTTTCTAGATTGGTTTCACACCTCTCTGCTCTTTTTCCCAAGAGACTGACCTTTATGGAGTGACTCACTGGGGTTCCCCTGTCCTCTGGTTTCTGGGCTCAGCCAATGGTTGGAAGCAGTGATGCTGGGTATTCATTTCAGCACATTGGGGTACGGTATTCTCCCATTAATGTCTTCCAGTGCTGTCAGATGGCCCACTCTTCCAGCCACAGCTGCTCTTTCCACTCACAAAACCATTCCCTCTCCTTACCCCTTAATAAACCTACAGTGACAAGGGCTCCCTGATGCTTCTAGCCCCAGGGGCATTACTTTCCTTTGTTAATTGTCCTGACAACGTCCCCACCTCAAATAACCTTTTCTAGAGAATCCATTGATATATTTGTCTCCTTAAATACTCTATTTGAGTGTGCCATTTGCAAGGCCCTGATAATTTATGATAGGAACATATATGAGAAAGCACCATGAAGAATAAATATTTATAATAATAATACATTTTAATGAGAATCTACTTTGGGCCAGATAAAGTTTACATGCTTTACATGTGCAATCTCATTTTATTTACTCTTCATACAACATATAGTTTGATTACATCTGTGTATCAAGTGTAATTCTAGGCTTTGGGAACTAGTGTTCAAAGCAGTAGAAGGCTTTGGACTTGTTGAGCTTAAATTAAACTGGAGGGGCTCAGACGGTATGAATTCAATCTCCAAGTTTCATGGGAAAAATGCTGGGAATAAGAGAGTAAGAGAAGAGGCTGTGAGGATCTAGGGAAAGGTCAGTGTAATTATTGTTTCTGTTTGATGGATTTTTTTTAAATGAGGCTTTGAAGAGTTAAGTGATTTGCTCAAAGTCATATAGCTAAAAACTGATAGGGTCAGAACTATTTCAGCAGAAAGCCAAGCATAGATCTCCCTAACTACCTAATTCAGGAGAATGGTAGGCCTGAATGGTATGGACTGAGTGAATGATACTCAAAGCCTGTGTCAAAAATCATAACTAATAATAACTGATTTTATGTTCATTAGTAATTTGCATAGCATTTTCTTGGAAAACAGGGACAAGTTGTTTAGATTAAGCAATGGAGCTAGAAATCCCTGATATGCAAGTTTCAACATGAGAAAACCAAGTGATGTAACTCACAATATCAACAGATTAAACTCTAAGAAAATTTGGAATAAACAGGAACCTCCCGAACCTGATAAAAGTCATACAGGAAAAACTTATAGTTGATATTTCTAATTATTGTGTCTTAATGAAACATTGAATGCTTTCATCTTTGTAAACAATGCATTCTTTGTAAACAAAGAAAGGCAGTCTGCTCTTAACACTCCTATTTAATCTTTTCAGTGGAATTATTAGCCAATGCAATAAGGGAGGAAAAACAGGGGAAATGACATACAGATTGGGAAGAAAGAAGTCTGTTTTTACTTGCAGGATGGTCCATGTAGATGCAATGGGCTGTGTTTGTGATCCACAAATTCATATGTTGAAACTCTAATCCCAATGTGATGGTGTTTAGGGTGCGACCCTTGGGAGGTAACTGAATCATAAAGATGGAGATTACATGAATGGATCATAAAAAGAGACCAGAAAATTAGCTATCTCTCTTTTTACATATGAGGATATAAGTCAGCAGTCTGCAACCCTAGACAAGGCTCTCATTATAACCTGACAATGCTAATATTCTGATTAGACTTAACAGCCTCCAGAAAGGTGAGAAAAAGTTTCTGTTGTTTATAAACCTCCTGATCTATAGTACCTTGTTATAGTATCTCAACCTCAAAGGACTAAGGGATTAATCAATGCCTGTTAAGGCAGCAGAAAATCTCAAAGTATTTACGAAAAAGCTTCTATAATTAACAGATAATTAACAGATAAGTTTGGCAAGGTCATGGGATACAAAGTCAATATCAAAAAAATTTAAAAATTAAAATAAAAAAATTAAAGTACCATTTATAAAAACAAAACATAAAATATTTACTTATTTATTATTTTTAATAAAGATTTTATTTATTCATGAGAGACACAGAGAGAGGCAGAGACAGAGACAGAGGGAGAAGCAGGCTCCATGCAGGGAGCCCGATGTGGGACTCCATCCTGGAACTCCAGGATCACGCCCTGAACTGGAGGCAGACACTCAACTGTTGAACCATCCAGGCATCCCAAAACGTGAAATATTTAATACAAAAATACTTACACTAAAAATACCTAATACTTAGTACAAAATATGTACAAGATATGTATGCTAAAACTGATTCATGAGTGATATCAAAGTAGGTTTAATAAAAGTGGGGCTTTATGATGGTCATGGATTGTAGATCTCTATATTAAGATGTTGGTTCATACCAAATTGGTCTATAGATTCAATGTAATCTCAAGCAACATTTTTTTTTTCTTTTGGTAGAAATTGGTAAGCTGATTCCACATGGAAAAGCAAAGGACCTAATATGGCTAAAACAATGTGGAAAGAGAACAAACATGAGCAATTCATACTAGCTGATTTCAAGATTTAACATAAAAATCATATAATCTAGATAGCATATGATCAGTGAAATAATAGGCAAATAGGTTGAGGGAACAGAACAATAAATACCAGGCATAGATCTGCACATGTACAGTCAATTGATTTTTGACAGAGGTTACAAGGTAGTTGAATGAAGAAGGGATAATCCTTCCAACAAATGGCTGTAGAACAGTGGATACATACATAATACTATTCACTAATATCTCATACCATACAAAAAACATGAAAAGTTAATATAAAGAATGACTGACTTTATATTCAGGGATTAAAGTAACAATGGGTTGGTTTGTATAAAATAAAAACTAAAGAATAGAGGCATAGCAGTTATCAAGAGAAACCACTATCTCCAGGACTGAATTCTAGACATTGTTGGGGCATGGCTGTGGGTCATGGATGGCAAAGAATCACTGTGATGCTGTGCTGGTGGAACATGCTGGAAAGCCACCCTCTAGAACTTGTTCACAGGGAGGCGTCTCACCAGAGGCTCTGGGCTACCCAACCGCTCTTGGGGGCTGTAGGGGATGTCATTGGCTGCTTGGTGCTCTGACTGCAGTGCACTGCAGGAGCTAGCTAGCCCAGGAGAAGCTGTGTGAACTGCAAGAGCCTGAGGTGTGAGCACTCTAAAACCAGAAGGCAAAGTCCCTTTCTTCCTGCAGGCTCTCTAGTACCTTCTACTGACAGGGCTTCAATGACAGTAGGCAAAGGAAAAATATTTAATGGGCCTGGATCCATTTTCACAGAGCAGGCAAAGAGAATTAATTTGCAGCTGAGAAGTAATAAACTGATAAAGGCACAGAACTAAAATTTTTAGTACTTCCAAAAGAAAATATGGAAGAAATTTGTGTAACTTTGGGTTAAGCAAATATTTCTTAGGACACAGAAAACATAAATCACAAAAGAAAAATTTATGAATTGAACATCATTGAAATTAAAATCCTTTGCTTTTTGAAAGACACTGTCAAGAAAATGAAGAGACAAGCTACAGACTGGCAGAGGTTATTTGCAAAATATGTACTTTAAAAAGGTCTACTTACAACAGATAATTTTCATACTTTGTTTGCTAGAAATCAACCAAATCGGGACGCCTGGGTGGCTCAGCAGTTGAGCATCTGCCTTTGGCTCAGGGAGTGATCCTGGAAACCGGGATCGACTCCCACATCAGGCTCCCTGCATGGAGCCTGCTTCTTCCTCTGCCTGTGTCTCTTTCTGCGTGTCTCATGAATAAATAAATAAAATCTTTAAAAAAAATCAACCAAAATCAATAAGTAAGGGGTAAAAAATCTGAACAGTCACTTCAAAAGCAAAGATTTACAGATGGTTAATAAATGAATGATTAAATATCATTAGTTTTAGGTAAAGACAAATTAAAATACAAATGATACTACACACCATTTGGTATGGCTAAAATTATAATAAATTGACAGTACCAGGTTCTAGGTAGAGATGTAAAGCAATTGGAACTCTCATTCATTGCAGGATGCAATAAAAAAATACTATAGCCACTTTGGAAAACAGTTTGGAAGTTTCTTATAAAGTTCAATATCCTCTTGAATTATCCAGTAATCTTATTCCTAGGTACTTACTCCTAGGTACTTACTCCTAGGTATTTATCTAAGAGAAATAAAAATATATGTCCCCATGACACTTACATGTAAATGTTTATAGCCATTTTATTCATAACTGACCCAACCTGGAATCAACTCTAATACCCATCAACTGGTGAATGGGTAAACAAAGTGTACTAAATCCATGCCATGGAATACTACTCAACAATAAAAAAGAATTAATTACTGTTCTGTGCATCATTAATGGATCTGAAAAGCATGCTGAGTGAAAAAAAAGCTCGACACAAAAATCTACATAAATATGATTCCATTTATATGATATCCTAGAAGACAATAAACTATGGGAACAGAAATCAGATCAATGGATGCTGGGGTGTGGGAGGAAGGAATTGACTATAAAAACCCACACAGAATCTTTTTGGAAGGATGGAGAAATAGTATATCTTGATTATAATAATGGATACATTTGTTAAAACTTATGGATTGGAACTGAACAAAAAGAGGAAAATTGACTGTATGTAAACTATTCCCCACTAAAAATGACTTAAAAATTCACATTTAGGGATCCCTGGGTGGCGCAGCAGTTTGGCGCCTGCCTTTGGCCCAGGGCGCGATCCTGGAGACCCGGGATGGAATCCCACGTCAGGCTCCCGGTGCATGGAGCCTGCTTCTCCCTCTGCCTATGTCTCTGCCTCTCTCTCTCTGTGACTATCATAAAAAAAAAAAATTCAAATTCAAAAATATTTACATGCAACCGAAATGCACAGATCTTCAATGTAGGTATTGAAGACTACATTTAGTTAATTTTCTTATTAATGGACATTAAAAAATACCCATTATTTTCTATTATAAATATAGCTCTATGAAAACTCAGATACAAGGCTGTTGTATTGGAATCCACTCAATTTTTTTGAATTGGAATCCACTCAATTCCTAAGCTACAAATTGCCAGGTTACAATTTACGTATATGTGTGGTGGAAACTGCCGAAAACTTTTCTAAAGTGGTTGTAATGTTTTATGATCCCACCAATACATACACAAATTCCAATTGCTCTCCTTTCTCTCCAAAGTTGGTATAAAAATGAGAATTTAACATTTAACTTTCACCATTCTGATGGCTCCACAGTGGACCTCATTCTGGTTTTAATTTGGATTTTTCTGATAAGAAATGATGTTGGGCACCTTTTCACACACTTGTTAACCATTGTGATACCTTCTATGAAATGCCTTTTTCAAGTTGTTAGAACATTAAAAGATATTAATTGTTCTTTTTCTTATTGATTTTAGGAGTTATTAATATATTCAAGATGAGGGTCCTTATCAGATATATGAGCTGCAAGTACTTTCTCAGGGGAAATTTTGACTAGTTACAGTTTAAATAAGAAAATGCTGAAAAACACTATCAGTGCCTAAAGCACAGGAATCTTTTAAAACAAAATAGTTAATGTAAGAGGAAGTAAAGGCTTTGGCTGGCTCCTGCTGTCCGTTAGCTTGGCATCCTGGAAGTTGACTGGCTGTTCACCAGACTCATTCTTAATTTCTCACCTACTGAAAGACCACATTCCCCATTTCCCCTCTCAGTTAGCTGTGGCCATACGACCAAGTTCTAACTAAAGGAGTGTGGTTGGAAGTGATGCATCCTACTTCCCAGCTTGGCTGGTAGAGACCACTCATTCCTTCCCCAGTCCCCTGACTGACTAGAGAAGACCCCCCAAGCTCTAGGGGATGATAGAATCATAAGATGGAGGGCGCCTGGCTCCCTGAATGACTGCATGGAGCAGAACTTCCCTCCCACTCCCTTCCCAACTTAATTGCCAAATGGACTTGATGTGAATGAATAACACACTTCTCATGTGTTGATCTGATATTTCGTGTTTACCACTTGTAGAAGCCGGTATGACTCTAATTAATATTTAGTATTTAAATTTGCACTTCGATAAAATCAGTACCTTTCCTTACTGTGAAAATTCTGCTTTCTGAAGCAATGGGAGTCATTTCATCCCTTCACTCCCAAGCCATGGCTATCACCAACACCTCTATTTTTATAGTTATCCTGAGACTGTACTTGTCATTGGTGGAATCATTTGGGGGATGAACAAAGCAAATAAAGAAATAGAAGATGGATTGAATCTGCTGACACCTCCATATTATAGCCACCATCCCAACGCACCAATCAGTGGAGCTTCAGGAGGCTGAAGGGATGGAACCCAACTGCACTTAGTTCTATTTTGCCCCTGCGATGGCTCATTTCCCACAGAGAATTGTGTAGGTACTGTGGCAAGGGAGGTGCTTTGATCACTTCCACTTGAGGACATCATCTGCCATCTTTTTTATCCATTCATTAGTCAATGGATAATATCTAATGTCCATTAGATAATGGATAATTAGTCTCTTTCCATAATTTGGCTATTGTTGATAATGCTGCTATAAACATTTGGGGGCATGTACCCCCTCAAGTTAGTATTTTTGTACTCTAAATACGTAGTTTTAAAAAGCCACCCTACTTTATCATTGTAGCTGTCACAAGACACTCATCTACCATTTTATGAAAGGAAGGTCCTAAATCCTTCAAAGTTCTCTCTGACCAAGCTGAAAAACAAAACAAAACACCCAAGATACTTCTCTTGAGGGAAATCAAAGCCTGGCAAGACCATCCTAAGAATAAAATAAATAGAGGATCCCTGGGTGGCGCAGTGGTTTGGCGCCTGCCTTTGGCCCAGGGCGCGATCCTGGAGACCCGGGATCGAATCCCACGTCGGGCTCCCTGCATGGAGCCTGCTTCTCCCTCTGCCTGTGTCTCTGCCTCTCTCTCTCTCTCTGTGACTATCGTGAATAAATAAATAAAATCTTAAAAAAAAAAAAAAAAAAAAAAAAAAAAAAGAATAAAATAAATATTGTGAAGAATTGTAAAGAATTTTGTGTTTGGAGTAGTTGCTGGGAAACCAGGCCTGAGGCTCACATCTATACAGTGACAAGCACTTCAGTATTTTTAAGTCTAAAACAATGACAGCGTATTTTCTCTCATGGTCTCATGAGTTTGGCTAGGCTTGGTGAAGTGGTTTCTCTGCTCCTTATTGGTGTCTGCTAGGTCTATTCCTATAGGTTCATCCAGCTGGTGGCTGGGCTGGCCTGGAAGGTTCTTAAAGGCCTGGATACTAATTATGGGCTGAAGTGCCTCAGTTCTTCTTCACATGGGCTGTCCCTCAAAACAGGAGAGCCAGAACTTCTCTACAGACTGGTAGGTTCCAAGAGGGAACATTCTGAAAGGACAAGACCCAGTGGGCAAATGCTTATCAAACCCCTGCTTGCCCCACTCTTCCTAATGTCCACTGGCCAAAGCAAGTCACATGGCCAAACTCAGAATCAATGTGGGAAGGGGTCACTGTGGGGTGAGAGGACCGGGAGGCATGAGCAATGGAGAACGAGTGTCATAGTCTACCACATATTGCTGTGTGGCAGGGCAATAGACTTATTCAGAGAACTGGACAAAAGTGCTCTTGAGGATGGGATTCACAGCTGAATGTCTGTACATAGGAGCGGGAGGGGAAGTGGAATTCCATGAAGTGTGGAGGCTAAGGGATGTCCATTGTCACTGTCCATGGTGTCCATCTGTGGTCATTCTGTGCCATCCCACACTACGACTGCCAGAGAGGCAGGGTCTGATTTAAAATGTTGCTCTGTGTTGCCAAATCCTGGTGTTTCATGAGTTTGGGAACACAGGAGCCCACTGTGGGAGAGAGTGACAAATCTACTGTGGGAGTCACACCAATAGGACATGTTGCTTCATCACAGCAATATTCAGGACGGCATCCAGCTTGGCCAATGCACAAGTGTTGGTGCCAGGGTATCTGTCAGCAGCCTGGATGAACCTTGTTGACCGGGGAAGCAGGGGGCTGTTTGGCAAGGCAAGGCAAGTTTTAAGGTGGGGCATCATATCCTGTTCATTTTCAGATCTTATCCTAACTTGGCTTCCCGGGGAAGTCCCATAGGGTCGGTTATTTTAAATACACATCAGAAATCCCCCCTCCTTTAGTCTAACATGCATTGCTCTTCCTGATTTAAAGTCTGCATTCCTGTTGGCCGCTCAGCTCTGGGCATAGACAAATCATGTTTCTTGCTCATCACTGTATCTCTAGTGCCAGGACTGGGGGTGTTGAAATTGAAAACTGCAAACTGCTTCCCTTCTTTCCTTCCACTACCCCTCCCTCCCCAGAATCATTTACATTTGAAACTGCTGACTAAGAAGGAGGCCAATGACCTTGGGTCTCTGACCATGGCCTGGCCTCTGTTGATAACTCCTATAAGGAGCCATGGCCCCAGAAAGTGGTGCTCAGCTGGAATGATGTAACCACTGCCCTTTGACATAGTCATGGAACTCAGATGCTGTACCATCCTTGGAGAGGTGGATGACACTATCCCAAATCCCCAATTCTCTGAGGAATGGGGCCTTCGGCCAAGTTTCAAATCTCAATGGGGATTCTTGAAAGTCAGATATTTCCCTGGGTCATCTCAGACTGATTTTCTGCTTCTAATGCATCCTGGATCTGTTTCCCATCTTGCATTTTCAGCTGTCCGTTTCTCATTTTCCTAGATCTACCCAGAGAAATTCAGCTCCTCTATTTCCTTGGCATAGCACTCATCCCAGGCCATTTACAGTCCTTATCAGATTCTGGGTGTAAGTGTGGGGGTTACATGACAGAGTAGCACAATGGATAACTTAGACTTTCAGACCTATTCACCCTAAAGCCTTCTGATACCCCTTCTCCTGAGGCCCCAACCCACTGGGGAATGTGCACTGACTAGCCTTCTGCTAGTCCCAGACTCAGCTTGGTTTTAGGTTCCATCACTTCCCCTCAGTCTCCTCTTTTCCATCCTGCTACTCCAAATACCTCTTTCAAAACAACCTATTTTTATTTCCAAGTAAGTTTCCAGCTTTTTTGAGTTATACTTGAAATGCACAAAACTGCACATATTTAAAGTGTATAATTTCATCAGATTGGACATACATACCCCCTGAAACCATCGCCTCTCAAACAACATTTCCATCACCCCCTAAAAAATTCCTTGTGGCCTCTTAAATCCATTCCTTTTTCCACCCCATCCCCAAGCAACTGCTGGTCTGCTTTCTCTCTATATAAATTAGCTTTTATTTCTAGATTTTATGTGAATAGAATCTTACAATATGTTCTCTCTTTTTTTTTGCCCTGGCGCTTTCACTCAGTGTAATAATTTTGGAAATCGTTCACATCGTGGTGGACATTAGTAGTTATTTGTCTGATCAGTATCCCATCGTATTCCACTCCACAGTTAATCCATTTATGTACTGATGGAGTTGGGTTGTTTCTGGTTTGGGCTATGGCAAATTAAGCTCCTGTGAGCACTCACAGACAAGTCCTTGGGTTTCTTGCTTTCATTTCTCTGTGATAGATACCTACCAGAACCATCTCATGCTTCTGCCTGTTGTGGGCTTCTGCCTGTCGTGGATGAGTTTCAGTTGTCCCACGTTGTTGTCACCAACGTTTGCTATGGTCAGTCATTTACTGACCATTCATTGAACCATCTCAGTGTGTGTGTGTGTGTGTGTGTGTGTGTGTGTGTTTTAAGCACAAGAGTTTAGCTGCCTCTTGGCTTCCTTTCTTTAGATGTGGCGCCCATACTTAGGTTTACAGGGAATAATGCCAGGTTATGCCTGTGTGCCCAGTGAAGTTATTAATAGTATCTGCTTTTCTCCTCCAAAGTGTCTTGGTTTGCATAATAAAATACCTAATTCCTTTACTTCTAGCCCACCTGGTCATGACCCCAGAGTATCTATCCCTCCACATTCACAAAGGCCCATCAAGGTGTTGTGTTAACAAAGAAAGTAAAAGGAATTTTCCTGCTTTTCTTAAACATTTTTTTTTCTTACCATAATGGAGGAAAGAAAAGGAGGAAAGGACTAGCACTGTAACGTGGTGCTAGTTGAGACCATTCTTGCCATCCAGTGAGAAGAACTTACCTGAAGGTGAAGCCAACATAGAATAAGGAGGGCAAGGATAGAGGGAGTCCGGTCATATCAACATGACATCCCTTGAGCCCTTGGATCTTTGTACTTTCCACTCAATTTTGCCGTGTACTGAAAACTACTCTGAAAAATAGTCTATTGAAGCAAGCTAACATTTTATTTTTTCCATTTTTTAATACACACAGTTTTTATTTCCCTTTTGCTCCAAAAGGTATTTACAAGGTCATTATAAAATATCTAATTGGAGGAATTCTTTATTTAAATCTTTACCATTATCTGTAATTTTATTTTACTGAGGACAATGTATTTTTCCAAATATACTGAGATTTATTATGTAGCTTAAAAGAAAATAATTTTCTAGAAAGAAAATTCCCAAATCATGGACATGGGAAATAAGGTGATACTTTCTGTGTAAGAGGTAAAAAGTTAAAAATGTATCTTTCAAATAATTGTTATTCATTACATTAATAAAATCTCATAATCTTTTGAAACATTTGTCTACTTGCTTAACAGTGGATGAGTGAAAATTTCATTTCTTCTACTTTCATGATTTTGTCATATTTTCTGTCTCTATTTTTAATTTAAATTTCCAGACAGATAATATTATTTGTCACATAAATCTTAATGATTGATTTATGTTTTTGTGAATCGTACTTTTAAAACTTAAAGTGACATCTGTCTCATTACTACCTATAACATGTATGATTTTGACCTTAGACTTTTCTATTGCTGTTTGTATTTGTCTTGCATATGTGTTTAACTTTTTCCTTTGGATTATTTTATTTACTTGTTTTAGGATATCAAAGATTTTGATCCTGATATTATCCCACCTTTATTTTTTTTTATTATTTATTTATTTATTTATTATTTTTTTTTTATTATCCCACCTTTAGCTAAGGAAACCTTTTCAAATGCTCTGTGATCTTCCATACAATTTCAAAATGACCCAGGCTTATTTTGTACATTTTCAGGTGCAGGAATCAGATCTGGAATTGGGAATTTCTTCAAGAATGCCTGATTGCCTTACATGGGAAAAAGAGAAAACAATCAGGGTGCATCATAATTTTATGGCTTCAGATAACTGACTTGGCGCTTGGCTAACTTGCGTTGGTAAGAAATTATCCCTTACCTAAGATTGCCTGTTAAGACACAGATAAATACATTGGCTTTATAGAAACAGACCATGAAACACTCTTCCATTGATTTCTTGGGTGTCCAGAACGATTTGATTTCTATTTGTATTCGAGGGACAAGACAAAATTAGGGTCCCCCTACTCCTCCACCATCTTAACTCCTCTGACTGAGAAACATTCTTGATATTTTTGTGGCAGTGCTTTAGGTATGTAGGTAAAACTTTGGAACGTTTGACATTTAACAAAGAAAATAGAAACATTTGACATTTGACATTTAACAGAAAATAGAAACCAGTAAATAGCTATATTACAGAATATGAAATGACTATTTTGTTATAAAGACAAAAAGAAGAAATAAAGACGGTTGCCACAGAGCCAATAGGAATGTGTTACTCCCCCACACCGTGTTTACATTCTATACCACTTATGTACAATGATATTGCAGGGCCTTGACCAAGGGACAACGTCCTATTTGTCATTATCCATTTATCAGGTAAATATCAGGTAATTATCATGATAAATATCCATTTATCACGTGATAAACACTTTATTACCAAATAAATTTAGAGATGTTACTAAAGATCCACTTTTTGGCAGGGGTAGGGTGAGGTGGGTGGGGTGGGTGGGTGCGAGGGAGGACAAAGTAACTAGTGGGAAATATATAGTTTGTTCTATATGTTTTTAAAACCCCATACTTTGTTCAGTTTCACATAGTTAAAATGTGCCTATCCAAAAAATATTTTCATGTGTGATTTAGGAAAAGAAACAATTAGAAAATAAAGCATAAGCTCAAGTCATATTTAGTTGCCCGATTAAATATTAAAATCATTAAAAGACAAATTATTTGAAACAATGATTACTCCTCAGGAAATTCATAACAAATGAAAAGAACAGTAGGGAAAGTACTTTTAATATATTATCTTTTTTAAAAAAAAAAATTCTCCAAGCCTTTGTTCTTAAGGAAGCAAACTGCTGTTTCACTTCCCTGAAGCCACTGATAAAACCATGCAAGAACATCAGAGAAAAAATGAATCCAAGATAGGTGCCATCCCCAAGGGAACAGAGTGCTTCTTTGTTTTATATTTCCATTGGAAATCTGGAGATTTTGCATGCAAACATCTTATTTCATGGCACTGCTTCTCAAATTGAGAGATTAAATCTAGCTCTGCATAAAGGTTTTTCAATAAAGTAGGGTTGCACAGTCTTCTGTTTATGGAAAATTGATGCATCATCTGATATGGTTTCAATTGCTAACTTTTGTTTCACAAAAGCTGGAAGGAATTTCAACCAACCATTATCTAATCAAGAAAATATTTCCTACCTATCTTGTCTTCAACATAACTCGCTGCCAAATGTAGTTTTGACTATTGTAAATCACTATGCATTTTAACAAGCAAAATGGACTCTGTAGTTTTGTTAGAAAAGGTACAAATTATTGAAACTATCCATCATTATCAGTGGGATGCCCCCAAATTTTGTGCACACTGCAGAGTGATTATGACATAATTTAATGTTATGTTGGTTATACTAATTCAAGTAGAATTTTCACAATCTTGAAATACCGTTACATATTACAATAATTCCACTGAACCTCATGTTTCCACCTAACCATGACTACAAGTAAAGCCTGCACTTTGGGTGTTGATTTAGCTATAAAATTTACAGTAATGTATAAGATCAAAATTCCACCTGGTTCAACATAATACAAAGTGTAGGAAGAAGCAAACTAAATATGAGTTGTGCAGGGGTTTGGGTGCTTTTCAGATAAAAAGAAAGTTATTTCAATCCATCCAACTACCAGTTCCCCATGCACACAAACAGTGCTTGAGAGGCTCCTGTCACCAGATACCTAATCAGATATGTGATCTGATTTCAGCTGATTCAAGAGAATGGCAAAGCCTGTTTGGGAAAGAGGGCCTGGCTGACGGAGTCTGTCAGAATCACCTCTGGATTCTCCTGAAATGTGTGTTCAGGGAGCCAAGGCAGATTCTGGAGCTGTTCCAAACCAGCCTTGGCATCCTTGGGCCAATGATCACATGTCTCTGTGCCTGTGCTTCTGTCCAATGGGAGAGAAGTTTCGATGATGACCTATGTAAAGGCATGGAGTAGGGCCTGGTGCATGTGAGAAGTACTATCTACATGACAGCTTTTTTATTTGTTATTGAAGCTACACTGCAGACCATGACCTGCCACCTGTGTTGTTTCTTCATTCCTTCAACAAACATGCGTGTTTACAGTAGAGCTGGGTAGTGTGTGCTTTCAGCTTATGTGAACACAACCACACCATCTCAGGCAGAGAAGGAACTATTTAAACAGCACGGTCCCAGCTGTTCACTCCACCAGCCATTGTCCCAGAGAGAACCAGGAAACCTGAAAAGGAAGACCCCCCTCCCACTGTTGCCTCAGTGGGTTTCGATCTCCCTGTGTCTCTGCCCCTTGTGGAGCAACAGGCTGTTGCTCTGGTGTCCAAAGTGTCACCATCGCCTCTGGTGAGCACTAGGCAAAAGCTCTACTCCAAGGCTGAAGAATTCAGACATTGTTGACAGGATATGTGCACACATGTGCCCTCACACGCATCTCTATACATATAAGCACATACATGCCTGCACACACACACACATGCACATGCACCTGCACACACACCCATACACCCGCATGCGTAGACACATACAATTTACAAGTGTGGTGTCACTATACCTATGATCATCCCGTCCCCACCCCCCACTCTGGAATCCAGCCCTCAGCACAGTGACTTTGTGTTCCCTGCCAGAGGATGAAGATGCACTTGTCAACAACTCACTGTGTCTGTCCTCAGAAGCTAATCTCTCAGTACAGACGTCCTCATGTTCAGAACATGTAGGAATCATCTGGGATACCCATGAATCTGCAGGTTCTTGCATCCCATTGCTAGAGGGTCTGATTCGGGAGGTCTGGGGTATTACTTGACAACCCATTGCTTAACCAACACACTGTATTTGTTTTTTATTTTTTAAAAATTTATGTTTTCCCATAATAATAGAGATTATAATGGTAACTGGTTCTCCATGTTATTCAACAATCTTCTCTCACATAATTTAAATGCCCATATATTATGCCATTATGTGGGGTTACTATGACTTAGACAATGAATTTAGATGTTGTATGATGTGTCATTTTCATAAACAAATTTTTTAGAGAGATCTTTGCACGATTCATGATTACTTCCTTAGTTTACTATAAAAGCTCCCCAGTACCCTATATTCCTTTTCTTAGAGTTTGCTCTCAGGGAAATCTCAGATAAAGCGAGGGATGGATGGAGAGCTGTGTGTGTTCTTGCTGAGACCACCCATTTCTGTGTCTATCGTACACGATCTCATATATTTCTCTTAGGTTTGGATTCTATAGTAATAATAATTCTATAATAATAATAATAATTCTATAATTCTATAATAATAAGTCTCCCTTCTGTTGGGTCAAGTAAGTTTCTGGGTTATTTGTTTTTTGGTATTTATCTGCTATGACAATGAAATGATGATGACTTGGAGTCATGATGTAGTCCTATAGGAGGAATTGCTGGATCCAAGTGAATAAAAATATTAATAGAGAGCATATCCTTATGTGCACACATAGACACACACACACAATATACATAACACACACACATATTTGGCTGCTGCCCTCCAAAAAGATTTCACCATTCCCAGTTTCTTTATTTATTTTCTACATCTAGTAGCAACAGGATATCTTCCCAAACTTTTAGGCAAAATGTAGTATACCAATGCTTTTTTATTTGTAAGTTTTTATAAGATAAACTTTTTTCAACATATATAAGCTGCTTGTTTTTCTTCTTTCATAGATCGTCTTTCTTGTACTTTGTTTATTTTCCTTTTGGGGCAAATTATGCTTTTATTACTGATTTCTAAATAATTTCCGCTAAGTGGTTTGCAAATATTTTTTGAGTTTTAATATATAATAAAATGTAATGATAGTTTTATAATTCCTGTCTTAGTGTGATACTTTAAGAAATCATCTCTATCCCAAGATTATATCTATATCGTAATTTATAAATTTATTTATAATTTATATTATATTTATATTGTTACTTGTTTTCTTTTCATATATTGTATATTTATTTTGCATTTGTATCTTTAATTTGTGGCTTTTAGTCAGAATACAGAATCTATGCGATTTATGGTCAGAATACAGAAATTATTATTTTTCAAAATGCTTCACTAGTTGTTCTAACACCTTGTATTCGTTAAATACATCTTTCTTCACTTATTTGAAATTCTACACTTATACATTAAATGCTTAAATATGTTTTAATCTTGGGTTTTATTTCTTTGATTTGATATTCTAGTATTATGTTTTTACTTATCCCTGTTATAGTCTTGGTATGGCATGTTTTTCTCTCTGCATTTATTACTTAATATTTACTTTTGATACTTAGATGTATTTATTATTCAAGGTCAGCTTTAAAACCATCTTGTCAATGGACCTTTCCATCCATACACATAAAAGTCATCAGCTTCATGGTTATTACCATCACCATCATCATCACCATCATCATCCTGGTGAGCATTGCACATTTCACTGAATTAGGATGATGAGATTTTACACAGCTGTATTAGTCAGGGTTTTCTGGAAAACAGAACCAAAAGGTGTGTGTGTGTGTGTGTGTGTAGACACAGAGAGAGAGCGATTGAGAAAAAGATTTTAAGGAACTGGCTCCTGTGTATGGGGCTGGCAAATCTGTAACCTGCAGGGCAAGCTTGTAGTCTGGAGAGCTAGGGAAGGCTTGATATTGCATTCTCAAATCCTTTCTGGAACTGAATTCCTTTTCCCTTGGGAGTCCTCAGGGTTTTCTTTTCTTTTTTTTAAGATTTTAATTTATTTATTCATGAGAGACATACAAAGAGAGGCAGAGACACAGGCAGAGGGAGAAGCAGGCTCCCTTTTGGGAGCCCAATATGGACTCCATCCCAGGACCCCAGGATCATGCTCTGAGCCATGCTCAACCACTGAGCCACCCAGGTGCCCTTCCTCAGTGTTTTCTTAAAATCTTCAACTGTTTAAAAGGAGGCCCCTCCACATCACAGAGGTAATCTACTTTACTCAAGGCCTGCTGTTAAATGCTAATCACATCTAAACAATATCTTCATAGCAACCACTAGACTAGTCTTTGACCAAAACCTGGGTGCCACGGCACAGCCAAGTTGACACATAGAATTAATCATGACCACAGACACAAGATTCTTTTCTCTTACTGAAATGCAGCATAATTAGGATTTATTTAAATCTTTTATATCCATCTATACAGTTTTATAATTTGTTTTTCCTTTTGGCTTTAACAACTCCTGTAAAGTTCACTCCTTAGTCGTTAATAATTTTTGTCACCGGGCAGCCCCGGTGGTGCAGCGGTTTAGTGCCGCCTGCAGCCCGGGGCGTGGTTCTGGAGACTAGGGATCGAGTCCCAAGTCGGGCTACCTGCATGGAGCCTGCTTCTCCCTCTGCCTGTGTCTCTGCCTCTCTCTCTGTGTGTGTCTCTATGAATAAATAAAATAATAAATCTTTAAAAAAATAATTTTTGTCACCATTAAGTGTGACCTTTTTATTCTCTTACATTTTTTCATAGGTTATGAAAAAGATGCAAACTGGTCAACTGATAGAAGTGTTTGGGGGTGGCCTGTACACTTGTACATGGCCTGACTACCTGTAGTTTTGCTTTTATTATTTTACTTCGTTTTCTAATTTCAGTTAATTGGCCGTTTATATTGTTTTAATCAGGGGATTGCAATAGAAATCCAGAGTTCCAGATTCTCTTAGGAGGCGGACGATCTTGCACCCCTGGGCCTCCATCCCTTGAGGAGGAGGCATCTTGGTGGATGGGGCATACAGGCTCCCGGAAAGCACAGACCCACCTTCCTCTGGCTTCCTGCTCATTGAGGTTAAATGTCAGTTACCAGTTATAGTTATGCTTGTCATACTGTTTTCCTTATCCTAAAGTTATGTAAAAATAAACTATTTCTCCTATGTTTCTATCAAAATCTGAGAGAATAAAAGACTAAGAAGAATAGAAGTTTAAAAAACAAGAGAGAGATGCTTGGGTGGCTCAGTGATTGAGCATCTGCCTTTGGCTCAAGGCATAATCCCAGAAGTCTGGGATCGAGTCCCACATCAGGCTTCCTGCATGAAGCCTGCTTCTCTCTCTGCCTATGTCTCTGTCTCTCATGAATAAATAAATAAAATCTTAAAAATAAAATAAAATAAAATAGAAAAACAAGAGAGACTAATTATGACAGAGAAGCATGCCATTTCAAATGTGAAATGCAAATTTTATTAAGAAGCCATTTTATAACTAACCAGTTTGTTAAATGTGTGTATGTAGGTATATAGGTGTGTGTACAAATATATATATATGAATATATATATGAATATATATATTCATATATATGTGTATATATATTCCTATATATATGTATATATATACATATATATATTCCCATATGTAGAAAGATAAGTGATTTAAATCTTAAATTGAAATAAAAAGACTAGAATCTTAATTTCAGAATTTGAGTAAAATAGCTGTGCTGCAGTGACATGAAATACTATGTTTAATGGGAAAGTTTGCCTACACATCAAAACATTTTCTAGATAATGAATTTATATGAGTGTCTGAATAGTGCAGCAATTCATCACATGACTCTAACAAACACAAATATAAATTTAATGGTAAATAACTGTTACTCTTTCTAGTGAAGGTTGATAGTTTTTTGTCAAATTCTATATGAACACTGTGCTAGAGACTGGATTTTCCAGCCTCCTATGTGGCGACAGTGGCCATGTGATTAAGTTAACACCTGTGCAGTGAGCAAAAGGGATAGATATTAATTCTGTGTCACTTTGAGAAAAATGCTTGTCATGTTCTTCCGCACTTCCTGCAAGTGGATCCTCAGAACCCATTTCAATCGTGTGGACAAGGTACACACCTCAAGAAAAGTTGGACCAAGATGGAACCTGTGAATGATGCATGAAGCAGAGCAGCCCAGCCAATCATCTCCACACTTTGAAACTATTAGATGGGAGTGAAATAAACTTCTTTTTCCTTTATGCCGCTGTATTTTGTGTTGGAAGCTTAAATTTGCCCTAAATACCTTCAGCATGTTAAAATATAGATAAGAAGTTACAGAAAAGACGCATGGAGTTTTAAGTCACCAGTGGCATTTTGTCTCATAGCTGGTAAGAAAACAAAAGTAACAATACCACCCTGTTTGTTATTTTAATTTATGGTGACACTGAGAAATCTCATGCATCAAGAGAAAATTTGAACACAGTATCTATGAAAACATAAAATCAAAAATAACTTATTTTTGTGTGTTGAAAATTTAAATACAACTTGTCAAAATTGGTAAATCTACTACAGGTGATGCTCCTTCCATGCTGAGAGTTATCACCCTGTTTATCAGGAAATCTACATGTAAGATGTTAACTTTTCATCTACTTGCTGCCTCAAATGAAATAAATACAGAATTAGAAACAGACTATAGCGTGGATGTGGGGTAATTAACTCTGCAGCCGGGATACACTCAAGTCGCTTGACTTTGGGAGGAAGGTTCAACGCTGTGACTTGGATACACACTACAGTAGTCTGTTCTGCATGGAGGGGAGTGGCTTAGCAGGGATTAGAAATGAATTGACTTGTTAGATCATTCGAGGAAAATACCCCACCTCAGCTCACAGAGAAGACTCAAAGACTTGGTCTTTGTTTTGACAAACATTCCTTGCTTGAAAATATTTCAAAAAGAGTCTATAGGTAGATACCTAGTTGTGACTTAGTACCCTCAGACGTGGTGGACTTAAGCCTTTGCTCACTTTCTTATATTCCAAAAGTGAAAATATGTCAGCATGAACTATATTCCCTAATAGTGGGGTTAAAAACTGAATTCAATCACAGCTTCTAGAAAATAACTACTACAATGTGCTTGCTATGCCCTGGGCGTTGTTCTAAGAGCTGTGCACATACTTGGTGATTTAATCTTCCCTCTTGTATAGGTGCTATAATTGTCATCACTTTATAGATGATGTGCTGAGGCCCAGAAATGTTGAAATAGTGCCCCTAGGTCCCGGTTCCCAAGTGTTGGAGCCAGGATAGAAGTCACACAGTCTGGCTGCAGAATCAATGCTCTTAACCTCTGAACCCTGCAGTGTCCGCAGCCTACTGTGTGCCAACTTCTCATTTTGAGAGAAGTAACCAACAATGCTCGCTTGATCTTTAGCAGAAGAAGACTGAATGAAGAGCTACAAATGGAAGTTTCTGAGCTCAGAACATACAGTGACACATGTTTATATCATTCCAGGAGAATTGTGCAAATATCCGGGGTATGATTGCACTAAATAGAAAAATCATCATACAAAGATTATGTTAGGTTAGGAATTTCCTAAATTTGTGAGCAGCTGTTTTCTCTTATGAAATATGAAACCATATGAAACAAAATATTACTCCCAGTTAAAGGCTTCAAGGCTGAGTTCTGTCCTGCATATGACAATGGAAACATAAAACTTGACATTGCTATCTTACTATAAAATGTGTTATTTTTTTTTTTCTGGCTTAAGTCAGCATTCCCAAGTGAGAAAACATTGTAAAATTAAACTGTTTTGATTTGTCAATTTATATTTTTTTCTACTTCAAATGTAAAATATAATCTTCAGTATGACCAATGTTTATATCACTTGTTTAAGCCAAAATTCAATAAAATAAAAAAATTTGTACTGCCTCCCTCACAATTTATTTCCTTTCACCCATTTTCATTTGGTGAAAATGCTGTATGCATTTGAACTGTGACCCCAGTTATAGATCGATGTGGGTTTATTGATTAACTGGCAATCTTACTAAACTCTCCGTAGTTCCAGTTATTTTTTTTCAATGAAGTTTTAGGGATGCCAAAGGTAATATGGTAGGAGCTAACAGATATAGTATTACATCTTTTTTCTCATATTTACAATCCCAATTTAGTTTTACAACTTATTTTAATACTGGCTTTTCCAGATCACTGTTCAGTAACAGTAAAACAAAGGATGATGATAGTAGATGCCCTCTCATTCCCAGGTATCCTGTTTGCACAGTGGGACGCACAGGTCTGAAGGGTACAGTTCAATGATTTTGATGAATGTGTACCCCACGTAAACCACGTTTCAATCAAGATATAGAACATTAAGAACATTTTAAGTTCTCCTGTTGCCTGTCCCATTCAGCTGAAAGGATGTCACAGGTCCTATCGCCACAAGACACTCCACATTGGCAGGGAAAGTATCAATTTCATAAAATCCCTGTAGAGCTGAGGTAACCAGATGTGGCAACCAGCCCAGGCGTCTGACATCCCTCCCCCAAATCCCAGAGCTAGTGGATTTGTTTCTTTGGATGAGTTTGTAGGTGGCTTGGCAATGTAAGAGTTGACTGGTGGAATAATGGTAAAGAAATGGTGGTCAGTGGCTTGTACGCTCACCCCCTTGCCACCCCCCACCCTGAACTGTCTGGTAGGATGAGAACTGGGATGTGTGTTTTGACCTTTTCTGTATGCACATTACAGAATAAGGTAGCTGATATTCCCAGGGGAACTTAAAGTCACAGGCCAAAAGGAGAAATGAGAGAAGAACACACTATTTAAGAAATACCAACAAGTACAAAAAAACATATTGCAAAAAGAAGTATCATTAGATCAGATGAGCAACGGATTTAAAATAGGCACGACAATGCCTCCAAGGCACGGGAGGGTATTATTAATATGAAGCAGGAAGACGCCATTAGAAAGAACCAGATGAAATGTAAAACATACAAAATACAGGAGTTGAAATAATTAATTCAATTCCATCCCAGTCAAAAATTTGGTTTTGGCAGCTGTATAAAGAACTTGATTTGTTCTAAATGTCCACTGAAGGATAAGATCTATGAACAGCTAAGTTAACTTTGAGAAGGGGAATTTGCTCTCCTTTCAATGACAGCCTACCACCCAGCCACACTAATAGCAGTGGTATAGGATCGGCATGAAAACAAATAGAATAGAATTGGGAATTTAGATCCATGTATAAATAGAAATTAATGCATATGCATAATGAAGAAGAAAATCGTTTTAAGGAGGAAGGAGGGTGATCAGAATCCAAAGAAAAAGACAACCGGATCCTTACCTAACATGGAAATGTAGCTTCCTGATAGATAAAAGACCTAACGGTAAAAGGTAAGCTGAAATGTTAATGGAAATTGTTTAAAAACATATCTTCATGATCTACAGAGAATAAAAGAGGGTTTCTTTCATACCACAAATTAACCCTTTACTTAAACTTATAAATGTACATCATTAGCCAGAATTTTGGGATAGGATCAGGTCTTTTTCTGTACACATCTGCTGAATGGAGTTCTATGTGCTTTCCCAAATAAATCACAATTATTTTTATATTGTCAAGAATTAGGTAAGCAATTAGAGAAATCTGACATGGAATGCACTTTATTTTTTGCTTTATTTTTTTGAAAGATATAACTCATGGGTTGAAGATCAAAATATCAAAATTACAGTTTGATAATTTTTTGCATTTTTATGCAACTGTATAACCACAGCAAAGGTCAGCATATGGATATTTGCATCACCCAAAAAATCCCCTCATACTTTTTCCCAGGTTAAAAAAAACCCTGACCACTATTCTGATGTCTGACACCACAGGCTGATTTTTACTATTCTTGTATATAACAGGGTTTTAAGTCTATAATATATACTCTTTTGTGACTAGTTTCTTTTGCTTAATAATTTTTTAAAAGATTTTCATCTATGTTGTTGTATGCATCAGGGTTTATTCTCTTGATTGTTGCATAGTATCCCATTGCACGAATACCACATGATAAGTTTATAATCTCTCCATTTGACATGGAAGGTTTTTTTTTGTTGTTGTTTGTTAGTTTTTTTTTTTTTTTCCAGGGTTGGGCTATAAAGAAGAAAGTTCCTATGGCTTTTCTTACACATCACTTTTGGTGGACACATGTTTCTCTTGGGTTTATACCTAGGAGTGGAATTGCAGGCCATAATATAGGCATGTGTAGCATTAGTGCCATACAGTTTTCCAAAGTGTTTAAACTGTTACATTTTCCCCAGCCGTGCGTGACAGTATCAGTTGCTCTATGCGTGACAGTACCAGTTGCTCTATGCTGTTAATGATACTTGGTATTTTCACTCTTTCATTTCAGATATCCTGGTGGATGCATAGTGGTAACACATTGTATTTTTAATTTGCACTTCTCTAATGACTAATGCAGTTTGGGGGCCTTTTAATATGCTTATTAAATATTCAAATATCCACTGTTTTGAGTTGCCGACTCAGGCTTTTCTCCATTTTTAATAAACAGCTATTTATCTTTGCTTTTTTGATTACAAATTTTTTTTTAAGATTTTATTTATTTATTCATAAGAATATACAGAGAGGAGAGAGGGAGAGTGAGGCAGAGACACAGGCAGAGGGAGAAGCAGGCTCCATGCAGGGAGCCAGATGTGGGACTCTATCCCGGGACTCCAGGATCACATCCCGGGCTGAAGGCGGTGCTAAACCACTGAGCCACTGGGGCTGCCCTAAAAATTCTTTATATAATCTGAACATGAGTTCTCTCTCTGTGACTCCCCTATTCATATTCTATTTAAAAAATAAAAAAATTAATTCTAATATAATTAACATACAGTGTTATATTAGTTTCAAGGGTACAATATAGTGATTCAGTAATGCTATATATTTCTAAGCTCATCATGGTAATTGTACTCTTAATCCCTTTCACCTATTTCACTCATTACCCTACCTACCTCCCCTCTAGTAACCACTGATTTTTTTCTCTTTATTTAAAAATCGGGGTTTTTTTTTGTCTCCTTTTTTTCTTTGCTCATTTGTTTTGTTTCTCAAATTCCACATATAAATGAAATCATATGGTACTTGTCTTTCTTCACTTCAACTCCACTTGACTTACTCCACTTAGCATTATACCCTGTAGTTCCATCAATGTTGTTGCAAAAGGCAAGATTTCATCGTTTTTTAAGAGTAATATTCCATTCTGTGTGTATATATATATATATATATATATATATATATATATATATACCCCTTCTTTTTATCCATTCATAAATTGATGGGTAGGTGGGTTGCTTCCATAATTTGGCTATCCATTATTATGCTGCAATAAACATAGGGGTTCAAAAATCTTTTAAAATTAGTGTTTTCATATTCTTTAAGTAAATATCCAGTAGTGGAATTACTGGATCATACAGTAATTCTATTTTTAATTTTTGAGACAGCTTCATGCTGTTTTTCAAGTGGCTGCACCAATTTGCATTCCTACTAACAGTACACGAGGACTCCTTTTTCTCCACAACCTCGCCAACATTTGTTTCTTGTGTTTTTGATTTTAGTCATTCTGACAGGTGTGAGGTGATATCTCTTTGTGGATTTGATTTATTTCTCTGGTTATAGGTGATTTTAAGCATCTTTTCGTGCGTCTGTTGGCTATCTGTATGTCTGTTCATGTCTCCTGCCCATTTTAATTAAATTGCTTATTTTTTTAGAGTTGTATATGCTCTTTATATTTTCTGGATACTAATCCTTTATCAGATATGTCATTTGCAAATATCTTCTCCCATTCAGTAGGTTTTCTTTTAGTTTTGTTTATTGTTTCCTTTGCTGTACAGAAGCTTTCTATTTTGATGTAGTCCTGATAGTTTATTTTTGTATTTATTTCCCTTGCCTAAGGAAACATACCTAAAAAAATGTTACTGTGGTTGATGTCAGAGAAGCTACTGTCTGTGCTCTCTCATAGGGTTTTTAGAGTTTCAGGTCTCATGGTTAGTCCCTTAATCCATTTTGAATTTATGTTTGTGCATGGTATAAGAAACTGGTCCACTTTCATTCCTATGCATGTTGCTGTCCAGTTTTCCCAACATCATTTGTTGAAGAGACTGTCATTTCCCCATTGCATACATAGTCTTGCCTCCTTTGTCAAATATTAACTAACTATATATTTGTGGGTTTATTTTTGGGCTATCTATTTTGTTCCATTGATCTATGTGTTTATTTTTGTGCCAATACCACACTGTTTTGATTACTATAGCTTTGTAGCATACCTTGAAATGTGGCATTATAATACCTCCAGTTTTGTTCTTCTTTTCGAAGATTGTTTTGGCCATTTGGGGTCTTTTGTGGTTCCATACAAGTTTTAGGATCGTTTGTTCTAGTTTTGTGAATAATGCTCTTGGTATTTTGATAGGGATTGCATTAAATATGTAGATTGCTTTGGGTAGTATGGATTGCTTTTCAACAATATTTATTTTCCTAATCCATGAGCATGAAATATTTTTCCACTTGTTTGTTTCATCTTCATTTCTTTCATCAGTGTTTTATAGTTTTCAGAGTACAGGTATTTCACTTCTTTGGCTAAATTTATTCCGAGGTATTTTATTCCTTTTTTGGTGCAATTGTAAATGGAATTGTTTTCTTAATTTCTCTTTCTGATACTTCATTATTAGTGTGTAGAAGTGCAATGGATTTCTGTATATCGATTTTGTATACTGAGACCTTATTGAATGCGTTTATCCATTCTAGTAGTTTTTTTGTGGAATCTTTAAGGTTTTCGATAGATACAATCATGTCATCTGCAAAAAGTGAAAATTTTACTTCTTCCTTTCCAATTTGGATGCCTTTTATTTCTTCTTCTTGTCTGATTGCTGTGACTAGGACTTTCAGTACTATGTTGAATAAAGGTGGAAGTAGATATCCTTATCTTGCTCCTGATCTTAGGGGAAAAGCTGTCAGTTTTTCTCCTGCTTATTCACATTCTTTATGACACTTTTTGATGCATATAGTTCACAATTAAACTAAAGTCAAAATTACTATTTTTATTTTATGTTTAGTTTTTGCGGGATTCTGTTTATTATATCTTTGCTACCCCCCAAATCATAATGATATTGTTCTATATTTTCTTTGAGAAGATCTGGCTCTATGATCCACTATGGATTTTTTAGTATGGTCTGAGATAGGAAATTAAGGATCATTGTATTTTTGTGATGTCTGACATTATTTATATTTTACTCTTAGAAAATTCAGACTTAGAGGTAGAAGCTCTGAGAGAGGACAGCCTCTGTGTCTTGGCAATCTGTTCCTGGAACTTTTCTTTGGTCTCCTTCATTCTCTTGGCCAAAAGTTTAGCATATTCTGCAGTCTCTTTCTTTCTTTCTTTCTTTCTTTCTTTCTTTCTTTCTTTCTTTCTTTCTTCTTTCTTTCTTCTTTCTTTCTTTCTTTCTTTCTTTCTTTCTTTCTTTCTTTCTTTCTTCTTTCTTTCTTTCATGTTTATTTTAATTTTTTTTAGTATTTTGTTTCTTCAGAGCAATATGCCAACGTTTATGTTGGAGGACATGTGGAGTAACAAGATACTGAATCTTGGGCACTTTGGTTCTAGGTTTCTTACCTTCTTTGATTAGGTGTTTTCTCACAATATAGTGGTGGATGCCATCTTCTTTAGAGAGATGGAAAAGTGTGCAGATTCTTCTAGCTCTTTTGGGCCCCAGCCAATGAGGCATAGTGGTATCAGTGAATCCAGAATACGCTTCTCTCTCCCCTCCCCCTTTTAAACAATGACCAAGTTGAGAACACTGAGGTTGGCATCTACGATGCAAACCCAAACCAATTTTTGCTTTTTTTCTCCAGTCCTCTTGGTCTGTAGCAGGAATGCCCCTTACTCAGCAGCAGACAGACATAGCCATGGGTTAAGACACCCTGCTTCATGGGGAAGACTTGATTTTCATTGCCACTACTGATTCAGACCACATAACACTTCTATTCTTCACTCAGAGCAACAGCAGCAACTTCAGTGGCCATACACATCTCATTAAAGGTACTAGGTGTATATTCGTCATACATTTCAATGAGTTTCTGTAAGCTAGTAGCTGGGAGAGAGATGTTCATGTTCATCCTAAAGCAGACTACCACATCGTAAGCATCATGAAAAATAACAGGATCATTTTCTTCTTTATGTGGGTATATAGTTGCTCCAGCACTATTTTTGAGAATATAGTCCTTTTTCTAGTGAATTGGGGTAGTGCCTTTGTTGTAAATCAAATGATTGTATATGTGTGAGTCTATTTCTGCTAATCTCTTCTGTTCCATTGGCATATTTGTCTAACTTTGTACCAATATCATTTTACATAAATTACATTAGGTTTATAGTAAATCTTGCTGATAGTGAAAATATAACTTTTTTTCTTCAAGATAGCCTTAGCTCTGCTGAAAACTGTGCATTTTTCTATAATTTTAGAATTTTAAAATTTAGAAATCTGTCAAGAAGAACTTTCTGCTGGGATTTTGATTGTTATGGTCTGAATGTATAGATCAATTTTGGCATAATTGGCCATAATAACAATATTAAGTCTTCCAATCCATGGACATGGTATATCATTGTGATTCCCATTATCTCACATCCTGGGCTTTATTATTTTCTATAATCTCTTAGTTCTGAGTGTGGGTTGAGACTTAAGATTTGCTTCCAATATTTAGACTATGGCACTGGTGATGGGATGTCACTGCTGTGATTACATTATATCATATAAGATTCCATCCTGCTATCAGATTTACTATTGCTTTTCTGCTGAACTTAAAGGAGCAAACTACCATCTTGTCAACTGCCCACTAAAAGGACCACAAGGAACTGCGGCAGTCCCTAGAGCTGGGCATAACTACTAGCAGACAGCCAACAAGAAGCTCATACTTCTACAGCCAAAAGGACATGAATTCCGGTAACAAAGGAGTGAGTTTGGGAGTGGATTATTCTCCAATCGAAGTCTCCAGATGAGAATGCTGTCCATCATCACCTTGACTGCAACATGGTGAGACCCTGAAACAGAAAACCTACCTAAGCAGTGCCTGAACTTCTGATGCACAGAAACTGTGAAATAATACATTTTTAAAGTAAGAAAATTATGGCAATTTTGTACACAGCAACTGTTAACTATTCCACCATTTGTTTTTGTTTTCTTTATTTTTTAGCACTGCTCTGTAGTGTTCAGGTAGAGGTCTTTCATATCTTTCAGTAAATTTCAGTAAATTTCAGATTCTTTCAGTAATCTTTCAGTAAAAACAAATTCAGTAAATTTGTTTCTAGATATTTTATATCGTTGATGCTGTTATAAATGGCATTTTATTTTATTTTCAAATTGTTTATTGCTATTGTTTATAGCATATAAAAATAATATCTTATGCTGACCTTATGTTCAGAAATTTTGTTAAATTCACTTATTGATTATAATAGTCCATTTGTAGACTCCTTTGAATTAGCTAGCAGTCATGTTATCCAAGAATGAAGACTGTTGTGCAATTTCCCAGTCTTTATATATTTTGTTTTTCCTCATTTATTGAACTGAGGAGAACTTGTAATACAACATTGAATATGAGAGGTAATATTGGACACACTTGTTCCATTCCTGAAATCAGGAAGAAACTATTCAATATTTCACCATTGTCTCTTTCATTATCTGTAATTTTTACATATATTCTGTATCAAAATTAGATAGCTCTTTTCTATTCTTTGTTTGCTGGGAGTTTTATGATAATCAGTGTTAATTTTATGAACTTCTTGGGCTTCATTTTCCTGTGTCATGGTTTGGAAAATGCACTGGGAGAAAAAGTTGAGTGAGTGTGAAGCTCAACTCATGTGCTTCTCATTTCTCAAGGATTATAGCTCTGTCTTGGTTGTTTCCAACATCTGTGAATAGTTGTTTTATTTCTTGCAGCTTATACAGTTTTTGATAGTAGTCCACTCACAGCAGGTGTCTGAAATAGGCCTTTCAGACACGATGCCAAAAGTATAAACAATGGGGAAAATGTGATATATTTTATTATGTAAAATTTAAGGATTTATATTAAAAAAAAAGAGGATACTTAGGAAGTAGAAATGATAATGGGGAATGGAAGAGGGTGGATAAATAAGTGAGTAAAACAAGAGCGGGCTTTGCTTGGACAGTCATGTGAATGTGTCATGAATTCACCTCTCTGCATCCACAGCCCAACAACACATGAAGGGCAATCTCTGCTGGAATATAGAAAGATGACTATAAGAGATGAGATGGCCGTAATAACTTCAACGGATACTAAATTAGCATTCAACTTGCTTCATAAAGTGGACCTGAGAGCTAACAAAGAATGGCTGCCTATAGTTTGGTTGAATCTTTTTCTAGATCTTCAAATAAATATATAAATAAAGATAAGAGAGATGGAAAAGGAAGTAGTAGAGAAGATAGAATGTTAGTCAATCCCCAAATCAGCATCTTGGAGGTATAAGAATGATAGTGCCATTTTCTTTTTGATATAAGCCTTAAAGCTTTGCTTCATGGGATATACGGTGAGGGGCATGCAAATTATCCCTCTCTTTGCTTAGATGGGTTTAGTTTCATTAAGCACAACTAAGATATTCCATAAGATAAGCCTTGTCTTTTTTTTTTCTACAATCCTGTGTCATCCACTGTATAACTAGTGCCATTTTCTCTCAAAATCTAATAAAAGGTCAACTGCTCATCTCAGTTTTCATTTTCATTTTGTTTTTAACCTTTCCTGTGTCTTCCTGGATATTTTGGGGAGACATCAAGAGAGAATACACCAGAAGTTGGTCATCAGTTGCCCTATTCTAACAGATGCCTCATTGAAATCATTTATTATGTTTCAAAGGATTTAATTTTTGACACTGTTCCAAACTCCTGAGTCATATTTCCTTCCAAGCCTCATAGCATAAAATCATTTATTCCTTTTCCTTTAAAGTTTCTCTGAAATTTAAAGTATAATAAATCCAAATTTTAAATGTGATGAAGTTTGAGTCACTAAATAATAAATAAAATATATAAAAATATCTCTAATAAGAAATATAAAGAAAAGTAAATAAAACATGAGGCCTCAGTGCAGACTTGTCTAAATACATTAATCTTGTTCTAAAAGGCTAAATATCTTGATGGTGTGTAAATTTATGTGTATGATTTTAGTGATACTGTTCTAATTAAAATTGTGAAATTTGAAAATGTTATTCCAAAATTCATGTGAATTAGCACAATAGAACTTCCTATATCTTTTCTTGAAAGAGATGAAATGGGAGAAGAAGAACTTATCCTACCAAATTTGAAATAATCAAAATTTATAATAAAAATAGCTGGCTCACCAGATTTTAATGGTGCATAGATAGACCTTAAAATACTCAAGGATTTTAAATATAAATAAAGTGCTATTATAAATTACCAGGGATAGAAAAAATAATTAATAAATGTTATTAAGAAGTTACTTAATGCCTTAGAAAAAGAAATTAACTTCACCTCATACCTTCTACAAAAATAAATCCCAATTGATTAAATAAGTACATGTTAGAAAACATACTATCAAAGAGAAAACATGTTTTAATAAAAAATAACATTTTAAAAAATGTTAATATACACTGTCTATAATTTAGTGTTAAAAGAGAAAATATTGGGATCCCTGGGTGGCGCAGTGGTTTGGTGCCTGCCTTGGGCCCAGGGCGCGATCCTGGAGACCCGGGATCGAATCCCACGTCGGGCTCCCGGTGCATGGAGCCTGCTTCTCCCTATGTCTCTGCCTCTCTTTCTCTCTCTCTCTCTCTCTCTCTGTGACTATCATAAATAAATAAAAATTAAAAAAAAATAAAAAAAGAGAAAATATTTGCAATGTGGATGACAGATTAAAGGTTAATCTCCATATTACAAAAGTAGCTTTTTATTTTGACAATGAATATTAAAAACTCAAATTAAAAATAGATAAAGATTATGAATAGACACTTCACAGAAGAGTAGAACCCGAACAATACATCCAATAAACATACGAAAATATTCTCCACCCCCCTCACAGTTAGAAATGACAAATTTAGGTAACAACCAGATACCGTTTTTAAACATCAGGTTGGTAAAAGTCAATGAGTGATAACATCTACTAATTTCATCCATTATAGTTGGAAATGTACACTGTTTCAGCACATTTTATTTTATTTTATTTTATTTGTTTTGTTTCAGCACATTTTAAAAAGCAATTTATCAGCATCTCAAAATTGAAAATAGACATACTCTTTTTTTTTTTTTTAAAGACTTAATTTGAGAGAGTGTGAGAGGGAGAAGCAGACTCCCCACTGAGCAGAGGGCCCGTTGAGGGGCTCAGTCCCAGGATCTTAAGATCATGACTTGAGCTGAAGGCAGATGCTTAACCCACTGAGGCACCCAGGCCCTGAAAATAGAAACACTCTTGATTCAGCATTTGACTCCTGGGACTCTATCCCACAGAAATGTAAGCATTAAGTATGGAAAACAATAGGAGACAAAGATGCTGATTACAGAACTGTTTATAATGATAAAAATCTTGGAAGTAATGTGAACTTCATTAGTATGAACTAGTGAAGGGAAGGGTTGAATTAACTTTGGAATACCAGTAAAATAGAATGTTATACAACCAATAAAAAATAAGTTAGAGGTCTATTAGCTTACTGGGAGGAGCTGGATGGGGCTGGGACTGGGCAGATAATTCTCTCTCCAAACTGGAAGCAGCCTACAAAGTTGCAAATGGAACAAGTAAAACAAAAGGAGTCGAAAATCTATTCCATAATAAGCTGTTTATGCATTTATCAAGCCCTGAGACGTGGGTGGGAGTTTAGAGCAAGGAAGAAAACAAAGGGGAAAAGATGATTTCAATTTCAATACATTGATTAATCTTAATTCAAAACAGGGTTTGGGTGGGAAACTCCAGCAGGAACTGATGAGTGGAAGTAGAAGCTCATTGTGTGTTGTAAGCATGTTCGTTCCGGTGGGGCCGAAGCTGGACCTGGCTGGGAATCTGCTGCTCAAAAGTGTGTGTGGGGAGCATAGGTGTGAAGTGCAAGGAAATCAAGATGTTGATATTTTGTATTTTATTTACATAGCTTTAAGCTGAGCCTGGTTTTCATAACTTCACAGGCCTGCAGAGCCCTGGGGATCAGATATCTTTACAACATAGAGATGCTTTTGTTTTGGGGTCTCCAGAAAGAAGATTCTTAAATGCTTCCCACCCCCAGTCCTATGTCACCAGAAAGCCTGAGCCATTGCTGCAAAGAGGGTCATTTAATCCATTCAGCTTCCCGCCTCCCTGCTGACTGCCATCAGCCACAACATTTGGGCTCAGATACATGTGACTGGTAATTAAAATATCTTTTTCAGGCAAGGGTCTCCATGTCATTGTTGTTATTGTTACTGCATTTGTGCATTTATGTAAGCTGTGGAAGCAGTATGACATAGGGAACATCTGGGTCTGTGTAATGGATGGATGTCTCTTATGCTCTGTAATGAGGTTAACTCTAAAGGATTATTATAAAGATAAAATGAAATCGGTCAACTGAAATCATGTGTAAATACTAAAGAATAAACAAACAGAAAATGTTGTTATTAAATATTACTAATTTTAACCTTAAAGAACTATTAGGTCAGTGAGAGAAAAAAAATCAATGAATGAATCAATCTTTTAAACACTCAGATTTTTACAAGTTTTGAGAGATTCCTAGCAGAATCTATTCATTTAGTATATTTTGGGTAAATAATGACCATTAGTTCTAAGTGAGCAGAAGAGACTTAGAGAATACTATGCATATGTGTATATTATACTTGTGGAGGTGAACATTTGCTCATTTAATCTGCAGCCCCTGGGCAGGAGTTGCCTTCTTACCCCCACATTCCAAAGTAAATGGCTGATCATCTGAGCATAACCTGGGAAAGGAGGTGGCCAATAACAAATTGTGTGACCCTTAGCTCAATATCTTTCCAATGTTTATCGAAGTGGGAGGTTGGAAATTTCACAGGGGATTTCTATACAGAGAATTCTTAAGGGTGCTGTGATTTTTGCCCTCTCCATGGAGAGAAGTGCTTCCCCTAACCTCAAGTCTAGTGACTTGAAGCTAGTGAGAGAAGCTGCAAGAAACCCCCCCTGATAAGAATGCAGGGCTGCCTCCAGCAGCATAGGATAGTGGAAGGCTGTGGCTGGGAAATAGCTATGCCCCATCTACCAAAAGCACAATTTTTCTATACCCAGATACAGGCCAGGTGTGAGGGAAGAGCCAGCCTAGCACCTTTTTAAGAGGTGATGGGACTTCAGAAAAGAAGTTCTGACTGAGTGTGGGCAGTAGAGAGCCCAGAGCCTAAGAGCAGGTACAACAAGCCATTGCCATGCCAGTGACTTGCACCACCAAGGAGTATTGTTGGAAGCTGCCATGTGTTACCTCTGAGAGAAAAGAGCCACTTTCAACATAACAGCATGGCCAGAAGCCAACACCAAGCTGGTGCCACTTAAATACAGCTGAGACACCTCATGAGATCTCAGGTAGGAAGTGCAGCAAGGCCCATGAAGGATTAGATTCAAGGGCTAAAGAGTCACAGGTAATGCAGGTGCTCAGGCAGGTCTCTCTCTTTCTCTACTCCCCTGCCCTCTCTTTGTCCTGTGCTTCCTCCCTCTACCTTTAGGATAATTTTAAATATATTTAAAGATGAGTCTCTGTTTCATCTTTCCTTCTCTCCAGTTTCCACTCTGAAAGGTGCAAAGACTCAAACACAGCTCTGGATTAGAGAAAACCCCAAATGGATAGCACAAATAAGGTCCCAATTCCAAATCCCTGCGAGAGAGACTTTGATCAGCCCAGTTACAGTCAGATTTCTACCCTTAATTCCCTCAACTAAGGCCAGTGCTTTAGGGTCATAGTGTACATATAGGCTGCCATGGGTTCACCCATCTGGATATAGGAGCATTCTCAGGCCAAGAGGCATGGCCTGAGAAGATATCCTGATAGTTGTCTATCAAATATGTACTCCAAAACACTGAATGCACGAATGCAAACAAATTGTGGTCCATGTAGGAAAATACTGAAAAAGGAAACGAAAATTCAAAGAGAACAAAGAAAAAAACGACCACACCTACCAAACAGGTCATTCACTCTACATGAACTAGACTCCTAATTAAAAGGCAAAAGCCCTTAGATAAATTTATTGATAAATAAGATAAAATCTAACTCTATGCTGTTTACAGATGTCATTAATGGCTTGAAACATGTTAAGTATGTAAAATTGTGTGATTTCAAATAATCTTAACAAAATTAGTCCCTTCGGAAGTTTGTAGAGCACCACTCATTATTCTGAATAACTGATAAATAAAGGATCAACCATTAATCCTCGCTTGGGGGCATACATTATATTTCCGAGTAACATTTGTAGAATTCCAGCCAGTGAAATAAGAAGGATTGATAGAATTAGATCATCATTTTGCAGCCCCTCATGAGAAAAGGCTTTAGGTGATCATCAAAACTACATACTGAAACCCTTAAGCAAAGGTGGGTAGGGAGCTCTGTAATGCCTGGACCAGGCTGACCACTTGAAACCCACAGACTTAGCCCTGTCCTTTAACATCACTCAAAACAGGATACTCAGGATGTATTCTTAGCCAAAAAAAAAAAAAAAAAAAAAATGGAATCAACATCCATCCAAACCTCTTCATCTACTTTTAAACTTAATGGAAATACAGGTAGTAGAGGAACATGTTAAATGACACCACAAGGAAGCAACCAACCAAATCTGGACTGTAGGAATAGCAACAAGAGAAATGACCTGGTTATTTAACAAGCACATGACATTTAAAAACATGGGGAGAGCACAGATTATTAGAGATGAAAATAAGGCTTAGGGACTCATCAGTCAAATACAGTACATGGAACTTATTTGATTCCAGATTTAAATAAACTAACAGTATGACATTATTTTTCAGACAATCAGGGAGTGTCAACCCAAACTGAGATGACTAGGGGAAGAATTGTTCATTTTGTCAAGTAAATCATTGTGCCTGGTTGTCTTTTTAAAGCATCTTAAAAGGATACAAAGGATTTATGGTCAAAGTAATATGAAATATGAGATTTGCTTTAACATACTCTAGCTATCCTTCCAAAAAAGTGTGCAGGTGATAGATAAAACCAGATTGTTAAAATATCGGTAATTGTTTAACCTAGTTGATTATGACTTATGTGTTTATTCTCTCTACTTTTGAATATCTTTTGAAAATCTCTAAAATACTTCCAAAATTGATAAGGCATTGTGTAAATAGAAGTAAACATTAATTGTAATTAATTCATTTGTTTAATTATCCTGCTGGTAGGGAAAGTATCTTAAATCTCCTTTGTCTCTCTGAGAAAAGCTTTAGATTTCTGGCCTTCTCCTTTTGGATCCTTTGACTTTTCACCCAAAGTACATATAAGACACCTTAGCTTTAAACCACTCTCCAAACACCCAACCAGACCATCCACAGTCACATCCTTAAAATTGGCTCAATGAGAAAGCTAGCAGGAAAATTAAGGACTAAGTCCAACAACAATGAAAGCATTTCTCTGTTCACTGCAATGGCTTCAATGACTGTGAATTTTTCCATTTCTGGAAATGACATCAGTAAGAACACTAGAGCCAAGTAGCTAAAAGCAGGGATTCTGGATCCAGAGACACTGTCATCTCTTGCTCTGGCTGTCACTGACAAATAAGTTACTGAACTTTCTGAGTCACTGTGTAAAAGGTAGAGAATCATAGTGCCTAATACACAGGGTGACTGTGAAAGTGCATTTAGCTGAAATACTGACATAGAGAGTAAGAGAGCAAGGCATTAGGACACATCCAAATATAATAATATTTATTTTATATTATTAGCATAATATTTACCAGTTTATAGTGTTTCTGAATTCATTTTTTTATACTGCTTCATCTCTTTCTTTGTGGTCAACTTATTTTTCTGTTTGGAAGTCAAGTTTCTAAATAAAGTTAATTTTTTTGTAACAGAAAACTACCAGCGTAAACCAATTCATCCCCCAATACTTCTAACTCAAGAAAACACAACAGAAGCACACTTATTAATTAATTTAAAGTCCAACTTTTATTTTGGATAATTTTAGATTTGCAGAAAAGTTGCAAAGATAGTACAAAGATTCCCACATATCCCTCAGCAACTTGTACTTTTAAAACTCAAGTGTAAATTATTTGTTAAACGATAGATACTAGATTATTATTATTTTTTTTGATACTGGATTATTTTGAGAGAAAAAAGTTGAATCTCAAATAGAAGCTAATAAAACTATTTTTTAAATGAATTTACATCATTTTCTCCTCCCTAGACTGTTATCTTAAACACTGCCTGGTCCACAGTGAGGATGCATTACATTTATGCATGCTCGAAGACAGTGTTGAAATTATCAATAGATTTTTGTAATTCTTCACCGTGGCATATTTCTTGGGTGACAGAAAAGGCTTCTTGCTTCTGGTTCAGGAAAAATGGCAGACACAGGAGAGCTAAAACCTCAGGGATGATGCATAAGGGACAAGTATATAATTTAGGACAATGGTTCTCAAAGTAGTCTAGGGACCCCTAAGGACTCATTTTAGGCATCTGTGAGGTTAAAACTTCTCTCATAATACTACTTGTGAGATTGTCAGTGAGTTTAATGACTGTGGTTTTTTAATATTGTCGAATAAAATGTATCAACATTTAGAAGATCTGCAAAACTCAGTGAACCAATATTCTAAATAAAATCATGCATACAAGATGCAACCCAATTGTAAGATAGACCAAATGTACTTTACTGTTACAAGCTATAGGAACCAAGTTCATCATCATTGTTCCAGATTCCAAGCTGCAACCAATTTTTAAGAAATGACCAATTGAATTTAGGGAAGGTATCAAAGAGTATCTACAATTATCTGCAAAGGCAATTAGAATATTCCTCCTTTTTCTTTTTAAAAAATATATATATTTTTAAAATTTTTATTTATTTATGATAGTCACAGAGAGAAAAAGAGAGGCAGAGACACAGGCAGAGGGAGAAGCAGGCTCCATGCACCGGGAGCCCGACGTGGGAATCGATCCTGGGTCTCCAGGATCGCACCCTGGGCCAAAGGCAGGTGCCAAACCGCTGCACCACCCAGGGATCCCTATTCCTCCTTTTTCTAACTGTTTATCTGTGTGATGCTGAATTTTCTTCATATACCCCAACCAAAACAACACATCACAAGGGATTGAATATAGAAACAGGAATGAGGGCAACCCGGGTGGGTGGCTCATAGGTTTGGTGCTGCCTTCAGCCCAGTGTGTGATCCTGGAGACCCGGTTCGAGTCCCGTGTCAGGCTCCCTGCATGGAGCCTGCTTCTCCCTCTGCCTGTGTCTCTGCCTCTCTCTCTCTGTCTCTCTGTCTCTCTATTTCTCATGAATAAATAAATAAATAAAATCTTTAAAAAAAAAAAAAGAAACAGGAATGAGAATCCTGCTGTTTTACTTTTAGACAGACATTAAAGAGACTTACCAAAATGTAAAGCCATGCCACTTTTTTCACAAATATGTTTCTTTTGGAAAACATTTTTTATCTTAACACTTAGTGGAATGATTATTGGTATTTTTAAATGAATTATCAAATGAGCAGTTTTTGTTTTAATCTTAAAGTGCAGTAAAGTAATTGTATTTAAATGTACTTAAATACAGTAATTGTTAGTAATGAAATCCACATAAATAAAATTCTTTGGAGTTGTCAATAAATTTTGCAGATGAAAAATCTTTCTGACACCAAAAAGTTTGAGAACCACTTTAAGTGTGTCTAAAGTAGAGAAAGGCTGACCACCAGGACAATGAAGACGTGAACAATGCAACAGCCCTGAGAAGCTAGTGACCTAGTAGGACCATGAGTTTGGGGTTGGTTTTAATGCCCATTTAGAGTGTCTGCTTCTTTTTTCCACATATAAGAGAGTTGATTTGCACGAAGCTGACACTTGAAGATGTACTATCTTGGAGAGAAGAGAACAATGAACTTCCTTTATAGGATTGTGAGATGACAAGGAAGCTCATTTATGCCATGAATCTGACATGGAAAAAACAAATTCCTATGAGAAATTGAATCCCTGGGCCTACACTTGAATTGCCATCCTGATTGTCAAGAGTTGAAGAATTGTAAGCAAGACATCAATATAAGTAAGAATTGGTTCAGAGTGGTTGATATTTGTGGGACACCTAGAAAAAGCAAATGCAGAACTTCTCAGTGAAGTTCTTTAGTAAACCCAGTCTCTGTGAGATCCAAAATGGCCTTGGGCAAACCAAATTTTGGCAAATTGAATGTTTATAGAAGATTCCCCTTCTCTTTCTAACAACCGTGATGGAAAGGGAAGTTCTTTAACTTAATAGAGGGTTTTAAAAAACAAACGCCTACAGCAGGTACACATAAATATGCAACCTTGGAAGCAATTCCTTAAATATCAGGGGTACCCAATATCCCTGGCTGCTTCTCCATCAAGTTGGTGTCCCGGGCAGTGCACAAGGACCAACTAAAATAAAAGAGGAAAGAAACAAAGTCACCTCTTCTCACAGACAAATGATTTGAAATAATAAAGCAGTTATCAATGTTCTAGATACAAACTCTATATGCAAAAACAGCTATATGCTTAAATGTCAGTGACAAATAACTACAAGTGCAAATAAAAATATAATTAATATGGCAATAAAAACTATAAGGTATAACTAGGAGCAAAAAAAAAATTCAAAAAAATCAAAAAGAAAACCTAAATAAATAGAGAGGTATATCGTGTTTTGTTTTCAGAGAAAGAAAGACTCAATGGAAATTCTCCCAAAATAGATATATAAATTATATATAATTTATTGATTCCAAATAATATTCTAACATGATTTTTCACTTTACAAGTTGATGTTGAAATTCATGTAATTATCACATGACCAAATAAATACTTTTAGGACAGTTTTGAATAAGAGTAAAAATTAAGAGGGGCACATCTTATTAGATATGAAAACTTATTATAAGGAAATGATAATTAAGACAGTGTTGTATCAGTTGATAGACGAATAGGCCAATGAAATAAGTTAAAGAGCCCCCAAAAAACCCCCACATATGTATGCTTGAGAAGTATATGCAGGAGGTGGTGTTATAAACAAGCAAGGGAAAAAAATCAATTAATCCATAAAAAATGGGCTTTCTAACTGAAATAAAAATAAAATTAGATTCTTCATTCCATAAGCAAATCTAAATTGAGTAAAACAATTAAAATTTGAAAATCAAATATAGGAGCATATTTAAAGATATTGGAATGATTTCTTAATGATGTACAAAGAGCAAAAACTACAAGAAGATTGGAACATTTTGACAAGTATCAAATAATCCCCAAAACTCAGGGTTTAGAAGGCAAAGGTATGTTTTTGGATTATGCTGTACTTCTGTCAAGGCTTGGCAGAGAGCTCTGACTCATGTGAGGCTTCAAGTCCTGGTTGTCAAAGCAGCTTCCACCTTGAAGTGTCAATGGCTAGTGAGTGACGGTGAGTGTAAATTCTACATGGTCCAAGCAAACAGACCATTTGCACTGACGATGGGTGCCTCAGACCCCATAAAGTGTCTGAAGACACCAAAATTCTGGTTTGGCTCTTTGAAATTCATAGTAATCAGAGCCACCTCTGCAAACTACAGCGTATTAATGGCTATTATGCTTTAAAAGTTGTTGTGAATCTATTCAAACGAGTGTAAGATATTCTTTCTCCACACTTTATTTTGTTTGATTAGGACATGGAATTTATACCTAATAGCTTCAGAGAATCTAAAATAGATCAAAGTTTTAGTTTAACTCTGTGCCGAGACTTTGGGTAAGCGATTTTAATCTCCAGACTTCACTTTTTCATTTGTAAGCTGAGAAGTTTGGGAGGATCGCTTCTGACATTCCTTCTAGATTGTTGATATCCCTAAACTCCGTATTTCTTCAATTTAGCCAAGGAAGCACAGTGTTACGGATTAATTTTAGAATTCCAAGCTGTGGATTCACTGGCTCTCCAGTCTGGCAGCCTGATTTCTTTATCTTAAATTCGTTTTCTCTCTTGTCATTCGTCAATGAAAATGGTTTTGATTAGCTTAACTTTTCTTCTAGCCAGGCAGTGATATCATTCTTTTGAAGGCTATAATTAGTTGATGGAAGAAACCACCAAATGAAACCATTGGCTAATTAGTGAGTGGAAAACTTGGTTTATGCAGTTTTGGCCTACTGATGAGTTAACAAGAGCCGTAATAAGGATTGCCAGCCAAGAATCCTCGGAGCTAATTTAGCCATCCTGTAAGTACCACACAAAGGCTCTAACAGTGTGTTTTCAGAGATTGCCAATTTTTCTTTTATTTCCAAGTTGAAGGGTTAATGAGGAGGTGGGAGTGGACGCGGATGGGAAAGAATCCTCTTTCTGAACCTAAGAGGCAACCATTCAAGGAATCCAAAGGGTAGGCTTTAGCAGAGGTAATGGGGGGCGATCTGTGGGACCAAGAATGAAGTCACTGCTGAGGCCGTCTCTATATCGTTTAAAGCTCTTAAGGTCACCTGCAGCTCTTGTTAAAGTACAGTGAGCAAGGTATCAATTGTGTCCTGGAATAACCCATCTCTCCAGAATCCACTTTCAGCATCAAGGATTGTTTGGAGAAGAAGAAGGGGCTCATACTAACAGAATCTGACACTTAACTATTTTATTACTGTCCATGAAAAATATTCTGTGGAAGATGTGGAAGATGCTTTCAATATTGTACCCCCTTTGCAAAGAGGTGTAAGTAGACTCATTGTAGAGAATGACACATTTTGGTTCTTTTTTTCCATTAAAAAAAAAAACACAGATGGAAGAATGTGCACATTTTAATATAAAATATAACAAACCCCTAGACCTCCCAGCCATTAAACCTAAGGAGTGATTACACTTGTGTGCTAATGAAGCCTTTATTAGGCATAAAATTCCCAGCAGTTGCAGGACAGGAGCAGCAGCCCTCCTCTTCAGGGGGTGAATCAAGTCCATATGGTGGCGGGAGAAAAAGACTTATTCCAGGAGAGAGCCAAGGGGTATGACTTATTAACATGGCCCTCACTTGTTTTGCTTGGCTGGTGTCAGCATCTTCTTCGATCTCGGGGCTAGATTAGAATGACCTGAAGCAGGCATCACCCGGGAAAGCAGAGTGGCCTCTGGAGAGATCCCAGGTGGTATTGGCAAAATCTACCCTTTAAACAGGTCTTTTGCTCTAAGTGTAGATTGAATGGAATTAAATGCAGCTTTGCTTTTTCTGATGTTAGAAAAACAAAAGTCTGAGGAATAATTTTTAATAGACCTTTTTATTTTTTAGGACACTTTTTGGTTCATGGCAAAACTGAGTGGAAGGTACAGAGATTTTCCAAAGACCCCCTGGCCCACACATGCATAGCCTTCCCATTATCAACATCGGCAACCAGAGAGTCCATTTGTTACAGTGAATGGACCTACATGGACAAATCATTATCACCCAGAGTCTGTAGTCAATGTTAGGGTTCACTTTTGGTATTACATATTCTAGGGGACTGAACACATGCGTAATGACATGTACCCACGTAATAGAATCATCCAGAGTTGTTTGGCTGCCTTAAAAAATCATCTGTGCCTCATCTATTTGTAATAACTTTTTTCCAAAAAAAGGAATCAAACATGAAAGTAATTTCTCTTTTATGAAGCTGAATATAATTGAAAAGTTGAGGGACAAAAAGGACTGAATTCCCCCCTTTTTTTTTTTCAAGGATGAGGTGAAGAAGAATGCCATCTGCTTTGGTTTCTGCTTATTCACACATCCAGCCAGGATGAAGATCACAAGCTTCCTCTCCCTATGTGGCAGGTCCCCTTTGTATCAAAACCCTTCTAAGGCCGGTCTGAATTCTAAGTGCAGTTTGAATCTGTGTGTCTGAGTCTACAGATCTCTTCTTGGAAAATTGCCCCTGGAGCAACCTAGCTGAGTTCTGTTTCTATCCAACTCCTGCCTCATAGGTGTTGATATCTTACTGGAAGCTCTCTCCCACCCCGTCCTACTGCAATAGTGGAAACTCTGATAGAAGTCATGTATGTACAAATTCAGGTGCAAGACATGCATTTAGTCAATATTTGTGTATAGTTCATAATCGGGACTGACTGTCTCACCGGGTGTGCTGGCATTTCTGCAATGGCTGGTTTCAGGAGTAGAGCAGCATGCAGAATTCTAAGAAAGTTCTAACTGAAAAGGACTACTCTGTTTCCTTATGTCCAATGGCCTGATTTTAAGTTTAAAACCAAGTGTGGGGATCCCTGGGTGGCGCAGCGGTTTGGCGCCTGCCTTTGGCCCAGGGCGCGATCCTGGAGACCCGGGATCGAATCCCACGTCGGGCTCCCGGTGCATGGAGCCTGCTTCTCCCTCTGCCTGTGTCTCTGCCTCTCTCTCTCTCTCTGTGTGTGACTATCATAAATAAATAAAAATTTAAAAAAAATAAAAAATAAATAAAATAAAACCAAGTGTGAAATAAGAAGCTTTGAAAGATGGCTATCAGCTATGTAGATATGCCTTTGCTCTTCCCAAAGATAAACACAGTGAACCTAGTCATTAAATGCAACCTAGAGCACTTGGCATGAAGGGATTAGAAGGGCAAGGATGAGTTTCCAGGGAAGTGGGTTTTGTTTTGTTTTGTTTTAAGTCTCTAGTAGTACCTTGTTACTTGCCAAGGCAAAAGAACACAAGTCAACAAAACCAACTGAACCCAACCCAACCCAACCCAAACAAAACAAAATTATATCAGAGCATGTTGAATGGGATCTTCCTATTCAGCTGGTGGGAACTGCAGTTAAAGCCCCAAATTATGGGCAAATGGTACCAGGTTCCTGAAATTCTATATCAGAGTGCTGCCAGGAGTTCTGGCCGGCCATCTCACCAGAAGGTTTCCAGACACTTGGCAGGAGAGAGGCAGCCCTACCACTAACCAACTCCAGCTATTATGGTTGAGAGAGTCTGCATGGTGTGACCGGAGGTCTCAGTTCTTAGATTCTCCATGAGAAGATTTATGTGGGGAGCCCTGCCCAGGATAAAGACAGCCAGAAGGAAAGTAGCAAGCACAAGGCAGTTTATTAAAGCAAAAGTCCATTTGCAAGGTGGGAGAGTGGGCAGGGTCCCCAGGTGGAATGGGCCCATAGGTCATTTTCAGACTGGATATTTGTTGTGTCTCTCTAGGCTGGGAAGAGCTGTGATAGAGCGGGGTGGTCTCCAATGGAGATGGCTTCTAATCATTTGGGAAACTACCCCCCTCGGGTTGAGAGGGGGTGTTTTTTGACCCTACAAGGTTTGTATGAACTGTTTTGTCAGGCTTTCTCTGTGGAGGGGTGATAACAGCAATGCAAATGACTTGTAATGAGTCCAGGGGTCCATTACAAGGGGTTTCCTTGTAATGAGGAAGAGGTGCAGGAGGAGAGCTCATGTTCTGCAAGTGTGGCTCTTTGGTCTGTCAGTCCCAAAGTCTTAGAAGCCATAAGGTCAGGATATTGAGCTCCTGGGCTTTCAGTGTGTAAACAGATCACCACCCTTTCCTCCAGCTCTGCTTCCACTGCTCAAATGTAGCTTCTACCTGCCATAGCCATCACTCAAAGGTGAGGCCTTGGAGAAGGGGCTGCTGGGGGAACACGGAGCCAGGGAGGAGAGATGGTTTTCTGTTCTCAACCTCGCCTTGGAAATGGTGTTTAAATTGCTGCTAATTCCCCTCCCGTATGCTTGGGAGGAATAAGGGTAAGAATTGCTCAGAAAGAGAGTTCCTGCAAGATAAAGGGACAAGACATTCACCCCTGGTCAGACTACTTAGCTAGTGCACTTCCTGTTCTGACTGTGCTGTGAGAACCTCAAAGAAATTGAGGAGAGATGTTGTTTGGATAGACTGCCAGGTGCAGAGAGTGCCAGAACTGTGCTGGGTCTCAAGAGTCACAGAGCTGGATCTTGCTGAAATAAGCACTGGGTGGTGGAAGGGTCTGGGATTTGAGGGTCTGACCCAGGCATGGTGTGATGCCTCCACCGAGATGCAGCCCAATCACCAGGATGCTCACTGCATATGAGTGAGCCCTTTGTCAGTGGGGCCTGTTCAGGCCACCGCCATGTCCTCCAGCAAAAATGAGGGACAAACCCTCCTTCCCCTCTCCCTCTTCTGCTGCTTACAATGAGGAGCTTGTGCCCAGAAAAGACTGAGGGAGAACCTGGTCCTCTGCCCACCCCAACCACAGCTCCAGCCTTCATTAAGGCAATAAGAAGAGAAGAGCATTGAATTCCCAAACCGAGCATTGTTCCAATAACTGACAGTGGCCAGGAAACATAGAGCTGGGCCAAGCTGTCATTAAAAGGGTCAAGCAATGAGGATTTGGTGGGAGAAATAGGATAGCATGTAGAAGAAATTAAACTTGTAGGCTCTGATTTCTCAATAGACATGTTTCAAGGACTAGACTTCAAATTCAGTCTATGGCTTCAGAATAAGTGCAAAGCCTGACACCACCGGGCCTGAATTAATGAGGTTGGATTTGAGGGGAACGCTAAATACTCAGTAGCACCCCTACTTAACTCGAGTTGGGACTTGAAAGGATGGCAGCCTCAAAGAACAGATTTCATTCTTTAGTGTGCTGTGGAGAATTGGGCTTCATTTGCATGTAACTTCCAGGGATGGCACGCTGGAAATAGCGATGGGATTTTCTGGTAATCAAAGTGTGGATAACTGTGGAATCTGTTACAGTGGGTCTAGTCTGGTTACCGGAATACACGGTCTGTGCCCCTCTAGGATGGAGGTCCTCATTACCCTATTTCTGAGAGCATCACAGATGACAGTCTCAGCTGTGCCCTCTCTGGAGCTTGTCCTGTGCTCACACAGCCACCGCACCCAAAGCCATCCCCCTTCCCAGGAATACACAGCAGCCGGGTCCAACTGAAGGACAACTTTCCCCTGACTCAGGGCACCTCTGCAGGGCCATCCCAGCTCTGGGGCCCCACAAGGTACAGGCAGACACTGGGATGGCCACATCTCACTGCGACTTCTTCCTCCAAGCCAGAGTCTACAATGACCGCTCACAGGCCAGATCTGGCTTGCTGCCTGTTTTTGTGTGACCCATGGGCTAAGAATGGGTTTTACATTTTTAGAGGGTTGAAAAAAAAATCAAAAGGAGGAGATACTCTGTGAGATGAAAAAAATCATCTGAAAATAAAACTTCAGTGTCTGTAAGTGAGATTTTTGTGGAACACAGCCAAGCTCACCTGTTTATGTCTGTATTTTCTGCGGCAGCTTTTACGCTACAACAGTCAGAGACCATGTGGCCCATGAAGCCAAAAGCAATTACCATCTGACCCTTTATAGCAAAAGTTTGCTGACCTTTGCTTTCAACCAGTCCTGCTCTCTTCTCTCCCTACTGGTGTTGAGGCGGAGCTCGTGCCCGAAGAAGCTTTGGACATGCTGGCCTCCATCTCCAGGTCTCCTTCCTCGGGCCCTCCACTAGGGATGGGCTCTCACTCCTGGTGATTCAGTTCTCGAAAGAGGACACTGTGCTCTGGAGTCTCAGGCATCTTACCACCAGGAGCATCAAACCACAGTTAAACATACATTTTCAATAATAGTGAATTTCTAACTCTCTTCGGCTTCCTGGAATCTGTTGTTGAAAATGATAGAACGATACTCGTACCCACTGAGATGTGTTTTATTTTATTTTATTTTATTTTATTTTATTTTATTTTATTTTATTTTATTTTATTTTATTTTTTTATTTTATTTTTAAAGATTTATTTATTTATTCATGATAGACACATAAAGAGAGAGGTGGAGACACAGGCAGAGGGAGAAGCAGGCTCCATGCTGGGAGCCCGACGTGGGGCTCGATCCAGGGACTCCAGGATTGCACCCTGGGCCAAAGGCAGGCACTAAACCGCTGAGCCACCCAGTGATCCCCTGAGATGTGTTTTAATGTTCTGGTCTGCTTGGCATCTATTTTTTCCCCTCTGGGAATACGTGCGGATTGGCCCCCGGGGCCTCTCCACTCCGGGATTCTGTAAACCCACACCTGTCACACTGGGTAGGCACATGACCGGGGCTGACCGATGTGAGTACCACCGCCCCACATTCCCAGAACCGCACCCCCAAACCACAGAGTGGGTCCCAGCCCCGACCTTTGTTCTTGGTACTTTCAGAAAAGGGGACTCACTGAGCTGATGGGAAGTGAGGCTGGAAATGGGCCACCACCATGACGTCCTGCTTGTCGGGTGCTGGAGAGACCAAAGGGAAGTCTGAATGAGGTCCTTTCAGCTCCATTTCCAGCCAGGATTGTCAACAAATTCCTTTATTTGTGTAAGCCAGTTTTGGTTGGCTTTTTGGCATTTGTAGCTGACAGCATCCTAAGCAGTGCAGAGATTTCCTTTCTGTCCCCGGGGATGTCACATACAGTGCTCTTTGATCCCCGTGGCACTCTGACATCACTCTGCTCACATTTGAGTTCAGTATCATCCCACTGATACCGATGGATCCAAAACCTGACTCCCGTCATGCTCCTCTAAACGCCCGTTCCTTTAGGCTGCGTGATGTACATGATTATTCACTTCTCACCTGCACCTTATGAAACAACAGGAAATGCTGAGATTCACCATCAAAAGGAAGAAAAATCTTTACGTTCTGGATGACATTGTAAGATGCCAAAGCTCATCTTCCTGCATTTTCAGAGGATGTGAAACACCATTTTAAGAAAAGTCGTTCAAAAATATCAGAAAGCACATTAAGAATTAGCTTTTGGGGCACTTGGGTGGTGCACTCAGGTGGGCATCCGACTCTTGGTTTCAGCTCAGGTTGTGATGTGAGGGTCGCGGGATCGAGCCCCGAGTCTGGCTCTGTGCTAGGCGGCTGAGCGTGCAGTCTGCTTGAGATCAGCTCCCTCTCCTTCGGCCACGCTCGCTTGTGCTCGCTCTTTTTCTCTCTTTCTCTCTCTCTCAGATAAATAAATAAAACTTTTTTTAAAAATAAATAAAATGTTAAAAAATAATTTTTTGAAGATTTCCTACTAACCAGGTTTATAATATTTGCATCTAATTTTCTCTACAACCTGTGAGGTCTTGAAGCTTCCTTCTGTTTTGTCTTGTCTTAGAGAGCCAACTGCTCACACAGTCACCACTGGCCTTATTATTATTTTTTTTAGGGCACTTTGAGGTTCACAGAAAACTGAGTGGAAGGTACAGAGATTTCCCATGGACCCCCTTTCCCACACATGCATAGCCTTTCCCATTATCAACATGACCAACCCACCCGCCATAGAGCCTTTTTCTGTTTTTCAAAATTAAAAAAGAAGGGTTGATTTTTCTGATTCCCTAAATGAGGCACGCCGACCGCAGAATAAGGACAGAAGATTGAAGAAGTAAAGAAACATTGCTGGGCATCTCTGCCTCCCCAGGGGAACCACTGTCAACGTTTAGATGACACTTTTCAAACACTGGAACTTCTCACTCCCTCCTTTGCTCTGAGGAGGATCATCAGGTCTCCTGAGGGACACGAGCTTTCTGAGCTCCGGCTCTAAGTTCCATCCCATCAGAAAACCCAGGTGTTTGCCATTCCTTTACTTCCTTTATCTGTGTTGCGTTCAGAAGCTTAACCACTTGACGTGTGTGCATGTGTGTGCACATATGTATCCATGTGCACATGCCTGTGGTAGATGCGTATGCACCTGCGTGTACAGGTGGGTATGCATGTACGTGTGATGTTGGTATATTTTGTGTGTGTGTGTGTGTGTATATACATGTATATACACGCACGTGCACACACGTTTACAGGCTATTTTCTTTCTACTTTTCAGCTTTCCAGCGATGAAGAACTTTGAAGCACAAGGAGGCATTTTCCCCTGGGCACTTACTCATAAAATAAGAACCTCTGTGCTTCTGCCATTTTTTGATTTGAGAATCTTCTTTAATCTTCAGAAAAATCTCATTGGCCATTATATGGCGCAACTGTCCTTTTACGTAAGCACCAATGGACAGAGTTCTGTGACCCACTAATGTCTTTGAAATGATTTTTTAAATGAATCGAAGCTTTATCTGCCTGTGTTAGAACTGACAAGACCATGTGAGAAGATATAATTTATTCGGTCTTTAAAACATATGATTGTTATTAATACTAATGCATTTATTTAAAGAGGTGGTGGTGTTTTACATACAAAGCTCATTATCCATGCTGCATATTTTACTGGATTTAAATAAGAGCCCAAATGGTGATGCTTGTGTGATGTGGGTTGGAGGTCTCCATTCACTACTTCCCAGATTTCTCAGTGGTCCAAGGCCCTGAGGTTGAGAATAACATTCTGAAGGAATTCTTGGTCAAAATCTCAGCCCTCCTCTTCCACAGTAATTAGCTGAGTTGGGGAAAAACACTACACATTTAACAGCTGAGTCAGCAACATGACACAAGGTTAGAATTCTAAAATTTTTAGGAAATTCTTTGGATACAGCAAGCTCTTCATTCTGAGTAGATGCTGCACATCATGGAAGAAATGATCCATTTTTTAAAGATTTTTTTTGTGTTTAATATTTCTTAAGTTTTCATACTGTTATTTTTTTTCATTCTCCACAGCAATTAACAATAAAAACATCCAAACAAACAACAGAAAGGCTTTGTGTGTTTACCTTTGGCCAAGGGTGGTCAGCAGGTCATGATCTTGGTTGGAGCTTCCCACTATTCTTTCCCACGGCGCTTGCTTGTTTCTTCACTATTCATGCTACGTTTTCCCAATTCTCATTTGTCCCTCTCCTGTCATTTCCCTAAGGGCAACGGACATATCTGGTTTTCCTTTTATTTTTTCGAATTTCTTCTGCAGTATAGTTGACACGCAATGTTACATTAGCTCCAGGTGTATGACACAGTACTCGACCACGCTATAGTCTATGCTCACCATGGGTGTAGCTACCGTCCGTCACCAGACAACGCCATTATGGGACCACGGACTATATTCCCTATGCTGTGCCTTTCATCCTCATGACTTGTTCATCAGTTTTCCTCATCTGTGATGTGGTGACAACCTGGTTATTCTGATACGTCTATAAAACTTCAATATCAATTTGGAAATCAAAATTAAGAAGCAGTAGAACCTAAACCAGATACACTGCTGTCTTCCTGCAGGTGGGTGTGGTCATCCTGGCCACCCTCCCTCTGCTCTGAGATGTCCACCATTCTCCACCACAGACACCGCCATCCTAGAGGTCAAGGCCATGCTGCCCTGGTGTGGGGCCTCAGGTTCTAGTTTTTTGCTCCTGAATCAACTTATTGTGTGAATCCTCTAAAGTGGTTCATACTCAAGTTGTAAGAATTTTACAAACAGCCCAACGCTTAGTGAGGTGTGGATATTATTAAATGATTTTGTGTTATTTAAACCATGGCCTTCAGCCATAATCTAAGGAAATTCCTTTTCCTCTTTTTATATGTATGCCTCAGGCAAATCCCATGAGTCTAGTCCAGTACAGACCAATAAAAAATGGTTAGTCTAGATTCCCTATCTTTTAGAGATATACACTGAACTATTTATGGCTATTTACGTCTGGGTTTTGGTTATGAGGAATGCTAGGGAGTAATGCTGGGGAGGGTATTGGGTGAGGCTCTAAATGAAGCAAGACTGGTAATGGGTCTGATAATAGTCGAAGGTGGGTAATGGGTGTATGGGTGTTGTTACATGGTTTCTATTTTGCATATGTTTGAAAAGGTCTTTAATAGAAGTTTTAAAATGTGCTTTAATTATTACCCTAATTATATATGCACACTAAATCACAATAAATAAAAAAATTATAATAAAGAAAAACACTGGTGAGGGAAAAACTCCTTTAAGATCTTATCTGACTGGACATGTATACCCCGTCCGCTGGGCGTAGGCTTCCGTAGGTCCTGGGAAAAGAGAGCGGCGTGTTTTGCTGTTATTTCTCCACCCTCTTCCCCTCCAGATCTTCCTCTGTCATTTCAGATCTCCTGGTGATGGAGTAGGAAAGAGAGCTTAGGGAAAAAGGTTCACACCCTTTCGGCTGTTTCTCCTTCTGGGTCCCCACTTTTGTGCCAAGGGTCCTGCCCTCTGGGCAGCAGGTGTCCAACCACTGGCTCTCCTGGGTACAACTGTCACTCCCTGGGGGGGCTTGTTGCAGGGGCATCCCTATGGCACACTGTCTTTGCTTGGAAGATCCCCTTCTGGCTTCATCCCCACTGTCGCCTGCTCCCTTACTGCCCCTGCGGTTAATCCCACAGTATCTACAGGACACTCAGAGTCCTGGTGGAGTCACATGTTAGGTGCAGGCTTGCATCACCTTCCCTCCCTCGAAGGCTCCCTCTTCTCTTTTCCCTGCAGAGCAGCAGGTCTACCTTATGGAGGAGGCCTGGCTGGCCCAGAACGAGATGCTCGCCTTCCTTCCTTAGTTTTAGCGGAGGTTGTTATTGTTGTCATGGCCACTGGGGAACAGAGGCTTGCCCTGCTGTCCCCTAGCTGCTCTGACTTTGGGCTGGAGGCAGGGACCTTTCTTACACGTTTTCTACTTGGATAGCCCTGCGGGGAGCCCTGCGTGCTGACTGATGGGAGAGGGCCAGCCGGCCTCTGGCCAGGCTGCTGGGGTCCTCCTCTCAACATGAAGACGTGCAGATCCTGAGCCGCAGCTTTTGCTGCTGGTCACCAGCCCTGGGCTGTGGGAAGTTTCCGCCTCTTCTCTCCTACCTGCTGGCAGGCCTTGCAAAGACAGAGCTGTGTGTCCTCAGGCCTCCCCCTAGCTGCACATGCGGCCCTGTGGTTTTATTCTTGGGGCTGCATTTCACCCCTAGGGTTTGGAAATATGCCTGCCCTGCCCTTCGGACGGCACCCTGCGTGGTGTGGCCGGCACATGCTTTCATCCAGCCACCGCCTGGGCAAGGAGTGAGGCCTGCGTCTCCACATCCACCTCGCCAAACAATTCTCCAAGGCCCTCAGCCTCTCTCCATAATGCCGTCCAAAGCTAAAGTGTAGCTGGGCCCTCAGTCCCTTCCCTTGGCTTCCTGGGTCTTTTGATATCAGCATCTCCTTTCCCCTCTTCAGAGACTCTCCCCCTTCCCCATCTTCTGTTCTTTCCCCTGGGCTTTCTCATTCCTTCCTGCAGACATAGGCCAGTCTAGTCCATGGAGCAACCATGCATCGGAGAAGCTGTAGGTCTTATCGTCGGGTGAGCTGTGTCTCTGAGTCTGTGCTCTGTTTTCCTGTAAAAGGGGAGATGGATGAAGAGAAGGGAAATGCTTAGATAACCAACTCTGCCATTTATCTCTTCCTGGTAAAACTAAGAACTAATTTATACTCAAATGATAATGGTTGATATTTAATATAACTTTTAAGTACTTACCTCCAGTCTGCAGATTGGCTGGAGAAAGTTGCCACCTCAGGGCTTGCAAGGGGGCCCTAGACTGGTCACAAGAACTGGGGCAGGCCCCACAGTCATGTGAGGAGCAGAAACACCCCCAGCAGAAGGGTACTGCACTGGGTTGTGAAGGCTGAATGCTATTGTTTGAGTCCTGCAGAAGTGTTTACTAAATCCAAATACACCCATGAACCCCAGCCTCCTTATCTGTGGAAGGAACAAGTATCCTTCCTCAGGGGTTGCTTTGGGGGGGGAGAGTTAATTGAGATGATTGATATATTCAAAAGAGCCTTGGAAAGTGAGATGCACCTATGCAACTGGCAGTTATGGAAACCCCGTGGGGCCTCCGAGAACATAAGATGTTACCACGGAGCTGGTTTTGCCTGGCTAAACCCAGGGGAGTCTTGAGAGTTGGCAAGATACGTGATTTACGGACTGTCTTCTGTGGCTTTTACCCAACTGTTGATCCTTCTCCCAACTCAGCACTCTGAAGAAGAATCTGTTCCCAGAGGGGGTGCGTGGGTGAGAAGAGTCAGTGAGCTATAACCCCTTCCACATCTGGCTCCCCTGCGCCCAGGGAAGCCCAGGGGTGAGGTGAGCTGGCGCTTCTCACCACTCCCCCTCCAACAGGCAGGCCCTGGACTCTTCCTGGGGAAGGTCAGAAGGCTGACCCCCACCTGGTGCTTGCTTGGGACATCCCAAGGCAGGCCGTGTCCCTTTAGTTGTGGCCGCTCCCAGAACCTCGCCTTACCAGAGCCTTCTACAGTGCAGAGTCCCTTCTTCCTCCGAGGAGACCAGGCCCGGTTGCTGCTGTGCCCCAGGCCATTTGCACTTGTGTGGAAGGACAGGCACACACGACGTCACTTCTCTTTATGTTTTCTAGAGAGATGGCATAACGAATCCTAATGTACCAGGGCGCCCTATGTATTGACTCGCTGAATCTGGGGCCCTCGGCTGTGAAGAGTACAGGATGCTGTAAGAATGTGTTTACAGTAAGTCTTAACCTGGTCTGATGGCAGCGGTGACGTGGACGATGCAGGGATTAAAGCACAAAAGAGCCATTAGCTGTTAGCTTTAGTTCAACACTTCTTTTTTTTAAAGATTTTATTTATTTATTTATGAGAGACACACACAGAGAGAGGCAGAGACACAGGCAGAGGGAGAAGCAGGCCGCCTGTAGGGAGCCCGACTCAGGACTCGATCCTGGGACCCCGGGATCACGCCCTGGGCCGAAGCCAGATGCTCAACCGTTGAGCCACCCAGGGTTCCCCTGGTCAACATTTCAACAAGAGAAGTAGCCCTCCTAGACAGCTAAAGACAGCAGGGACAGGCCTCGTCTGACGCGTGCTCCTACGCGGGAAGCTGATTTTTAATATTGCTGTGCAGGGTGATTTATAGATTGCACTATGGAAAGACTTTATGCAAAGTTTCCATGCCGAGCTACAGAGCTCAGAGCAGGTGTAGGGAGGGCCACGTTCCAAGAAAGTCAGGAAATGCCCTCCCTGACCAATTACCGCAAATCCTTTGTGCACAGAGAAGTGCTTGAGACAGGAAGACATGCAGGTGGAAGCACACCATTTTCTCCAAGCAAGACGAATAACTAAAAAATTAAATAAATAAACCCCCAAACTCTGGCAGCCTTAGCTTGCTTGGAGGAATTTCTGTTTCACGGTGCATTTACTCTTCAGCGTGGAGCCAGGTGCCCCCTCGGAAGCGGATCCGAAATGCGGGAGGTAATAGGACAGGTTTGCTCTGTATTTTTCTACATGGTCCCCAGACCATTCTTCACTCTTGTCTTGGAGAGCCTGGAACTCTCTCCTCAAGTCTTTATGCTCTTGCCTCACTTTCTCCACGGCTCTCTTTGCATCTCCAAAGATCTTGGTCTGCGAATGTATTTGATCCTCCTGCTTCTTGGGCCTTCCCCATGCCTGTGATGATAAACATACGAAGTGAAGTATGTATGTAGGTATTTAAAGATTTTATTTATTTATTCATGAGAGACCCACAGAGAGAGGCAGAGACACAGGCAGAGGGAGAAGCAGGCTCCATGCAGGGAGCCCGACGTGGGACTCGATCCTGGGACCCCGGGACCACGCCCTGAGCCAAGGACAGATGCTCAACCGCTGAGCCACCAGGCATCCCAAAATTGAAGTATTTTACATATTTGCTTCTTGAAGAAAGCACGTTATCCATTTTTAACCCTAAAAAGAGAAAAACAACAAGTGAAACAATTCCAAATCAAATTCCAGAGTGAAATGACTTGATTTTGATGTAGCCCTTCATACTAGCCGTAGTTTAATTATTTCCCTGTGAGTGGCCCTCAAAAGAAAAATGTTCCTTTCTCCCCATCACAGATAACATCCAAGGCCTAACGAGGTCCAAAGCATAGGAGCTAACAAAACGTCGCTCAGATTATATCTCCCAAATTTCACTTTAATTTTTGGCCACACCCAAACGTTTAGTACTTGTTTTTTATTCTTAGTATGACTGCGATCCCACGAGGAGAGAAGAACTGTATTCACGCAATACTCGCTTTTATTTTAAGGGTTTTATTTATTTATTCATGAGAGACACAGAGAAAGGGGCAGAGACACAGGCAGAAGGAGAAGCAGGCTCCCTGTGGGGACCCTGATGTGGGACTCGATCCCAGGACCCCAAGATCACACCCTGAGCCAAAGGCAGACACTCAACCGCTGAGCCCCCCAGGCGCCAGCAATACACAGGCCTTGACCGATACCCAAAGGACTTCCGTTAGTTTGGGCTTCTCTCAACACCAGAGAAGGAGCTGGGAAATAGTAAATCCATTCTGTGGAATGAAGTGTGTGCAGTTTACTGGGACATTTACTTTGGCAACATATGCAATAGAGATTTTTCCAGCTAAAAATAATTAACTCCTACAACAAAGAACAATTCTAGTGTTAATAAGTAGTGCTTTCTCACTACCATGCAGGTGAAATCATTAGCCTGTTGGGGCTTGGGAAATTCCTCTGTCCCCTGAGTCCTCTCTTTCTGTCATTATCTGGCTTAGTGTCATTCGATAATCCCCTTTCACTCGCCATATCTGACTATGTCCCATATTGTTGCATTCAAGGAAACAATCCTTTCCTTGTGTCATAGTGTCCTGGCCCAACTTTTTTTTTTTTCTTCCTAAAGGATGATTACATTTTCTGCCTCTGGATCTGCACATTCTCCAATCCTGGCTCTTCAGCCTGTTGTCCATTATAGGAAAGCAAATGTGCTTCCAGTAACACCCCCCCCCCCCCCATTTCTTTAAGACGGACAGAGTATATTTCTGTTGCTTGCCGTAAGAACACAGACTTCTCCGGCTCCAAATGAAGCCTGACTTGTTCTTCCGAATGTCTTCCCAGGAGGCAAACTTAACAGATGAACCCTCTGGAGCATTTCCCCCCTTTTCTCTTTACCGATGATTTCATCTTTTATTTAATTGATAAAATGACCAGGTAGAAAGTCTTGATCTCAGTTCACCCCAACAATGCACTGGAGCTGTTCCTCCAGTTCCTGTGGGCCCAGGTTAAATTTTCAGGAATTTCTGTAAACTGGCTGTTAAATTAAGCTGTTAATGGTGGGAGTCATTGGTTTTTGCTTTTGTTTTTGTTTTTTTGTTTTGTCTCAAGGGCTGTGTGGGGTATTGTGCCGCATCCATCGTTCTGCGCCTCCTCTTTCTCACCGAACCAGAACACACCGTGCAGCTTCCCATGGTGCACACCATGGGGTCACCGAGAGTCTCAAAGTTGCTGAAGGGACTTAGAAGAAGCTTTGCCTTCGGCTGTCAGGGCAGACTGTGTCTTGGGTTAGGATGTGGTCCACAGTCTTTCTGTAATGGAGCAGCCCCTTGGGCTGCAGATGTGGTGTTGTGGCCTCCTGGCACATCGTGAGGGGCCCTTGGAATGGCTGAGACCTGAAAAATAATGAGTCATGCCGAATACAAGAGGAAAAGGCCAAATCAAAATAAATATAACCCGAAAATTAAAATCACAAAAATGTGTTCTGATTTGGGACAAAAGATTTACATGGGAAATGTGTGTATTTCCCATGGTGCTACACACAGTGCTGTGGCCTCCTCGGCCCCATCACCTGGATCAGCAGAGTTCCCCACGGGGTCTGCAAACTCACTGCAGCAACCCAGCACCTGGGGCTGCCTGTAGGGTCCTCACTTTTCCAAAGGCACGTCTGTGTGAAGCCAGATCTTCTTCACGCACAGCAGTGAAGACAATAGATCACAACACATTGATGCAGAAGCATGCACGGGAATCCATCTGTCTTCTACCCATTCAGACCTGGAGAGATTAGCAAATATATAAAACAACACCAATCTTCTAACTAATGGTTTGGCTTGAATAGCCATTTTTCATATGGATATATGTCATTTAGGTTAAAATGTGATGGGGCTTATTATTGTTACTTGCAAATGACTTAATAAACATTTAAAACTTTGCCAGGTTGCATTGTTAGTACAGTAAGTCTTGGCAGCTGTTACCCACCCAAGCAGAAGCTCTTTGGAGTCTTCGATCCTGGGACTAAGAACTTTGAAGAACGTCATCATGCGATTGGTGTCATAGGGTCATCAGAAACTGCAGAAGTCTTCATGTTCCTGAGGACTATCTCAGAGTAGGGTCTGGTCTCACAGACTGTTAGACTCTACACCACCTTACAGTGGACCTGGGGTCACCAAGAGTCTCAAAGTTGCTGAAGGGACTTAGAAGAAGCTTTGCCCTCGGCTGTCAGGGCAGACTGTGTCTCGGGTTAGGATGTGGTCCACAGTCTTTCTGTAATGGAGCAGCCCCTTGGGCTGCAGATGTGGTGTTGTGGCCTCCTGGCACATCGTGAGGGGCCCTTGGAATGGCTGAGACCTGAAAAATAATGAGTCATGCCGAATACGAGAGGAAAAGGCCAAATCAAAATAAATATAACCCGAAAATTAAAATCACAAAAATGTGTTCTGATTTGGGACAAAAGATTTACATGGGAAGTGTGTGTATTTCCAAATGTTTTCTATGAGGGAACGACGGGTACCTAAGGTTTACTAAGGCTCCCTAGGGGCCCGGTTGCAAACCCTGGGTAGAATGAAATTTTGCAAGATTCTCTCCACATGTGGTTAGTGCTGTTACTCTGGAATGAGGTGGAGCGCTTTAACCTAGGTTTCTATGACAAACCCTGAGCCTTGCAGGATTCCCTAATGGGTCTTTTGCTAAGACTTTCCCCAAATCACTTAGGAAAGTTGGTCCTGAGGATGGGAGATGTGAGTAGTTTTTAAATGTGAAGGTGGAGAGCAGGACTCTCCACAGCAGCGTGGCCTCGTTTGGGGTCACATGTAGGTGTCTCAGTCTCCACATGTCCTCTTTCCAGCACTAATCGTCTTGCTCATTTCAAGGGCCTCCTTGATCATCCTTGCACCTCCCAGGCCCCTCCTGCTTGTGCTCTTTCCACTTGCTTTTTCACTCTTCCTGGAACGTTCTTCCCATTACTCCCTGACATCCTTACTAAAATTTCATCTCACTGAGGCCTGCCTTGGCCACATCACCTACAGCTGCCTCCTCTTCCAACACTTGATATGCATCCCCTGTACCTGCTGTTTCCTCTTGATGACTCATCATCTCATGGAATGTTATCTATTTTTCTCATTTATCTTGCTTATCATCCTCCCTTCCACTAGAGCATTCATGCCAGGAGGGCAGAGATTTCCTCCTTAGTTCATTGTTGTGTCGTAAGTGCCTGCCTACACATTGTCCAGCACATAGATGTTCAGCAGATGTGTTGGATAAATCAGTAAAGTCAAACTTTACTCGCAGATATTATTTCTTCTCAGTGGTGTAGATGGCTTCTCTTGTACAGTCTTAGAGGAAACGGAGACAGTAGGGCTGACGGTATCTCCTGGAGCACCCTGGTCCCCATTCAATGTTGAGGTCTCCAGTTCTATAGTAAATAGGTGATGGAAGGGGATAGATAGGAAGGAGATAAAACCACTCTACCTAGAAAACCTTGGAAATGACGATTCTTGTTGAGTCATCTGCCAGCGTGTCTGGGAAGAGAAAGTATGGGTCTGGGAAGTGCTCCTTGGGATAAAGACTTGTCAGCCAAGTAGGGCACTGAGGTTGGAATGACTTTGTGTTCCTTGTAGGGGAAGGATGGGAAAATATCTTCCACATGTCCCTCTTTGGAGGCAGCTCGAAATCATATCTTAGAGAATCTTGACCCTTATTACTGCTTTCTAGGATTCCTAAGGGTACAGCATGGAATTCTTTTTAGAGATATATTGACAGATATCAACCTTGTTTCAAGCTTGGCTGGCTCTTATAGTCGATGGGACACCGAAATATAATTGTCCTGGTGAAATAGGTGAAGGAGATTAAGAAGCACAATCTTGCAGTTATAGAATGAATAAGTCACAGAGATGAAAAACACAGCATAGCGAATAGTCAGGAGTATTGTAATAATGATGTTTGGTGACTACATTTATCATGGTGAGCACTGCTATTGCTATACATAGAATTGTGGAATCACTATGTTGTACACCTGACACTAATATAACATAGTATATCAGCTTTACCTCAATAATAAATTTTAAAAAATTGTCTTTGAGGCTTAACCTCAAACTCATGGGTTTTCAATAACCATTAGAAATTCAGTTGAGAGAACTATTTATGGAGACCTGTCCTAGAAATTCATTTCTTTAGAGTCATAGTTTTCAAACTTGGCTGGGCATTGGATTGTCTAAGAATTTATAAGTATACAGATGTCTGAGCCTCACGCATTGGGATCCTGATTCATCAGGTCTAGAGTGGGACCCAGATATCTGTATTGTTAAAAACTTCCATGGGTGTTGTGGCTGCTGAGCCAGTATTGAGCAACAACACAATAGAGCAAAAATTGAACACAAATGAAGATGCCTAAGGGGGCCAGGAGGTAACATAAATGAATTAAGCAGACTAGTAAGGACCATGGAAAATCTATCCCTCATCCCCTGTCCAAAAGGGGCAGCGCTACTCAGCACCAACTAGTTTTGGACATGTAAATCTAGGGTTGCCAAATCTTACAGTTCCTTGAGGAATACTGAAAAATGTGAATTTTTATATGCAATTGCTCAATTTTTATGTTTGCTCAATTAAATATCCCCTCAACGATTATGGCCAAACCAAATATATTTCAGGCCAAATTTTTGCTCAAGGGTAGCCTGTTTGCATCCGTGGCAAAAATCTTTTCTTGGTTGAAGCCAGTTTGTTAGAGAGCCATATTCCTGGACCGCGTTGAATGATCCCTTCATTCACTAATTTTTTTAAAAAAATTGTGGCATGTACTTATATTAAGAGAAGTTATAAGAACAGCCCCAGTAACGTGAGACACTCTATTTATTGCAAAGGTGCTATGGGGCATCCCCTGTTGCACTGCCTCTAGTTCTGGGGGAATTGGGGGAAGTTTAGTTTGAGCTTCAGTGTAAGGACCAGCTGAGGGGCTTGGTGAGAGATTAATTTGCACTTACTTAAGGACACTATGAATGAAGTAGTTTCTCATGTGTCCTGGTATTAACTTGGTAACGGTCAAGCTAAATATCCCAATTTTAGTGAGGATATAAATTGACATGGTATGTATTTTTTCACACTTACTGAATTCCTGTTTTCACTTCCTAATTTAATCTTTTGAATTTTCCCTCTATGACATTATTCTGACCTCTATCTTATCTTGCTATGTTCCAGTTTCTAGATTAAGTATCTCAATTAGCATATTTCTGCAAATAGTAGCTGGAAAACAATGAATATTGAAATTTGTTTTATTTCAAAAGAATGAAAATATCATTTAGAGTTTTGAGAGAATACAGTTGTGAATCAACACTTCTAACAGAACATACATCCTTCTATATTAAGCCCATAATGAAACCAAAGGATCTGCAATATTTGTACATTTTCACACTGTCTATATTAATTGAAATCTATGGGATTAATATGGTTTTAGCATATTAAGTCTCCTCTCATGATATGGAGACATGAAAAGTGTTTATAATCCAATAAAAAAACTCTACCTTTACATTTTAGTGTGCCTAAAAGAATATATATTTGGATATTTGGGTTATACTGCAAAGTTACCCTCCATAATCTGTATCTCTGGCTCTCTCCCTGTCACAACAAAGCATGAGGACACTTGTCTCACCTTTGTCTTCTCCAACACTGAAGGGTGTCAATCCTGACAATGTGATAGCTGATAAATTGCCTCAATTTGTTAGCGAACTTGAATATATTTTCATAGGTTGGCTATTTCTAGTTTTTCTTCCTAATTTTTTAAAAAATGTATTTTCCTATAGGTTGTTTATATTTTTTCTTATGGAGTTGTGTGTGGTGTCTTTATACTATGGAAACAATATATAATTGATATCTGTTGTTAATATTTCTTGGTCACTTATTTTTAATTTTATATGACAAAAGACAACATAAACTTCTATTTTCATGTAGTCAAATTTAACAATATTTCTTTGATTATGAATGTTTTGCTCAGGAAAATCTTCCCCACTAAAACATTTGTGCCTTAAGTAAGATGCCAAATATTTTAAATATTTTGCTGTGTAAATTCAGTACGTTTTTTCCTATGTGCACACACATGAAACCATCACCACCCAAGTCAAAATCGTGAATATAGTCATCACCCTCTATAGAAGTATATATCCATCACCCACATGCACAATGTATAATTCAATTTATAGAAAGTTCTGGAAAGTGCAAGGGAATCCATAGTGACAACAAGCAGATCAGTAGTTGCCTAGGAATGACAGGAGCTGGATGAGTGCAGAGAGGAGATATGGAGATTACAAATGGGCACAAGGTATTGTCTTTGTTCCAGAAGTTCTTTGTTCTTGGCTGTTCCTTTTTCCATATAAACTTAACAATGTTATTCAAATATCACAAAATTATGTTTTTGGAATTCTGATTGGAATTGCATTGAAATCAAGATGTCTGGGTGGCTCAGTGGTTGAGCACTGCCTTCGTCTCAGGGCATGATCCTGGGATCGAGTCCCATGTTGGGCTCCCCATGGGGAGCCTGCTTCTCCCTCTGCCTATGTCTCTGCTTCTCTCTCTGTGTCTCTCATTAATAAAATAAATACAATCTTTCAAAAAAGGGAATTGCATTGAATTCATACATGAATTGCAATACATGAATCCTTGCAATATTGATTTTCTCTACCCATGAATAGCCTGTCTGTGTTCTTTATTGTTTTATAATATTTCCATTAGGGTCTTGTATACAATAAAAAAAATTTTCCCCTAGGTATCTTTTAATTTATGTTACTATTGTGAATAACATTTTTTTTTTCCTTTTCTACATTTTAATTGTTTTGTTCTGATATATAAAGATGTTATGGATTTGTGATGTGGCTGTTAAAATCAGAAACCTTAAAAATCTTAATTTTAATAGTTTCTATTTAATTTAATTTTAAATTTAATAACTTTAATAGTTTAATTTTAATAGATTTGTATTTGATATATATTTAACCTTTCTATGTAGACAACCATGTCAATCTTGTGCCCTCCTTTTGAATCTTATACCTCTTCTGTTTCTTGTCTTATCACATTGGCTGGTACTTGCAGAGTAGTAAGTTTTCCTCAGTTTGGAGAGATTGAATCTAGTCTCGCCAAGATCATAAATAATACTGGTTCAGACTCAGTTCAAGCTTTCTTTCACTTCAGTTTCCTCTCAAACTATAAAACAAGCACACTAAGGAGATAAGTAACCTAATTTAGTGTATGTAGGTACCAATGACTCCATTGTTACTCAGAGATCCTGTCCAAAATAGTGGTTAGTTGCCGCTGTGAGGAGCGAGGAACCTATATGCCAAAGGAACTCAGAACCATCAGTGCAATCTTCTTAATACAAATGTGATAGGAGAGGGGTCATGTTAGGCCCAAGGTTTCTCTCTTATCATCTAAGAAATTTCTCCTCCAAGCCATTTGTTACAGTCTTCAGCATTTTATTTATATTGTGTCATCACGTCTGGAGTGTATTTAGCCACGAACGACTATATTTGGTTAAAAGTTTTATTTTACATATAATTTTATTAAAAAAATAGTGTTTGCATTAATTTAAAATTTACATAAACTGAGATAAACATACAGACTTAAAAATTTAATGAGGCAAATTATATTAACAGATTTCTTAATGTTGAACCTGCTTTGCATTCCTTCAATAAACCCTATTTGGTCCTAATATATTCTTTTCTTTTTACTGCTGGATTTGATTTGCTAATATTTTAATATAATGTTTATAGTGGGTGACTTACAGATGATACTTGTCTATAATTTACCCATTTTTTTAACTGCTCATTTTTTCTTCAATTTATCTGTACACTAATGCTTTTATTATATAGAAATACAGCTGGACTTTGTTGTAGCTATTATTTTATTCTTTTTTTAAGATTTTATTTATTTATTCATGAGAGACACTGAGAGAGGGGCAGAGACACAGCCAGAGAGAGAAGCAGGCTCCATGCAGGGAGCCTGACATGGGACTCTATCCTGGGTCTCCAGGATCACATCCTGAGCTGAAGGAAGACGCTTAACCACTGAGCCCCCCAGGCATTCCATATTATTTTATTCCTATTTCACTTTCTCAGTCCTAAAATAACCAATTTTTATTTTTTATTTTTATATTTGTTATGTTTGCCAATGTTTGAAAATGTTTCTACCATACAAATATGCATAGCCTATTTGTCATCTTTCTGTTTCTTTCTTTTTCCTTCAATACCTTCTTACAGATTGAAGACTTATTCTTTATCCCTTTTTTTGTTACTAATTTAGAGTTTACATATCTTATTTCTTTTTTTCTAAGATTGACTTTAAATTTTTTAAATTGTTGAATACATTTAAAATTTTTACATATTTAAATTTAAACAAACTACATCAAATCTTTACATTTTAAATTTAAAATGTTAAAATACATTTAAATAATAGTATAAAAATCACTTTTACAACAAAGTCCATGTTTGTTCTTTATCTCTATCCTCTTCTCTAAGAAATTAACATGCTTTAAGTTTCATTTACATGCTATCATTTCTATTAATGATATGTGATATTTTAGTTTTATTTTTTAACTAATGAGAATTATTATTATTAACTTTATTTAGATTTGTCATCTTTTATTGGTTTCTTAATCTTTTTTTTTTTGCTCTTCACTTTATTCTTTAGTAGTTTATTAAGTAAATAATTGTTAAAATAAAACCTTCATTTTTATATGCTATTGATACCTTCATTTCACTCTCAATACTAAGTAATACAATTGCTTGGTATAATATTTTTAAAGATACCATAATTTCTCATGCTATTACTTATCACTGGGAGAAGTCTTCTCTTACTCTGTATTCTCTGGTATATAATTGTTTTTCTCCTAGTTACTGAACGATTTTGATGTTATGCAATTTTACTGTAGAGTTTCTGAATGAGATTTAACTTGCTTGAGGACCAATGAATTTCCATATATTTGGAAAATTATCTCTTTACTCTTACCTTTCTCCTATTCCACCCAGTCTTTCGTTTTGGAATGCCTAGATGTTTGATCTACATTGGTCCTCCATGTCATTTCACTTCTTTCCTACTTCCTAGTTTGCTCCTTCATTACCTGTATCTGGCAAATCACTTAGTTTGTTTTCACATTCACTAGTTCTATCTTAAGTTGTACCTTTACTGTTTAGCTCCTCTATTGTTTGTGGTTTTCACCAAAGAATGTTCATTCTGCATTTACAGAATGTAGAATGTTTTCCCAGTCGAAATTCTTTCAATTTTTCATACCCTCCCAAATCATAGAATATAGGAAAACAGAAAACATTTACATTTTCTCCTTTAACTCAAATATAACATTTTCAACAAAATGATGCAATGAAAAATACCCAAGTTATCTTCTAAATATGCAGGTCAAATGTCAGAATCACATGTGGCTATTTTGGGAAATGCCCCCAGTGTCAGCAAAGGGCACTTGCACTATGTGATTGCATATGAAGCAGCTGTTCACTAACAATCAGGCTTTAACCACTTCATATTCTAACATGAATGGAGGAAGAAGAGCTGAAGGCATCATGTCTAGAAGGCCATGGACAGAGTTGGTCTGGGGTTGGCATAAACCACCTCATGGAACCCTTGGAGTAACACTGTGAGAGAGGCATGTTTAGCTTCATTTTACAGATGGAAGACATTTATCCTGAGTAGTCCAAAGTACTTCCCAGTTTGTTTCATTAGGCCTGCCCCTCCTTGGTGTCAGGCTTGACATAGACCTCTTCACCTGAAAATCCCACGCAACAGTATATGCAATATATAAAACCTGAGTATGTCATCTTCCCTAAGACTGCTCCTCTTCTGGTCATCTAGAGTCTTCTCTCTTCCTCCACGACACATAATCAGACATCAAGGTTTGTGACTCAAATCTTTAGCATGATTTTGGAAGCTGTGGTCTGCCCATGCATACTTCCACTGCCTTGCTGAGGGCCTCATCCCTGCTCTGATGCCTATTTCAGCAGCTTCCTGATCTGAGCATTTCCTACACATAACTGCCTGTGTTAGCCATTGGAAATGTAAGTGAGAACAAGTAGGTTCTTTCTTAAAATACTTCTGTCTTCCCCAGGGTCACTGATGTTCACTGTTCATGGCTCTTCACAGACCCTCACACCTTCAGGCCCTCCCCAACCCCTCGTAGCTGTTGGTCCTCCCTTCTCTGTACTCATGCACTATTCATGGCATGTTGCTGTTATACCCAGGATGAGTCCTAAGTAAAAATATCGAAGTAAAGAAGACAGGAAGAATTATCCTGAAGATTCAAAGGAATGGTAGATAACTAAAAATTGTTTAATGTACAAAATAGGAAAGAGATTCCAAAAGAACAGGATGAGTTAGAAAGGCAACAGGCTAAATTTAAGTCTAAAATGGGAGGGGTGGTGGGGGGGAAGAGGAAAGTCTTCTGGGAAAACAAAAATGATGTAGCCAAATGAAGATTAAGATTGGAAGCAATAGAGAAAAGAATGAACATTGCAAAAACAAAGCAAGACGAAACAATTTTGGAGGATAAACTGGAGTTCCCTCAGGTTGTAGAAGCAAAAGGAAAGAGAATGCTTTTAGTTTTCCTGTCTGTGACATGTGATATATGAATAGTAGAAATTCCTTAAGAAACTAAGAAATATATAAGGACGATGTAGTAATTATATACATGTACACATAATAGAAGAAAATTTTAGAAATAATTATACAGATAATAGAAAATTATATACATAATAGAAGAAAATTTTCTTAGCTTTATTAAGAGCTACTTATGGAGATTTCAAATGCTTTCCTTACAAGGCAAAGCTGATAAAAAGGTACTTGCATTTGGACAAATATTGGCAAAATAGAAAGTGGTTTACTTTTTTCATATAGAAACAATAGGCTGATGTTAGACTTCTTTGTAACTCAGTGCCAGAACATACAGAAACAATGATTAAGGTGTATTAGGAGAGAATGTGCGCCCCTCAAACTGTGTATTCAATCCAAGCCTTGTTATGTTTGAAGAGGACAAGATAACTCAAATTAGCAGTTTTAGGAAGTGTAAAATACATATATGACTCAGCCATTAGAAACAACAAATACCCACCATTTGCTTCGACATGGATGGAACTGGAGGGTATTATGCTAAGTGAAATAAGTTAATCGGAAAAGGACAAACATTATATGGTCTCATTCATTTGGGGAATATTAAAATTAGTGAAAGGGAATAAAGGGAAAGGAGAGAGAATGAATGAAAATATCAGTGAGGGTGACAAAACATGAGAGACACCTAACTGGGAAACGAAAAAGGGGTAGTGGAAGGGGAGGTGGGCGGGGGGTTGGGGTGACTGGGTGATGGGCAATGCGGGGGGCACTTGGCGGGATGAGCACTGGGTGTCATGCTAAATGTTGGCAAATTGAACCCCAATAAAAAATTTTTTTTAAAAGGAACAAAGAAACAAGCAGAAACATTGCTTCTTAGAAGCAATCTCGATTTAATTGAGAAGCAAAGTGCTGTTAAGAATTCAAAATGCACAAATCATATACAGATAATGGACACCAAAATGAGCACCAAAATCTGTCAGACATATAAATAAGTTTAAATATTGATTTTAAATTGACAAACAATTAAATACAAATTGATGTCGGTAAGTGACTGTCATGACGGAAATACCAGAACTAATAATGTTTTTGTTCCTGGTATCTTAAATGATGTCGGCAAGCACCATAAAGTGGATGAATAAGGAATTAAGGGTGTCATAAATTTATTTATCATCCTAAGGAGGGAATGAAAATATGTATTAGTTTTTCCCTTGGCAAATTAGATAAATATAAATCCATATATATTCTTGAAAAGATTACTACCACCATTAAAATAGAGAATCTATACTTACAAATAACAAAAACCCTAATATATAGGATAAATGGAACAAATAGAGAAGGCTAAAATATGTTTTAATAAAAGACACAATTTAAGCACAAGAGTTCTAATAGCAAGTCTTATTTGTTTAAATGCCACAATTAAGCACAACAACAAAATTGTGTAGTTCCATAAGTTTCTTTGTTTTTTTTAATTAAAAAAATTTTTTTCTTTATTTTTTTTCCTCATAGGTTTCTTTGTCAGAATCAGGACCCTGATAAGAAATGAGCAGAACCAGAGACCTAACATGGAACAATCTGAGTGGATGAGCCTGAGAACCTTGAATCCCAAAGTTGCCCATGAACCCTTCTAGCCGACAGATGTCTTTCCCCTTGCTGGAAATAACCACTTTCACCTTGCAAAGACCTCAGCCGAGGCAGAGGACTTGCAGTTCCTTAAAGAGCTCAGTCAGCCTCTTAGTGGTAGGTTGATTCCATGAGATCCCTTTTACCGGGGGTGTGGATGTTTCCTTTGCCTCTGCCATCACTGCGATCCAGTGGCTTACAGAGGGCCATAATACAACACAGAACACAGCCTATCAGTATGGGATCCCACACAATGCCCTGGACCCAGAGACTGATTTTATGGTAAAGAAGCTGTAAAAGCCATTATAGGACCATAGGATGGATCCCCTCATTGTATCCCCAGACGCAACAAGACTATCAGAATGTTGGAGCAGCCTGTTAAAGGTTCAGCTAATGGGTCTGCTTGAGGACAGTACCCTGGAGATCAGACACTGTCGTCCAGGCTGCAGTTCATGCTCAGTAAACCAATGACTGATCTAAGGGGTTATAACCCTATGGGTTAGAATACCAAGTCCAGGAACCAAGAAGTGGAAGTGGAATTGGTTGTACCCACTTGCGGAATATTATATTGTGACATTAGATATCCTAGACCCCTCGGTCGGGGGTGTGGGGTGGTATGGACGCTTCCACCAGGACACAAAACTTGGGGCTCTTTGGAACTTGAAGCTAAGCCTACCACTGGGTCTCTCTTGTCTGGGAGTAGTTGATCCTGACCAGGAGCTAGGGTTTCTGCTACAACGGAGCAGGGATATTCACTGGGATGTGTTTTTGTCGCTCTCATTCCCAGTTATCCCATTGAGGGAACACTCACAACAACCATAGGTGGTCAAAGTCAAGGCAACTCAGGGCCCAGATTTATCAGTGATGAAGGTCTGGGTGGTCCTATCTGATTAGCTTCCTAGACGGGCTCAATCGCTGGCCAAGGATGAGAGAAATGTAGAGTAGGAAGTAGATGAGGGAGAGGGTGAATGGCAATTGTGGCCTTGGGACCAGATGCAGCAGATGGACTGCAGCCCATAGCTTACCCACTAGCCACTGGAATCGGGTTTTGAAAGAATAAACTGGGCCTCCGCCCTGAAGGGGATTTCATAATTGAACGAATGTCCTGGAAGGCACGAAGAGATCTGAGGAATGCAAGGGAGTGGGTGGATATGGTACATGCTTGGTGCATTGCTTCATATCCTCCTGCCCCTGTCCACTAACAGTAGCCACCTCTGCAACCACAAGGCCTAGACAGGCTCTCACCAGCCTGGCCCAGGTGCAAACTCAACCCCATGCCTTGGGATGCCTGCCCTGTATCTCTTGCTTCCCATCGTGGGGCTTCTCAGTCTCCATAGTGCGGAATAGTCTGGGAAACTAGAGTAGTGTGTGTGATCTGGCAACCAGGAAACGCAGGGAGGAGAGTGAGTGGAGGCGACCTTGACCTGCAAGGGAAGCAAGCTGTCCCACGACACTTTCTGCCTGTTGTGGCCTCGGGTGTAGTTCTGAGAAGTACTCTGCTCCGCTCAACAGGCCCACAGGAGCTCTTGAGGTCCTGAGCTCTCATCGCCAAGTAAACTACCTGCACACACGTCCTGACTCTGGGCTCTGCTTTCAGACTAAGCCACAACTTGAACCTTTGCACAATACAGCAGTTCTCAAGCTTTTTGGTTTGAGGACCCCTTTTTTACTCTTAAAAACGTTTCTACTCTTCTGTGCCCTTAACAAGGGCTGTTTAATGGTGGTTATATCTATTGATCTACTGAAAACTTGAAATTTTTACTTTTCTTTATTAATCCATGAAAAATAACATTAACAAATCTACCCCACTCTAATATAAATAACATTTTTCATAAAGAAGAAACTACGTCTTTTAAAGCAAAATGAAAAACTGGTAAGAAGAGTGGTATCGTTTCATGTTTTTCTCATCCCTTTAATATCTAAGTAAAGAAATGACAGCTAGAGCCTGTGGCTGCTGTCACGAACTCACGGAGTTCAGTCTTCGTGATACATTGTTTTAGTTCAGGTATTTGAAAAACAGCCAGCCTCACAGAGGATATGTAATTGGAAAAGGGAAGGGTATTTAATAGTTTTTTTTTTTCAGATAACTGTCAATATTCTTCTTTGATATAACAGCAAAACTTGGCAAGTGGGGGTTTCTTCAAGGTGAGTTGTAATTGCGGAATCTGCTCTATTTTCAATGAATTTTTTGTTCTCTGTTACATTAAAATCTATGTGGTCTATCTTACAATTCAGATCGGTCTTTTACCCATGTGTTATTTATTTTAGGTCACGGATTGGTCACCTGGGCAATATTGATTCACTGAGTTATGCAGATCTTCCAAGTATTGGCACATTTCATTATACAGTATCAAAAAGGACATTTGTTAAAAATCCACGGATTGCATCAGAAAAATCTTTAAGTATTAGGAAGCTTTCCTTGTGACAGGGTACAAGTTTTCCAAAGTTTTAATTTTTGTTTGAACACTTCAGTTAAATCATGGGCAACAAGTATTGTCCATTGTTTTTCTCAAAGTGACAGTCTCACCTCATTCATTTTCAAGGAAATGTCTGACAAATACCCCAAACTGGATAATTAGAGTTTTTAAATTGTTCTTTCAAGTGAAAATGGTGTTTCATGGAAAAAGCTCCCTGCTGAAACAATCACACGGATGTTTTTCCTCGAGACAATCTTCCCGCTTCTGTGGGCAGTAGGAGTGCTTTATGCATCCTTCATTAGAGAGAATATTAAAAACACTGATTTTCCAGGGCTGAGATTAATGACGTCAATCATTTCTACTGCCCCATAAAGGATGGTCTTCTGTGAAACTGGAATTTTTAAAAATTGTGACCATACAGAGGGGAAGGGATGACTGGTTTGTGCCACTTTGGACACAGTTTCACCACCACTCCTTGGGCACCAAGCAAATGTGAATGCAGTGAAAAGAATAAATAACAGCTTACTCTGAAAATGGTTTTGGCCTCTCAGACCCCCTGTAAGGTTCTTGGGGAATCCTAGAAGCCCAAGGCCATGTTTGGAGGACCACCGAGATGAAATACTATGAGTTTTGTCTTCCCTTTCACACATTTTCTGAAAGCTCAGCAATTAAAACAAAACAACACGCACACATACACACCTATTTTTAATGCAAGATCTCCTCTTTTTGCCTCCAAAGTCTTCAGTCAGCCCTTCTACCTGAAAAGGAAGTCTCTGCTTCATTTTTCACTATGGCCAGAGTTGTGTATCCTTGGAAACACAAATCTGATCATATCTCTCCCTTGTGAAAACCTGTGTGAATTCGTTTTGGATTTCTATTGCATTGAGGATAAAATGAACACTTCTCTGCGTGGCCGGCCTGAAGGTTGTTTAAGGGGTTCCTGAGCCCCCCTCTAAGCATCCCTCTTGCTTTCTTCTCTTGAGATGTCTGCTCTTGCCCTACCTGGTGATACTTTTTTGCTTAAATAACTCCTTTCCACCATCCAGGTGCCACCTTTGGTGGCTCCTCTGGCATCTCCAGTCTGATCGGGCCCTCCAGTGCTCTGTGCTGGGGTTGTGGCACATTTCACAGGGGCTTCTGATTTCATGTTTAAGCATCATTTTCTTCATTGCTCTGTGAGTTTATGGAGGCAAGGATGTCTCTCGTTCACTGCTGTATTTCCACTGCCTTTCAAAATGCTTGGCCCAGAGGAAAACCTGGCATGGCTCCTTTCACGATCTACCTGGATGAGGAAGTTGGTATTGGAGCCTGGGCTGGGAGCAGGAATGTGTCACTTAGATTCCACAATTTCTGGGATATTTATCATTATTAAATAAGTAATAGATACTAATTGTAAATACAGCAGTAGATACATGCATTACATATATATGGCAGTTGCATATTTTAAATAACGCAGTCATAATATATGGTGTTATGAAGTTTGCTTTTCACACAATAATGTATTTGTGATTTTTTATGCCAGTGACATAGATTCTCTTTTTAAAAAAGAACTGTCCAGTATTCCTTTGACTTTATTTCATTGTATTTATAAATCAACTAGTTGTCTACTGACGTATTTGTAGATAATTTCTGATGAACTATTACAAGTAAAGCAGCAATGAACATTTTTATGCACATATCTTTGTGTTATGTGAATATTTCTACAGATTAAGTTCCCAGAAGTGAGACTGCCCAAAGTCCACTCCGAAAAAGCTGGATTAACATACACTTCACCAAGAGTATATGACGATGTCTATTTCTCTATACTGTATTATCAATTAAAAAATCTCAAACATAAGTAAAAAATGTTTTTTATAACATTCTTTTTCATTTATTTAGGTATCAGTAGTTTGACTATCTCGTAATATCTTTGTCATTTACATTTTTCTACCTGAATTGCTTGTTCATACCCTAGTGGTATATGTCCTTTTGCATCGGCCTATTGGTTTTCCACAGTAACTGAAAAATTATATATTATGTAAAACAACCCACTGTCTGTTACATTTTTCAAATATTTTCATTAGTTTAAAAAATAGTTTTTAGCTTAATTTATCATGTCCTCCTGTTACAGAAATGTAAAGTTTCGAATAGTCAAACCTATCAGTATTTTCCTTTATGATTGTGCTTTTCACCTCATGCTTAAAAAGGCTCAGCATCCAAGACTGAGAAACGTTCACCTGCTTTCTTCACAGACAAGGCTGTTGAGTGCATCCAGCTCAATAGTGCAGAACTACGACAAGAAGCCAAGGAGCCAGAAGCCCATTTCCCTTCCCTTTGCGCCACGGCCCTGTCACGATGACTCGTTGCCTAGAATAGGCAGATAAAAGGCAACTCTCCAATCTTGTCCCACTCTCTGTGACTTTCAAAAATCAAGCATAACCTTATGTCAGGACTGGTCCTGATTCTTATAGTCTGAAATGGAACAAAAATGTTTTGGTAGCAATTTAGGAGGAAGTCACACAAATAAGCTTCTAACAACTTGAAAACATGCGTATCTGCCTATCCAATATAAGGTAAATGAATGTGAGTTAAATAGAGATAAATTTCAAGTTTTTAACTTTAGTTTTAAATAGGCATTCTTCATTCTTTTTAAAGGAAAAAAAAGCTCACCAAACTTTTTGTTTCCATTTTTCCTCCCTTGAGTTCTGAAATTCTTCATATACTCAATAGGAAATAGTAATTTTCACCACTGTCATCATAATTAAACATAATATGATAATAGTTAGGATTATGAATCACTGTCTTAATGAATGGTGATTATATTGCTCATTATTATGGTGGTTGCTATGATTATTATTTGGGGATTATAGACTATCCAGAAATGGCAAGTCCTTTCCTAAGATGATGATTATAAATAATAACAATGATGCCAATAACATAACAACAGATTTCTGCTTTTTTGGGCAAGCATGACTACTTTATAGGTCAGAATCCTTAAAAATGCACCTAGAGATTTTCATATAGAAGGCAAGGAAATAAATGATGAATAGTCCAACAAAACTGTGTGGTGTTGCTCAGTGCCTCAGGACTGTTCACTAAAGCCAAAGGGCAGGAAGTTTTAAAACTATCACATTAGCTTATCACATACCTACTTATAAACTAATCTTCATGATGAATGATGCAAGGAGCTAAAGATAATCAGAAGTGTTTAGTTTTAAATTTCTTATATTGCAGCGATATGAGAGAAATGCAAGAAAGAAAGAAAAGAAAAGAAAAAAAGAAAAGAAAAGAAGAAAAGAAGAAAAGAAAAAAGAAAAGAAAGAAAAGAAAAGACAGTGTGATGGTGAAGTGGGGTACATAGTATAAGCTCCAGAAGGAATATGTCAAATGGGATCTAGGAAATGAGAAGCTTTACTCCAATACCACCCCTCTCCCACCTTCTGTACCCTGCTGGGAAATCGCATTTTCCCCCTGACCTATGTGGGATAATACAGGCTTCCAAATTTTAATGTATTTGAAAAATAGGTATCAGAAATCTATTTTCCTTGAAAACTCTGCCCAAGAGTTTGAAAATATGTTCATATTTCACAATTTTAGAAAAGAAGACTGCTATTATTATCAATAATAGTACACCTGTTTAACATATGCTGAGAAAACAGACATACTTTATTAAAAATCTAGCTCAGCTCTCTTATTTCAAGCTCAGCTCAAAATATTGTAATGCTTAATAGTACAGATAGAATATCAATTCTTGTTTCGATTCACACAGAAAATGAAAAACAAATATTAGAAGAAGATGGAAAGGGCTCCAGTATAACATATGAAGTATAAAACCATCAAATAAAGTAGAATGAGCACTGGGAAAGAATGAATGATATCAGAACAGTCAAGTTTTTTATACAAGCCAAGGGGAATAAAGAAGTTTCCTAAGAATAGTTTGTACCAGCACTGTGTTTACGTGATCTCACTGACAACCCAAGGAGTTAGCTATAGCAGGTGTATGCTCCCCAGGGTGTGGGTGAGGAAACTAAGCCCCCATCTGAGCATCTGATCTAAGGAGAACTAAAGCATAGGTTGGCTCACTCTTAGCCTAGTGTTCTTTTTTTTTTTTTAAAGATTTTATTTATTTATTCATGAGAGACACAGAAAGAAAGAGGCAGAGACATAGGCAGAGGGAGGAGACGCAGGCTCCATGCAGGGAGCCCAATGTGGGACTCGATCCCAGGACCCCAGGATCACGCCCTGAGCCAAAGGCAGATGCTCAACCACTGAGCCACCCAGGTGCCCTGTATATGTAGTATATATATATTTCACATTATTCTGTGTGTTCCTTCATTTATTTATTTGTTCGTTTGAAGATATTTATCCCACCATTTGCTTCAACGTGGATGGAACTGGAGGGTATTATGCTGAGTGAAGTAAGTCAGTCGGAGAAGGACAAACATTATATGTTCTCATTCATTTGGGGAATATAAATAATAGTGAAAGGGAATATAAGGGAAGGGAGAAGAAATGTGTGGGAAATATCAGAAAGGGAGACAGAACGTAAAGACTGCTAACTCTGGGAAACGAACTAGGGGTGGTAGAAGGGGAGGAGGGCGGGGGGTGGGAGTGAATGGGTGACGGGCACTGGGTATTATTCTGTATGTTAGTAAATTGAACACCAATAAAAAAAAAAAAATAAATAAATAAATAAATAAATAAAAGACTGAAAAAAAAAAAAAAAAAAAAAAAGATATTTATCAGTTGCTTCCCATATTTGGAAACTGTGCTAGACACGAAAAATATAGAAATAAAAAAGATGCTGTTCTTCTTTTCATCGATTATATAATCTCATGGGAATAAAAAGCCCTAAATATTCGAACATATATTTATTTACAAATTCTTAGATGCTTAATGAAGAGAAAGTTTAGGAATCAAATTGATGACATAACTGGATGGGAGAAGTGGGCAGTTGAGGCAGGATTCGGGGGAGAGGAGGCCTTTTATGTAACACTTGAACAGAGAAGTTAACAAGGCAAGTAGGGTGGAGACACTGCAGATGAAGGGCGCTTGAGAAGATTCTAAAGCAGGGATAGGCAAGCTTTTGGGAGAATTTTTTAAAAAGGCCACTGGGGCAGGAGTCAGGTAACAGGGGGGCTGGGTGATCCTTGGAAGAACACATGGAACCATAGAGAATCCAGAGATGATCTGAAATGGAAGAAGGGGCTCCAGAAGGTGTTGGGCAGGGGAGGTATGTGAGCCAATGTGCATTTTAAAACATCACTTTTCTTAGTTAGCTACAGAGACGGTGAGTAAATCTCCTAGCCTCTGCTTCTATAAATCTGGGAGCGCTTCTCCTAGAGGTGCAGTTCCAGCAGTTACATGCTCCTTAGGGATTTTACATCACGCATTCACTTTAACCCCAAAGAATGTAATGTCTCTGGGTACAAGGACTATCTTTTACAACTGCCCTGACATCCTTAAGACAGGAATTCAATAATTCTTCATGAATTTTAACTCATTACAACATATTAAAAACATGCATATCCACACATGTCACATTCACACAGAGCAGGGAGACTGAAGCCCTTGGTTACGTTTCTAGAAGGTTCTCTAGAGGGCTAAAGCCCCGGCAGTGCAGGCACGGAGCTGGGGCATTTTATGGTCCAGACTTGATCTGCCCCAGTGAAATTCCCACCCCAGTTTTATAGACTCAACTTCACTCCATGTTAAGATAAGCATCTGAAAAGAATGGAAACACCTGCCCTCATCCGAGGCTCACATTCTCACTGGGTGTAACTCTAGCCTTGGCCATAAAGCCTAAAGAATGAGGCTCTCTCCTGACAGACGTGCCTGTTTTGAAGTTCATAAGGCGCAATGCTTCCACCTGAAAATTTCCTTTTTGTTAAAAAAAGAGATACCTGTTTTGCAATTTTGAACTTGCAGGAACTATTTTAGTGAAAGACATTAAAGGGAATCCCGATTAATGAAGGCACCCAATTAATTGAGAAATTCTGCTGTACTTCATTATTGAGGAGAAAGAGGCATATTACACACTCCAGGCTCAGGGCAATAGCCACAGCACATTTCCAATACTCTGTAAGGAGAACTGGTGTTTAGACTGATAAAAAGAGGCACAAAAAGGACCAATCTTTTTGTGACTATCAGATGTCAATCCTTGGGACATTGTGGTTACTAATGTGGGCTAATGCATTTGGGGAGGATTTTTCACAAGAGTAAAAATAAAAGGATTTGCCATTGAAGCCTGAATTTACCAGTAAATTCAATTAACTGGAAGGAACATCCTGCTCCCCAGCATTTTGATTAATTGATGTCTGCTGTACAGTCATTAGATTCTGGTGTTCTAGCACTAAAGTGAAAATCATAATTATGTGGCACTTATTGAGTCCCCTAGCATGCGCATATGGTAGGTGGAACCCAACGAAAGTGGGCTACACAGCCAGAAAGAACAGCCTCTTCCAAATACTACAAGGCCAACTAAAGTCCTGTTGTCACTACTTTTTTAACTGCTTTGTAACCAGATGTTTAAAGATACATAAGGGTTACACATATTTAAATTAAACCATGGCATTCACGGAATGATTAGTAAGTGACCATCTCTAAAAGTTCTTTTTTTTTTTTTTTCTAAAAGTTCTTTACATCTCAAAGACAAAAATAGCCGCAGAATACATTTCACAAATGAGTCAGACATAAATGATGTTTTTATGGTTCGAGATATGAAGAGTTTAGCTGCACATATCACGCCATGCATATTTCAGCAAACACTACTTCCTTCATGAAAACATATTTCAGGTGATTTCTTTTAGATCTGGAAGCTTGGGGAAGATTGGAAAAACTCCCAACAAGGGGAAGAAGTGCACCGGAAGAAATCCATTTTCACCCGGTACTAATGGGAAGAAATATTGTGCAGTGTTCACACTGCAGGTGCGAGCAGCAGGGACACCCTTATCCATCTATACACCCTAGACCTCATCCGTGTCCAGGAGTTCAAGCTATATGATTGGGATGATTCAGGAGGTTAAATAAGTGGCCTTAAAAGAATTGCTATTAACAATCATATTTCTGCTGGCAAGTTGTTGGAAGTTCGTTATCACTTTGGATCAGGAGACCCAGTGCACCTGAAGCACCCTGCCTTATATCGGTTCTTTGCTTTGCAAAGAGGTGCATAGGGGAGGTGAAGTTCTGGTGGATATTTTGAATTTCCATTGCAATGAGGAACAGAAGACTTTTTGCCATGGCTCTTGTATTTTAACCTACCTAGCAAGCACATAAGCCACCCACAATTCAAGGGCTCGCTCTTCAGAGTAACAGTGTCTTCCCTTGAGAATGTCCGTGTCATTCTTGTTTTCGTGTTACCTGTAGATCCCAGCAACACAGTCTTACCTATGAAGAGACACTTCTATTGCAGATTCGCCAGCTCTGCCGTCCATGTCCACTGCAGCACAGGAAAAAAAAGAGGAGGGGTACCTCTTTAGCCCAATTCCAAAGATCAGGATAGATACTTGGCCTAACTGTTAAAGACTCAGACTAAAGTCACATGTTTCACTTTATTTCTGTTGTTAAAAGATACATTTTTAGGCCAGAGAAGGGATGATTCTTTGCCCGTCCTTGTGACTTTGTGCTTACATGGATTCACTAAAATCCGAATGTAGCATATCCCCATGATGGCAACCCCGTACCACAGGAGCTGTCCCCTGACTGTCACTCAGGAGAGTCAAGACTTCTGGAATGACCAAGCTCTCTGGAAACTTCCAAACCCTCAGTACAGCACATCAGGCAGCCACTGTCCCAATGGCATTGACACACTGACCATGTTTTGCCATCATATGCATTCAAGATAAAGTCTTGATGACTATCAATAAATTTGCTGTTTAGTCCTAATTGCTTTAAACGTAGTGCAAATCAATGACTTGAGTTGCTCTTTTGGTAGTTCTCAGCCTTGATTCTTGATGCTTTAGTTGTCTGTTTCCTTCCTCCACTGGCTCCTCTCCAAGGGGTGTCTGGCTGTTGGGGGAGTGGGCTGCCTTATGTGATTGTATCTTTTTTGGCAGCCAAGTATGAAGTCTGTGGCTGGTAAACTGTGGTCTGCTGTTTTGTGTCAGTTGATGCTCTACATGGGTCATCATTTGTCTCCCATTGGCTGATATGGCTTCCCCTCTGCTTCTAGTAGCTATGGATCACCATCCAATCCCATCTCCAGCAATCCACCATGGTGTGGCCCCATATTGGCCCACTGCAAGCTCTGGGAAGCTCAAAGCTACCAATCTGGGCTCTATCTGGTCTTGCTGTTCTGCTCTCTCATCTGGTCTAGATTGCACCACACTGGCACAGGCTCTAAGCACTGATCACCTCAATTTGTTTAATTCTTTTTAGCTTCTCTGGATTGAATCTGTAAAGAGGAATACTGGGACAGATATCTCTGCACTATCATTTTCTAGCTCTTTCCTTCTTCTTCCTTAAAACTGCAGGGAGGAGAAGCAGCAGGTCTTACTCTCCTGAGCCAGAATCTCTGGGGTGGGGCCTGGGGATCTATAGTTCAACTAGCTTTCCAGGTGTCTCTGATGCAGCTGAAGTCTGAGAAAAACTGATGTAGGTCACCTCCTTCCAGAATCCATCAGGGCTAGACTTTAATAGAAAATAGGTAGGGCCCTCTGAGTGGCTCAGTGACTGTGTTTGCCTTTGGCTCAGCTGTGATCCCAGGGTTCTGGAAACGAGTCCCACATCAGGCTCCCTGCGAGGAGCCTGTTTCTCCCTCTGCCTATGTCTCTGCCTGTCTCTCATAAATAAATAAATAAAAATCTGAAAAAGAAAATAGGTCATTCTTTCCCCATAAAGAGAGATTTATGATGAATCCTCTGTGGTTAGCCCTTGACGTGGAGAAAGGGGAGAAAAAACTATCTCGGACAATCTATATTATGAGGGCAACAGCTCAAATTTTGCATTAGCTCTGTCAAATCCTAACTTTTCTCTTCTTACTACCCTTGCTCACTCCCCCAAGCAAAGCTACCCTGGGTCAAAGAGTAAGAAAAGCATAATCTTAGGAAGGAAAAAAGAAAACACATTTGTCGTTTTCCATGCTATTTAGCCCTTACAATATGCAACAAGCCATATGCAGCCTACAATGTGACCTATGTCCTTTATGTCACATTGTCAGAACATACTTGGTAACAATTTGGCTAAGCACTGCAAGGGGAACATTTCTATCCAGTGCAGCATCCTGTGACTTACACTGTTTGGATTCACATAGTTGGAATCATCTCATTTCTGCCTGTGGGATTTATTACTAATTGCAAAGGATTCTGAGATGTTCCCCCTGCAGTGACTCATGGCTTGTACCCTCCTGAATAGCACAGTAAGGTTTGCTTTCCTCTGAACTGTCTCTGAGAAGCACCAGTAGCTGTGACTCACCTGCTGACTCCATCCCCTCTGAGACTTTCTTTGTAATTCATTGGCATGGGGAAAGGGGGCTTATTGCTGCTAACTTTATTGTGAACAGAGTACAGTTTTCAGAAACTGTAATCAGAAGAATTCCTGTTGCTGATGCCTGATGATACTTTAACATGATTTAATCAAGACAATTCCCTACATCCTCTCACCAGTGACCAGGTGTTGACACCCATGTCTTATAAACTGTTTCAAACCCTGTTGGGGTAGACCAGTGGCTCTCAAACATGTATGTGTAGTAGAATCATCTGGAGAGCTTGTCCAGCCAGAGGCAGCTGGACTCATGTCTGAAACAGTACATGCAGTAGGCAAGATAATGCCCCTCTGATGATGTCTGCATCATCCTAACAACTGTAACTTATGGTTATGTTACCTTGTATGGGAAGGAGGGATTAGGTTTGCAAATAGAATTAAGGTGCCTAAAGGCAACCTACTGGATGGGAGAAGATATTTGCAAATGACATACCCAATAAAGGGTTAGTATCCAAAACAAATAAAGAACTTATTTTTGTAAATCAACACCCAAAAACCAAATAATCCGATTAACAATGGGCAGAAGACATGAGCAGATGTTTCTCAAAAGATATTCAGATGGCCAATAGACACATCACTCACCGTCACGGAATTACAAATCAAAACCACAGTCAGATATCACCTCATACCTGTCAAAATAGCTAAAACAACAACACAAGAAACAACTAGTGTTGGCAAGGATGTGGAGAAAAAGGAACCCTTGTGCATTGATGGTGGGAATGCAAACTCGTGCAGTCACTGTGGAAAACGGTATGGAGGTTCCTCAACAAGTTAAAAATAGAACAACCTTATGATCCAGTAATCGTGCTAGTGGGTATTTACCCTCAAAATACAAAAACATTGACCCAAAGGGATACATGCACCCCTATGTTTATTGTGCTATTATTTACAATAGCCAGACTATGGAAGCAGTTCAAGTGTCCATCAACTGATGAATGGATGAAGAAGATGTGAGATATATATATGATATGATATATATAATATTCTGATATATATCACATCATTATTCAGCCAAAAAAGAATGAAATCTTGCCTTTCACCAAAATGAATAAAGCTAGAGAATATAATGCTAAGCAAAATAAATTAGAGAAAGACAAATACCATATGGTCTCATTCATACATGGAATTTAACAAAACAAATGAGCAAGGGAAAAAAGAAAGAGACAAAGCAAGAAACAGACTGTCAACTATAGAGAACAAACTGATGGTTACCAGAGGGGAGGTGGGTGGGGGGATCACTAATGAGCTGATCTTAAAATAGGGAGGGTTACTGGTTGGCTCAGTCAGTTAAGCATCTGGCTATTGATTTCGGCCCAGGTCCTGATCTCAGGGTTGTGAGACTGAGCCCCATATCTGGCCCTGTGCTAGATATGGAGCCTGCTTGGGATTCTCTCTCTCTCTCTCTCTCTCTCTGTCTGTCCCTCTCACCCCTCTCTCTTCCTGTCTATATAAATAAATACATAAATAAAATAGAGAGATTATCCTGGATTATCTACGTAGCCCAATACAACCATAGGATCCTTAAATGTAAAAAGAGAAGCAGAAGAGGTCAGAGTTAAGTAATGTAGGAAGAACTCAACCCACAGTTGCTGGCTTTGAAGACAGAATAATGTGGCCAGGAGCCAAAGGTGGTGGCCAACTTCTAGAAGCTTTAAAGATCAAGAAAACAAATTCTCAACAAGAAACTCCAAAAGGAATGTAGGCCTACTGACCCCTTGATTTTAGCCAGCGAGACCCATTTCAGACCTTTTTGACCTCAGGACTGTAAGATAATAAATTTGTGGCTTTTTAATCCACCAAATTTGTGGTACTTTGTTACTAATACAGTAGGGCTGGGCTGTGGTCAGCGATGCTGCTGGACATGATCAGACTTTGAGAAGCATAGATGTAGATTTTACTTGTACCTCTGACTTTCTGAGGCCTTTTCTAGTTGTGGCAGACAGACTTTAGGACTGCCCACAGTATCCCGACCTCCTGTATCCTCTGGTATGATCCCTGCTGATGGACTGTGGGTAGGACTCATATCTTGTTCCTAACCAAGAGAACATGGCAAAGTAGATGGCTTGTCCCTTTTGTGATTTTTTATAATAGACTGTCTTGCTAGCAGATTTGCTCTTTTCTCTGTTGCTGTCTTTGCAGAACCAAGTTGCCACGTTGTGAGAAGGCTTATGGAGAGGGCTACACGGCAAGGAGCTGAGGGTGGCCTAGGAGCTGACATACAGCACCGGGTCGGGACCCTCAGTCTTTCAGCTGTAAGGAATTGACATCTGCCAACACTGAGTGAACTTGGAAATGGATTAGTTTCCAACTGAGCCTCCAGATGAGAACACAGCCTAGCCAACACCCTGAAGGCAAAAGGCTAAACAGAAGACCCAGTAAAGCTGTGCCCAGGGTCCTGATCCATATAAACTGTGAGGGAATAAATACTATTCAGTTTTTGGTCATTGTTACACAGCATGGAAAATGAATACAATAGTATAGTCCAGAGACTGGACTAAACAGAGGTAAGCAGAAGAGTCAGAGGGTCCCAAAGTGGATCATGGCTGTCGTTCAGTTAGAGCCTATCATGGTAAAGTTACCATTTATCGAGCATGTTCTGTACTAGGCATAAAAACTGTCCCAAAAGTTTCGTACTCACTACCTCACTCAATCCGTGAAGCAGCTATTAGCCTGTTGCACACGTAAAGAAATGGAGGCCCCAAGAGTTTAGGCAACATTCTAATGTCCCAGAGTTTTGTAAGCACCAGGACCTGGACTGAAACACATATTGGTCTGACTCCAGAAGTTACACCCTCATCATTGGTGCCAGGCTGCCGTCCTGAAGTGAAGGTGGCCATGGCCCTTGAGGTGGTCCAGGGCTTCACCAATAACAACAGTCTCCCAGTGATGACTGTGCATGAGCCACCTATGGCAGGGTTTGGGAGACAGGGAAGCGTAACAGCCACATGCAGAATTTTGTGTTCCTTCAATCTGTCGTCTTTCCTCTGAGTCCTGCTGGCCTTGGGGTATCTCCTAAGGCCTGTGTCTGAGAAAGGGGCTGAGGACAAGACACCCCCTTCGGAAGTTCATATCGTAGGGGAAGAAATAGGACTTGCCCACTTTGACAATAAAAAGCACTTGTACAAAAACATTTAAAATCTGGAAAAGGGAGTGTTTGACTAAACCATTTGTCTACATAACATATTTCCCTTAATTTTGCTCATAATGGATGATTTCTGTACCTTCATGAGTACAGCGATGAGATACTGATTTTAAGCAGACCCACGTGGTTGTGACCACATTCATAACTGTCTCATTTATGAATCTCAGCAAACCCATTGAGTGTAATGAAGTAGAAAAATTAGGAGCTCAGGAGGTCATTGAGCGCTACGACTGTGTGCAAATACAATTAATGCACATCTCAGTAATGGTGTCAAGGAAGTATTCTCACCTAATATCCGATTCAAGACAACCAACACGACTAACCCAGCGCTTTGTCTGAAGACACATCTGAAATACATCAAAGAAATAAATTAAGTGTCAAAAACTTCATTTATTCTCCTGAGATTATGAAATGCAGCCAGGGAATTCGTCTGAAAGATGGCTGCAGGAGCTTGGAGGGAGTTGTGGAGGACACCGACCATGGAAGGGCCCCGGGCAGCTGAAGGCAACCTCGGCTGAATGGATGTGACCCAGGCCGCCTGCTGCCATGACTGCGGAGCTCCAAGAGGCCAGTGGCTTGGGGCCTGAACTGGAGCAAGCTCCGGCAGGGCCGAATTAGCAGCACGACCATGTGGTTGTGGTAAATTCCTCCATTCAGTTTTTATTGAGAAAATAAGTCATGCTCCACTCAGCTTGTTCAAAGTCGTCAACTCTCTCCCTCAATTTTTTTCCCCGAGATTATTATTTTGTGGGTGGTGTGTCAGAGGAAGTTGGGGATGGGGCAAAGGTTCTCAGCTAATGGATTTCTTTTTCAAGCACTGGAACTTTAAATTGCAGCTGTTGAGGCATAAAACCACAAGCCAACTGGGTGAGGTGGTTCATTCCATTAGAAAATGGGATGAGCCACATGTGGCGAAAGGAACCCATGAAGGTTGGGTTCCATGATGAAAAAAATGGGTGGTATTAAAAAGAGTGGTGCTTTCCACTGCCTCCATATTTGTAGTCTCCTAACAACAGCCTCCTCTCCCCACTCCAAGGGAAAGAGAGTTGCCTTCCCATGAGCATTCAAGACTCAGGCCCTTGTCCCTTCTCCCACGGCCCCAGCCCATGAGGCATGCCCTAGGTGAGCAGCTACCACCTGCTCCTTGCCAGTGCTGACTTGTCATGTTTCCTAATCCACCTAGGAATGCTGTGAAGACATAGTATCCCCATTTTTCAGACAAGGAGACAACAGCTCAGTAGGTTTAAAGCAGCTTCCCCAAGGCCATCCGATTGGGAATGCTGGAGCCCAAATAGTGAACCTATTAAAGAAAATAGCTAAAATACTAGAATGGCCCATCTGAATTAAATTCCAAATTCCAATGTCTTTACAAAAATAATCCTGAAGATGAACATTTGTGTAGAGGAAAATAAATCAGAGGAGAGAAATTAAAAGAAGCTTTCAGAAAATATGAGAAATGCAGCCTGTGCATGAATATGCATGCAGAGACGAAGATGGAGGGAAAGAAAATATTCCCAAATGAGAGCCTGTGTTCCAAAAGCTGACCAGAACTAGGGCAAGGGGTTGGGGGCAGGGGACCTGGCAGATGAGGCAGGAGGAGCCAGGTGGAGTGGGAATGCCCGGGAATGCCTAGACAGCGGGTTTCCTCCTTTGCAGCTACGCCTTCTCTGGTTCAGCTGGGCCCTGAAGACAGACATTCCACAAAGTGTTCTCGAGGTAGCTCTCTGGTTAGACTAGAAGCAGGAAGTGCCAGAAATCTTGCAAGGAAGCCGATTCTCTTGACATTTCCTGCCCTCGAGATTCAGGGAGCTCAGGCTCACCTTTAAACCCGAGGAAGCTTGGTGAACTTCACCAAGTTCACCGGACCCAGGGAGAGCCCCGCGGGCTGACAGCAGCTCTCACCAGCAGCAAGGATTTATGTGCCACACTGCAGAGGACATGCATTTTAAGGATTTCTTGCTGTGTGAGAAACCATTGGGGCAAAATGGAAGAGAAAAAAAAAGTGCACCTGATTGTAATTAATGCTGACAGTAATCTCCAGCTTTCCTTCTGCAAACAGCCAGATGGGAAAGCTGGAACTGTTAATAATAGAAGACGTTGCCATCCATGGTTCGTGGAGTCATAACTCTTTAAAGACTGTTTGGATTCCAGATCTCTCCAGACTGGCCCAGGCCAGATGCTGCTCAGACTCTCTGCAGCCGTAGTAGCAAAGGAATCAGAGCGAAGCTGTGCTCAGACCCCCGGCCCTGATGAGAAATCTATGCGTGGGAGGCCTGGCGCTGGCGGGGAAGAGAGGAAGGCAAGGAAATTGCAAGAAAATGTGAGGTCAGACCGTGGCACTAAAACATCTTCACTAAGAGCCTCCTGTATGGGCCTCGGGGAGGGAGGAGCCCGTGAACTGGGGGGTGAGAGCCCAAGTGAGATTGCAGAAGCACGTTGGAAAGGGACGTCATTCTCCAAGGGCCCAGTCAAATGTGGCCCAACAGAGGTCGGGGTAGGGGTGCCCCTGGGCGCGGGTGGGTGGGAGCCAGCAGTGCTGTTTCAGGCAGCGGACAGAGGCCAGAGGGAGAGAGCCTCTCGGGGAGCAGCCTCGGCTCATCTTCTGTTCCTCCCTGACAGGCCAGGGGGATGTCCGCCTTCTGCCTGCCTGGGGGCTGCGTGGTGCAGCGAGGAAAGGGAGGGAGCTGCAGGGATCCATGCTACCCCTGGTGCTTCCTTAAGGCCCCGGAGTAAAGGGCCAGGGCTGAGGGATTGCATGGCCAGAGAATTCCCAGGTCGGGGGTGCAGGATCGGCGTGCAAGGTGGAGTCCTTGGTGAAAGCAGGTGGGGGCCGGCCACCAAAGTTCTTCGCTCAGTCCCTTTCCTGTCCTTTTCCAGAGCACCCCCATTAGATCACTGGAGTCCTCCTGACAGGGCTGTGGGGTCCCTGCAGCAGTTCTGATGTGCAGTCAGGCTGGCAGCGGTGGGCAGCCCCCCGGAGGGAAGGAGGAGGCTGGGGGATCTGAAGGTCTTGTGCTCAGAACGATGTGTTTAGAGGGGCATTGAGGGGGCTGGAGGTTCAACAATGAGAAGGCGAGGACATGAATTCGAGCCAGGGAATGAGCCTCCCGAGAAGCTGGTGCGCACCAGAGTGTGGGCCCTGGGGAGGCTCACACTTCCTCCCCTGCGTATCTGGCCGAGAAGGAAGGAGGCAGAGTGGCTGCTTCACGGGCTGTGTGTGCAGGGGACCCCGTGGAAGGTGGAACTCACTAGCAAATGGAACCACGTGGGCAGGCTTTGAGAGCAGGCCGGGAGGGCCTGCGAGGCTGGTGATTTCGGCTGGATGCTAGATGAGGTGTCCAAATCCTGGCTGGGCTGCAGGGACTGGCCTGGAAGGGCAGAGGGACGGAGGAAGACGGCACGTGGAAAAATGTTTCAGCCCATCCTCCTCACAGCCCACACCAGGGAAGGTGGGATTCTATTTCCACCAGATAACAGGATTAAAAAAAAAACAAAAAAAAAACAAACTCAAAACCAAACCAGCATACCTTTATTTTATGCCCACAAAGACATCCTGAAAATTTTCACTGGAAGTTGGGTAGAGATGAGAGGAACATGGGTGAGCCTCCGAATGGGAGGTGCTTGGAATGGGGATCAAAGGACATTGTGAGTAAAAAGGACTTTGAGGACCAAAGACTAGCGAGGTTTTAACTGATGGTTTTCGGGCAGGAGAAAGCTCCCATTCCCCTCAAAAGAAATCTCATGGGGAAGCACACACGGAAAGTAGCAGAGTGGACCTGACTTTCTGTCCCGTCCGAGCCTTCTGGCCTGGCAGGCGAGGGCCTCCCGGCCTACGAGTGGCCACAAACGTCCCCTGCAGAACCTGATGCCTGGGAGGAATGCTCTGGAAACCACAGACTTCATCAACCCTTTCATTTTGAAAATGAGGAGGCTGAAGCAGCTTTGCCAGGCAAAGGGAAGAAGGGACACACTCTGGGGTCCCGCTGAGACCCCCGAACCCCCCGCCTGGGAAAGGCAGGGGTCTGCTCCCTCTGCACGGGCGCCGGGGCCTCAGGGAGGAACTGGCACAAACCTGCCTCACGGGTTTGTAGATTCTTCTATTAAAGTCGATTTCCACATACGGCAAGCCCAGCTGAACCCTCCCCTGCAAAGCTGGGCTCACAGCGCGCGGCCGGCGATGAGGGTGCGGGGGGCACGTGGTGAAACCCCATTGGGCCAGGTGGCCACCTGTGCCTGCGGACGCAGCCTCTGAGGCAGCGCCCCATAACCCGGGTAATTACAGAGCCTGGGCCCACTCAGGGGAATTAGATGAAGCAACAAGCTATTATGGCCCTCGTCTGCCGAAATAATAATATGTAGTCCCTCCGTCGCACCTTTCATCAGCAGACTTCAAGGTACTTCCCAGGCACTGGTTGATTGTAAACCCTTTTACCAGTGATGTGCCGTAGAGAAAATGAAGAATAAAAGTGGAGTCTCTCGTCCATGAACCGGTATGAGCTCAACAGCAGGGACGGGGTGCCTCTGCGGAATAAGGGCCTCGTTCCGCCACCCCAGACCAAGCGAGGGCCGGACAGCAGGGCTGAGGCTACCCCCAACCGTGCGGGCACGGGTCGGGGTGAGGGATGCGCAGGGAAATTGCTAGAAGACTCAGCGTTGGCCCAGCACCTCCTCAGGCCAGCGCAGGACGGAGGCAGCAGGAAACCGGAGAGGGTCCAGGATGTTGAAACCATCTCGCTGAGCTCAGGAAAGGCCCCAGAGGAGGGAGGGGGATGACTAAGGCCAATAAAGCCGAGGTTTTTGATAAAGGAGCCCATGGAGACAAACTAGGAAAGTGCAGGCCGGTCCGTTTGACATGAATTGTGGGCCACTTTGAACTTGTTTTAAGAGTCAAGGAGGAGAACATTTGGTTAAGGCACAGACCGCGGGAGGTGACTGGGGTGTCCTCAGGAAGGAAGGGGCATTGGGTTTCAGGAGCTCAGAGAATTCTTTATAGATCCAGCAGGTCTGGCTGACAGAGGGAGCAGGCCCGGATGCTCGGAAAGCCCACCTCCTGGCTGCTGGGGGGCGGGGGGCACCCACACAATAGCCCCGCACCCGGCAGGCCGTGATGAGAAACGACGACAAGTAAAACAAACAGGAAGGATTTTAAAGACTTCGCCACCCTGCACACTCCTCCGCGGGCCTTCCCCGCAGCTGCCTTCCCCCGGAGCTGTGTGCCTGGGCCCCCGAGGACGGTTCCAGGCTGGAGTCAGTCGCTAACGGGCTGCGGCCTGCTTGCGGGAGTCCCCTCTGGAACATGAACACCGCACCTTAGCTTGGGACAGGCCCTGGCACGTTTGGAAGGAAGCAGACGCTTTTCAATGGTCTTTGTCCCTGCTGTTCCCAGCACCCACCTGGGGCTGTTTGTCCTCTTGCAGGTTCTTGGGACCGAGCGTCCGTCCCCCGGAGTGGCTAGTGACCAAACACTGCAGGCAAGCGCGGCTGGTGAGGGGCTCCCCAAGGACGTCGAAGTGCAGAGGCCGCTGCTTGAGGTTCCATGGGGACCCCTTGGGGCAGGTGGAGGACGTAGGGAGCTGGGAGGAGCCCTGCGCAAGGAGTGCAGAGGAGGGGTCCGAGGCTCCCCTCTTGGCAGCCAGGAAAATTCGAGACAACACTGTTCAGAGAGCGGGGCAGAGCCAGGCACGGGCAGGGGTAGCACACGGGTCCCTCGGGCGGCAGGGCGGGCGACAGGCACCTGCTGGAAGCACCTGGATGAGGACAGTCCTGGAAGGCAGGTGAGCCTGAGGTCAAGCCCAGCCACACCTCTTGGAAAAGTCCAGAAATCTGCCTAAGGCTGCGCGGACAGCAGACGGTTTGGAGCTCAGGCTTGGAGCCCACCCTCTGCCCTTCAAGGCTCCCCTTCAACCTCTGGGCAGGGGCTGGCCGGCTCCGGCTCTGCGCCCATCCAGGCCACGGCTCGTCCGCCTGACCAGCGTCATCCGGGGCTTCACCTCCACGACGGTCGGGGTCGCAGCAGGCGGGGGGCGGCGGCCTGTGACTTGGAATATCCCAGTCGTTGCTCCTCGCAGTGACGTTTGCAAAGGGCCTGGGCCTGCAGGCCCCGCAGCCAGGAGATCCCGAGCATCTCGCAGAGGATCCTGACCCGGGGCCACACTGGGTTTGTGCTGCGGGTAATTGTGATCCGGTCAGGACGCCCGAGGACAGAGCAGGCCTGGCCCGTGCGCGTTGCCTGAAGCACTCAGGCCTCGCGGCAGCCTTGGCTCCGGGGAGCCAGGAAGGGCTGTGCTGAGGCTGGAGCGGGGGGCCTGGCACGGGTCCCTGGTCGGAGCTCCCACCCCGAGCTTGTGACCCTGGGGGACGGACTAATGATGAGGGCCCCTTGGCACAGCGGGCGGGGGCCGCGGATTAGCCCCAGGGGTAATGAGCCTTGGTTAGACTGGCTGAGTGCTCCGTTTTGAAGTCATTCCGTCCCGTGTCCTCTTGGCCCTGGGGAGAGTCTTAGGGGCAGGAGGCTGGGCAGAGGCTGGGAAAATAGGACAAGCTTCTCCTCCTTCCTCTGGCTCTCGCCCCTCGAGGCAGGCCAGCTTCCAAAGACTGTGCTCACAGGTCTAGGTTGGACACAGGAACCTGCATTTCTAACACGAATCTCAGGCAATTCTTACTGTTGTATTGGTTCTTGGACGACACGGTGTTATTTTCTGAGGCTGGAACTCTGACGTGAGCTAGCTGTTGTCCACTCTCCCTGGTACCCTCTCTCCCCAGCTGGCTTGTCCTCAGCCTCATGTCCAGGAGCTTTGGCCCAGGGGCTACCTTGCTGGAGGGCTCCCTCTGGCCTCTGACATGCTGAGACCCCCTCGAGCCTGGGTGCTTGAACCAGAGGACTCCAGAAACCTAAGACTTGATGTGCCATGCGTGTTGTGCATGCATCCTCTGTCCCTGCAAGCGTGAATCTTTGGCTCCAGACCCTGGCTTTGTGAAATGCTATTTCCAGGTTGCTCCAGGCCCCCCATGTCCTATGAAAGGCAATGGATCTAGGTAAGTAGAATAGGATCTATTCTTCCCTAAGCCTCCTCTTATTCCTCCTGCTTGCCACCCACTGGGTGGCAGGTGAGATCCTAGCCATTTCCAACCCTTAACCAGAGGAAGACACCATTCCCATCCATCAAAGGACAGATGGGGAGCTAGGTGCTGCCTCTCGCTCTGTGGCCTAGGCATCACCAGCTCTGCTCCTATGTTCTCTGGAGGGAAGTGGGGCAAGTCCTAGTGAGCCAGCAAGATTTTTCCCAAAATGGGTGGCTGTATATAGGCTTGCAGATATGGCATGCAGGGTGACCCTTCCAGGGGCTCTGGCCAGTGGCAAGTCTCTCCTTCTGTGGGGCTATTTTGGGAATTCTGGTGGCCCTAGAGCACAGATAACTCCGCTGGCCAAGGGGTCCCCACATACTTGTACTTGTGGTCCATCTGGAGCATGTTGACACTAAAGGGCCAGTGCAGGGAAGGGTTGTGAGGACCCACAGGACAGTGCTCTTCTGTTTATCTCTATCCTCTTAGAGAGCTTCCAGGACATTCCCAACATTGCAAGATTTCCTTCAAATATGCATCTCTTCACAGACACATACAGCAGCTGACTCATGGTCATTTTGGAGGTGGAAACAGGAGATTATTAATTTAGGATGTGTAATGCACGTTCAATGCAACATTCACATGTGTTTTTTTTTTCTTTTTAAATATATGACTTTCCATCTGGGATGAATTAAAATCATATAATAATAGCCCCATTCAGATCGTCTCTCATCTCCTTCCTTGCAGTGACACTGCAACGTCCAAAATTATGTTTTTTTCCTGGTGACTGTCATCATGAATTGCCCCTTTGGAGGCTGCAGCAAGCTAATAAGAATATTTGAATATTTTATTGTTGCAACTCCTAGTAAGTGTTGAGATATGAGCTAAAGAGCATGAGGCTTGGCTCAGCCAGATCCCACATTGATTCAGCCAACCCTCAAGCTGCCATTTATTCTTTCTCATGCCCCTGGGATGAACCTTCAGGAGCAGACCCTTCTGTGTTCTTCCTCTCCCTCTACCTCAAGGACAAGCTCTGAAGTGAGCACTGGCCTCCACGCATGCTGTTCCCAGGGCCCAGGGCACTCCTGCCAGGGACTTGAGCCATCCTGTGGTCAGGGAAGGATCACAGGCCACCCAGTCCATGACATGGGAGGGACCTAGAAAAGCAGAGAGACTGAACAAGTTATTACCTCGTCTAGTCCTCAGGTCCTTCATTTCAAAAATGGAAATATTGATAAGAATTGAAAGTGAAGTAATATATATAAAGGGGCCTCACCTGGACCATTTGAGTTGGTGAATGAATAACCCAATCTGTTATTTTGGACACTCGTTGTATCTACTCAGACTCTGTATCTGCTTCCATGCTGCCTCTGGTCTGCTCTGACTGGGCTGAGCTTGCCCTGATCCTACTGCATTCAATGAACAAATTCATTCCTCTATCAAATATTTATTAAATATCTGTTATGTACAGGTCTCTAAGCTAGTTACAGAGAATATGGCTATTTCAAGGAAAATAAGGCCCTGTTCCTGTCTTCAGGGAGTACATGGGCCAGCGACTTCTGACAGGGGGTTTGCTTTCTCCGCACCTCAGCACTCAGCCCTTCCCCTCCAGCCACTAGGATGTTCTAGAACAAATCTGTCTCTCATCTGTACATGCGAAGACATGTCTACTAGCCAGCTCTTTTGTTATATCTTGTTCTTATCTCTCCATTTAAGAAATGAAAGCAATAGTGAACATCAGTGAGCCCTCACTTCGGGCCAGGTAACATCATAAGCATTTTGCATAAATAATGACATTTTTTCTTTCAGCTACCCATTGAGGTAGGTACCATCTTTGTAATAAAGACCCAGAAGTGTAGCTAGGTTACCTCACCTGAGGACCTACAGCGAATTGGCCAGTAGAACAAGGATTTGAAAATAAGCAGAGCCTGTGTCTTCAGCTCTGCTCCACTACCTTGCATCAGCATGTGGCACAACTTCTTAGACAAAGATCTCTTCCAGAAGCCCCTCTGCTTTGTCCTCAGTGGCCTGGGTTTGTTAGACCAGCTGCTGCTCTGGTTAATTCTTCTCTCTTGAGAAATGCCATGTAAGATGATTGCTTTTTCTAAGCACTGACACTTGCCTACTTTGATGGTCAATGGAAAGGGTCAAGATCATAGAATCAGTGTTCTATTTTTGTCCAACATTTTTTATTTTACTTTTACACAGGCTGTCTCCACTGTAAAGGAAGACAAGGGAGCAAACTTTCTTTTATGGTGTTGTCGGGTTGCCATTCCTTCTTCCATTCCCATTAAAATCCCTATGAAGATGAACTTCCCAGATAAGATGGCAGATAGTTAGGGGCATGTTATTTGCCTTCCCAAATTCTCATTGAAATAATTATGGAAATTGAGTGAGAGATAAAAGCTTCCACAGTACTGGAAATTAGGAATACAGACTAATGATTTGCTCGATGCCGGGGGCTAATTTCTACCAACTAAAGCTTAGATGGTGCCTGAGGTAGACAAGCTGGATCAAGCAGAAAGATATTGAGAAATGTCCACCCTAACCCACTGAGTTATGTATCCTAGAACTCTGGAGACTTCACCAATTAAATAATGAAGCAACTGCTTTCTGTATTAGCTAATGCCATTTTATCCAACCAAACTCTGTCATTGGCACTTCTCTTTTGATACCTATGTGGGAGGTACCATTTGGTAATATAAGAGGGTCAGGTCAGAAATAGTCCGGTGCAGAAACGGGGCACTGACAATGATGAATGGAGGGGACAGGGAAATAGAAGAGGGATTGCAGTCCCAGCCTGCATCTGAAAAGGAAATACATAAAGACTATCAAATTGCCCATGAATAAGTTGGGTTTCCTGGTATAAGACGATCAGGCTGGGGAAGCAGATCCCACAACAATTCAAAAGGGCCATATTATGTATCATTGATTTTTAAAGACTGTACATTTACGTGGAGTTCTGTAATAAAGCAGCCTTCCAGTTTGGGAATGCTGGGAAGAAGGTCCCAGTGGTGTTTGTATAATTATTGTTGGAACCAGGTGACTCCTTGCATTTGTAAATATTGGCAAAAGTCAGGCATGGGGAGTCCTCTGATCCTTCAAGAATGAGTAAACAGGGGGGAAAAATCCCCCCTAGGGCAAAAGGAAAAATAAAAGAGATGTATTATTAATGTCAAGTTGCAGAAGACAGATGGAATTCTAATAAAGATCTACTATAGGAAAAGTTTGTCAAGTCCATCACCTATATACTCATTCTGAAAAATACTCGAGGATGTACGGCAACTGACCCATAAATGGATTGAAATTAAATGGCTAAAAGCAGGCAAGTAGTGGTATTACGGGAGCCAGGTGATTATGAAGTGAAGTCTAAATAACTGCCGTTGTATATAGAAAATGGAATGGAAATGTTTAAAAAAGAAAGAATATAAATAATGTACATAACAGTGATACTTATAAGCATCATCCTAATCATCAGAGTCGTGCTCTATTTCAGGGGAACCAGGAAGATGGCAAAAAAGACGGATAGTAAATTAATGCTCATTTTGCCATCTGATTTATTAAGCGCAAAGGGTCAGAAATCGTCTTCCTGAGAGAAGAACGTACACTGGAGCATTTTAAAATTTACACTTGAATAAACTACCAGTGTATGTAAAACCAGAACATGTATCTTGAAAATTACCAGATTGCAAAAAGATTAGAAAACATGTGCTACATAGGAAAAGACTGAAAAACAAAAGGGAAATAGTCACGAATTACAAATCATATAAAGCACAAAATGAGATAATGGAAGAAATACTCCACATTATTTTTTTGGGGGGGGAAGATTTTTTTTATTTGAGAGAGAGAGCACGAGCAAGGAGAGAGGCAGAGGGAGAGAGAAAGCGAGAAGCAGACTCCCCGCCGAGCAGGGAGCCCTATGTGGGGCTCGATCCTAGAACCCTGGGATCACGACCTGAGCCGAAGGCAGACGCTCAGTCCAACTGAGCCAGCCAGGTGTCCGGAAATACTCCACATTTTTAAGTACAATGAATGTAAGTGGATTATGTTCAAATATAGACAAACATAGGTCCAGAATGGGTAATGAAAAAAAGGAAATAGTGATACATAAAAATGAAAATAAAAATAAAACAGAGATGGGGAACTTTTGCAGGGTGTGCTTAGAAAACAGCCGAGTTTCAAGGAAATGATTTGTTCCATTGCCACAACAGAACCCCTGCTTCCTTTCTCCCTCAGTTAATGGCCACGGTCTTCTAGACCAAAATCAAAGGTGTAAACCATTTTCTTTGATACACACAGTATTCTGTATCCGGGACGTGAGGCCGATGAAACTCAGCGTAGGCAGGATTTCCAGGCTTCTTCGTGTCTCATCAAGTGAAACCCGACTTTTATTGCCCATGAGCGAGGGTAAATGGGTTCCTCTGGTCCCATTTACCATTTTATAAGTCCTCTCTTGGATAATGGTGTGCTGAATTGCTCAGGATCAAACCTGGGTATTGTGATTAAAACTAGACTCACATTAGAGCAATTATACGGTTATTTGCACCTATGATGTAATCAGCTTAGACAAAAAAGTCCTACACAAGTCGAAATGTCAGTCATTATTAATATTATTGTGGTATGCAGTGATTTCTGCCGTTTTTTTTATGTTCAGTATATTCTATGCTTATTTCTGTCTTGTTCAACATAATCCTCGTAGGCTGAGCAAATCCTGATGTGAACTGAACATCCAGTGGTTGTTTTAGGGATACGTGAGAGTGTTTGTCATCTTCGTTTATTTGAATAAAATCACTTTAATTGAATCAATATTTTATTTTATTTTATTTATTTGAGAGATTTTATTTATTTATTTGAGAGAGACAGAGATAGAGAGCATGAGCAGGGGAGGAGGGGAAGAGGGAGAGAGAGAGAAGCAGACTCCCCTAGGAGCAAGAACCCCAATGCGGGGTTCGATCCCAGGATCAGGACCTGACCCAAGGGCAGGTGCTTGACTGACTGAGCTCCCCAGGCATCCTCTGAATCAATCTTATTTTTAAGATAAATGTTAATGTTCTAAAGTGGATGTTTGTGTGCAAATATTAAAAACATCTCCCCAGAGCCCTGTGCTGCCTGAGAGTGCCGGTGAGGGAAGTGGTGGGCTTGCAGCCTGTGAGCCCTGGAGCCCTTAGGAACAGAGTTCCTATCTCTGAGGAGAGTGACTGAGAAAGTAGGGTAGGATCATCTCACCGTGGAGGGAGGGGTGGAGCTGGGGAAGGGTCGGGACAGTCCGATGCAGGCCAGGCGGTGGGCACCTTTTGAGGGCCACAGAGCTCAGCCTGCAGCTGAGTGTGTCCACAAAAAGTGGTGAAGCAGACAGAGCTGGGTGCAATAGCGTTTAGAAAATTATGAGTCGTGTAGGTTATTAGAGCACAAACGAGCAAGAAGTGAGGTCAAGAAGGAGGTGAGCGAGGTATGAATAACAAGAATCTGTTCATTCACTTCTTTTTGTTTCTGCCAGGAATAGGCAATTCTTGGGATAGGATGAGATCTGGTTTTGCACAGACCCCTTTGGGGGTGAGGGTGGTGGGTAGAGAATGGAGAGATGGGGGTAGAACTTGGGGGGGGATATCCCCAACTCAGGCTCTCTTCCTTGCCAGCAAACACACAGCAGGCTTCCTCATTCTTCTTGCTTGGGTCGGAGCATGACCTGCCGTAAGCTCCCTGACATGGCAAAATCAGCAGCCTCAAATGAAAAGTTCCAGAAGGTTACTTCTGGCCTCACACTCCACACTCCTCTCCAACACGTGGTTGACCAGCAGCTGCTTAAAAGTGTGTTTCTCCCACCTGGACTGTCTGCCCCAAGCAGTGTCCCACGAGGGTTCAGGGGCTGTGGAAGGAAGCCCTGTGTCTGGCCTGGCCTTCACCTGCTGGGTCCCCTCCCCCCGATCCTGGGGCCGGGGGGGCACAGTCCCCCCACCATGGAAACTGTCCCTGACTGCCTCTCCCGGCATGTTCACCATCACTCTTTGTTCTCCATTCTCTTTCTCTCGCTTTTATTTTTTAAAAAGTTTTTATTTATTTATTCACAAGAGACTTAGAGAGAGGGGGGGAGGGGCAGAGACACAGGCAGAGGGAGAAGCAGGCTCCATGCAGGGAGCCTGATGTGGGACTCGATCTCGGATCTCCAGGATCACACCCTGGGCCGAAGGCAGATGCTCAACCGCTGAGCTCCCCAGACGTCCCAATCTCACTCCACGTTCCCTCACTGGTGCCACTTGCCATTACTGGAAAACACAATTTCTACGTTTTATAAATGTATTTATCATTCTCCTCTCCCCCGCCTGTGAGCGATACAAGGGCGAGGCGTAGATCTGTTTTATGTACCAGCGAACACTCAGCACTTTTTCCGTAGATCCTCATTGTTTGGAAGTTCTTTGGTGTGAACCTAAATATTCTTCCCTCTTGTGTCTAGATCTGCTTTCTGTTACCTCCTGGGGACAGAGCTAAGGCCCCGCAGGCGGCTCTGGGCGCCTGGCCACCAGGGCCGCTGAGAGCTCCCCCCACCCCCCGACCCCTCCAGGCTCTTGGGGATCAGCAAGCAATGACTGGACTCTGGGGTTGTTAATTGAGATAAAATCTGAGATAATTGAGATAGAATTTTTGTCTCTCAGAAATAGAACTTATCCTTAAAAAGATGCTGAGCTGCCTAAGGGAGAAGATTCTGGTCTTTGCCGTCCAGATTTTCTCTCTGAAGACACATCCCATTCTCCCACGTGGGCCGGCTACAGTAACGAGCATGACTATTACACTGTTTAATTATAGCCCAATAAAAATATAAATAAGATTATCGGTCTCTTATAATTACCCCTTGATCTGATGCTTCCGGGGAGGAAGAAGGGAACTGTGTTCCCTTTAGAGGTAAATTAACTCCTTCGGGCTCGTCCTGCAGGAGAACCCTCGTCTCCCAGGGCGGCGCGCGCAGCAACAGTTCAATCACAACCAAATGCAGGCAATCGACTTGCCGGTAGGACCGGTGCCCTCAGGTGGGTTCAGGAGGATGAGGCCGGCAGCTCTGCTGGAGGGGTTGGGACTGTTCCCTTCCGAGGACTGAGCCATTAGGGCCCGACGGCCCAGCAGGGAGCAGCCCCTCACTGCTGCTGAGGCCTTGCACCCCGAAGGACAGGCCCCATGCAGATGTGCCCTTTGTGCTCCTCCAGGCGGAATGCATCCGGCCTCCCGGAGGAGGCCAGCCCCCAGGGACCTCGGGGACACCAGGGCCAGGGTCCTCAGGGTCCTGGCAGGGTGTGGCTCCTGCATCCATGCTCCCTGGAGGAGGCCAGCCCCTGGGGACTCTGGGGACACCAGGGTTGGGCCCCTGGAGGGTGTGGCTCCTGCAGCCCTGCTCCCTGGAGGAGGCCAGCCCCCAGGGGCCCCGGGGACACCAGGGCTGGGCCCCTGGAGGGTGTGGCTCCTGCATCCATGCTCCCCGGAGGAGGCCAGCCCCCGGGGGCCCCGGGGACACCAGGGCTCTAGCTTCTGCAGGGTGACAGAGGGACACATTTGGCAAAATATGACCCCCATCAGAAAAACAGCTTCACGTCCCTCAAGGCTTTGGGCTGGGGACCCACAGGGCCCGGAAGTAGCGTTTCCTGTGAACGTGTGGGACGCAGCCTCTAACCAGGGGGAAGGCGTGCGAACACCTGGGGGACGGCCCCCCGGCAAGGGGCAGGCGCTCAGCTTCCCCGGCAAGTGGCCTGTGGCATGGCTGGGGACCACGCTGGACCGCTCTCCCGATGCTGGATTTGTTCCAAGTGTCATCAGGCGGGCAGGGAAGCGGGATCACGAAGGGCAGGGATGGAAGGCGCCGGCCGGGGGCTTGGGGCGACTCTGGCCAGGCTGCCATCCCAGCCCCGTGAGGGTTTCCACCCGGCTCCCCCTGCGCCACGGCTGCGGTCACCCCTCGCCCTGTCCCCAACCGCAGTCGGAGGGATGGGAGTGGAAGACCCAGGGGGTGGGTGAGGGGTGGGGTGAGCCCCTGCTGAGCCTCGCCGGGAGCTCGCAGCCTCCAGAAGCGACGGGGCCTCACCGGGCAGGCCGGTCTGGCTTCCTGGGAGGAGGCGGGGAGCCGAGAGGGCCTTGCGCGTGCTTAACCACTTTGGGGGCAGGTTGGGGTAAAAGTGACCCAGTGCTGTCCCTAAAGGGGGGAGGGGGCAGCCCTAGGAATAGCACCTGAACACCCCTCTCCCGTTCCCTGCATAACAGGTGACCCTTCCTTCCCGGTTCCTCCCCTTGGAACCCCGGGCCAGGGATCCTGGCGGGGGATCTGTTTGAGCTCCTTATTCACACCGGGGCCAGGTTCTGGTCCTCGGGAGAACGGGGAGCAGGGTCCTCTGCAGCGTATCAGGTGGCTCTTTGCAGGGCTGGGGGCAGCCGAAGGTGCTCCTCCCCGGGGCGTGCAGCAGAGCCGTGGGAAAGCCCCGGGCCTGGGGCCTGGCCCGAGATGCTCCCCTCCCTCCCGGGGGGCGGGGGGGGGGGATTCAGCAGCGGGTGCAAGTATAATACGGAGGGCCGAGGCTGCACCTACATGTCTGCCCTGGCCTTGCAGGCTTCCCTCCCTCCGGAGCCTGCAAACAAGGGAGGCCTGCCTCCCCGGGCTCCGGGCCCTGGCATCGATTAAACTCCCTCGGTGCCAGGCCCCCGGGAAAACTGTGGCAAGACGGAGGCTCTCTGCTTGCACATGCCGCTATTTTGAGCTCCTGCATTCTCTGCGGACAAAGGACACACATCAGAGTAAACTTTTCCTGAGAGTAAATCGAGGACAGTGAGCTTTGTCCTCAGTTTCACATGCAAGTGGGAAGCAGAGACTGCTCCATCCCTCCCTTTTGTCTTTCCTGCAGAATTGCCCCTGCAACAGGGCTCGGCCCCCTCAGTCCTGCCCCACGAGACCTAAACTGACGCCTACCCCAGAAGCTTCCTCAGGGAGTGGGCGACGGGGAAGCAAGTGAGCTTTTCTTCTCCTTTTAGCCTGCAGGTGGGACGCAATGAAGTGACCGCATCTATCTTGGGCCTTTGAGGCTGCAAGACACATTGGGGTTGATAAAGCTGAACACAGGGGTCTGGGACCATGACACCACCAAACCAAAGTCCTTCATTTGGACTTTTGCATGAGAGTGAAATAAATAATGTTTATTTTATTTAAGTCATGGATTTTTCCTTAATGTATTGTTTTCTATTCCATATGCCACCCGGCCCTGTAAAAGACTCAGGTGCTCAGTCTTTAATCTCTTGGGATATTGACTGCATCTGACTACAACCAACTTAAACATTTTATTCCAGCCTGGGAGGTGGCGGGGGTCAGCCGGGCTGTTTTGTTGGCGATGACCAGTCTACTGGTTCTACGTAAGCTGCGAATAACCTTGTGGCTATTCTTTCCTGTGTCTTGTCACCTCCTCCAGCCCTGACCACAAAGGATAGCTTTCTGCAGAAGTGCTAACCAGAAATCTCAATTCTCCTTTTGCCTCTCATTTTCTGTTAGACCCTTGACTTAATTAAAAAAACAAAAACAAAAACAAAACAAAACAAAAAAACTCTTCTAGCTTTCTTACCAAAAAGTAGGCACATAGGCCGATTTATGCATACCAATGTTGCTGGCGAGAATGATAAATAAAGCAACAATTATACATTTAAAAGCCATGTGCATATATTTGGTGATGGTCATAGACTATCCCTCTAGCGATGGGTATTTTATCCATGACCCTGGTAGTCTAGCTCAGAGGTCAGCAAATTTGTTGCATAAAGAGCTCAGATAGTAGCTATTTTAGGCTTTGCTGGTCATGTGCTCTCGGTCACAACAACTACTCACTTTGGCCATTGTAGCCTGAGAGAAGTCGGAGATGATGTGTAAACAAATGAGTATGGCTGAGTGCCAGTGGAACTTTATTTGCAAAAACAGCTGACAAGACTGGATTTGGTCCATAGACTGTCATGTGGCGCCCTTGACCTAAAGGAAAGATCCTAAAGCAGGGAGCTGAGTATTCCAGTGTGCCCCTTGGTGATCGACGAAAGACCCTGGTAAGGAGGCAGGTGAGGGGTGTGCACCTGCTGCAGTGGTGACATGAGACCGTCCGTGCAGTTCCACGCGACGACTGGGATGCCCTGTGGTTCTGGAAGGTAGGACTGAGGGGTGTTGCTGTGTCCTACAGTGCTGGGCATCTGCTCCAAGTGGGGAACCGAAGATTTTTGGAATAGACAATGGATAAAGTTTTTTTTTTTTTTTTTTCTAAAAATGAGAGTAAGAGCTTCTGTGAATAAAAGTATGACTCGACAAATAGGCACTCTGTTCTCCATGCATCACATGCATCTCGGGCTCAAAGGTTATCCCTGAATAAGAGCTTCACGAGCGTGCCCCTGCCTATCACGCTGGGCTACGTGTAGCCTCCCTGCCAACTAGGTGGAAATGCGACGAATACGAAGAGCACTGGTAGGTTGTGTGTCAAGTCCGGGCTGAATAAGATTTAACAGCAGAAGCACTGGGTGTTAAACACTACATCCGAGACGAATGATGTACATATGCTGGCTAATTGAATTTAAATTTAAATTTATTTAAATTTAGGTATTCATGAAAGAGACACAGGGAGAGAGGCAGACACAGGCAGAGGGAGAAGCGGGCTCCTCACAGAGAGCCTGATACGGGACTCGATCCCAGGACCCCGGGATCACACCCTGAGCAAAAAAAAAAAAAAAAAAAAAAGAAGATTTAAGAGCAGAGAGGGGTGACTGCAGCTGGAGCAGCCCAGAAAGCCAGATCCGGGGTAGAGAGTAGAATGCAAGGCAGCAGAGAGAGGGGAGAGAGTGTTCTATGAGGAATTAGCACACGGGCAAGGGCAAGACATTGGAATGAGCCTGACCCAGTGAGAGAGAACGTGAGAGTGGCTGGAGCCCCCCTCAGTGTGGGCCACAGGGGCTCCTTCCTGGTTACACCCAAATCTTGGAGCTGCTGCTCAGGAGTTGGGAAGCCAAATGTCGGGGGCCTGTGGGAGAACCAGGGAGGTTTCTGAGCCAGGCAAGTCTCCTGACATGAGTCTTCTTCAAATCCTCCTTGATGCACAGTGTAGACCACACTCGTGGAAGGAAATCTCTGGAAGTTAAGTGATCAGGACCTGGGTTGGAAACTAGCCTACAAAGGTGGAAGCCCTGGGTGCGCTGAGAGTTTAGCATCCCTTCACACTAATGCTTTACGTTTGGTTTCGCATTTCATTAGCGTGGGGAGGAGGGCAGGAGAAATAAGCTGATTTTTCTGAAATCGTAAAAATCTCTTAGGTTCAAGACAAGGAATTTCCTAAGTGAACCGCACCAAATACAAAGTGAATCTATCGAAAATTATCATTGTAGTTTTCATGTTACTCGTAATCAAAGACTTCATTTCTTTACTAAAGATAAGTCCGTGGCTATATTTCTAGAGTTGTGCTGAAAATCTGTTGAGGGTCCCACACCCCAACCCCCTTGGAGGGTGGGCAGGTTGGTGAATTTTGCATGGATTCAGGAGATATAATACACTCAGGTTACAGCATATTAAAGTGATAGAAAAAAAAAAAACAAAAAAACAAGAGAGAAGTAGGTGGGGAAATGTAGTTTTTGTGGGGCCTTACCCTGAAAGCGATCACTACAACCAAACTGAGCATTCCTGGAGAAGAAGGATACAGAAAATCGAGGAGGGTGAGGTGGACAAAGTCTGTGGCCACGTGAAGAGCGTCAGGTAGCGCCTGTGTTCAGGGACCTCCAGCAGTTACCCTAAGGAGCCCAGGCTGCTGGAGAGGCCCCACGACGCCCCGTGGTCCAGGTCCCCTCCATCACCGCCCTCAGCTTGCGGCGAATGGTCTCACGATGTTCCTTGCACGTCCAGGCATAGTGTCCACGCTCTAGGCCGGAAGGAAGAAGTTGCCAGGTTAATAAAAGTACAGGACACCCGGTTGAATCTGGATTCCAGGTAGACAATGAATAATCTTCTAGTACAAATCCTGTGTCTTCTCTGGCAGCCCCAGTGGAAAGCAGAAGGCAAAGACCCGAAAAGACACCGAGCTGAGGCCACCCCCTGCACCGAGCTTCCGCGGGTCTAGCCGGGGGCTCAGCTCACACACCGTTGGCCACGCGAGGGCCACACGACCGTCCTTGGCCACAGGGGACTCTGGGACCCTGAATATGTGTGACCAGACTCACTGGGGTCCTGAACAAACAAAGATTCTGTAAGTGAGGAGAAAGGGAGGATAGGCACAGGGTAAGCAACCAGCAGGATCTGCCGCAGGGGAGAAACTGAGTCCGCAGGCAGAAGGAAGAGCTAACATTTCTATCGAGTAGTGACTGCTTAAGTACCTTGCCAATCATCCCAACTGCCTCTAAGTGTTAAGTAGTATTATTACCCTCGTGTTTCCGCGAGGTGCATGAAAGTGCGGGCCCACGAGCCCCCAGCTCTGTGTGGCAGGAGCAGAATGCAAGCCTCTGTTACACGGAACAGGTGTCCGGGTGACATCCACCTGCTGAAGACCTGCTTGTCAAACGGACCCAAACAGAGCCCAACGGATCCCCCACAAACCACACGTGGGAACCTGTACTGCTTGAAGGACATGCTCTCAGGAATGGGTGCCCATGTCCCGGATTGTCGGGGACTTGAAGAAACTCCTGGAATATGAGAATTTCGGTGCTAGTCCCAGAAAGTGCTGGGCAAACCAGGACATGCCAACCACCCTACTCTGCAATAAACAACTTTCTTTAGGGGGCCCCACCTTCATCCTAAACCCAAACAGGATGCTAAGGGTCAGGGGAAAAATGGCTCCAGTCAACCAAAGATCCTTACGGTATTATCGACCAGGAAGTTCTCATGGATCTTGTAGAGAAGACAGCAGCCTCAAAGCCAGAGGGACTTACTTCCACCTCTGCCTCCACTTCTGACTTACTCTGGGACCTTAGGCACTTTGCCTTAACATCCAGCCCCCCACTTCCTCAATCAACAAAAGGAGGGGAGTAAATCTGGCAATTTCTTGGGGTCCTTTTAATTTTCAAATTCAAGAACCTGATTGTCTCTACTGCCCCTTAACACAGGAGGAGGTTGTCGGACCGTGTGAATCTATGATGAGAGACAAGGTAACTCTCGCATAGCCTCTAATTCCTTTTGGTTTGGATACAAACCTGTTGTGGTTACCACGAAAGACAAAAAAAATGAATTTAATTACAAAATTTTGGTTAGATCTGATGATCTGGGCAAAGTCACAGCCAGCTCGCAGTGGCGATGAATGAATGACTGACTGTGTGTGGAAAACCTACCGTGACACATTTGCTCTCCTGTTGTGTTGACGCCTTTCCAAGCAACCAGACTGAAATGACCCCTTTCGGTGAAGTGCTAGCCTACTGCCTGTGGGAAATATTTTATGCTTAATCCACATCTTTCGTGCTGTATTTTTAAGTTTGTTGTTTTTAAAGAATACGTGTATGTGATGTGCTCCCGCCATGAGGCTGTACTGGGGAAAAGCTGTGGGAATACCTGAAGCGCACCAGAGTTTCTCATCTCAAGGAATTTCTCTCTGGGAAGGAGCTAAGATCCATAAATGCCACACAGAAAAATACAGAAAAGTATGAAAAAGTATCAAAAAAAAAAAAGGTATTCAGTAAGAAGCAAAAATGTATATGCTGCGAGGACTAAACACATACTGTGTTATTTCAGGGATATATTCTTGCTTTCAGAAATACTCTACCCCTTTGTTCCCACCAAAGTATCCCAAGAATGGCAGTATTTTTGGCACTCCGGCTCCAATTTCATTGTTTCTCATACCCAGGAGTAGTATGAAATATTTCTGTCAAATTGTGTTCTGAGTTTTGGGACTGAAATATGGACTTGATTAAGAACAGAAGCGATCAGTATTGGCTAAAGTTATAGGAGTGTCTTCCCGGAAGAATTAGTACTTAGATTTAGAGAGTGTTAGACCTGGATGGAATTTCAGAAATTATGTAGCCCAGCCCTTCTCGGTACAGGCCAGGGAGATGAGCTGACATGTCCAAGCATAATTCTAAGGACTAACAGAGTCAAGAATGGAAAGTGAGGCTCCTGACTGTCAATACGGGGTCGTTACTGTGTGCAGAGGGGCCATTCCCTCAGGATGGGCTGCCTTCATTTCCTCTCAAGTACGGTCACTCTCTGCTCTTGCTGCCCTCCCACTAGGACTGGGGGTGGGAGCCTCGGCCTGGCTCATAAATAATGACAACATGCAACAATAGTGGATGCTCAGAGCCCAATGGAACGTATTTGGGAGATGGGGAAGATGATGATGGATGTTGGGAGTGGGAGGACGTAGTGGGGAGGCCGGCAGAGGAGGGAAGACTGGATGGTGGTTGCAGACAGCGCCCGACGGTGGGGTGACACAGGAGCCCAGGCTGAGGAACTGGGACCGGACTGCCCAGGCGAGGTACGGAGGCAGATTAGCATAAGGTAGAGTAAATTACTTGGGTTCTAATCCCGGTTCTGACCTTGCTTGGAAAGACCTAGTTTGCCCATCCACAGAATAGGTCTAACAGTATTCCCCCAAAGGAGGAGCTAATGAAAAACTATATGAACGGCAGGATGCCCGGCACACGGGAGACTCAATAAACATATGCCATTATTCTTCTTGTTATATAATGTGATTATTGTATTTGTAAATAGTGGTATTTGTTCCCCGTGTAGAGGTTGAGCATGACACAGTCGATATCATCTCTTACAAAGAGACTTTGGACGTGCAATTGCCCAATGTTCCCTAACAGAAAGTTGATACAATCCTTAGAAATGGTGTAAAATGTAAGACTCTGGCCCGAGTGCACACTAGCTTTCCCCCCACATGGAGGGGACAGCTGACAGCTCGGTGACAGGGAGGGGTGACACACGGTCAGGGAGGGCGGGACGAGGAGTTGGTGACAGGATGGGGCTTCTGTGTGCAGCCGTGCAGCACCACCATGTAGGACAATTGCACAGGGGTCCTGGAAAGGCCATGTACACCAAGCAAGAAAGACAAACATTCACGGGGATTTGGGGCAAATAATCAAGCAGATTCTGGGATCAGAAAATGAAGGATAACGTAGTCTGCTAAAAAATTCAAGTTCTGAAGTCAGCTTTTGGGCTCATCGACAAAAACCCTTGGTGGTTCTTACTAATCTAGCAGTTTCCCCAAATCAAGCGTACCTACAAGCCACCTAACGGTCCTCATTAAACACAGTCTGGACTGATTCTGAGGATCTGTGGTGAGGCCCTTGTACTATAACAAACCCCCAGGTGTTCCCATGTCATCACTGTTTGTTGGGCCAAACTTAGAGAAATACTGACCTCCTTGTTCTGAGCCTTACGAGGTCGTCATCTATGGAACACAGGTCCATACCTGTTGTGGTGAATTGTCTCCCCCCAAAAGATACGATCAAGTCCGAAGTCCTGGTATCAGTGAATGTAACCTGGTTTGAAAAGAATCATTGTAGATATAAGCAAGTTAAGGGGAATTCACACTGGATTAGAATTGACCCAAATACAATGACTAGTGTCCTTATAAGAAGGGGGAAGGGGCACCCGGTGACTCAGTGGGTTAAGCGTCTGCCGTCAGCCCAGGTCATGATCCTGGGGTCCCGGGATTGAGCCCCACATCGAGGTCCCTGCTCGGTGGGAAGTCTGCTTCTTCCTCTTCCTCTCCTCTGACCTTTCTCCTCCCCACCACCCACCCCTGTTTGTGCTCTTTCTCTCTCTCTCTCAAACAGATAAATAAAATCTTAAAAAAGAGAGAGAGAGAGAGAAGGGGTGAAGCAATATCCTTGGAAGGCGGCCACATGGCGTTGGAAGCAGAAATCGGAGTGATAGGCCTACAAGCCACGGATTGCCAAGTATCATCTGCAAGGACCACACTCTAGAAGAGACAAGGCAAGATCCTTTCTGGAAGCCTCCAGAGGGAGCATGGCCCTGCTGACGCCTTGATTTCGGACTTTACCCTCCACAGCTGTGAGAGAATACATTCCTGTCGTTTCAAGCCACTCGGTTTGTCGTACTTTGTTACGGCAGCCCTCAGAAACCAATGCAGGAGCTCACGGGGTTGCCCAGAGTCAACTGTGTTGTTATAGTAGCACATCGGCACCTTACAGCTGATGGTGGAAGGAAGGAAGGTAGGAAGCATGGGTTTCATTCCTCGTCACGTGGTGTCCCGTTACACAAGTGTTTCTCCTACATCTTGGAGAAAAATTCGTGTAGGTATTTTGCAATATGTTGAAGGGGGTTTGGGAAGACTGACTGCAGTTTTGGAAGAACACTGAAATAGGCATCCCAGTTCTAGCTGAGGCCTTCCGCTCATTGGCCGTTGGCGGTGGCCCGGTCAGGCTAGACTTCCACGCGGAGTTTGCCTCGTGGGGAGGAGGAGATGCCCTCCTTCCCGGGCTGTCAGAAAATCAAATGATTTAATGAGTCATTAAGTTCACTCATGGCATTTCCAAGTTCACTGTTACTGAACTTGGAAAAGCCACGTAAATGTAAGAGGTTATTGACTTATATATATATTTTTAGTTTTCAAAGGGATTATATTGGAAGCTACGTGAAGGAGTTCACTCTTGAAATACTCCTTGATCTGGACCTTGGAAATCATGGCTTTCTGAGGTGAGAAGAAATTTCAAGGTGGGTGGATTATAGAACCGCAGGGGTTCTGTGGGTGGTGGAAGGAGGGAGAAGGGAAGGGATTGTTTGGTGAAGGGGACTTTATGCTCTTGAGGGAAGGGGTTCTGGAGATAGTCTGATGTCTGTCTCCAGGGTCTGTGAGAGGATCTTAGCGAGAGCAGGCCAGAGGCATGTCTGTGAGTTGCTAGGGCCAGCATGCCAGAGTGTAGGGCAATCTGCACTCCAGCAGAGTGGCTTTGGCATAGTGTTGTGGGCACAGAGCAATTCTGGGGGTGGCTCACAGGAAACAGCACCAGGGACAATGAGAATGTGCCCATGTGCCACCCCTTGACGTGCCCGACCCAGAGGGTGCTGGATCAGAACAGGAGGCAAAGGGGCTGGACAACCCCACACCATGGCTGAAACGTTACTCTAGGGACAATGGCCATCCCGAGATACCTTGTTAGAAAAGACTGAGATTTGGGGCAAAGTGTAAAGTAGGTGAGTGAGAGTGAGCTGGGCAAGACCACACCTAGTTGAACAACTCTGTCTATCCCCACTTGTTACAGCTGAACCGTACCCGCCAAATGCACCTGCCAAAGCCCTGACCACCAGGACCTCAGAATGTGACCGCACCTGGAGATGGGGCCTTTACAGAGGTTAAAGGCAAAACGAGGTCATTAAAGTGGGCCCTGAGCCTCTCTGACTTGGGTTCTGGTGAGAAGAGGAAGTCTGGACCCACAGAGAGACCCGGGATGCGCACTCAGGGGAAGGCCGTGTGAGGACACCGCGAGAAGGCAGCCGTCTGCAGGCCTCAGACAGAGGTGTGGGAGGAGAGCAAGCTGCCCACACCTCAATCGCAGATCCTCAGCCTCTGGAACTGTGAGGAAAGACCTATGTGTGCTGTGAGCCACCAGTCTGCGGTTCTGCTCCGGCAGCCCTAGCAAACTCGCACGGCGCTCCATCCTCATCCTCCATTAGAGCCTCATGGAGAGTATCTTCTCAGGGCAAAAAACAAAACAAAAATACTATTCCAGGCAATGATGAGACCAACACTCTCCCTTTCCTTCCACCCATCTGTTGCCTAGGACAGATCACAGAGTGAATGGAACCTTCTGGGTGCCTGGATAACAAGCGAGGCCCCAGCAAGAGGGTGACTGCGGTGAGCCGTGGCAAGCACGTTCTGACTTGGGAACCTGGTTCTGAAATGATCGGGAGCAGGAAGGAACTCCATGAATACTTCTAGAAAGGCGTGTCTCTTACCCCAGGAGAGGTGTCATCTCCAAATCTGATGTTGGTAAGATGTATCCCTGGCCGCCCACTCCCGGGACTAGCTACATCGGGGACGGGGCAGGTGACTTCTCTGACTTCAGGGAATTCAGAAGCCCCCCTGGCTAGTCTGGCAGTCAACTGCTTTTCCTCTTAGAATGTCAGAAAGGAATAGAGCTTTGAGACTGGGGGTTGGAAAGATGAGCCCAAAGAGCAGAAATGTCAGGATGGAGAAGAGAGATGCGCAAGTGAGGAGAGCCAACAGAGGGTGCGTCGGCGGCTGCTTACAGCTTACTGCTACTCGTGAGGGGCTTAATTCTTCAAGGCCCCTCTGAGGACCCATGTAAAATCCAACCAGAGGATGCGAGGTTGGGTGTTTATTCACTAAATCCCTTAGGGATACTCCAGCCCGTGAATTTCCCACTTGGGCTCTCTGTGGTTTCAGAGATTCTACGGTAATGAGGCAGGGGGTTGTAAGGGCACACTCACCAGGTAGGGGCTGGTGACACACATGGAGCAGTCCATCAGAGCTGGGAAGTCAGGTACCTGGTGACACACATGGAACAGTCCATCAGAGCTGGGAAGTCAGGTGGACTAAAGGAATGGGGCATGGTGCAGAGTATTCCGGGCAGAGCAAACGGCCAGTGCAAAGGCCCTGAGGCGAGAGCATCCCTGAGGCATTCAAGGAACACCAGAAGGCCAGTACAGCAGAACAGAATAAGCTAGGAAGAGAGTAATAGGAGCTGCAGTCAGAAAGGCAACGGGGCTGCCCTATGGGAAGACTCTGCTTTTACTCCGAGAGATGCGAGGTAACACGGTCTGATTTATGTCGTGCTGATAACACACTTGGGTTAGAGTAAGGGTGGAAGTGGAGGCTGTTTCCACGATCCAGGTGAGAGATGACATTGAAGGCATACAAGGGGCAGAAGCGGTAGTGGGGAGGGAAATGGCGTACACTCCCTGATTCTCTCAGCAACCCAATTTTTAAGCTTTTTGAGAGTTGGGCATCCCTGTGAATCCTGTAGGTTAAGGAGCTCGTACCAAGTGTCTGCCCCCGATAAAGGTATAAAACTAGATCCTGGGCCTCCATTCTCTCTGAGCCTTCCCCCGATTTCCGCCGATGATCTCAGAAAGGCTGCTTACTCTGCGGGTCCTGCCTCCCCAGGCCCCAGGCCGGGATCTACTTACTGATGGGGAAGGGTGGGGAGAGGCAGGAAAAGAACAAAAAGTCCATACGGTCTTTCTAACAGAGAGCCTACTTTTCTCCTCACATTCCAAGATGCTGAACAAACTAGATGCAAGACTTCAGAAACTGTAGGACAGCAAATTATTGGGTTGGAAAGCAATAATTAGAAAGGAAATGAAGAACATGGACGTTGGGGGCCTTAATGTGAAATATGACATTGATAAATCAAAGGAAGCCTTGAATTAGAGATGTGGATATTTCAACTGATTACCCAAGATAACTCATATCCTCCATTACCCTCGTCCATCTTGTTTTGCCTCTGTGAAGACAAAGACAGTCTTTGCAAATTGCCAGGCCACAGGATTGTGTCTCCCAAATGTTTATCCAAAGAGGGCGGGCAGGAAGGGGATGAAGCACTTGAAAAATAATTTGCTTGTTAAGCAGCCCAGAGGAATGTTCTCCTTTCCACCAAGTCTGGTGTATTTACGGGAAAGATAATAAGAGAAGCTTATGATGGATTCTGACAGTGAGGCAAGAGTAAACAACCAGCCCAGGCCCGAAAAAGTTCGAGTCACGTACCTTGATGCTTATCCTAATGGTTGAATGTAAACCAAGTGCCACATGACGGTTGGGGGAAAGTTAAAAATCCCTCAGCTGCCTTCTCGTTCCTGATGCTTCCAAAGCAAATGGTGTTCATCTGGGGGACTTTATTTTGATGTCTTCCCCCCCACCCCCAAGAAAGGTGCCACTAGGGACAAAAGGCATGTTGGGACATTAGCATGACCACGAGTCTCCAGATCATTTTGATTCATGTGACGATGAGATGAGAGTCTGAGGGGAGACCACAGAAGTGGGAATGGAAAGGACTCGATTGGAGTCTTTCATTTCAGCCACCCCACCCTTCCTGGCAGGGGAGAGTCCCTCGACAGAAGATGTACCGGGCGGCCTTAGCCAAATATCCCGGTCGTCTGGAAACTCTGACGGTATGACAGGAATTTGAACCCGAGCCATGAGACACCTCAGAAACCCCGTGGGCAGAGCAAGAGGGTTGGAGGAGTGTGTTCCTTGGGCGTTTTACAAGTGCTTCGGTGCCCTTTTAGGGCAGGTGACCTGGTGCAAGATCCAAGAGATCCCGCTTGTCCGTTAGCTGGAGCTGGGACTGCGCCCCCCGTTCTGGAATCAGCTGCTGCTTTCCTACAGCCGCCTGATGCCAGGCCCCACAGGAGTCGGTCTGGTTTTCCCTGGGATGTGGCAACATTTCAAGAGCCTTTGTTTTCTCCTTGGCTCTTGGAACCAAGTCTGGTTCTGCAAAGAGCGTGAAAGCCTGGGGCCTCTAGAACATGAGGGCTACCTGTTGGGTGTTGACGCTCTTGCTCAAGCATCCACAAATTAGCTCTCACCTCACCTCGGCCAGGCTCTTCACCATCCCTCACGTATGCCTCCTACCTCCGCCTCACATCCTTAAAAAAATTGTTCATGTGACACCACCCGCCCAAGCTGCCCCTTACTTTCTTCCTTATTATTTAAAATGCCAAACAAATGGGCTTTCTGAGGAGTTGTTTTACAGACGGGCATTGAGAATTATGTGACCCATCAGAGTCCCCATTCTGACCTCCACTGCTTACAAATTCAGGGCTAAAATGAATACTTGTTCTTAGATTCCCTAGCAGTTTGGGGTTGAGATGTTTGCTTCCTTTTTTTTTCCCCTGTTTTCTCTCATTTCCCATTTCAAGTTTTAAATACATACATCATTTATTATAAGCTTTCTTATGTTTTTTTATGGGAAGCAGCAGAGACATAAAGACAAAACGACCACATGATGCATTTTGCGATCCTTGAGCTCACCTAAAGAAACCAGCTCCACCAAATCAGAAGCCGGGGTGATGTCCTGCAGTGGGCGGCCTTGGCCATCTGTTGGCACAAGCATGTCCACAGCCAGAGGACGCGTGGCTACTGTCCCAAGATAACCTGCGTCTCCCAACCATGCGGCTTGGTGAATCTGCTAACCTAATGGTTCTCAAAGCTAGTTGATTCTGACGCACGCTCAAGTCTGACGACCACTTGCCTACCCACACGTCACACACCCGGTGGAGACCATCTGAGAAAATTTCCTTTTGACTCTTTCTGCTCAGTTTGAACTTTGCTATACAAGGCACAGGTTGTATTTCTCCACGGACGTTCTTTTTTTTTTTTTTTTTAAAGAACTTTTTTTTTTTAATTTTTATTTATTTATGATAGTCTCACAGAGAGAGAGAGAGAGAGAGGCAGAGACACAGGCAGAGGGAGAAGCACATGCACCGGGAGCCCGATGTGGGATTCGATCCTAGGTCTCCAGGATCGCGCCCTGGGCCAAAGGCAGGCGCCAAACCGCTGCGCCACCCAGGGATCCCTCCACGGACGTTCTTGCTCAGTCTGAGTCTCATTTGCTCCTTTTCACTCACTGAGGGCCCATTCCTCCAAATCCCTTCTGCTTGGCCCATGTGATTGGACACCGACCTTGAATATCTTCCTGGACCCAGAAACTTCTCTTCTTTCAGCTTACACGTTAGTAAGACATCAAGTGAATACTTCATTTCTTTGCACACACTCGTCATTAATTCATTGGCTGGTGGCCCTGCTGACTCACATTATTGTTTTTCACCACTCCTGTCATTTTGAACTTTAACAGAGAGGTAAAAATAGGTGGGGAACTTCCATGTAAGTGTCTGTGAAACAATGAGCAGCAAAATTCCAATGAGGCAGTGAGTATGGAAACGTGAGCCTTGCCTTCACCTGGCATGGGGCATTTTGCTATGGGTGCAGGAAACTATGGGTGAATGAAGAGTTTCTGAAAAATGGGGAAAAGTCAAGTAGCACTCAACCTTGAAGTCAGCTCTTTCCTGCCCCAAACCAAGGATATTTATGAGACCTCTCCTACCACGCAAGTGCAAAGAAGAGGCTTCATTTTCTTCTCCTCTGCAGACATTTGACAGAGAATAGCCACAATGGGAGAGAATGACGTTCCCCACTGTTCATGCATTGCTCAAATATATGAGGAGGCCCATCACTTTATTTGGGGTTCTGAACAAATAGGCATCGATGACCAAAATAAAACTGGCAATCAGGGCCAGAAATAGATTGAGGCCTTTACAAGAGAGGGTAGCGAGAACAGGACCCTTGGATCACCTGCCGCAGAGCAGGGCCTGTCGCTGTTTGAACGTGGTGCCGTCTGTGAAAATCCCTGCTCTGATCACCTGCTTTCCTACAGCCGCCTGATGCCAGGCCTCATAGGAGTCGGTCTGGTGTTGAATGCCCTCTTCCCAGCTTCTCATCAGGCTCCTGCCCTTCTTCCCTTCACTAGGTAGGTCCAGTCCTATCAGCATATAATCCACACACCACAGTATTCTGAACAGCTTGATGCCAACTCTATTGTGAGGTCATGAGAATTGTAGTATTTAGTATTAATCTAGATAATTACAATGAACCTGCGGTGATCAAGTTGAGGCAAGGAACAGTAATCCCAATTTGCCCGACTAGGCTTTTTTAAGGCTAGGTTTAAGGCTGCGTTTCCTGAGACATTGCCGTCATCACACCCAACCCCTAGCATTTTTATGAGGTTTAGATGAGATAATGATTGAGACCCACTATTGTAGCATGCGCTCGATAAATGTTATATCCTTCCTCCAGTCTTCAAACATCAAACTGTGATATGAATATTTCTTGTCAAGCCATGAGATTAATGGAATCATAGAGTCTACAGGGCATTGAGGCAGCTGATCCTGCCATGAAAAGGGCCATTAGAGAATATTTCTTTTGCGAAATTTGCATTGGCCTTCCCATTAAGGCCATATTTTCCTTTCAACTGTTTTCATTCCAGACTCTCAGTTCAACACAGACATCCAGATGCCAAAGGCAAGATTTCTACGCTTTTTTGCTTATAACTTTGCCCAAAGCAATCTACATAGTAGTCAGGGGGAGAAGGAGGAAGCTCATTATTTTATTCAGGTTCTGAACAAGTAGCATCAATGTCTTGAGTAACTAATGTAACTTGTGTTTAGGCAAAATTCTACTTAAGAAATTTGTCGCGGGTGAGATGTTACCGTTCCTTTTGATAGCCTGATAACAGAAGGAAGAGTATGTCTGTATGAAATACAATAAAGGATCAGGATTGTGGTCTGCTTCCCAGCTAAATAGGTAAATTGTGTATCTTTTTTCTTCTGTGCATAAAAATATTCCTAAGCCTTTATTAACGAATAGATACAAACTAGCTTATATAGCCATTCTGTTCTGTAGGCTTGACGATACTGATTTGACTCTAGGCAGACATGCCAACCTTCCAGAAACAGTATTCTTTACCCTAAATGTTCATCAGGCAAACTGAATCCTTCCTCATTCAATGGCTGTTCATGGGATTTTTAGGCATAAAGTCTTAGGTACCATCTCTATGTTATATCCTTTCTCTTCCACTCCCTTCTGAGTGAATCTGCTCAGCCCAAGAGTCCTTCCCAGTGGGCAGTTCCAGGTAGAAGATATGTCTCATGGACAAGGAGGGAACGCGTGTTCCCGTAGGTGTATCAGGGGCTTATAAAGTGGTTTACTGTAAGTAGAAGGGCTGAGGCACTGCAACTCCTTCTGGATCTAGTAAAACAGACACAGTAAGGTGCTTGGCTTCTCTTCAATGAGAGTTGAGGCTCACAGAATGCCATGTAGTTGTGGGAATTTGGGATGGCCATTGTGAGCCATATGTAAACTCAACTGACCAGGGATGGAAGCAGAAGATACGTGGTTCAGAAAACATATAAGAGATAAGGTAGGATACCAGAATAGGGAAAAAAAAACAGATGCCCGGGGGTCTGAGTTGTGTGAATACAGGAGCACCAGCACCGAGATGTGGACTCTTGCTGCTGCAGTCTTTAGAACAGCCTCAGACCCAAAGTCCCCTTCTGATCTAGTGTCTTTGAAATTTGCTCTAATTATAGATCCTTGCTACCCGCTCTTCCTCTTTCACTCTCCATGAGATTCTGTATCCCTTATCATTCCATATGTGTCCCTAATAAATAGTCCTTTTAGTTCAGCTAATGAATCTCTGAAACTTACAACCAAATAAGTTGACCATTTTTTAGTTCTTCGCTAGGTTTGCCACATTGAAATGTTGCATTTTATCACAGATTTAGCCTCTGAGCTCTCCTCACCCCTTCTTGTTAAACAAAGAAGGATGCTTCTCCTGGCTTCCAGAAAGTAGCATAACAAAATTGTAACTGGTAATCTACTAAGAGTTTTTTCACTTTTCTTGAAGAGTAAGCTCCATTTTGCCATTCTTCTGCAAATTGGGTTATGTGGTTTCAAGTTTCTCTGTGAATTTTGTTAGCTCAGGTTCTAGCTGACCCACCCATCTTGTTACGATGGCTTTGTGCCCTTCTGTTCTCAATGTCACGTTGGTTCATGCCTGGGAGGGCTAAGGCGAAGTCATGGGCTGGCTTGAGATGCCATGTTTAAAAGAAAGGTCTTATATTTTTCTTATTAGGAAAATGATGTGCTTACCAGAAAAAATAGAGACAGCAGAAGAGTAAAAAAGAAAAAAATCACCTATAATCTCAGACGAAAAAAAAAAGATCAGAGTTAAAATTTATGTATGTTTTATCTTCATTTCTTTGTACATGTAAGAAATAATTGAGATCATATGGCACATGATACGTTGTGGAAGCTGCATAATTCACTTAGCATTGTAATGTAAACATCTTCCCAAGTTTTAAAAAGCTCTTTGTAAACTTCAGTTTTAATAGCTGCGCGATAGCCCATCAAATGTGATTTCATCACTTGCAGTACAGCTAATAATTCCACAGTGTTGAACACTTGTTTACAATATTAGGCGAATATAAATAATTATGTAATGGATATTTAGTCCATGTTTTGGATGATTGTTTTCAGATGGATTTCTGAATGTGCAATCACTGGGAAAGAGTTTGCTTTGGCATTTGTAAGACCCTTTAAAGGCCTTTTTCAAACTTAGAAACTTTTGAGATTAAACAGCCCGTCCTCTATGGACCCTATCAACTATCGTGAAGATTCAATAGCTGCATAGATATGACACCTGGATGTCAGATCCCCTGATGACTAAGCCTGCTTCCATGCCCAACGCTGCAATTTAGAAATGTCACACAGTAATAACCCAATTTTCTACTCAGGAAGTCTGCCTAGATGAGTAGACTTAGCTAAACTCAAGTTGGTGGTTTAGACTGTTGTGTTGGGTCCTGGATGGATTGTTATTAAAGGTAAAGGAAAAAGAAAAAAGTATCAAAAGTGTATATACACATTTTACATACATGTATATATGTGTATGTGTGTATATTTTATTTATGTGTGTATATATTTATATAAATAAAATTTGTGTGTATATATACTATTTTTCTATGTATTTATGGGTATATATACATATATATGAAAGAAGGGAGTATTGTATATATATAAATAATATAAAATAAGTATATATAATAAATAATATAAATAATAAATATATAAATAAATTTATATATAATAAATATAAATAAATAAATATATATATACATATAAAATACTCTCTTCTTTCTTTCTTCAAGACTACTTGCTTGGCAGAAGATGGGGAGAGCCAGGATGGAGAAGCAAATGCTTTGCCTGCCCCAACTCCACCTCTGCTTCAACAAGAGGCTCTGCATCTATCTTCTGTATGTTTGCCCTCTGGATGAACTATCTTTTGAAGAATGATACTTGGAGGGTCGGAGAGGGAAGAAATCACAAGTGCCACTCTTAAGGATAAGTTTACAATAGAGAAGCTGAAGAAGTTTAGCCTTTTTCTGAGTTTTAATGCAGTAGGATAACTTGGAAGCACAGTACATTTTCAGATTACTTGAAAAATATAACTTATAATGCATGTGTCAAAATTCCTAAGGGAAATATAAATGAAAGATGATGTGTTATCTGTCATTCAATTTTGTTTCCGATGCCCATGGCAAAAAATATTCTGTGTTACAGATAGAGGCTCTTTTAAGGATATATCTGGAGAAATTCCAGAGACACTGAGCCATTGCGGTAGTCGTGGTCTTTTAGAACTGTTCCTAAGACCAATCAAGTGAGCAACTGACCAACCAATCAGTGAATATAAAATGAAACAAAACAAAGAGATGACAACACCATCCCACAAAAAGAAGTTGTAGAAAGTGGGGTTGCTCAGTGATCAGTGAGTGCGATCAGTCAACAAATCTATCATGAGGACCAATTCTACCATGTCCTGTGCTAGAAGCTGAATATACAACATTAACTAAGGCCCAGTTTCTGCGTCAGGAAGTTACAACCTAATGAGGAAAGATGCACACCAAAAATGAAGATACCACAGGATGAACAGTAGAATGGACATGTCTGTGCAGTGTAGTGGGAAAAGAGAAGAGAGGTCCAAATCTTATGGAGAAAATAGGAAGAAATTCAGAGGAAGAGAAAATGAAGCTGAGGACTGGGCTACCTTTATGGGCATGAGGATATGATCCAGGCCCCATGCTTAGAATCTAGGCTCTGTGGTTGGTTTAATACTCTACTGTTGCCATTTTGAAAATTTTTTTAAAAGATTTTATTTATTTATTAATGAAAGACACAGAGTGAGGGAGGCAGAGACGCAGGCAGAGGGAGAAGCAGGCTCCATGCAGGGAGCCTGATATGGGACTCGATCCGGGGTCTTCAGGATCAGGCCCTGGACTGAAGGTGGCACTAAACCGCTGAGCCACCGGGGCTGCCCCCATTTTGAAATTCTTGATAATTTTTAAACAAGAAGCCCCTTTTTGTTTACACTGGGCCCTGCAAATTATGTAGCTGGTCCTGGCTGAGGGTTTTGTCAGGTGTGAAATGAGAGAAGGTATTCCAAGCCAATGCAGTAGCATAGTAAAAGACATGAATCTGAAGGAATGGGAAACGTAGAGTCTACTGAGACTCATACAATTTGACAAAATTACACGTTGGGGTGGGGGAGGGGATGTATTTGAAGACAAGGTAAAGCAAGTTATAGGACCTGGATCCTGAAGGGTCTGGGTATGTTGAAAAGAATCTAGATTTTATCCCATGGGTAATACAAAAGCATTCAAAATTTTGACCAGATGAGTAGCAAGATGACATTTTTTCATACCTGCAAGGTCATTTATGTAATAGAGTGGAGATAAATTATAGAAGGTCTGCCTAAGAGGTTGGTGGACTGGTAAGAATTCCTTAGGAACAGAAACTGAATGATAGTAGAGGGAATTTCTAGAGACATGGGATGAAGGTGAATGGACATAGAAACAATGGAAGCAGACAAATGGTGGTTGGATCTAGGAGTTAGGGAGGTGGGGAGAAATGAAGAACAAGTGCTAGATATCTGATTTAACACATGGATGGTTGGGATGTGGTCACCTGAGATGGGGAATGTAAAGGGATAAAGTTGCAGAGTAGAGGCGATGAGGTCAATTGTGAATATGTAACTCTGAGTCCATAGAAGATTGATGTGTGAGTGCAGAATTGGGTACAGCCGTCTGGCTGAAGACACAAGTGTGGAAATCACTAGGAATTAAAAGTCGGTGCACAGATGAAAGCACCCACTAGAGTGTACAGAGTGAGAAGAGTAGTAGGCCTAGTAGTAAGCTCTGAAGAAAGTCCAATGCAAGGCTCAGGTAGAGAAACTGGGATCCACAAAGCAAAGTCATAAAGAACATGTGAAAGGCAGCACCAGCCCAAGAGAGTGTCACATGCTAACCCAAAGGGTGAGTTCAAGAGGAAAGGGTAGTGAACAATATAAGGGAGAGGGAGGTGTCCTCACCCTAATTCAGAACCCAGAGCAGCTGCAGTGTGAACCATGTGACTCTGTCCTAGGCCTCTTTCCCTCATTTTTCCACATCTCATGCTGGTTTGGAACTCTGGACCTTTGTTTTTTCCTCTCTCACTTGCTCAGATTTTACTCTAGCAGCTTCCTTGTTGACATCAGGTTCTTGACCACAACCCAAAGCCTGGTTCCCCTTTAAAATTCCAAAGTCACCTTAACTTGAGAAAGGCACCACCCTCCTGTTTGATAACAGTTGGGCAAGAACAGTTGAAAATTGAGAATTTTGTGGGGGGGGGGATTGATAGACCACCTTTTCTCCATGACACCGTGACTTTAAACCAGACTAAATGACTCCGGTGCCAAGCACTGGCTTCAGACTCCTACCTATTCAGGCTGCTGTGTTTGATTCTCTCTTCAGTCTCTCATTTGTACCTCACCTCCTGCTTTCCCTCTGCCTAGTGTCCTGACCTCTTGGTCTCGTCATCTTTCTGCACCCCACACTTTGCCTTTGGACGTGATGGCAGAAGCAGCTACCCTCGGTGTTCCTTAGGACACACCTCACACTCGAGTACCTTACATTCTTGGCTTATTCGACCTGGTTGACCTGAGCCCTGGGATCCTACTGGAATGACTCTTCACCCACCTGGATCCCCCCAACTCGCTTTGCCACTATAAACCCTACCTGCCAAGATGGTCGATGGATATTATCTTGTTCCTGCCCCATTCCCCCCAGGCTTAAGTTTGAAATCAATAATACAAGAGCTATGGGATGCCCTTCTTTTCTACTCTTGGACACTCTCCACAGAACGGTCCTTTGTTAAAGTCCCTTCAAATGACAGTTAGAGACTGAATAGGACAGTGAGGATGTCCTGAGTGTACTTGGGGTGGGAATTCTAAGTAGTAAATGTCAACTTTGTCTCCATCTACTCTATCTACCAAATTCTTAAGTGATTCTGCTGGGTAGATTCTCTGTACAATGGTGTGCTCTTGTATGAAACATTTCTCAAACAAAAAAGCATCTCCAAATAATTATTTTTAAAGCTTTATATGTTATTTTAAGCTTTTGTCTGTCTGTGTGTGTGTGTGTGTGTGTGTGTGTGTGTGTGTGTGTATATATGTGCTTTATATATGAGGTAGATAATCTCAAGAATCTTTCATTATTTCTCAAGTATTTGTTTGGCAGGAATATTAAGGGATTAAGCAAACATTTTCATCAAACACAGATTCAAAGAGAAAAAAAAATAGAAAAGAAAAACATTATAGAAAGTCCTGGCAAGGCACGAGGTAACAAGTGCCTGGTATCCATCTCTCTAGGCTAGCATGTATGTCTGGATACGCTACACGCTCTGCCTTCCTAAAAAAGGTTTGGAACTTTTTTGCCGGGAAGGAATGCCAGACCACATCTTGGTTTCTTAGTTTGGACAAGCATCCTGTTCAGTGGCGGGGGCTGTGTAAGAAGCTGTTTTGAGAGTGTGCATGTGTGCGAGAGGGTAAGGGGCCAGGAAGTGGGAGAGGGACCCAGGGACAGGCAGAGGTTATGACAATGGAGGATTCACTGGGATTTGCCACGCTGAGCCTCAGCTGGCCGGGCCTCCAGAGGTCATATTAGGGGCATCTGCTTCATTGGATTTAGAACAATAAAAAAGGCTATGCTCTCTTGATAATTACTTGCCTAAAAAAAAATAATAATAATACAACAACAAAACAAAAAAAAATGAGCTAAATCCTGGCTTTCCAGAAATAGTATCATCTTTTTTTTCTTTTTTCTTTTTTTTCTTTTTCATGACAAAATATAAGGCCGAATAAAAGAAAATGCTATTCAGGGTTCCTTCAGCCTGAAATTTTTTTTAAAATCAATTCTAACTGTTCTCAGGGGCTTTTTCTAGTAGCCACTGGGCCAATTATGATGTCCTGGAAGTGAGTGAGGGGAGAATTGGCAAATGCCCCAGGGGCATCTGCATTGCCTCACCCCTGAGAGATAGCAAAGAGCATGTCTTTCTGCTCTGAATATCTCACCACCAAAGCCCTCTCAGTGCCCGAGCCAGGGAAACATGCCTGGTCTAACTGGGCCCTCATTTTCTTCGAGTTGTGTGCTTTAAGCTACTTCTTACTGCAATGTTTGGCCCTGTAAACTGGATCCTCTGATCTCACTGAACTTCTAATATCTTTCACTCACTCAACAAGCTATTACTAGGCACCTAAAATATTCTCAAGGAATTAATCAAGTAACTTGAATAAACAGGCAAGTGAGATGGAATATGTAAAAATTGTGAGCTATTTGGTTAATATGCAACCCTTCAGGTATAAAGCATCTGCTATGATCTGGTTAAAACATATATTTGGAAGGTCCGTAGAGTATCACTGAATTCACATGAATAAGCAAACTAGTTCTAAATTACTTAGAGTCAAAATGAATATATTAGCTTCCTAAACATGGTGCTTAAGAAATGACTACCTGTGAGTGAATTATCCCACAAAAAAGCCTTTCAAAAAACCTTAAATTTTTTTGTCTTTAATTGTATATTTATTATAGATTGATGCTCATGGTAAGAATGGAAGGCATTACCTTTGGGGGAAAGATAATTTCTTAATATTGTCCACTCAGTGATTTATCAAGGGAGACTCTGGCCCAGTGCTCTGCACCTTGTTCACCTACGAAGCAAATTATAAGAGAGACTATAGAATGCACCACGGAGAGGCATCTAGCTTAGTTACTAGTGATTAATGTCTGAACTCAGTGCCCCGAAGCGAGTCTACTTTCCCTTCTACAAAATGGGAACAATATGGTTTCCATCATTTTTAAAGCCCTTTTAAATTCTCAGATAAAAGCACAATTAGTGCAAAATACCTATCCCCCAAAACAAAATAAAGCAAAACAAGACAAACCTTTGAGTTCAGTATACCTCAGAAGCAAAGTTTAATTTTTGAGGGGATAGCCTCATCTATTAAAGAATGTAAACAATTTTGCTGAATTAAAATTAACTTATTTTCACATTCCCACTCCATCAGCAACCAACAGACACAGGTCTGCCAATAGCTTGTGCCTGTTGAGCCAAAGCCTATGGCAGAACCAGACAGGGTCACTTGGACAGGCTGGGACTCAGGCTGAAGGCCCAAGCAGGTCACACATCCCTGTCATCAGGTATGTGGGTTCCAGCTCCTGGGGCTCTGTTTCAGAAGAGGGACCCAGCTTCCCTGGCTGCTTTCTCTTTGAAGTAGAATGACCGTGGGCATGACCTGGGTGGAGGGGGCAGGGGATTAACACTGGGGCCCGGACATCAGGCCGTCTGAATCCATATGCCAGCAGCTACAGGGGAGGCCGAGAAATGCCAACAGACCAAGCCTGGAGCCCTGAAAGACCCAAGGCCTGATGGAAACTGAACTGGATGCAGCCCTTACCCTGGTAGACCAGGAGACCGGGGCATTTCCAGGCAACCTGGCTGAGCCCTGCTCCGTTGTGATGTATACAATTTTGAGGGATGCTCGTCTTACCAGATACATTCACACGGCTGATTCTTTAATTTTTTAGTTTTTAACTTTCAAGAAATAAGGTGGTAATTTCCATTCAATCTAAAATCCAACCCCTCATGGCTTTGGAGGAGGAGACTTTTATTATTTTTTAATTTTTTAAAAGATTTTATTTATTTGAGAGAGAGAGAGAAAGCATGAGCAGGGGGAGGAGCAGAGGGAGAAGCACACTCCTCTGAACCTGGAGTTCCACATGGGGCTCGATTCCAGAACCCTGGGATCATGACCTGAACTGAAGGCAGACACTTAACAGCTTAACCCACTGAGCCACCCAGGTGTCCCATGGGGGAGACATTTAAATGTAAAAATCTGAGCAGTGTAGACAGGTAACAGATAAAAAGATTGTCAAAGACATTGACCTGAAAGAGATGGATATTTACATTTTTTGTGAGGCTCAAGTAGTTGGCTCATGAATTAAATAGATTAACATTTGTTGAGCACCTCTTAACCAGCCACTGGGCTCTAGATCAGTGACGCTAAATTAATAAACATACTCCCTGTTCAGGCAGGGCTGAGGTATGTGTGTGGGGGTAGGGGGAAGCGACAAGCAGATAGATGACTGTGGTCCAGTGAGGTGAGTCCTGTTAGAGAGAGAGAGGAACAGCATGGAAGGTGACAGGGGGACAGGGAAAAGCAGGTCAGGCAAAGTCTTCCAGAGGGGGTAGTGTGAACCAAGTGGAAAGGTAGGTCATTTTTTAAATAGTGAAGTCTTTCATTACTGTGAATGAAATATTTTTATTCATAATATTTTCTTTTTTTTTTAAAAAAAAGATTTTATTTATTTATTCACAAGAGACACAGAGAGAGGCAGAGACATAGGCAGAGGGAGGAGAAGCAGGCTCCCTGTGGGACTCCATCCCGGGACTCCAGAATCATGCCCTGAGCCGAAGGCAGATGCTCAACCACTGAGCCACTCAGGCATCCCTATTCATGATATTTTCTAAAATGTTATAGACATCATATGAAGTGTTGATTTTTAATATATTTTAATAGATGCTAAAATATTACATAGTTCGGATTTTTTCCAATGATTGTCTTTAGTAATCTAAAAAGGAAAATGCCATCTGTGAAAATACTTGGTGTTCTTTCCAGTAGCCTTTTACATACTATCTACATAGATATGGAATGTATATTCTGTGGCTGATATTATCCTTCCTTTTTCGTTTATCTGATTTTAATGGGAATACTTTTAGGTTAGCATATCCCGAAATGTGTCTATAAAAGATCGTTCGATAGAAATTTAATATGGGTGATAAAGAGTATTCCATGCTCAAATAAAAGTGGTGGAAAACACTAGATTGGGTTTGGGTTTCTCAGAGCCTTTATTTAACATGGTTATTAAGATTTTAAAGGTGAATCTCCAAGAGGAACTGGTTTGAGTGTTTTTCAAACTTATTTGACCTCAGGACATACCCTTCTGTTAGAAACTGTTTTATTTTATTTTATTTTTTGCTTTTGTTTTTGTTCTTTCTTCCTTGTCCTGTATCATGACCATCTTCCTGTGTTGTTAAATATTCACTCACACCTATTTGTAGTCAAATATACGAAAGCTTAGTTTATTTAATTTCCTTATACTTGTAACCGTTTTTACTTTATAACTTTATATGTTTTCAGGGACACACTCTGGTTTGTGAGGCTGGAATTTTGTACAATTTTGAGAGTCACTTTTAAAAAAACGCCTACAAAACTAGGAACCTAAAATTGTTAGCATCTCTGTTTCCTACAGTTACACTTCAATTTAGATGTTGTCTTTAATGAACACAAAAAGGACTGTGTCTTCCCTTAATATCTGTGCCATCTCTTTGACATTAAAATTGATCATCCTGCCTTTGTTTTTCTGTTACTGAGTATCTTTGCTTTAATTCGTCAGTTTGTCTTTGTCAGGTTCTCTTGTATTTCCCCAGGAAAATAGGGAAAACCCGGGACTCTGGATAGGAAACCGGAAAACCAAAAGCTCTGCTTAGAAGACACTTTACTTCTGAAAAGGTTTTGTGTAGCCCAATTAAGACTTAACTCAAAGACTGTAATAATTGCCATGCTATTTATAGGAGAAATAATCACAAAAATAGCTGACCAACATTGACTATTTATTATGTGCCGAGCCTTGAGCTAAGGACTTAATCTGGATTATTATTATTATGTTTTTAAAGGAAAAGCAGGTACTGCAGGTACTGCGAAGGCAAGTAGTATGAATAGTCCCATTGCCTGGGTGAGAAAACTGCGGCCCGGAGCGCCCAAGGGCGGGGAGCGGGAGCAGCGTCCCACCTGCAGGCCCAGCGCCCGCCTCGGGCTGTCAGCGCCTTCACACAATGGGAGCCTTCCCTGTAGGATCTTGGGGCATCTTAGGGAGAAGTGGGACCGCGTCGCACCAGGAACTGTGTTCTGTTAACCTCACCTGCGAGTGAGCTGCAGGCGCCCAGGTGGGCGGGCTCTGGGGATGCACCTGGGCGCTTCCCGGGGGGCAAGCCCCGCGCACCTGCACCTGCACCCGGTCCCCGCGGGTGCCCGAGAGCAGCTCCGGGGACGCCGAGCAGCAGGGGAGCCGTTGGGCGGCGCCGTCGGGGGTCCGCGGAGGCCAGGATGCGCGGGCTTGGCGACAGGGGACCTGCCTGGCCCTGCGCGCGGGAGGGACACGCGGCCGTGTGGGCTCCGCGGGCCGGCCCGGGGCCCAGTCGCCAGCGCCCTTTCCAGGAAGGACGGCCCTCGGGGCGCCCCCCCACACCCCGGGCCTTCGGGGGCAGCCGGTCCGGGCAGCCCGTCCCATCGGGTGGGTTGGTCCCGGGAGAGCACACGGGCCACCCCTGGCCTTGGGAATGCGGGGTCCCCTCCACCGGTAAACCCCTCTACCCCTAAACCCCTACCCCCCACCCCTCCACCCCTTCACCCCCACCCCTAAAACCCCTACCCCTAAACCCTCCCACGCCCCACCCCCTCCACCCCTCCACCTTCTCCACCCCAAACCCCCTACGCCTAAACCCTCCACCCCTCCACCCCCACCCCTCCACCTTGTCCACCCCCTCCACCTCCACCTTCTCTACCCCTTCTAGCCCCCACCCCTCCACCCCCTACCTCTCCACCTTCTCTACCCCTTCCAGCCTCCCACCCCCCTACCCCTAAACCCTCCCACCCCTCCACCCTCCCCACCCCTAACCTCCCCCACCCCTCCATTCCTCCACCCCTCCACCTTCTCTATCCCCTCCCCCCCCTCCACCCCTAAACCTCCTACCCCTAAATCCCCCCACCCCCTCCACCTCCCCCACTCACCCGACCCCCCTTTCCCCCCAGCTCCCCTATTCCCCCACCGGGCCCGCGACCCGCTCCCCGGGGCGCCCCCGCCCCGTTGCGCAGTGAGGACTGGCCCCGCCGCCGGGCACCCCAAACCACGGCCCCCCGGGGAGAGGCCTGCGGAGCCCTTCCTTGCTCTGCTCTCCCCGAGGCCCCGGTGCGAGGGCGGGGGGCGATTCACCTGCGCAGCCTCAAGCCCCGGGGTGCCCCGGGCCCCCTGCACCCCGCCGGGGCCGCACCCGGAGCTCGCCTTTGCAGGACGAGCCTCGGGGCCTGCGAACGCGGGAAGCCGGGCCCCAAGGGGCGCCGCCGTCCGCAGCCGCCACCGCAACCGCCCCGGGCCGGGCCCTGCGTGCGCCCTTGGCTCAGGAGCCGCTGCGCGTCGCCAATTTGCGCGGCTCCCTTGGGCTTGGCGGCCTCGCTGCTTCGTCTGCAGCTGACAACTATTTAAGGGCAAGAGACTTCAGCTGCCGCCACCCTGCCCTCTTGTGCCACCAACACGGTTGCCACAGGAACCCTCTGGAGCTCCGGGCAGCCCAGCAAACGGGTTACTAGGGTACAGGAGAGAGCTCTGGAGCTTGGAGCTGTCCTGCCCCCGCGGGCCGCCTCTGTCCCAGCAGAAGGCACCTGTGCGGCCCACAGGCCTGACCGCCGTCCTGCCTCTAGAGGGGTCAGCGCTGCTGGGGTCACTCAGTCTTGGCTGGGGTGGCCGGCTCTGCCCCCCGCACCTCTTCACCCCCAGCACGCGGCCTGGGTGTTTTAGCAAAGTAGAGGCACAAATGCAGGAGGAAAACTCGGCCTCCTGAGGCCTAGGCTTAGAACTGGCCCACTGTCCGGTCCGGTGGATTCTAGTGGCCAAGGAAAGCCTCAAGGTCACCCTGATTTTAAGGAAATAAATCTATTCCCCAATGGACTCTAAAAAGACCTATAAAGTGACAAGACAAAAGGCACAGATACAAGGAGCGCGGCACTATTGAAACTACCCAACAGTGACCACAGCGGCGCCAGCAGGTGCCTGTCGCCTCTTCCCTGGGGCTCTTTCACTGTGCCTTGTTCATCCCGCTGCCTGCCAGTCCGAGGACAGCACTGCAGGTCAGTGACCTTGTATTTGTTTGAGCACAACCATACCCGGAACAGGCATTTAAACCTTTTCTTATAACAAACACAGCAGCGCTAGGGATGTGTCATTCCCCTCCGCCCACATCTACTTCTGGCATTTTCCCTGTACCTTTCCCTATGATGTGTCTAGGTCTGGGTTCTTTTTGTTTATCTACTCACCCAAGAGGGCTTTTCAAATACTTCCTCTTTGGAGAAAATATTTAACCACTTTCTGGTCGACCCTTTCGTCTCCACCGTCCTCTCCTGTCTCTCCTTCGGGCACATTTAGGAAATACATACGGGACTTCTCTCATTATGCCCTCGTGTTCCTTAACTGGAAGGAAGACCTAACTATTAACTCCTTTAACTCCTCGTGGAGACCTAACTATTTCATCCTCTCTTCTTTTCCTTTCTTTTTTTTTTTTTTTTTTTTAAAGATTTATTTATTCAGAGAGAGCGCAAGAGAGGCAGAGACACAGGCAGAGGGAGAAGCAGGCATCATACAGAGAGCCTGATGTGGGACTTGATCCAGGGTCTCCAGGATCACACCCCGGGCTGCAAGTGGCGCTAAACCGCTGCGCCACCAGGGCTGCCCCTCTCTTCTTTTTCTGCTTCTCTGTTTCCAGCCGTGTCTTCTAGAGTTTTTGTTATTATCACTAGTTATTTCTCTCTTCAGCTGTTTCTAGTAAAGTATTTAACAAAGTACTTCTGAGTATTGAATCATCTTAGAATCATCCTAAGGATTAAAAAACATGTCAATGCCTGGTCCTGCTCCCAGAGTTACTAGTTTAATTGGTGTGGGTCAGGACATGGACGTCAGTATTTTTTAAAGCCTGAGGGTGATTATGATTTGTAACCAGAGTTAAAAACCATCAAGGAAAACTTTTTTAAAAATTTTTTTGATTTTTTTCTTGGTTTTATTTCTCACACCCAAGATTTCTAATTCTTTTTTTTTTTAATACACTAGATTTATTTCCTAACCCCTGTTCTTGGTTTGCAGATGACATTCCTTCCGTAGGACAGTTTTAAACATTCACCATTTGAGTCTCGTTTACATTGTTCCATTATCTGTAACTCCTAAAATGCGAATTCCCCCACTGGTTGATTCTGGCTACGTCATGATACTGAGCTTTCTCACAAGCTTTGTCATTTTTGATTGTGGGTTTACCTGGGACCTTGCACCTTGGGATATGAGGAGCTCCTAATGGGGTGTTTTCAGCCTTGCCTGTTTTTGGTAAGATCTGTTGTGGATCTCACTGGCTCCACGTCAGTTTTTAGGCAAGTATGTTTTCGTGGGCTTAGTTGCACTGAGATTTCAAATTTAGGCTCTGCATCTGGTCACACATAGCCTTAGCGATCTGAGCTCACACAAGTGACCCATTTCACATCATTACCTAAGGCAAGAGGCTGATTTCCACTCTGAAGGATAAGGGTATTTGTGTTTTTATTCATGAACTTATAATTTCTGAGTTCCAGTTCACGTGGGGAGCCCAGTTCTGGCTCCTTGTGGTTGGTATTCCTAAGGCACACTGACTGCTGTGGCCAATCCTGGGCATCACTTTGGACACACGTCGTCAGCTCCTGTGCACTGCTGTGGATTTCTTTTCCACTTCTCTTACGAGATTTCCTTTTCTTGCTCTTAAGCCACACGTATATTTCCCCATCCTTAGGTTCTCCTACTGTTACCATTTTGGTGCATTGTTAACACTGATGCATTTGGTGCATTTATCAAAACTGTTGAACTAATGTTCATACATTGTTCAAAATCCGTATTTTATTTGGATTTCCTTACTTTTTACCCATGTCCTTTTTCTGTTCTAGGATCCCATCCAAAATACTGTATTACATTCAGTCATGTCTCCTTAAGCTTCTCTTGGCTGTGACAATTCACCAGACATTTCTTGTTTTGATGACCTTGACAGTTTGAAAGAGTACTAGTCAGATATTTTTATAGACTTTCCTTCAACTGGGATTTGTATGGTGTTTGTCTCATAACTAGGTGGGGTGATGGGTGTTTGAGAGGAAGACCACAGAGATAGAGATGACATTCTCATCACATCAGATCAAAGGTACATACTGTCAAGATGACATACCAATATTAATGTTGACCTTGATCTCTTGGCTGGGGTAGTGTCTATTAGGTTACTGTAAAGTTACTCTATTTTCCCCTGTGCGTATTGTCCTCTTGGGAAGGAAGTCATAATGTTCAGCAAACACTTAGGAAGTGGGGAATTATGAGGGGCACCTGGGTAGCACAGTCGGTTGAGCAGCAGCCTCTTGGTTTTGATTCAGGTCATGATCTCATGGGCTGTGGGATCGACCCCCACATCTGGCTCTGTATGCAGCGCTGTGTGCAGGGTCTACTTGGGATTCTCTATCTCCCTCTCCTTCTGCCCCTCCCTCCACTCATGCACACACACACACACACACTCTCTCTCTCTCTCTCTCTCTCTCTCTCAAATAAAATCTTACAAAAAGAAATGGGAGTTATGCTGTGTGAACATGCTGCAGTGGGGAATAGCCGCCTGGATTATTTGGAATCCTTTCACATAGGAAATTTTGTCTATTCTTCCCTCATTAATCAATCATTTAATTAATTCAATCATGTATTTATGTCAGTAGGGTCTCATGAATAGTTACCTTGTACTTTGGATTGTAATCCAATACTATGTTACTTATTTTTTGCTCAAAGTGCCATGACTTTGGCTGTTGGAAGCTCTTTCAGTTGGCTCCTGTATGTCGACATTTTTTGTTTGCTTTTTTGAGAATTACTTTTTGGCACATCCTATGTGTTTTCTGTCTTAGTCCTAGAATCAGCCATTTCTTCGGGGATCCTTGATGTCTTTTACTGGAGAACGGTACTAGATCTGGGTTGCTTAGGTGTGCTTGTTGTTACTGGGTTTTGTTGCTTCTAGGCCCTCCCAGCTGACAGAGCAAGAATATACATGTGCATATATTTAGGTATATACACATATCTATAAATATGTATCCATTGTAATCTGTATTAAGCTAAAGAGGATGGCTCCAGTCCATTGCTACATGGATCATTCTAGTCTCCTCTAACATGTCTGTACCTCTTGTCTGATTTCTACCATCCGCCATCCATTTACTTCATTGTATAATTCCAGAATATATGTAGAATAGTTTCAGTTATTAACCAGTATCACATGGGAAATAACTTTATCAGCCAGAGTATAGCACACATGTACAGTTGCCTTTGCTTTTGGCCTTATAGACCACTCGTTTCTTTTTTTTTTTAAGATTTTATTTATTTACTTTTGAGAGGTCATGGGGAGGGGAAGGGCAGAGAGAGAGAGAGAATCCCAAGCAAACTTCACACTGAGTGCAGGGCTCTATGAGGGGCTTGATCCCACAACCCTGAGATCATGACCTGAGCTGAAACCAAGAGTTGGACATTCAGTCAACTGAGCCACCTAGGCACCCCTCCACTCATTTCTAAAGTGTCTTCTCCATCCCCTTCATCCATTTCTAATAGAGTTAGATTTTTTTTTTGTCACAATCTGTATTGCATTCCTGGGATCTCAGACCTCCTAAATGATTTTTTTTAAGATTTGCATACATAATAGTTCATGCTTTGTGCTGTGAAGTTCTATAGGTTTTGACAAATTCATAGTCATGTATCCACCATTGTAGTGCCACACTGAATATTTTCACCATTCTAAAGAACCCCATTCAGTCTTCAACCTGCCTTCAATCTTCTCTTCCATCCAAGTTCCTGGCAAACACCGATCTGTTTACTGTCTCTATAGTTTTCCAAAATGGCATGTATCATACAGTATGTAGCCTTCCCAGACTGGCTTCTTTTACTTAATAATATGTGTTCAAGGAGCACCTGGGTGGCTTACTCAGTTAAACATCCAACTCTTGATCTCAGCTTGGGTCTTGATCTCAGGGTTGTGAATTCAAGCTCTGCATTAGACTCCATGCCAGGCATGGAGCCTCCTTAAAAAGAAAAAAATATATATGTTCCAGATTCATCCACATTTTAGGGTAGGTGATAAACATATTTTTAAGGAACTCTCTTTATCCCTGAATAGTATTCCATTGTATGATGCACCACAATTTGTTTCCCGTCTACCTGTTGAAGGACATTTTGGTTCCTTCCATTTTTTGGCAATTATGAATAAATTACTGTAAACATTTGTGTGCAGGTTTTTGTTCGTATGTATACTTATGAAATGCAGATAGATATTAGCTTTAATAGCGTTTGTATGCTTCTGTGAATTTTACTCTTGTGTTTAATCTAGGATCTTGATATAGAAACCCCTGAGAATTAGCCCAACAACCAGATTGTGAAAGCTTAAAAAAGTCCCATGGTCCATAGCTAATTGGACCTAAAGTGGCAGCATAAACTGTTTCGATGTGGAGAACCATATTCAGGGTTTGCCACCCATTTAAGCATGGTCCTGTCGAGCAAACAGACCTGTACGTAGACAAGACAGCTCTGTGGGAAGAATCACAAACGCACAGAGAGAAGCAAGACACAGAGAGAGGATCAGAGAAGGCATCTGTTTCAGTTTTTGATTAGCTTTCCGCTTCCTTTCCTCTGGTGTCCTGCTGTCCTTGCTGTTTAGATTCTATATGATTCCTTGTCATTCGCTCAATAATCTTCCTTTTCACTTGAGCTAGCTTGCGTTCCTCGCAGCCAACCTCCCCTCCCCAGTCAAAAATCCAAACAAAGCCTTGGGAGGAATAATTCTGTTGGCTGTATTTTTGATAAAAGAAGAGATTAGCAGAGCCTCAAAACCCCAAATCCTTCCCAGCTGCTGTTTGTGGTTAGAACTACCTCACCAGGTCCCTGAGACCAGCTCAAAGAGATTCCTCCAGGAGCACTCTTAATAAAAATCAGAGCATTGGCCTTGGCCTAAGTGGTGTTCTTGCCCTGTTGCCTAGGTTGCGCTACCTTTGTACCTCAAGAAGCTGATTCATATTCTCTCTCTAATCTCTTTCCTTTGGCCTCGAATTAGTTCTGTTGGAACAGGAAACACCTTTCCTAAGAAAGGGGTCCCAGTCCCTTAACATACAGTTACGTAAGAGCTACGGGAGTGAGCCAAAAAAGCCAACAAAAGGACCCACGAGGAAGAAAAGATTTTTACATGGTCGCGCGTCCTATGAGTAATCCCTAACCCCTGGACGCATCCTACTCTTCTTTGGTCTGTGTTTTGTTATGTTATCGTTTTAATTTCTATTGTGGAATAGCTAACACAAAGGGCATTGATACCAGCAGTACAGCTTTGTAAATTTTTACATAGGTACACACCGATGTAACCACCACCCAGATCAAGATTTAGAAAGTTATCATCACTCTGGAAAGTTTCCTGAACTTCATGCAAATGGAATCCCATCGTACGTAATCATTTGAAATTTCTTCTATGTTGTTGCATATATCAGTAATTTCTTACAGTTTTATTGAGTGTGTCGTATTTTACCACGTGAACTACCACAATTTCTCCATTATTCTGTAATTGTACATCTGGCTATTGTAAATAAAGTTGTTCAAAGTATTTGTGTACAAGTCTCTTTTTTTTTTTTTTGTAGGCATTTGTGATTGTTTCTCTTCTATATGTAACCACAAGTGGGATTTTTAGATGTAGGATAAATATAGGTTTAGTTTTTATTACCAGTTTTCCAAAGTGGTAGAACCAGTTTATATTTTTCCATCAATGAATGAGAGTTCTAGTTGCCTCACATTTTTGCCAATATGGCAGTTTCAGGCTTTTTAATTTTAATCGTTCTAGTAGTTGAAGAGTGGCATTCTTTTCTCTTTTGTTCTTAGTCAATTTTATGACTCTTCCTCCTCATACTTTTTATCCTCAAAGTTAGTCATTTGGGCAAATGGCATTCTTCTGTAACAATTTGCTTAGGTGAATAGTGACTTCCTGGAGTAAGCATTGGAAAGAGAGATATGGTTAATAATGTATCTCATGAGCTCAAAAGGAAACCTTTGGAATACATACAAAGTATTTATTGCCCTGAGATTGAAGAATACCACTAACAAATTTTGAAGTGTCATAATTCGATGTTCTTCTTTATTCCCCTGTATATGAAAGCACAGGGTCAGCTCTAAATCCATGAGACCTTGTTGGATTAGTTAATGCACATCTCATGGATATATTCTATATTGCAGGGATTCAATCATTAAAAAATGAGTGAAGAATGACCCCTGCCATTGTCAGGACACTTATTGAAGAGCATAATGTAATGCAGTTACTCATTATCTCTTGGTGCTGCATATTAGCTCTTCCTATTAGATCAAAGCACATTTTCTCTGTTGAACACAATGCTTATTACGCTCCCAGGTTGAATGGAACTGAACCGCTATATCCAAAGGTAAGTGGGAAGTAATCAAATAAGACTGATAAACTTAATGCAATTTTAATAACTCAAATTTAAAAAAAAATATGTACTAAATAATCATGGCTTTTCCCTCTAATCCTGGGTGATATTTTTATGTGTGTCTATTTACAAGTGTCATGTTAGATGTAATAATAAGCATAATGAAGTAATATTCTATAGACCTTCAATGTGCCTGAGGGACTGAATCCACAACTTTTTGCAAAGAGGGAAATTTGTGATTTGGAAATAAAAAACTTGGAAACCAGGAAAATCTTTTTTTGTGTTTGTTTCCAAATCACTTCATGGAGCTTTTTGATCATATCCTTGTAATGTAAGTAAGCCACATTTTAACTTTGATGAGAGAATTTTGTTTTGCAGGGGGGAGTCATATCATGGCACAAAACTAGTATTATTCCACAAAATTCATGATGTAAGTAATAAAGAGTGAAGAAAGGCACATTCTAGATGGTTGACTGGGCTCATTAGGAGAGTAAGGCTCACTGTATATGACCACCAAAAAATATTCAAATCCATGCCTCATGAAAATTTAAATTATTATAGGTCCAGAAATATTTGTTGAATGAAATAATAAGAGATATTTCAAAGGACTTCTGCCAAGCTCAGATACAACAGCCCTGAGAAACCCAAACAGGTGACCTTGCCCTGACCTCTCCCTTCCCATAGCTGATTCACTGTCTTGGCAGTGATTCACACCCTCATAGACATAGCACAGTTCATCTGTTGATCACTAAACCACCCCCATTCGTATGAGGTACTGCTACATTAATCATATGACAAAATGTCTAATGCTTAGGGTTTGATGCATTTTTTTCTGTATTGTTGTGAGCTGCAATAATCCCCCTCCTACACCACTTCATCTTTATTACAAATATGGTACATTATGGCCTCTTCACAATTTTCCTTGGCATGGATGTCACTGGGTAGCTTGATAGAAGCCCATTTTTCTCTATAGATCCATGAAACTAGGCTCTTCTAAGAAGGAAGCTGGGCATACATGGCTCTAACAAATATTCTAGATAATAGTTATAATGTGCTAAGTTTTGGAAACATCGGTATCATAGAAGGACTGTGATTTTTTCTACAGGTTTTATATGCAGGGCTTTTGAATCATGGCTTGATAAGTTCTTGTTAAATTACTTTACCAATCATCTTTCTGTTTGTCACTTCATCTATTCATCCATCTCCCATGACACGTTGCTTGATTGTTTATTGAGTGTTTTAATCATTTAGCTATTATTTATTGAGCAGCTAAAAGGGCCTAACTGGATTTTTGTGACTTGGGGGAGGTTAGCCTCCTTGAAACTCAGTTCCCTTGTTTGTAAAATGAATCCAATGAGAATATTTACATTCCAGGTTTGTTATGATGGCAAAATAGGAAAGCACGGGCAAATACTTAGTAAGTAGGCAATTATCTGGATCAAGTAAAAGCTCGACAAACGTTCGTTGTTTTTACCTCTTTTACTAAAGAGTTGTGAAGCTTTATGGAAGCACTTCAAAGAGTGGTCCACATTTACTGGGTGGATTTTCTGATGTAAGCTTTCAATGTGATAAATCTTCCTCCAGGCCTTGATAAACTGCATCTCACGGATTTTGACACATGTATTTTAATTTTTGTTCACTTCCAGATATTTTCAGATTTCTCTCATGATCCTCTTATCATCCACAGATTATTTAGAAGTGTTGTTTTATTTCCATGTATTTGAAAATTTTCCTTTTATCTTTCCATTATTGATTTCTAGTTTAAATCATCAAAGTCATATGATAAACTTCCTATGATTCAAATTTTTTTATGCTTGTTAAGGTTTGTTCTTGACCCATTATGTCATTCATCTTGGTAAGAGTTATGTATGCACTTAAAAAGAATGTGTGTTCTCCTATTATTGGGGGGAGTGTTCTATAAACATCAAATAGCTCCAGTTGGAGGGTCGTTTTTCTACTATATCCTTGTTGATTGTCTGCCTCTAGTTCTGTCAATTACTGAAAGAGGAGTTTTGAAGTCTCCTACATAATGTGTGTATTTTTCTATTTCTCTTTGAAGTTCTTTAAAGCTTTTTGTTTCATATTTTTTTGAAAGCTCTGTTGTTAACTACATACATATTTAGGATTTTATGTCATCTGGGTAAATCAACCCTTTTTTCCATCACAAGGTCTCTCTGTATTCCTGGTACTTACTTTAGCTCTGAAGACTACTTTGTCTGATAATAGTGTACCCAATCCAGTTTTCTTTTGATTAATGCTTTCAGAGTGTACCTTTATCCGTTATTTAATTTTTATCCTATCTCTATCACTATATGTGAAATGAGTTTCTTGAGATCATGTGGTCATTCTGACAATCTGTCTTTTAAGTGATATGTTTTCTATTTTTTAATTTTTAAAAAGATTTTATTAATTTATGAGAGAGAGAGAGAGAGAGAGAGAGCCGGCAGGGAGAGGGGAAGTAGCAGACTCTCCACTGAGTGCAGAGCCTGATGTGGACTTGATCCCAGGACCCTGAGATCATGACTGGAGTGGAAGGCAGACCCTTAACACAGTGAGCCACTCAGGCACTCCAAGTGGTATGTTTTCTTTTAAAGATTTTATTTTTAACTAATCTCTACACTCAATGCCCAACTTGTGTCAAGAGTCACACGCTGTACTGACTGAGCCAGCCAGGTGCCCCTAGGTGGTATGTTTTGACCATTTACATTTAATGTAATTATTCACTTGGATCTATGTCTACTGCTGTAATATTTATTTTCTGTTTGTTCCCTCTTTTTCTGTTGCTTTTTCCTGAATTATTTTAACATTTTTAGTACTCATTTAAAAATTTACCAATATTTTTACTCTATTTCTTTGAGTAATTTTTTCATGCTTGTAAAAATCACAATATACATATTTAACTTTTCACCGTCTACTTAGAATCAATTTTTACTATTTCAAATGTAGCCATTTTGACAACCATATATAGGTTCACTTATCCTCTTCATTTCATGAGTGTTTTAAATTCTTATGTATTATGTTTACATACAATGAAAACCCCATCAGACACTGTTATGTTTTCGCTGTCATCATTCAAAACCATTCTAACAATCCCCAGAGGAAAAGAATAGTCACTTATGTTTACATATATATTTACCATTTTTGTTCCTCCCTTTTATTATTACTGATGTTCTGGTATAATTTCTCTTTTATCTAAAGAAGTTCCTTTAGAAGCTTTTGCACAGCAAAGGATACAGTCAACAAAACTAAAAGACAACCTACAGAATGGGAGAAGATATTTGCAAATGACCTATCAGATAAAGGGCTAGTTTCCAAGATCTATAAAGAACTTATTAAACTCAACAGCAAAGAAACAAACAATCCAATCATGAAATGGGCAAAAGATATGAACAGAAATCTCACAGAGGAAGATATAGACACGGCCAACAAGCACATGAGAAAATGCTCTGCATCACTTGCCATCAGGGAAATACAAATCAAAACCACAATGAGATCCCACCTCACACCAGTGAGAATGGGGAAAATTAACAAGGCAGGAAACCACAAATGTTGGAGAGGATGCGGAGAAAAGGGAACCCTCTTACACTGTTGGTGGGAATGTGAACTGGTGCAGCCACTCTGGAAAACTGTGTAGAGGTTCCTCAAAGAGTTAAAAATAGACCTGACCTACGACCCAGCAATTGCACTGTTGAGGATTTACCCCAAAGATACAGATGCAATGAAACGCTGGGACACCTGCACCCCGATGTTTCTAGCAGCAATGTCCACAATAGCCAAACTGTGGAAGGAGCCTCGGTGTCCATAGACAGATGAATGGATAAAGAAGCTGTGGTCTATGTATACAATGGAATATTCCTCAGCCATGAGAAATGACAAATACCCACCATTTGCTTCAACGTGGATGGAACTGGAGGGTATTATGCTGAGTGAAGTAAGTCAGTCGGAGAAGGACAAACATTATATGGTCTCATTCATTTGGGGAATACAGATAATAGTGAAAAGGAATAGAAGGGGAGGGAGAAGAAATGGGTAGGAAATATCAGAAAGGGAGACAGAACATAAAGACTCCTAACTCTGGGAAATGAACTAGGGGTGGTGGAAGAGGAGGTGGGTGGGGGGTGGGGGTGACTGGGTGACGGGCACTGAGGGGGGCACTTGACGGGATGAGCACTGGGTGTTATTCTGTATGTTGACAAATTGAACACCAATAAAAAATAAATGTATTAAAAAATAGTAAATCGTTTAAAACAAAATTACTGGTAATGAATTCTCAGTTTTCTTCACTTTATTTCACCTTAAGTTCTGAAGGATATTTTTGTTGGATATAGAATTCTGGGTCGGTATTTCTGTTCTTTAAACGCTTTTACAAATGTTATTTCAAATCCTTCTGTACTCAGTGGTTTCTTAAGAAAAATATTCTTTCAAATTTTGTCCTATAAGTAATGCATCATTTTTCTTTAGCTGTTTTCATGACATTTTCTTTCTCTTTAATTTTAATTGATGTGATTATGATATGTCTGAGTATTATTATTATTATTTTGTTGTATTGTGTGGTCTATCATCTTAAAGGTTCATTCAGCTTCCTGAATCTTTGTGTTTATCTTTCAAAGAATTGGGCAAATTTTAAGTCATCATTTCTTTCCTTTTTCTGTACTACGTTCTTTCTCCTCTCCTGGAACTCTAGTGCCACAAATGTTAGGCCTTTTGATATTTTCCCAAAGCTTCCTAGGACTCTGTTCATCCCCACTCTCCCATTCTTCTGTTCTATGTTATTCAGATGAGATAATTCCTATTGATCTATTTTCAAGTTTATTAATTTTCTTCTATCATCTCCATTCCATTCAATGGGTTTTTACTTTTCATTATTATATTTTTTTAGTTAATACTTCTTTTGGTTCTTGTTTGTATCTTCTTTTTTTTTTCTGGGACTTTTAAATCTTTCCATTTATTTTGTTACTTCTTGAGCATTTTTATAAAAGCTCATTTAAAGTCTTTGTCAAATAATATCAACATCTGTGTCCTCTCGGTGTTAGTGTCTCTTGATGTTTTTTACCATATAAGTTGAGATTTTCCTGATTATCTTATAATGAGTAATTTTGGATTGTATCCTGCATGTTTTGAATATCATGTTATGGGGTTCTGAGCTTTGTTTAAATCCTATGGAGAATTTTTTTTTTTTCCAGACAATCAGCCTTGTTTAGTTCACGCTGCCTGTTATAACCAGCCTTTGGTGGATTGTGGCTTTAATGTCAGCTCTGTACCACATGTGTACCCTCATTGCTGGTTTGGGACCCCATACACTGGCCTATCCCTTAGTGTAGTACTCAAAAGTATTGGTATGCTGTTTAAGATCAGAGCCACACATGTACAATTCTGGAGTGATCCCAGTCCTCCCTCTCCACTTCTTTCTGGTACTTTCTGGTTCCCTGAGCTCCTTCTCTCGATGTTCCAGACCATGTCTCATATGCACTTCTTTTAATTATACTCCTACCTAGGGCCAAGCTGCAGGAGGACACAGGGAGAAAGATAACACTAGATTTGCCTGGCTCTCTTGGAGTCATAACTAATCGGATCACAGAGATGTTTCCTCTCCTTCAGAGATGTAGGGTCCATGGTTCTCCAGTGCTATTGCTATTGTAGCCATCATTGCTATGGGGTACATGGTGAGTCCTTCTAATATATTGGGATATGTCTTCTTTTATTTCCATGATATTTTCTTGCATTATACTTTTAAACATTACTGTTTTTTCATTGTTTTGTTTTCCCTCTTCAGTGTCCTGAATTATACAGAAATTGGATGCTCTTTCCCTGTCTTCTACTTCAGACATTTTCTCTCTGACCCTTTTTACTTTCCCTATTTTGTGTTCATCTCTTGGTTATGTTTTCATGTGTCTTGTAAGTTTTCATTAAAATCCATTCTTTCTGGGGCAGTTTATAATTTCTTCTTTATTATTTGACATGATTTTGTTTTTATCTTCTATGAATTTCATGATTTTAAACAAATCTCATCTCCTTTCTTGATGCTTTTGTTTATTTGCTTGGCTTTTAAATTTCTGATTCAAAATAGGATATTTTTCATATTCTCCAGTGCCTATTGGAGAGTATTTAATTGAGTTTGGAATGTTGTGTTATGGTTTTCTTCTACTTTATTACTACATTTTTTGGAGGGGAGGTGGTTCACTAGCTGGAAAGTTTTGATTCTCATTTTTATTACATTATGTTCTCAGTTTTCATTCTACTCTTCTATTTTCTTTTTAGAAAATAGAGTTTTGTCTATTTAGTTTTGTCTAGATGAATATTGCTTGTATCACTACATTTTTCAGGCCAGGTCTGTTGGTATGGAGTGATTTATAAGATTGCTAGTTCAAGATCACCTCTTTTGTCAGAATAGCAAAATATGATTTATTTACCTAGTAACTTGCTAAGTGGAAGAATGGAATGGTCCCATGTCCTTGGGTATTTCAATATTATTTTGTTTTATAGAATCCTAAATATGTCTCTCTAACTTCTTTTTTTCTTTCACCACACAGTTTCCAAAGAGCCACGATAGCTTCCATTTTACCATTTTCTTTTCAGAAGTATTGCCTTTGGAGAACTACTTCCTTGAGATTTTTAAGCCTCTTTCCCTGTAATCTGTACTTATACATCAGGATTCTTTTTCAATCTTAACACACTTAGGGTGTGCTTTCTCTTCTGTCAGTGATTTAACACCAATTCTTGACTTCCCAACATCTCCTCTTTTATTTCTTCTGTACAGTTTTTTCCAAAAAGCCCTTGCTCTCCAGTGAGGTTTATAGTGGGAAAGTTAAAAATAGCTTATAGAGATTGGTGTTTGTGTTTCTATTTACAGGTAATTTGAAGTTTGGCTGTTCTCTTTTTTTTTTCTCTTTTGATGAGGGTAGGTTTTGTGCAGTTTTATTTGTTTTAATTTTTCCCCTAGAGAATACAGGGGAAGATTTGGATTTATACAGTTGCTATTACTTTGGTAAGCCCAATTTCCTTACATCAGATATAATGGTGAATATTGAACGTTTCCTTCTTAACATCAGAAATGAGTTATGAATGTTTATTCTCATTACTTCTATTTAATATTTTACTGGGGGATGTTCAGTACAATAAAGTAATACAAACAATTTTTTTAAAAGATTTATTTATTAATTCACAAGAGACATGTAGAGAGAGGCAGAGACATAGGCAGAGGGAGAAGCAGGCTCCCTGTGGGGAACCTGATGCAGGACTCGATCCCAGGACCCCAGGATCATGACCTGAGCCAAAGGGAGTCGCTCAATCACTGAGCCACCCAGGTGCCCCAAGTAATACAAAGAATTAAAAGCACTTTCATTGCAAAAGAAGATGTAATCTTACTTTATTCAGGGATTACATGATTTTTTACATAGAATAAGAAATATTCAAAATTTACACCAATATATAAATATCAGGTATTTATCTGTATCTTAGAAGCAAAGATTTAGAAAATGAAATTTAAAAGATGATTCTATTTACAACATCATCAAAAACATAAAATGCTTAGGAACAAATTTAACAAAAGACTTTTAAGAACTGTGCACAGAAAACTATAAATCATTCCTAAGAGGAATTAAGTAAGACCTAGTTAATGGAGTGGCTTATATGTCCTTGTTCTGGGAAACTTATTAAGATGTCATTTTTTCCCCAATTGATCTGTAGATTTAGTGCAATAGCAGTCAAAATCTCAACACTTTTTTGGGAGGAAAAGTTAACAAGTTAATTCTAAAATGTATATGGAAATGCAAAGGATCTGGAATATTTTGATAATTAATAACAGAATTAGGAGATTCATTTTACCTGACTTCTGACCTCACACTTAATATAAGATGATTGTAATAAGATAGTATCCTAATGACCCAAGGATAGACAGTAGATCAAGAAATAGTTCCATATAAATACTTTCAAATCATTTTTTGATGAGGCACCAGGAAATTTCTATGTGGTAAGGAAATTCTTTACAATGAGTGGTATTGAAACAACTGGATAAACGTAGAGGAAAAAATGAACATTAACATAAAGCTCACACCTCACCCAAATGTTTGTTCAAGATGGATCAGAGATCTATATGTAAAAGCTAAAATTATAAAGCCTCTTGAAGAAACTATAAGAGAATAACTCAATGACCTTAGGGATGGCAAAGATATCTTTAAGAGGACACAAATGCAGTAAACATTTAAAATTTTGATAAACTGGACTTCACGAAAATTACAAATTTCTGCTCAGTAAAAATACAGAATAAGAAGATGAATAAGCAAGTCACAGACAGGAAATATTCACCATATACCTATATCATCCATATCTATAGATCTATATCTATATATCTGACAACAGTCTCAAATCCAGAATATATAAGGAAATTAATAACAAAAGACAAATATCTCAATTATAAATATAAAAAATTATTGAACAAACCATAAAAGAAGGTATAAGAATAACCAACAAGCACATGAAAATTTGCTTGATATCATTAGTCTCCCCGAAATACAAATTAAAATCATAAGGAGGCTTTACTTTACATCCACTACAGTGGTTCAAATTAAGAATACTGATAATTGTTAAGAGTGTGAAATGGTACAACTACCTTGGAGAATTGTTTGGCTGTTCTTATAAGGTTCAACATTCACTTACATTAAAAAACAACTTCCTTCTTAAATATTTACCCAAGATAAATGAAAACGTATGTTCACAAGAGACTGTATATACACTTTAATCATAGTGGACCCAAGTTGGAAATAATCCAAATGTGTCTTCACTGGGAAATGGATAAACAGCTGTGGTATGTTCAGACAGTGGAATACTATTGAGCAATCGAGAGGGATGAACTGCTGACACATGCCTCACAGATAAAACTTACACACCATGGACTGAGGAATGCCAGGCACACAAGAGTACATAATGTACAATGTACATATGTACAAGTACATAATGTACCTTCATTTACATTAAGGTCAAGCATAGGCAAAATTGACATGACAGATATTTGGAATTGTGATCACTATGGGAAGTGAGGATTACCTAGGAAGGCCATGAGGGAACTTTCTTGAGTTGCTAGACATGTTCTGTATCTTGACTGTGGTGGTAGATACAAAGGTTTACATGGTACTCAAGTCTCATTAGAATGTCCACTTGGAATTTCTGTATTTCACTTTAGGTAAATTTCACATCATTAAAAAACATAAAAAGCAAAAATAAAATAATAAAATAAAATAAAATAAAATAAAATAAAATAAAATAATGCCAGAGTGTGTTTTTATACAAAAGAATTTTGCCACAAATGAAGACAAGGCAAAGATACTTACTAGTTGTGTGACTTCATGCAAGTTTTTTTTAATTATTTTTATTTTTAAAATTTTTTTGTGAGTGAGAGAGTGGAGTACAGGGTATTGAGAGAGAGAGAGAGAGAGAGAGAAAGAGAGAGATTCTCAAGCAGACCCCATGCTCATCAGTGCAAAGCCTGATGTAGGGGTCTATCTTAGGAGCCTGAGATCATGACCTCACTGGAAATCAAGACTCAAACACTTAAACTGATGAAACCACCCTGGTGTACCCCCCACCCCACCGCCCCATGCAAATGCCATAACTGCTCTGAACCTGAGTTTCTTCTTCCATAAATTAAGGACATACATCTTATGGGGTCAAGAGAATTACTGAATTATGACAAGGAAGATAAGGTGTTTCCCAGAGGATTAAAAGAAGTAAGCGATCAGTATGGAGTTTATAAAATGTTCTGCCTTTTACTCTCTCAAAATGTTAAATGTAACACTGCTTTTCCAAAACACTTTCTTTGGGGCCTCTCTTTCTGCAACTGCACCTACTACTTAACTTCTTTTTATCAATGCAGATGTGAACCGAACCCCATCACTGGTTTTGCAAAATTCTACTCACATTAAATATATTTTGTGAAGCTGGCAATATTACTCACCTCTTCTATTTCTCCTCCTTTCTCTTTTCTCCTGTCTTTAGAGGGAGCAGAAAATTCCTCCCATCTGTAATATGCACAGTTCTAACCACCTGGAAACCCCTTGAAATATCACCTTCTATTATCGTGTGTGTTTGTGTGTGTGCACAAATGTGCATTTTAGAAAGATAGCTTTCTTCAGCTTGTTGCATCTACTTGTTTTCTTCTGCACCTATATTCCCATATATCACACTACGTTTGTAACTGAGGGGCTGTGCCACTCCAAGTGTCTGACTTGCCCAAAGCAAGAACTGCAAGGACTGCAGCAGTTCATTACAGTAGGGGTGGCCACAGCTGAACAGCAGGACTAGTTGCCAGCGGCTCTAAAGATTCTCATGGAGTGTAGAGATCCAAACTTTAAGGGAACTTACATGGTAGACTCTAGAAGACTGTTGTATAACAAGGGGTAGACACAGAGAAGATAACAAATGGAAGCCATGATATAGCAGAAGCCCTGATATTAGCAGAAGTTAGTTTGGGTGGACTGATCACCAGGTAGCTACATGCTGGAATAGAAGGGCCTGGAGTAGCCACAACTGTCAACTACAAAAAAGAAAAGGCAACTGGAAAGCCAGGTTGCTGGAGCTGGTGGCTCCTTTTCTACAGAGTTCTCTAGAAGGCCTGATTTTCAATTGCCAGTGCTTGCATTACTCTGTGAGATCCAGCTCTGAATCTATTGCTTTTATATATCTTCTAGTTTGATTCCCCTACATCTTGCTACCTAAGATGTCTTACTCAGTCCTTTGGAACAAGAAAAGACCTGATTAAAGGAGGAATAGGAGAGATACTGAGGTTGAGAATGTCAGACAAGTCTGTCCATTTCTAGTGATTCGGGTTTGTCCATATGGAAGAGGATCTTTCAATCTCTCTGCCTCCCTGTCTCTTTGTCTCTGTCTCTGTCTCTTTCTTCTTAGAAGCAGACTCTTTCCCATAGTTTCTTAGGCCTTTCTTCTGTGGCAAGATATGATCAGAGCAGGGATATTCCCTTACCAGGAAATATTTCTCCCATCACCAACTGGGATTTTATTCTGCAACTCTTCAGGCTCAAGGGAGGCAGCATAAGCTCTGACGAAGCAGAGCAAACATTCTTCCCTTGGGCTTTGTTCAGAGCCTTGACACTCAGCTTCTTGCTTCTGTTTGATGGAACCTCATCTGTCTCTGTTGACATGGTAGAGCACGAATGTTCTCTATGTTCCCTCAACTCCAAACACAGACATGTGCACTCAGCATGCAGGTTCTGGGCCTCTTGACTGCCGATGAATGAAGTTCTCATCCCATTATCTTCAGCTCTGGTTTCCTCCTCAGTGGTCCTTGCTGGTCCTTGCTTGCTGCTTCAGTTCTGTGGAGATGTGCCCAGTCCTGCCCTCTCTGGTCCTACTAATATCAGGCCCCAGAGGTGACTGGTCTTCATCAGGGGATAACGGATCCTTCAGACAAGTAACTTAAGGTCATTGTGTTTATGTGTTCACCAATTTGATGCAATGTCCCATGCTTCTGGGCCTTCCGAGTGTCCCCATACCAACCTTCAACTGTTCATGTGAGGCCCCCTCAGCAATGCCCTCTGGAAAATATTAGTTCCCTTTTTCTGTATGCATGGAGTAGAGCACAGGCCTACTCAGGTAAGACTCAGTTTGTTAAGTGGTTAAAGTCCTTGGAATCCTTTTACTAAAACATTTGCTATGTTATTCCTGAGGCCTGGGCCCCATTTTTAAATGAACCTTAGATATCTGATTATGGCCTTCCTCTGCTCTTTTCTCTGAAGGGCTGGTATGGTTAGTCCAATCAGGATCTTGTCTCAAGATACCACACATAGATGGAGTTCGCATAAATATCTGATACAACTCTAGTTTGTAAAACATATAAATCATGTGAGTTTTTTTCATTAAATGTTTTTGCATAACAAGAAGAAAATAGAAGGCATGTAAAGGAAGAAACTCAAGATGAAAATTGATCAATGTGGCTAGAGCAGTTTCTGTAATGCCACAGGAGAATCACTGCACTTTCCCCTCCCACTCTAATTATTACCTTCCATTTCACTACAGAAGCTAAATTATTGTTATCACACCACATGACATCAAATTATCATTGGATTGTAGCCAACTAGGCAGAAATTGGAGTCTGGTGGAAATACCAAGTGAGTAGTTATCCCAAGCTTCAGAAGAAGTAAAGGTAAATGTGAAATGAACCTGAGTTCAGGCATATTTATTTGGACTTATGGTTTGGACAAGATAGAGATTCCATATGTGGGTCCTTTTCATTACCTAAGTACTGCCCACCAGAAGGTGGGGCAAGGACTGCTAACTTGTCCATCCACAGACATTCTTTGAAGGGGGGCATGGGTAAGGGTTACTTAAGGAATTATTTATGCTGCTCACTTTTTTTTTAAAGATTTTATTTATTTATTCATGAGGCATAGAGAGAGAGAGAGAGAGAGAGAGAGAGAAAGAGAGAGAGAGGCAGAGACACAGGCAGAGGGAGAAGCAGGCTCCATGCAGGGAGCCCGACATGGGACTTGATCCTGGGTCTCCAGGATCACGCCCTGGGCTGAAGGCAGTGCTAAACTGTGGAGCCACCGGGCTGCCCGCTGCTCACCTTTTTAACAATAAACAATGACAGTGGTCCTTTAGACCTGCTCTACTATACTCTGCCTACTAACTTGAACCTGAATCATTTATGGGATTCCTACTCATTTTTCAGGTTCCAGTTGAGATGTCCCTTCTTCTAGGAAGTCTTCTCTGACAATCTCAGTTTGTTTGCTCAAATCCTTCCTATTTACTCTCTTAGGCCACATCTATTTTCCCTTCAGATGGGGTGTCATAGCCCACTTAAAATCATGCTGTTCTGTCCAGACTGTAGGCATTCTGAAGTTAGAGACTGTGCTTGTTTTCTTTGTTGTTCCTGGCACTTGGTGCGTATATTCTGTTCTATTCCAAAGAAAAAGGAGTTGAATAGAGTGGACCATGTCTCATGAGTACTAATTTATCATCAGGATCAGAGTGTGCAGCACTCCTCTCTCTCCTCTAAAATGCTCCTCCTTTGGAGGAGAGAGAGGAGTTGGTGTGGAGAGAGGGAAGTGATTTTGATAGAAAATCTAAAAAAAAAAAAAAGAAAGAGAAAGAAAAGAAAGAAAGAAGAAAGAAAAGAAAGAAAGAAGAAAGAAAGAAAGAAAGAAAGAAAGAAAGAAAGAAAGAAAGAAAGAAAGAAAATCTACTGTCCCAGGCAGCTTGCAAAATGCTTTACACATCCTATTTATTCTTCACAACAACCTTTAGAGGTCATCTAATCTAACTTTTCACAGATGAGAATCTGGAGGGAAACATTCTTCATGGTGGCAAGAAATGCCGTATTTATTTTTGTATGTCTATTTTCATGCCCTATTGAAGCACACCTAGGGCTTCTGTAGCTTCCTCATCTGGTGTGCCCTTCACATAGCAGTTACCCATAAAGTTTAACTTATCCCTCAAAATCCATTCCAAGCATTTCCTCCACCTTAAATCTTCCCATGAGAGGGCTTCCTATTTTGCCACCAATCCTTTCAATCAGAATTAAAGATTGCTTCCTTTGAACCTCTCTTGAACCAGAATTTCTAGCAGATATGTGAATATAGTTGTTCAGCACAGGGGCTTTGCACTCAAACTCCCTGAGTTTCAATCTTCCTTCCCCATGCATCAGCCCTATGACCTTGGGCAAGTTACTTAACCTCTCTGGCTTTGTTTATTCTCTTATTGTATCAGTCAGGGTTCTACTAGAAAAGCAGAGCCAGTATGAGATATATATTAGGAGATTTATTGCAAGGAATTGGTTTATGTGACTTCAAGGGCTGGTTACCCAAGTCTAAAATCCATCAGGCAAGTCCATCAGGATGGGCAGGTTGAAACTCTGGGGTATCAACTAATGCTGTTGTTCTAAGTTAGAATTTCTTCTTCATCAGAGAAGCCTCAACTCTGCTCTTATGGCCTTTCAACTGATGGAAGTTTGTCCACCCAGTTTATCTAGGATAATATTTCATAAGTCAACTGATAAAGGGCTTTAATCGTATCTGCAAAATATCACCATGGCAACCTAGATTAGTGCTTGATTGGATAACTGAGGGCTGTGGTCTTACAGGGTTGACACATCAAAAGTCCACTTATAAAGGGTGTCAGGGAAGCAAAACAATGGAATCTATATACATCATAGGCCCATTACAGAGATTACATGGATTTATCCATATCACGCATTTAGAATAGTGTTTGGTAGGTGATAAGGCCTCCATAAATATTGATTCTAAATATAATACTTATTACATTATATTACAATTATTTTTATATGCTTACTTTCTCTTCTAGACTTTGAATTCTTATATTCATGTAAGTACCCAAAGCTTTGTATAGAGCCTGACCTACAGTATGGTTTGCTAAATTCTGCAAGTGAATAATTAACTTCTTTCAACTTTGAAGGGGCTTACAGACAACCTAGAAGAATGCCCTGTGAAGGATCCATTAATGAAGACTTAATCCTCTTCATGCAATTTTTCCCTTGCACTGGAAAACTAAGGAGATATGACATTTTGGGATATTATCTAAAGAAGGAAAGAGCATGATGGCACCTACCAACTGAGTTTCACAGCTTCCTTTTTAATATTAGTTTCTAATGGTAACACAAAGCATGTAACAGTTTGACAGCAGGACAGACAGGAGAAGCTCAACCAAATGGTCCAGGACATAGAAATGTATTAAGCCTAAGAATAAATGTAATTTGATATTCTGCTGATTCACTATGAAAAGATGTAAGAGAAAGTGTTTTACTTACTCTTATGTCCCAGAAAGAAGTTCATGCTTACAACAAAGGGATTTTCAATACGCAAAAATTCAAATAATGACTGAGATCTAAATTCACATATCTATAAGATAAGAAAATTAAGCTAAAAATCCATTGAGTCACCCCAACCATGTAGACTGTCATTTCCTGTACTCCCTCTGTCCACATCTGAAGGTAGATTTGTTTTACACAGTATAACCTAATACAGTAGAAGCATGAAACTCTTCAGTAATCTCTTCTTTTGTGTGGTGAGGATGTTGCAATATCTAAGATCCAAAGACTATGGTTGCAGAATAAGGGGATTCATGTTAACTCTTCATTTTTTACTTTCTTTGGATTTTTTTTCATCTGTAAAAGTTACTTAGACTTAGCACTTGCGTGCAAATATCACACTTAAGCACGGTTGCAAAGAAAGCTCAACTGGGATGGCTTTAGAATGATCCTGTTTGGAAGGCTAAGTGTAAGCAGTGTTGAACGTTTAAGAAATGAGGATAAAATTCAGGTGCTGGTAAACAGTTTGTGTGCTTACTTGAGCTAAAAGATCAGATAAAAGTGTAGAGTTAACTTTTTATCACTCAACAGTTTGCAGCAGTTCAGATAGCATGCATAAACTCAATACCAATTTTGGAATGACTTGTTACAAAAGGATTGGAAGCACGGTTGGATTTATTTAATTCATATGTAAACTCCATTCTTCACAAATCTTTGCATATTATACATCTAAAAATAAACACATAAAGTTAGAGTGATATTGTTCCCAATTTCCTTTGTCTCAAATTAAATTGCTTTAATCCAAAAATTTTCACAGTGGCCAGGTTTTTATTAAATTTTGTTTGAGAAAGAGCATTCCTGAATTCCTAAATTTGGTACTAACAAGATGAACAATGGATCATTCATTTACTAATTTACTTATTAAACATTTATCAAGTGCCTGCTAGGTGTAAGAAATATGGTAAGCATCGGTGTTATAAAGAGAAAATGGAAATTCCAGTCTAGTAGACAAGCTATCCGAACAGTGTTTAGGAAAGATGGGATACTAGGGGAGAGCACTGGAGAGGTGCCCAGGGTCTAAATATTATAGAAAGCTTCTTGGAGAAGATGATATCCACACTGAAACCTGAACAAACTCCTCAGGTGAAGGGTGTAGGCAAGATCTTTGTTGCAGACAAAGAGAATAGAATATGCGAGGGCTCTGTGGCCAATAGAAGCATATGTGGCACATTCCAGTTACACTATATTTAATTTTAGTACAACTAAAAATAAAATAAAGAATATTTCTGACATGTTAATTATAGGAGGGGGACAGAGGGCATGAATGGCAAGAAGACTGAAAAAGTAGAAGTCAAAAAATGGAGCATGGTAGATGGATTCAAGACATATTTAAGAGGTATATTTTACAAGTTTATTGAAGAGAAGATTTCAATGGTGAGGGAAAGGATGAACCACGGATGGCTCTCAGGGTTCTGATGTGAGCAGATGGTGGTTCTATTTATTCTTTTTTTAAGATTTTATTTATTTATTTGAGAAAGAGCAAGCACAAACAGAAGGGAAAGGCAGAGGGAGAGGAAGAAGCAGACTCCTTGCTGACCAGTAAGCCCAACTACTTGGGGTTTAATCTCAGGACCCTGGGATCATGACCTGAGCCCAAGGAAGACACTTAACTGACTCAGCCACCCAGGTGCCCAGGTGCTATTTACTTTAAAAAATGCACTTGGGAGGCAAGGTTCTCAGGGAAAATAACACAATTGGGGTGAGTTTCTGAGTTTGAAATAGCAGTGGGATATCAAGTAGAAAAGCCTAGTGGGCAGTTAGATGTATGGCTATGACTCTCAGAAGCCCCCACTACGGAAACAAATTTGTAATTCATCAACATATGCACCTGGGTTTTACAACTTTGACACCACTGAGATTTTGGCCAGGTAATTCTTTGCTGTGAGGAGCAATCTACGCACTATAGGGTATTTACCAACATCCTTGACCTCTACTTACAGAATGCCAGTAGACATCCCTCATGTTGTTACAATGGAATACATTACCAGATATTAGCAAATGTCCCTTGGGGCACAAAATTGTCCCAAGCTGAGAAACACTGATAGGAGTGGTAGCTAATCCGTGAGCATGGATGAGTGTAGAAAGTGAGAGAACAGGCCTGAAAGTAGGTCAATTATGGAGACTTTTAGAGACCAAGAAGAGAAAGAAAACCCCATAAAAGAGACTGACAAGGAGTGGTCAGAGAAGTAAGTGGAAAAAAAACCCCACAGAAGCCAAGAGGAAAAATATTTCGGTAAGAAAGGTGTGATCCCTGAGGGCAAATGTGGCTAAGAAATTCACTCAAATGAAGTCTAGAAAGTAGCCTTCTTTTTGGCAGCAAATGCATCATTGATGATCTCAAGGAAAATAATTCTGTTGGAGTTAGAGGGCAGAGGCCAGGGAGCGAGTGGGGAGAGAATATGAATTGTGTTGTGTGATTTTATCTACTAAACCTGACAGCCCGGGTAGAACATGGACCACTAAAAAGATGTTGGGTTGGGATTTTGAGAGAGGGTTCAAGGGAGGGTCTAGGGGGAAATGGAAGCTGATGATGTTGACAAGGGAGTGACTGAAGTGGGGGACTGTGGAAGGTAAGCTGGATAGTGACAGAAGTGAATAAGAGGGAGAGTTGATGGTACAGAGAAGGCAGAGAGTTGAGAGTCCAGTCTTCATGAGTAAGGGAGTAGGGAAAGTTAGAATTTCTAAGGGGAAAATTTGGAAGTTAGTAGAATACTTATCAATGAGACTGGGCCTTGGTTTTTTTGTCAGTAATGTGAGGGTTAGCCTAGCTGTCCGCAATACGGTTTCAGACTTGTTTTAGATCAGTAATAATCTTTCTCACATGATTGAAATATGACTCTAGGAAGTGAAGAATAGGTGTATATATGTATATATATAAGTGTATGTCTATGAAAGCTTATTGATATATTTTTCTTAGATAGGCTTCTCTTTGATTTTGGGCTCTCCTAATTTCGATGCTATAAATTTGGTCCTGATTTTGATGCTATATGTTTGATGTAAGCTATTTTATTTCCAACACTTCCAACCAACAGACTCTGATAGACCTTTTAGCTTAGATATATGAGATAGTTTTTGGTGGTTCAACAGCTTTACTTTGCAGAGAAGCGTAAGTTTTCAAGAAATACAAAGATCAGGGAACGTTTGTTTTTGCGGGTTTTCTTCCCTAATTAGCATACATTTCTTTTCGGTGGTATCCTCCTCTCTCTTCCGTTCCCTTCTGACAGGTCAGCAATAATAAAGGCTTAAATGATTGTGTCTTATAGGAAAATGAGAAGCCTGTGAAACCAGGTCAGAAAATGGAGAACACACTTCGGCTTTGCCTTCTGACTCCCCAGGCAGACATCACTAATTGATGTCAGCATCTCTTCCTCCAGACTGTGATTCTTACATCTGGCTGAGCATCAGAATCACTTTAGAACATTAAAAAAATAACAAAGTTTCTCAGGACTCATCCTAAGTTTCCTCAATCAGCATCTTTGATGTGCTTGCCTAAGACTGATTTTCTACATGTGGCTTCAGGCAGACAGTTTGGAGTTGGCACTGGAGATGAAAGACACATTATCTCAGCTAGAGGATAACTGCCAGCTCTCACCCTCCTCCCTGTTCCCCGAATTTCCACTTTCCAAAGTGGAGATGCATTTCACTTCCAAAAGTTGCCAATTCTGAATTAGAGCAAGACTTAATCAATAAAGGAGCTAGAGTAAAACCTCAAGTGATTCTTCATCCACTTCTTGTCCTTTAGGGTAAGCATCAACCAGCTCCTAGGAAAATCATTCCATTGTGATTGGTCACTGATTCATTTATTCCAAACATTCATTAAGAGCGTGTGCGCTTTAAAGATGGCATATATTTCAGGCTATGAGCAGACTAGGTGATAAAGCCATGTACTGAAGAAATAAATCAGCTCTTGTTCACATGTGCTTTCCCAACAAGCCCTGCATCCAACACAACTTTACATCAAAATACCAATCATCACATTTTTCCCTAAATGAGAAATGTATGAAAAGCAGGAGCAGGAAGTGTGATAAAGTCCGTTCGTCTGAAGTGGTGTTCCAGGAAGACTTTCCCAGTGATGTCCCTGATTCTAACAGAGAAGCCCAAGCTGAAGCCAGAGTGGGAGCAAGTGAATGCTTCTGGCTCTTTCGTTCATCTTCCCAGGTGGCATCTTCTTGTTGGGGTATTACAATTGCTTTGCTGTGCAGAGAGGCCAGTGCCCATTTCTCGATGAACGTTTAAGTTACACTTTTATTGGACCCTCTTTAGTTAGTACTGTCTTCCAAATCGTTGACTACATTTTTCTAAGCTGACAAATTATAAGATCCTGTTCTTAGCAAATGTCTCCTCTGAGATAAGAGGTTATCAGTTTAGTGTTTCTCCTCTTTCCCAGAGAGAGAAAGCTGAGGTGGTTTTGACAAATGGTTGGCAGGTTGCTCTACGGAGCTACTTGAGTCTGGGTGGTGTTGGGTCTCGGGAGGGAACAGACAAAACGGATGCTGAAAGAATGGGCTCTCCAGCTCCACTGAGGCAAGCTCTGGTTTGTACTTTACCTACTAACAAGTCAAACAAAATGTGAATAAATATTTACTCTCCTTAAAACATCTGAAAAACAACAACAATAACAGTAGAACCAGCGTCCTGAAACTAAAGAGAATTAACGTAGAACAGTGGCTCTTGAGCTTTAGTTGTACAGGAATCACTGGCAGGTTTGTTAAAACATGGGATCCTGGGCTCCACACCTAGATTTTCTGATTTGCTAAGTCTGGAGTGAGTTACAAAGATTTGAATTTTAATGGGGTCCCAGGTGAGGTCCTGATGGTGCTAAGTCTCACTGCCTGGTGATCTTGTGATCCCATGGTTCCAATAAGAGACATCTTCTGGTGCCACGTGAGACCTTTATGTGTAGAGACATCATGACTTTTGGTAGCCAGATCCTCAATCCTCTCAATCAGATGTCAAAAACTCATTTGCTAAATGCAAATTTTCACATTTTAAAAACTACCATGTTCTTTTGGGAGGTTTTACGTATGAATCTGGATTTCCAGCTTATTTTGAAAAAAAGAAAAAGGATTAGCTAGGACTATGGGCCTGCTTTGCCACGTGGCAGCCCTCTGCTGGAGATGAAGTGATAGCTATCCAACTTAGACAGTCATGTTCCTCCCCTCCTCTCAGCTTTCTCTCAGGTTCCCCAAATTATCAAGAAGTCAGACACACTCATATCAACACCTCACAGCCCATTGGAAGTGTTTTTGGGGTCAATGCAGTCGATCACTTAGGACTATTTCTCCCTTACCACCATTGTTTGGAAGGCCTTGGAATGAAGAATGAACAAAGGCTATTTCCTATTGTTTGCTATCTCGGCACAACACGATATAACATAGTGTTAAATAGGGATATATTCACAGGAAATCAAACTTCCTGCAAGTTACTTGAAACATATTATTTTATTTTATTTTATTTTTAATTTTTTATTTATTTATGATAGTCACACAGAGAGAGAGAGAGAGAGAGAGAGGCAGAGACATAGGCAGAGGGAGAAGCAGGCTCCATGCACCGGGAGCCTGATGTGGGATTCGATCCCAGGTCTCCAGGATCGCGCCCTGGGCCAAAGGCAGGTGCCAAACCGCTGCGCCACCCAGGGATCCCGAAACATATTATTTTAAATGACAAGAATACCCCAAGATCCTTACCGTGGCTTAGAAGTGTGAACTATGACCTGATGAAATACTTCACTCGGGAGTTTCAGAGTCAATTTCACTGAATTTATTTCATCTGCCAATGCAGACTACTTCCTGAGCTTCTACAAAAATTGAATCTGTAGCATAATGGCTGGAAAAACAAACATGTTTAAAATTCTTAGACTCTTTGGAGAGTCTATTGCTGCCTTTGACTCTGTGATATTTCTCTAAATTCCTTGGAACAAAGTCCTAGCCTCCGGATCTTTCAAAGAAGGGATTTGCACTAAAACTAATATTCCTAGTCTACGCTCATCAGGGTCAGAGGCTGCCTTTTGCACAGAGATCCCTCAATATTCACAATCATTTCACACTTTAATTGGGACAGTTTCCCTAAATTCAAAGGCAGAGAGTCCTGTAGAACTTGCTTTGTTTAACAAAGGAAGCTTTCTTTCCCAAACCCCCCTGGCTTTGGTGACTTGGAAAATCTTATTAGCCAGATGAAAAAAAAAAATTCCAATACCAACTCTGGGACTCGATTCTATTTGGAGGCTTGCGAAGAGCAAGAACCCAATTAAGCAGCTCAGCTGCACAGGCCCGAGCGTAGCGTGGTGGACCCGGGGTGCCCTCACACACCTCGTCCGGCTGAGCTGCCTTTAAGCTCTCTGTCAAAATGGCATGAGTCTGACTGATTCATTTCCCAACCACAAGACACTAGTGGAGGGTAAAGCTAATGCAGGCTGGGAGTAGCCGGATCAGAGAGATATGACTCTGATATCTAAACAGGGATTTGGATGGAGCAGAGGCAGGCTTAAAACAACTTTCTCATAACAAAATAGAATGGCTAAACGGAGCTGCAAAAGCATTTTCTTTGACCCTTTTGTCCTTAGTTTCAAGAGGAACAAATATGTTCTACTTTCTTCGCTTGACCTCTTATCTAAGAAAAAAATGACCCTTACCCCCAGGAATGGTGCTGACAAATCTTGTATAGGTCTGGTTTGAAAAGAAATGAAGCCCAGGTGGTGGCTGAATCTGCAGAGGAATCTGGGGAATTTTAGGATGTCCCTCTTTGGAGGCCCCAAGAGAGGGATTCACCCAGGAGGGGGTTCCGGTTGGAATGGCGCCTGGCCCCCTAGGAGATTGGAAATGGAGGTGAGCTGGGGGCTGAGCCGACTGGAATATTCATTTCCCAAGTGATGCCTATATGCTAGTGTTACCTTAAAAACGTTTGGCACGATATTTTAGAAGCAGAAACACATAAAACTTTATTAGGATTTAAGTTACCCCTATCCATGCAAAAGTAAGAGTTTCAACAACTTAATTTCAATCAAAATCCACTTCTTATGAAAACCAAGCTTCTGAACCAAAGAAAAGTGAATAATGTTGTAAATATTAGTTACCTAATAACTTGCAGGTTTGGAGAGATCTTTTTTATGGCTTTGATCTAATTATCAAATTAACTTCCAATTATTTTATCTGCTTCTATGGTCTGTCCTAAAGGGATTCATCTAGTGGTTTTCATGCCTGTATTATGTCTCCTGACCTGGCATTTAGCACCTATCAGGTGTCAATCTATGAGGTAATAGGAAGCAAACAAAACCAGTTTTTTTGTGTGTTTTTTGTTTTATTTTTTTCCTCTCAGGAGGATTACAGTTTAGTTAGGGAAATGAGTCTAGCACAGGAGCTTCAAAAAAATTTATAGGCAGTTAGGGTTCACTTTATATTTAGGTGTAATTCAAAGTTCTACTCCAGACCTCTTTGTCTACTGGCTCTTTGTCTACTGGCTCCCTGTCTCTTGGGAGGCTCTTATATTTGCCCACAAATATCTCCTATATCACTATCTCCAACCCCAAACTTTCTCCAGATACTATTTTATTAATGTATATTACATACATTTAAGGCATACAATATATTATATATAAAATATATTTACATTTATATATTGTAATATGATGCTATTATAGTGATATTTAGCCCCACTATCATGTTATGTAATTATCCCTTCTTTCTAATGGTTGGAATAATTAAGTTCTAAACTCTTAGCAAGTTTGATGATAATACATCATTGTTGTCTATATTCATTGTACTGTGTGTTAAAGCTCTATGGCTTACTTACTACTTGTCGCATGTTTGTGGGCCTAAACATCTCTCTTATCCTCTTACTCCCCATCTCCTGGTAACTACCATTTTACTCTCTGTTCTTATAAGTTTGACTTATTTAGATTTCACATATAAATGATATCAAACAGTACTTGTCTCTGTCTGACTTCTCTTACTTAGCATAATGCACTCAAAGTCCATCCATGTGGTTGCAAAGGGCAGGATATCTTCCTTCCTTATAGCTGACTAATATATATACACAACACATCTTCTATATTCATCTATTGATGGATATTTACATTGTTTCCACATTTTGGCTATTGAAGATAATGCTGCAATAAACATGAGAGTGCAGATAGCTCTTCAAAATCCTGTTCTTAGGGGCACCTGGGTGACTCAGTCAGTTAAGTGTCTGACTCTTGATTTCAGCTCAGGTCATGATCTCAGGGTGGTAGGACTGAGCTCTATATCAGGCTCTGCTGGAGAGAGTCTGGATTCTCTCCCTCTCTCCCTCATCCCTTCCCCTGTTCTTTCTCTCTCTCACTCAAATAAATAAGTAAATCTTATTTAAAAATATCCTGTTTTCATTTCTTATGGATATATATCCAGAAGTATAATTGCTGGATCTTTGGTAGATAGAGTTTTAATTTTTTGAGAAACTTCCATATTGTTTTCCATAGCGGTTGAACCAATTGGCATTCTCATCAATAATGTATGGTGGCTCCCTTGTCTCCACATCCTCACCAGCACGTGTTGGCTCCTATCTTCTTGATGGTAACCATTCTAGCAAGTATGAGAGTATGAACTATCTCATTCTGGTTTTGATTTGCATTTCCCTGGTGATTAGTGACATTGAGCATCTTCTCATGTGCTTTTTGGCCATTTGGATGCACTCTTCAGAGAAATGTCTATATAGTTCTGTCCATTTTTCACAGCAATTTTTTTTTTTTTTGGTTAGAGTTCACTGTGTTATCTATATACATTAGATATAACCCCTTATCTGATGTATGGTTTGAAAAATTTCCTCCCATTTTGTAGGTTGCCTTTTCAATTTGTTAATTTGTTTCTTTTGCTGTGCAGAGGTTTTAAGTTTGATGTGGGCCCACTTGTTAAGTTCTACTTTTGCTGTTTGTGCCCATGGCATCACATCCAAAAACATCATTGCCAAGACCAATGTTGAGTTTTCTTCTAGGAGTTTTACGGTTTTGACTCTTACATTTAATTCTTTGGCCCCTTTTGAGTTAATTTTTGTGGGTGTTGTGAGATAGGGGTCCAGTTTCATTGTTCTGCATGTGTTTCTCCAGTTTTCCTGCATTGTTTGTTGAAAAGACCCTCCTTTCCCCATGGGTGTTCTCAGCTCCCTTGTCAATTATTAGATGGCTGTATATGCAGGGGTTTAACGTTGGGCTCTCTATTCTGTTCCATTGGTCTATATGCCTATTTTTGTGGCAGTATCATGATGTTTTTATTACCATGGCTTTATAGTAAAACTTAAAATCAGGAAGTATATTACCTCTGGCTTTGTTCTTTTTTCCACAAGATTGCTTTGGCGGTTCAAGGTCTTTTGTAGTGCCATATGAAATTTAGGATTGTTTCTTCTATTTCTATGAGGAGTGCTTTTGGGATTTTGATGGGGATTGTATTAAATCTATAGATGGCTTTGGTGAGTATGGACATTTTAGCAATATTAATTCTTCTGATCTATGAATACAGGATATCTCGAGTTGTTCTCCTCGATTCCTTCCTCCACCCTTGGGAGATTGCTGCTTTCCCAGGGTTTTCCTTGGCTGTATCTATGGTGGGGCTCAGGAGCAGGTGATTTAAAAATCTCCTGATTTTTAAAAAGTTCCTGATCTATTTGCTTCCAGTCATTCATATTCATAACACACCTACCATTCTTTAGGGTGTAGTTCTCAAATCTGCACTGTCTTTGCTCTGTTGACTCTGTGCCTCGCACCTGATTCAATGGCAGCCAAATTGGGACCAAACAAAATCAATAGTGTCTCACTACATTCTGTTTTCTTTTTACATTGGAATACATACTTTTTTACATTAGAATACATGTTAATTGGGTGCCTATCCTACTTACCAAGTTATATGGGAAGAAGTTTTATCAATGTTTTGTCAATGTTTATAATGAATCTACATCTGTCCAGCCTTTAGTCATGGTTTCCCTAGTACAGTCTGCTAGAATTCTCCATACATTATTAGACCTTTTAAGTTAAGAAGAACATTGGATATTTTCCCAGAAAACAAAAGATATTAAGCTATCGCTATTAAGATAAACATCAAATAAAAATTTCTTAAGATAGGGAGAAATACCAGATGCCAAAACAGCTAAATATGGCTGTTTTGAAATCCTCCAACTCTAAACATCTCCTGACCATAAATAATTAAAACAATAACAATATGAACTTATATTAGGTTGGTGAAATATTTTCAAATTTATAAATATTTTTTTACACATTAAATAAATACAGCTTTTTAAAATTTGTAACTCTTTTTTAAAAGATTTTACCTATTTATTTGAGAAAGAGAGAGAGATAGCAAGAAAGAGCATGGACAGGGAGCAGGGAGAAGGGGAAGCTGACTCCCTGATGAGCAGCAGGGAGCCCAATGTAAGGCTCAATCCCAGGATCTCTAGGATCATGACCTAAACCAAAGGCAGGTGCTTAACTGACTGAGTCACCCAGGTGCCCCCAACTCTCTCTCCCTATTTTTTTATTAAAGATTTTATTTATTTATTCATGAGAGACACACCAAGAGGGGCAGAGACAGAGGTAGAGGGAGAAGCAGGCTCCCTATGGGGATCCTCATGGGGGACTCAGTCCCAGGATCCCTGGATCACAACCTGAGCCAAAGGCAGGTGCTTGACCAACAGAGCCACCCAGGTGCCACTTTGTGTAAAATTGATAGCCTTTTTAAAGAAAAGTTTTAGTTTCACAGAAAAGGTAAGCAGAGAGTAGAATTATCATATTGGCTTATAACCCATTCTAGTCTCCCCTATAATTAACATCTTGCATTAAAGTGGTACAGTTATTATAACTGATGAGTTAATATTGATGAATTATTATTAACTGGAGTCTATGGTTTACATTAGAGCTCACAGTGTACATTCTGCAGGTTGTACATTCTGTGGATTTTGACAAAGTTATAATGACATGTCTCTACCATGATGGTGTCATACAGAAAATTTCATTATTCTAAAACTCTGCTGTACCCTCTGCTGTACCTATTTATCCTTCTGTCTTCCCCCCAAGCCCTGGGCTAAAAGTTTTTTAAAGATAACTAAAATAAATTAATGTTATGTTACCTTCCTACAGTAAAGTACTCACATCTTTAGTGTCCAGACTAATAAAAATTACATATCACATTCTGGCTAATTGGATTTATTCAAACAATACACAAAGGTAAAAGTGAAATCATCTAATTTTGCACTATAGAGCTGAATATTCATAATAGTTTGGTGACCATTATCCCAAACATCTATCTATAAATTTATTTTATGCATATAAGCATATAAATACAATATATGCTATTCTTTACCCTGCTATTTTAAAGTGTATGTTTCCTTTGGTTTTGTTTTGGCTAACAGCTGACATATAAATAGCTTTGCAAGTGGAAGCTTCTTATTTGTTGCTGTTAGCAAACAAACAAGCAAAAAACAGAAAATAAAGTACTGGAGGAATTTTTTTTAAAGATTTTACTCATTTACTCATGAGAGACACAAAGAGAGAGAGAGGCAGAGACACAGGCAGAGGGAGAAGCAGGCTCCATGCAGGGAGCCTGATGTGGGACTCGATCCCGGGAGTCCAGGACCATGCCCTGGGCCGAAGTCAGGAACTTAACCCCTGAGCCACCCAGGGATCTGGAGGAATATATTCCTCCAATACTGGAGGAATTGATGGAGTTATTAGCTCAGGAATATAATTCATAAAAGACCATTTTGTGAATTTTGCATGTAATTTTGAAGAGTTTCAAGGATAAGTGAACTTACCATAGTAAGCCTCCTTCCATTCCCTACCCCTTTTTTGATGTATGTGAACATGGTTTCTTTTGCTTTAGCCTGTGAAACCTAAAAGAATTGGTGATGAACCTCTTCTTGTTCTAAAGGTAATAGTTCTCCTTATAAATATGCATTTTTTAAAAAGAGCAAAGAAAACAAAAAGATATGCATATTCTGTTTTTGGTGTAGTTCTAAACTAATGTTTTTCTGTACATTTAATAGCAGATTTATAAAATATTTGTCTCAGTCCACTTGGGCTGCCATAACAAAATGCCAGACAGAGTGACTTAGAATGCAGCTGGCAGTTCTGAGCCTGGAAGCCTGAGATGAGTGACTGCATGAACCCAGGAGAGCCCACTTCAGGATCTCACCTTCTTGTTAAGGAGCAAGGGAGCTTTGTGGGGTTTCTTTTATAGTAGCATTAATCCCATTCATTAGAACTCAGTCTTCAAGACCTAATCACCTCCCAAGGGCTCACCTAATACTATCACCTTGGGGGTTGGGATTTCAATATTGCCATGGTTTGAATGTTTGTGTCCTCCCAAATTCATATATTAAAAGGATATGTTTTGTGTCTTTATCTGGATGGGGGTTGCATGAGTGTAAAGAAAATCCATCATGCATATGTGTCTTTGGAAGTAGTCATTCTGCTAGTCTACATATTAGTCTAAAATAATTCCATAAACTGTCTTAGCTTTCTACTGTTGCTATAACAAATTACCACAAAAGCTGTGGCTTAAAACAACATAAATTTATTATCTTATGGTTCTAGAGGTCAGAAATGCAAAATGGATTTCACTGGGTTAAAATCAAGTAGTCAGCAGGGCTGCATGCCTTCCGGAGCCCTAGGAGAGAGGCCATTCACTGTCTCTCCATCTCTCCCATTCCCACCCTCGTTGGCTACTGGCTGCATCTCTCTCATCTCTGCTTGTGTTGCCAACATCTTCTCTGACTCCTTTGCTTCCCTCTTTCCCTTTTAAGAACCTCAGTGATTATATTGGGCACACCTGGATAATCCAGGATTGTTTATCTATCTCAAGATACTTAATTACATTTACAAAGTCCCTTTTGTCATGGAGGGTAACATATTCCCTAGGTTCCAATGAATAAGTTCTTTAAAGGGCCATTATTTTGTATATCACAATAACCCACAAATAAAACATGAAATCATAATGGGAATTAAAAAATGCTGTTAGTTGAATGAAAATGAAGCACAACATGTGAAAACACATAGGACTCAATGGAAGCTGTGGTTGAAGAGACATTTATAACCTTATCAGTTTTTTTTTTAAATGAAAGGATTCAAATCTATGACTTTTATCTGCTTTAACACTCTAAAAAAAGAAAAGCAAATTAAATACAAAGCAGGCAGAAACAATACAACAATAAAAATAAGTGCAGACATAGGGAAATTGAAAACAGAATTCCAAAAAAGAAAATTCACAAAAGCAAAAGCTGTTTTTTCAAGTTTCAAGATTCAAGAAAATTGTTAAAATTGTAGCCACACTGACTAAAAAGGAGAGAACATACAAATAATTAATGTCAGAAATAAAAGAGATATCACTACAGATACTACAGATGATGAATAGATATTAATGGAATATTTTCAACATTTTGCCAATAAACATGATAAATTCCTTGAGGGACACTGCATATCAAAGCCTGCTCAAGAAGAAATAGATAATTGAATAATCTTATATTTAGAAATTAAATGTCATAGGAATGCCGGGGTGGCTCAGCATTTGAGCATCTGCCTTTGGCTCAGGACGTGATCCCAGGGTCCTGGGATCAAGTCCCGCATTGAGCTTCATGCATGGAGCCTGCTTCTCCCTCTGCCTATGTTTCTGCCTCTCTCTCTGTATGTCTTTCATGAATAAATAAATAAAATATTTTTTAAAAAATTAAGTGTGTAGTTGAATGTCTTCCCACCAGATAGATAGCTGGGCAGATAGGCAGATAGATAAACAGGTAGGTAGAGATATAGGTAAAATTAAAACCTCAGGATAAGATAGCTACAATAGTGATTTTTACCAAAAAATTACAGAAGAAATAATATCAATATATACAATTTTCCCCAGATAATTGAAGATGAAACATTTTCCCAAATTATTTTGTGAAGTCCCATTTTATTGGTACCAAAACTAGATAAAAATATCTCAAGAAAATAAAGCTATATATCAATATCTTTCATGAGCATAGGTGCAAAACTTCTTATCTAAATACAAACATATTGAATTCAGCACTGTATAGAAAGTATAATGAAAATGTGATGGGGGTGCCCGGGTGGCTCAGTCAGTTAAGCATCCCACTCTTGTCCAGCATCGTGCTCTGTGTTGGGTGTGGAGCCTGCTTAGGATTCTCTCTCTCCCTCTCCTCTACCCCTCCTCACTCCTCCTACTCCTCTCTCTCTTAAAAAAAAAAAAAAAAAAAGAAAAAAAAAAGAATTAAAGTATAATCCCCCAAGTGAGGATTCGTAAAAAAATTGTTAGAATTGGTTCAACTTTCAAAAACATTCAAAAACAAATCATTGTTATTTACCACATCAGATATATATATATATATATATATATGTAAAATCTCCTGTGAATTCATACAAAATCATCCATTTCTGAAAACTATGGATATAGCTAGAAACAGAAAAATGTTCATTCAATCTGATAAAGAACTTCTATAAAATATCTCTTGCTCACTTTATATTTTATATGGTAAAGGAATATATACTGTCCTTCTAAGATAGGCGGCAAGACAAAGAAATCTGCTCTCATCATTTCTATCCAAAATTTTTCTTGAGGTTCTACCCAATGCAAGAAGGCAAGTTAAAAAACAACAAAGACATATATATTTGAAAGGAAGAGGCAAATTATTCTGTCTTGCTTATGATATGATGATATACATAGAAAATCCTAAGATAGCTACCAAAAAATAGTTCATGTTATAAATATAACTGAATTTAGCACGGTTTTTATGCCAAAACTCTGTTGTGTCTCCCTGTAGCAGCAGCAAACAATTAAAAATTAAGTTTTAGAAGACAAGTACATTTAAAATAGTGTCCAAAACATGAAATACTTAGGAATTAGTTTAACAAAAGATATACAGAGCTAAAATTTCTAGAGTTAAAATTACAAAAACATTACTGAGAAAAGTTAAAGGAGATATAAATACTGGACTTGTTATAGTTTGAAAGCCTCATGACTTAGATGGCAATTCTCCCCCTCAAATAATTTATAGATTCAACATAATCCCAGTAAAAAACCTTAGCAGTCTATTTTGTAAAAATAAATAAGCAAATTTTAAAATTTATGTGGATATACAAAATCTTGAAAAAGAAACATGCTACCAAATTTCAAAATTTTCTATAAAGCGACATACTAACATATGAGTAGATATAACAATAAGGTAGATATAAAGATCAATGGAATAAAATAGAGTCCAGAAATAGATATACACATATATGATCAATTAATTTTTGACAAAAGTGCTAAGATAATTCAATGGTTAAAGGATACTCTTTTCAACAAATGGTGCTGGGACAATTGAATATTTACATGCAAAAAGATAATATATACTTTATACCATTCAAAAATAATTCAAATTAATCATACATGTATTTGTAAAACCTGAAAGCACAACACTTTTTAGAAGAAAACACAGGACAAAAATCTCTGTAGTCTTGGGTCTGAGGGAAAGTTTCCTAGATAGACATGAAAAAGCAATGAAGCATACAAGAATTAATAGGAGAAATGATTTCATTAAAACTTGAACATCTTAAAAATGAAAAGATAAGCCACAGACTGGAGTAGGTACTTGCAAAATACGTTATTTGTTAAGTGAGTCTTGTATTTAAAATATATAAAGAACTCTTACAATGCAAAAGGAAGACAAATGTCCAGGTTTTTTTTTTACATGAGTGGAAGATCTTTTAATCAAAATAGATATGTGGTTGCCAAATAACCACATGAGATGTTGATCAAAATTCTTAGTCATTAGAAAAATGCAAAATAAAACTATAATGATATATCACTACACACCTACTAGGACAGAAAAAATGAATATAATTGTACTGAGTTTTACTGAGTTTATGGTCCAACTGAAAATCTATACATTACTGGTGGGAATGAATTACTGGTGCAACCACTCTGCAAAAATAGTTTGCTGTTTTCTTATAAAAACTACCACAAAACAACCATTTCGTCCCTAGGTATTTATCCAAGAGAAATGAAAACATATGTCCACAGAAAAACCTGTATGTGAATGTTTGCAGCAGCTTTTTCATAATAAAACTCTAGAAAGGACTCAATGTCAGTTAAATGGTGAATTGAACTGTGATCCATCCGTACAACAGAATACTATTCAGTAAAATAGAAAAAAAAAAAGTGATACAAAAACAGAGATGAATCTTAAATATGCTAAGTGAAAGAATCCAGACACAAAGTCCTCAGACTATCTGAGTCCATTATTATGACATTCTGAAAAATGTGAAACTATTGGGACAGAAAATTGATCATGGGTTGTCAGGGATAGGGAGTGGAGAAAAGGGAGTGTCAAAAAGGGTCATGACTCATGAGGGACCTCTCCTGAGGTGATGGAAATGTTCTATATCTTGATTTTGGTGCTGGTTACATGACACTACACATTTGTCCCAATTTACCAAACTGTACACTTAAAATGAGTGAATTTTACTGGTTATATATTATACCTCAATACACTTGACTTTAAAAAAAAACAAGGGAACAATAAACTCAAAATTCAATATAGTTGTAAAACACACTTGACAGTATTCCAACATTCTATTCAAGTAGACCATTTCCTCTGTCTTAAGCTTCAATGATTCCAGTTAAGTGACTTCTCACCTATGCCTTCCTGTTCTGAAGAACTCAAAGCTTCGACAAATAAATGCATTTTTAAGACTATGACTGAGACTCTGTTTCTGAGAACACGGGGAGAAATTCTAATTGAAAGAATTTAAAGTAATCCTATTTTAATATAAATTACTGAATAATGTGCAATCCTCTTCTCTATCCTGCAAACGGACAGGAAAAGATAAAAGAATTGAAAGCTTAGAAATCTTCATGGAGAAAAGTGATTATTAGAAATTCTGATCATTAGGGTTTTTATAATAGAGTGTGCGTAGGTGGGAAGTTTTGGAAAGGAAGATTGATCCACCATTGCTTGTTGGCATCAAGCAAATAAATCATCTCATGCGAGAGTAGGTCAGAGAGAAATTTGGGAAAAACCAAGAAATTGTAGGAGGTGAGGATATAGACAGAGGCAAAAAGATATCAAGAATAGAATGTTTTCTATAGAAGACAAGAATGAGCTGCAGAGATTTAAGAATTAGGAAAAAATGCCATTGAAACAATGAAACGATAATAAAGGCTGTTCTCTAAAGGCAAATAATTTAATTTTTTAGTGTAATAACTAATTACACTAAAAAACTAATTTTTAGTGTAATGAGGATTATCCTGTGCAGAAAATTAGAGAAAATCTACTTAAAATTTTTTAAAGAAACTTCAAATTTTATCTTGGTCTGAAGACCAAGAGGATTTTGTAGTCACTTAGCTTTCTTTTCTGAAGCACAAATTTATCCAAGGCAATGTCTGTTGAAATGAAGACCGAGATGAGTAAAGAAATACAATTTTAAGGTACTTTTTCAAATACAAGTAGAAGTCGCATATGTGAAAAGTAACTCATGTCTTAATTATTTCTGTGTTGTTTGTTTGTTTTTGAAAGGACCATTCTCCTGCATAACCACAGTATTATTCTCCCATCTTCTAAAATTTTTTATTGAGATACAATTGACATGTGATTTTCTATAAATTTTAATTGATAACGTGTCGAGGTGATTCATTTGTATATTGCATGTGATTACCACTGAAGCATTCGCTAAAACCTCAATCACTAGCACTTCTATCACATCACATAATTATTATGATTTGATGGGAGCAAACAGTTAAGAATTAGTCTTTTAACGACTTTGAAGTTTATAATACAGTATTGAGGGCTATCATCACTATGCTATGCATTAGATTTCCAGAACTTGTCTACTCGTTGCTGTTTGTACCCTTATCACCACTTCCCAATTCCCTCCCCCTGCAGCCCTGATAACCACCATTCTACTCTGTTTTTATGAGTTTAGCCTTTTTAGATTCCACATACAAGTGATATCATACAGTATTTGTGTGTCTTTGTCTGATTTATTTCACTTGGCATATGCCCTCAAGGTCCATTGTTGTTCCAATGACAGGATATCCTTCTTTCTTATGATTGAATGATACCACTTTTTTTTTCTTTGAACAGTATTGCTTCATATACACACACACACAATCTTTTTTATCCATTCATCCACTGATGGGCATTCAGGCTGTTTCCACACCTTGGCTATTGTGAATAAGCTGCAACAAACAAGACAGTGCAGATATCTCCTCAATATCTGGTCTGCATTTCCTTTGGATATGTACCCAGAAGTGGGATTGCTGGATCATGTGGTAGTTTTTATTTTTAGTCTTTTTTAGGAACACTCATACTCTTTTCCATAGGGCCTGAGCCAATTTACATTCCCACCAGCAGTGCACAAGTGTTCCCTTTTCTGCACATCCTTGCCAGCATTTATCTCTTGTCTTCTTGACGATAGCCATTCTAACAGGTGTGACGTGATATCTCTCTCTGGTTTCAATTTGACTTATCTTGATGATGAGTGACGTTGAGCATCTTTGATATGCCTGCTGGTCATTTGGATGTCTTCCTCGGAAAAATGTATATTCAGGCCCTCTGTCTATTTCTTAATAGAATTGTATTGTTATTGTTGTGAGTTGTGTAAATTCTTTATATATTTTGGATATTAATCTTTGATTTGATATATGGCTTACCAGTAATTTCTCCCATTTAGTAGGCTGCCTTTTCATTGTGTTCATTGTTTCTTTTACTGTGCAAATCTTTTTATTTTAATGTAGTTCTACTTATTTATTTTTTAAAAATTTCATAGCTTGTGCTTTTGGTGTCACATACAAAAAACAAAAAATCAGTGTCAAGACCAATGACAAGGAGCTTCTGTATTTTTTTAGGAGTTTTAGTTTCAGGCTTTATGTTTCATTTTTTGACTCTTTTGAGTTCATTTTTTGTGTGTGCTGTAAGATTGGAGTTCAATTTCATTTCTCTGCCTCAGTTATCCAATATCTCAGTACCATTTGTTGAAGAAACTATTCTCCTTTCAGTGTTCTTGGTTTCATTGTCAAATATTGATTGGCCATACATGTGGTGGGGTTTATCTCTGATCTTTCTCGTCTATTCTATTGATCTATGTGTTCTATTTTTATGCCTGTACCATACTGTTGTAATTATTATAACTTTGTAGTATTGTTTGACATCAAGAAGTATGATGCCTCCAGCCTTGTTCTTTCTTAGGATTGCTTTGGCTATTCAGGGTCTTTGTGGTTCCATGCAAATTTTAAAATTATTTTTTCTATTTCTATGAAAAATGCCATTGGAATTTGGATGGGACTACATTAAATCTAGATGGCTTTAGGATATATGGACATTTTAATAATATTAATTCTTCTGATCCATGAACATAGGGTATCATCTCATGTGCTTCTATCTTAAATCTCTTTTGTTAAACTCCTGTAATTTTCATTGTATAGATCTTTCACTTCTTTTTTTAAATTTACTCCTAAGTATTTTATTGGTTTTGATGCTATTGGGGATCTAAATGGGATAGTTTTCTTTATTTTTCAAATATTTCATTACTAGTGTATAGAGATGCAACTGATTTCTCTATGTTGATTTTATATCTTGCGACTTTGGTAAATTTGCTGATTAGTTCCGATGGTTTCTGGTTGAATCTTTGGGATATTTTTACATATACAATCATATCACCTGCGAATAATAACAATTTTACTTCTTTTCTAATTTGAGTACTTTTATTTCTTTGTCTTTCTTACTTGCCCTAACTAGGACTTCCAGTACTGTGTTGAATAGAAGTGAGGAGAGTGGGCACCCTTGTCTTGTCCTGATCTTAGAGGAGTAAGATTTCGATCTTTCACTATTGAGTATGATACTGGTTTTGGGTTTGTTGTATGTAGCCTTTGTTATCTTTAAGTATGTTCCTTCTATACCCAATGTATTGAGGATTTTTTTAATCATGAAGAATGTTGTATCTTATCAAATGTTTTTTTCCACATCCACTGATATAATTTTTACTTTATTTTATTTTTTTACTGTAGTGATCACATTTATTGATTTGTATGCAGAAAACTATCCTTATATCCCAGGGGTAAATCCAATTTTGTCATGGTGATGATCTTTTTAATGTGTTATTGAATTCAGTTTGCTAATATTTTGTTGAGAAGTTTTGCATCTATGTTCATTAGGGATATCAGTCTACAGTTTTCTTTCAGTGAACTTACCTGGCTTTGGTATTAGGATCTCGATATGAGGCTTTGGCATCATAAAGTGAGTTTGAAAGTATTCCCTCTCTTCAGTATTTTGGAAGTATATGAGAAGGATTGGCATTAATTCTTCTTTAAATGTTTGGTAGAATTCACCAGTGAGGTAACTGCTCCTGGGCTTTTCTGTGTTGGGAAGCTTTTGTATTACTGATTCAATCTCACTACTCATTACTGGTCTGTTATTTTTTTTTAATTCTGTTTCAAGTTTTTATTTAAATTTCAGTTAGTTAACATATAGTTTAATATTAGTTTCAGGAGTAGATTTTAGCGATTCATCACTTACATATAACATCCAGTGCTCATCAGAACAAGTGTTCCCCCTAACTGCCATCACTCATTTTTCCCATGCCCTGCCCAGTTCCCCTCCAGCAACCCTCAGTTTGTTTTCTATAGTAAAGAGTCTGTTTTATGGTTTTCCTCTCTTTTTTTTCACCTATGTTCATCTGTTTTGTTTTTTAAATTCCACATTGCATGAAATCATATGATATTTGTCTTTTTCTGACTGGCTTATTTTGCCTAGTATAATATACTCTCTCTCTCTCTCTCTCTATATATATATATATATATAATTTAACCTATATTATATCCTTCCAGATTTCCCAATTTGTTGGCATATAATTTTCCACAATATTCTTTTATAATTGTTTATATTTTTGTGGTGTTGGTCATGATCTCTCCTCTATTGTTCATGATTTTATTTATTTGGATCCTTTCTCTTTTCTTTTTGATAAGTCTGACTATTGGTTTATCAATTTTTTCTTCTTTTTTCTTTTCTTTTTTTTTTTTTTTTCTTGAGAGAAAGCACATAGTTGGGTGGGGGTGGGGGGCAGAGGGAGGGGGAGAGAGAGAATCCCAAGCAGCACAGACCTGATATGGGGCTTGATCTCATGACCCTGAGATCATAACCTGAGCCAGAATCAGGAAGAGTCAGATGCTTAACCAATTGAGCCATTCAGGAACCCCAGGGGTTTATCAATTTTATTAATTCTTTCAAAGAACCAGCTCCTGGTTTTATTGATCTATTCCATTATTGTTTGTTTGTTTTGATTATTGTTGTTTCTATGTAATTTATTTATGCTCTAATCTTTATTATTTCCCTTCTTTTGCTGGTTTTAGGCTTCATTTGTAGTCTTTTTCTAGCTCCTGTAGGTGTATTATTAGGCTGCATATTTGAGATTTTTCTTGCTTCATGAGGTAGGCCTGTATTGTTATATACGTCCCTCTTAAGACCACTTTGGCTGCATCCTAAAGATTTTGGAAAATAGTGTTTTCATTTTCATTTGTTTCTATGTAATTTTTAATTTCTTTTTTAATTTCCTGGTTGACCCATTCATTCCTTAGTAGGATGTTCTTTAACCTCCACGTATTTGTGATCTTTCCAATTTTTTTCTTGTGGTTCACTTCAAGTTTCATAATGTTGGTCAGAAAATATGCATGGTATGATCTCTATCTTTTGTATTTGTTGAGGTCTGATTTTATGTGTTCTGTTCTGGAGAATGTCCCATGTGCACTTGAAAAGAATGTGTATATTGCTGCTTTAGGTCGAAATGTTCTGAATATACCTGTGAAGTCCATCTGGTCCAGTGTTTCATTCAAAGCACTTGTTTCCGTGCCAATTTTCTGCCTAGATTATCTGTCCATTGCTGTGAGTGGGCTGTTAAAGTTCCCTACTATTATTGCATTATTATCCAAGAGTTCATGTTTGTTATTAATTGTTTTATCTATTTGGCAGCTTCCAAATTGGGGGCATAAGTATTTATAATTGTGAGATCTTGTTGGATAGACCCCTTCATTATGATATAGTGTCCTTCCTCATCTCTTGTTATAGTCTTTGGTTTACAATTTAGTTTGTCTGGTGTATGTATGGCTACTCTGGCTTTTTTTTTTTTTTTTTTTTTTTTGACATCCATTAGCATGACAGATGGTTCTCCATCCCTGCACTTTCAATCTGCAGGTGTCTTTTGGTCTAAAGTGAATCTCTTGTAAGCAGCCTATATATGGGTCTTATTTTTTCTAATCCATCTGACACCCTTTTTATTTTTATTGGAATATTTAGTCCTTGTATAGTCAGAGTAATTATTGATAGATATGAATTTAGTGCTATTGTATTACTTATTTTGTTGTTTCTGGAGATTTTCTATGTTCCTTTCTAGTTTTTGCTGCTTTTGGTCTTTCTTTCCCACACATAGAGTCCCCTTTAATATTTTTTTGCAACACTGGCTAATAGTACTGAACTTTAGTTTTCATTTGTCTGAAAAGCTCTTTATCTCTCTTTCTATTCTGAATAACAGCTTTGAGGGTTAAAGTATTCTTGGCTGCATGTTTTCCCTATTCAGCAGGTTGAGTATATCATACCACTTTCTTCTGGCCTGCCAAGTTTCTGTGGAAAGATTTGCTGCTAACCCTATTTGTCTTCTCTTGTAAGTTAGAGAATTCTTTTGTTTTTATGCTTTTAGGATTTTTTTTTTCTTTTTTCTAGATTTTACAAACTTAACCACAATATGTCTTGGTGTTGGCCTGCTTTTGTTGATTTTGATGGGAGTTCTCTAATGCCTTCTGGATTTGTGGGTCTGTTCCCTTCCCCTTATTAAGGAACTTTTCAGCTATAATTTCCACAAATAAACCCTCTGCTCTCTTTTCCATCTGTTCTTCTTCTGAGATTCCTATGATATGAATGTTATTATGCGTTATGGAGTCGTTGAGTTCCCTAAGTCTACATTCATGATCTAATATTTTTCTCTCTTCTGTGCAGCTTCATTATTTCCCATAATTTTATCTTCTATATCACTATTCATTCCTCTGGTTCTTCCATCCTTGTGGTCCATTTTGAATCTGGGTTATTGCATTTTTCATTTCAGCCTGATTGGTTTTAAACTGTTTTATCTCTGTTGTAAGGGTATTCTTCATGTCTTTTATGCTTTTCTCACACCCAGCTGGTATCCTTATGATTATTGCTTTAAATTCTGGATCAGGTATATTACTTATTTTTATTTTGATTAGATTCATGGCCATGACCTTTTCTAGTTCTTTCCTTTGGTATGAATTCCTCCATCTTGGCATTTTCTCTAGGTCTCTGTCTTCTTCTTTGTATTAGGGAAGCCTGTTATATTTCCTCTTCCCATGAGTAATGTCTTTATAAAGAAGAGGTCATATACTATCCAGGGACTGGCACTTTTGAAGTGTCTCTGGTGTGCACTCTGCTGCTATGTTTTGGCTGCTCTTTCCCTCAGGTCAGTACCCTGCAGTGGGAAGTGTTTGGACCTTGGCCAGACTGTGGTGAGTTTTTACTTTTTTAAAAAAATATTTATTTATTTATATATTTGAGAAAGAGAGAAAGAAATTGAGAGAGAGAAAGAAAGAGAGAGAGCGCATGAGTGGGAGAAGGGGCAGAGGGAGAGGATCTTCAAGCAGAATACCCACTGAGTACAGAGCCAACACAGGACTCGATCCCATGACCCATGAGATCATGACCTAAGCTGAGACCAGGTGTTGGATACTCAACCAACTGAGGCACCCAGGTGCCCAAAGTGTGTCAAGCTTTAACTGTGTATGCTCTGGTCTGCTTGTTAAAGGAGACCTGTTGTTATTTCCACTAAAGTTGAAGCTTTGCAGAACTCTGTAGTTTAGTGGGCCTGATATATTCAGGGGTTCGTGCTGGTGTTCTTGGGGAGTGGCCCACTGCTCTGGTTCTCAGGCACACTTGCCCAAGAAAAGCAGCACCTGCAGAACACTGGGATTGGAGCTTGGTGTAACCCTTGGTTTAGGCCATGACTATTGGTGCTATGCTGCTTATGTGTTTTTATGGTGAGCATGGGGGAAAGAATGATGCCAGGCCCCTCCCTTGTCCTTGGAGAGAGGAGTTTACTCCTACTTCTGTCCAGAAAGCCCTCTCAGAAGGGAAAACAATCTCCGCTTGTGTGTCCCAAGTGTCCCTTTCAGATCCCTGACTTCACCCTGTCTGTGTCCAGGCCATCTGCCCACCCAACAGTGTAGTGCACCTATGTTCTATCCCAGGCAGATGAGCTGAGTCTTAAAACTCCAAACTTTAGGTATTTGGCATGGTGGGTACCTGCACTAGTCTAGGGGAGGGTCTTGGTGTGCTGGGATTGATGCAGGTTTGTCCTAGAAGGGCAGTCACACCAAACGGCAAGGGTGTGGAGTTTGGAGTAAAGTGCAGCAACAAGCTGGTATCCAGGTTAGCCGCCTCAGCAGGTGTTTCTAAAACTATGCTGACTGGTGGTGGTGGTGGGGGGGTGATGCCACTCACTGGCAATGCCACCTCTCTCAGATGTACTCCAAGAAGGGGGAACCATGTCTGCCAGTGTGTCTCAGGGGATCCTCAGATCTCACCATCTGCCCCGGGCTATTTGTGCTCTTTCTCCACAGGAGCACTATAGTGCTTGTAGGGCTCCATGCCAGCCATGCTACGGGCCTCTAAAACTCCAGTCTTTGAACCCTACTTATAAAAACTCATGAAAATCAGTCCCTCTCATTTTCCTGGTCAAAGGCTTTGGGGAAGTGTTTTCCTTATGAAATCCCCTGTGCACTGCTCTCTCTCTCTCTCTCTCTCTCTCTCTCTCCTCTCTGCATGACCAGGGCTACCTCCCCTCTGCGGCACCTGTGATCACTTTCTCCCCCAAACCACTCTCTACACCTCCTACCTTTCATGATGTGGTCTGTTCTCTCCCTCTAGTTGTACAATTTGTTCTGTCAGTCCTCATATAAGTTTCTTGGGGATTCAGAACAATTTGATATTTATCTAGCTGTGTTCAAGGGAAGAGGCAAGTCTAGGGTCCTCTTACTTCTCTGCCATCTTAGTTTATCTGGTCTGTTCATATTTTCTATTTCTTCATGATTAAGTCTTGGTAGGTTGCATGTTTCTAGAAATTTATCCATTTCTTCTAGGTTTTCCTTTTTGTTTGTGAGTAGTCTCCTATGATCCTATGTATTTCTCCAGTATCAGTTGCAATGTCTCCTCTTTCATTTCTGATTTTATTTATTTGAGTATTTCTTTTTTTCTTAGTCTAGCTAAAGGTCCACACCCAGTAAGTTTAACTTTAACATAGTGTTATTTAAGAGTCTGTATTCAAATTCCCTAATTGTCTCCAAAATATATCTTTACAGCCTTTCTCTGTCCTTCTTTCCTTCTTTTCCTTCTTTCTTCTCTCTCTCTCTCTCTTAAATCCTCGATCCAACCAGGGATTGTCCATACTTTGTAATTGTCATGTTCTTTTAGTTTTCTTTACCCTATAAATAGTTCTTACTTTTGTTTGTCTTTCATGGAATTAACACTTTTGTAGAGTCCAGGAATTTTGTCACATAGAATACTCCATAATTTGGATTTGATCAATTATTGCCTTATGTGGGATTCTGGTTAAATATTTTTGGTATGAATACTACAAGAGAAATGTGTATGTTTGATTTCCTCTGGTCAGTAAAAATCTAATTAACTAAATACTAATGTTTTTACTTATCTGCTCTATGCTACAATTCATACAAAATGTTCTCTGCATTACCTCTACCAACAACAAACCTGCAAGCAAACTTCCAGATTTCTTTTTTGTACCTAAAATGTAACTAACTGAAGGTGTAGAATGAGACCACCATGTACATAGTAATTATATGAATTAATTCTTTATTCTGTGAGGTTTGGTTGTCCATTTGATACCGAGTTGAACTGATTTTATTCTGTAGTACTTACTCTTTAATAATTTAATTATATTTTTGAATATGTAAAATTTTAAGAAGTTCAAATTCAAAGTTACATAAAAAATTATTCTAGAAAAGTCTCATACTCATCTCTTTTACCTGATTTCCACCCGCCTCCTATTGGTAAACATTTGCATTAGTTTCTGCTTTATCTTTTGCATGCTTCTTTGGCAAAAAAAATGTGTGTTTGTATGTCTGAAATTTATATTTATATATTGATATTTATGCCAAATGTGTCAAAATACGTAATGCATATACTTTTAATTTTCTTTCTTTCATAAGTCATGATACTGTGTATATACACTTTTCTGTGTCTAGTTTTTTTTCTTTATTTTCCCTTTCTTCCCCTCTTTTTTGAAATTGTCTCTATATGAGAAGATGAATATTAACTGAACCTCTTGTGGTAATAATTTCACAATATATGTAAATCCCAAACATCATGCTATATGCCTCTACAAATACAGTGATATGCACTATGTTATTTCTTAATAAAACTGAAAAAAATCATACACTTAATAAAATTGCATAACGGCAAGTTCCAGAGTATTTTATCCAGTTGATCCAGAATTTGATTAGATTGTTTATAGATCATCAGAAAATGGAAAAAAAACACAAAATAAAGACATTTTTGGTTATAGAAAACTTGCGTATCCACAGGAATATATCTCTGGACTGTCAAGAGCCCACAGACTCTCTTTTGAAATACGACATATATGTAATGGCTTAATTGTGTCAACTTAGGAAATACAGATTACACTTTCAGAAGTTCCTTCTAACATTTAAGTATTAGTTGGCTTTCTATGGCTTCATTATTTATTTTTTTTTAAAGATTTTATTTATTTACTTGAGACAGAGAGAGAAAGAGAGAGAGCACAAGCGGGGGGTGGGGGTGGAGGGAAGGATGGAGGGCGAAGCAATTCCTCACTGAGCAGGGGCCCCAATGCAGGGCTTTTTTCCAGGACCCTGAGATCATGACCTGAGCCAAAGGCAAACACTTTACTGACTGAGCTACGCAGGTGCCCTATGGGTTATAATTTGGTTTCATAATTTAGAAAAGAACTTTAAAAACATATAATCTATATACCTTTACTCTTCTTTCATAAAAGATAGCATATTGTATATATCCTTTTACATGTTGAGTTTTTTTCTCATGACAATACATCTTTCTCATCATTTCATAAGAGTGCATAGAGATTTTCCTCACTTTTCCTTATGGATGTATAGTACTCCTTTGTATATCTAAAATACTATTCAACCTGTCTCATAAGGATAGACATTTAGGGTGTTTCCAATATCTTGTGATTACAAATAACACCACAATAAATAGTAGTATATGACGTGTGGACAGTCTTCTAATAATGACTAAGAATCCATTAATGGTAAATGAAGACACATTCACCTATGTAGAAATAAAATAAAAACTTTAGCATACCACAATTAATGAACAAAAACCAATGAGAGAAGATAAATTTGGAGAAAAATACATACAATCTATATCATACATATGAAGCTAAATTTCTGATCTATAACTAATTCTTATCACTTGGGGGGAAAGGACTAACATCAAGTAGAAAAGTGACCAAAAGATATAAAAAGGCAGTTTATAGAAAATAATACACAAATGGCCATTACACATATGCAGAGATGTTTTCAGCTTACCCATACCAAGAGAAATGTAAATTGAAACTATACTGAAAAATCATTTATCACACATCAGCCAGGCTGATGTAGCTTTACAACACACTCTGATGAGAGGATGGTAGCGAGATTGGTACATTGTTCCTGGGAGAGCAGAATGGCATTCACTTTACTGACAGAAAATGGCAATAATTAACAATATTATGTATGCATTTACCCTTTGGCTTAATGATCCCACATCAAAGATCGATCTGAAATTTCACCTCCACAAACACGATTTTAAGTTTAAAGTATACTCTTTATTTATTTACTTATTTTTTTTATTTCAGTAGAGTTGACACAAAATTAATTTTGGGAATACAGCATAGTGATTTGGCAAGTATATATGTTATGTTATGCTTACCACAACTGTGGCTACCATCTGTCATCGTACTGCTGTTGTAATGTCACTGACTGTATCCCCCATACTGTGCCTTTTATTCCTGTGACTTATTCCTTCCATAACTGGAAGCCTGTGTCTCCCACTCCTCTTCCTAAAATTATTACCAGTATTATTATATTTAAGCTATGTGGGATGAATATCATGATTTGTTTGAATGAGTGCTAGGGTTTATTGCCTTTCAGTTACACCAGGAGAAAATGTTTGTTTGTGAAGGTACAAAAAGTAATGGGGGATACAAATGTTTTTAACTTTTTTGGATATATGCTTGAATTTAGTATGACTTTAGCTTCCATCAGTTGATAAGGAAAATGTGTTTTTTTTAAGGTTTTATTTATTTATTCATGAGAGTCCCACAGAGAGAAGCAGAAACATAGGCAGAGGGAGAAGCAGGCTCTCTGCAGTGAGCTGGATGTGGGACTTGATCCCAGGACCCTGGGATCATGACCTGAGTTAAAGGCAGATGCTCAACACCTGAGCCACCCAGGTGCCCTGGAAAGTGTGTTTAAAATACTAGATTGACATTGTACCATTTGGAAATGCTTTGTCCAACCATCCCCCCCTCCCCCCGGGCATATTGCATCCCTCTGGGATCATGGCTCGCTTGGATAGAGAGGCTTTTAACTGTGGAATCTGTTGTAATCTCTCTTCAGAAACTGCTTTTGTAATTGTGTCACCAACCTAAAAATTACTGTCCTCGTAGATCTTTAATGAGAATGAAGGAGCAAATTAATCTTTCCCAAGTTTCTTGTAATACACAAGCTACGACTCTTTCAGTTATCTGCCACATGGGTGTCACAAGCCATTTTAAAATGTAGGGACTTAAAAGAAAAACAATGTATTTATTTGCTCATGATCCAGCCAGGTCCACTGGACAGATAATGTACCCTAGGGCATGAGGCCTCCTTTCACTCTTTCATCTATTGCTCTCTGCAGATCTTGATTTTGCCTTCTACTTTTTGGGCTCTATCCTCTGAGAACTCCTCCAATTCCTGTAAGGAATGGTTATGCTTGCAGCTAAAAATAGCTCTCTCAATTTGTTTCTTGTACATAGAGTATTGAGAGCTCATAGACCTCTTTTTATTTTGAGACCTCTTGACCATTTTAGTCCAAGCTGGTGATGCTTTATCAAAAGTCATTCTCTTAAAAATGTTTTGGGTTTTCTATGAATGTTTTTGAGGTTTACTTTATGCACTAAAGCCTCCTTTGTAATTCCTGCCAAACAAACCTTTGCCTACTTTGGGTGTGGCAAACTAACATATGACAATATCCTTAAGAGCTTAAAAGTCGGGCAGCCCAGGGGCTCAGTGATTTAGCGCCGCCTTCAGCCCAGGGCCTGATCCTGGAGTCCCAGGATTGAGTCCCACATCGGGCTCCTGCATGGAGCCTGCTTCTCTCTCTGCCTATGTCTCTGCCTCTCTCCCTGTGTCACTCATGAATAAATAAATAAAATCTTAAAAAAAAAAAGAACTTAAAAGTCATTTTGTCTTGCTGAGAGGGGATAGGAGACTGTCGTAAATTTTTCAGAAATCTTAACAAGCAACTTAACAGCTGCATCCTTTGCTTGCTTTTTACCTTGAGGTCATATTTTATTCAGCGTAACCTGGATTTGATCTTTGCCATGAGGCATTTTCTCATTTTGAAAATCTTTTGCTGTCTGGACAGCTGTCCAGGGCCCTCTCTACTTCCTCTACATTTTGCTTACATAGCTAATACTTCTTTCTTTAGCTCATCTCTGTCATAACATCTTCTGATGTCCTGCTGAAAGAAGTAAAAGAGTACTTTAAACATTCAGCTTAGTAATCTTATGCAAATCTATAATTTCATTTCTATTTTCTATATTTCTCATTACCAAAAGCAATGGTAATTGCCAAAATTTTACCTCTACAGAACAGGTATCATCCTGTATCCATCCAGCTTCCATTAGTAATTTCCTCAATGCTTTTCAAGCCTCCACCAGCAGGTTCCTTGCCACCCCACCATCAGCTCATTCTCAATGCTGACACTACAGTCTTGGGGCATATATTTATTTATTTTTTAATTACTTAACAGCAGTACATAAGTTCCAGATTCCAATTACTGTTTTTGTTATCTAACTCTGTGTTGTAAGAAATTTCCCCAAAACCTAGTGACTTAGAACAACAACTATTTTCTTTGTTATATTTCAGTATAAGTGGTGGCAGAGCTGGATTATCTCTGCTCCCTGTAGTGTTGACAGGGGTGTTTCATGATTGAGGAAGATCCAAGATGACTTCCTTTTTATGTTTGATGCCTCCACCGGGTGACTAGATGGGCTGTGTCTGATCGATCTTCTTTCCTTTTGAAAACTCTCATTCTCCAGAATCTTTCTGCACATGGCTCTTCTCTCCAGGAGAGTAACTGTAGGTACTGTTTTGCATGGCAACTGGCTTCTAGGAGGGCAAGGATCCCAAAGACCTATGCTGTGGAACTGGTACAATGTCATTTCTAGGGTATCCTACTGGTCAAAGCAAGTCATAGGGCCAGCCCAGAGCCCACATGGGAAAGAATATGGATGCCATTCCTTGATGGGAGGAGTGGGAAAGAACTGTGAACATTTTTAATCCACAATAGCTATTAATTTGATCAATCTTGAGGAATAACTCCATGGTATTAAATATATCTATCCAAAAATGATCTATATAAATAGAATTCCTTTCTAGAAGGCTGGGTCCTCCATTCATCCAATCTTTTTTTTTAAGATTTTATTTATTGATTTATGAGACATGGGGAGAGGCAGAGACATAGGCAGAGGGAGAAGCAGACTCCCTGTGGAGAGCCCGATGCAGGACTTGATCCCAGGACCCTGGAATCATGACCTGAGCTGAAGGCAGATGTTCAACCACTGAGCCACCCAGACGCCCCTATTCATCCAATCTTAAAATCATTTACTGAATCAGACACTTACTCCATTGCCTACTCTTCTGCTGGGCAGAGTTTTGCTCTTCATTTTCTGCGGGGGCCTTTATACTCTTCCATCTATCCCCATCCCCACTATGGATTTTACTGTTGGTTCACCTTCTAGTGATATCTAAAGGCCTCTGGGAAACACAAAATTAACAGCCACATCAAGATATTATATGTCTATTAGGATGAGTGTAGTTGGCTACAAGTGTGGTATCTGTGGATATGTAAACACATATTGACTGATCATAGCAAAATTTATTCCAACTAAGTTTGATATCAGCAATGAAATGTAAATACTACACAGTAATTGACCTGCTATGTCACCAAGGTCATATAAAGAGCATTTCCATGCAGCTACATGGCCATTAAAATTTCAGCTTTTAAAAAAATCACCAACCAATCAGCCTAATAACCAATTAGCTAATTACACAAGTTAGTTGTTTAACAATTTATTAATTATTACTTAAAATAATTGCTTATTAGTTGTTAGTAATTAATTGATTAATTAAACTAGCTAGTGACTAATTGCCAGTGGATTAGAAACTAGTTTACCCAACTAATTTCTTGGAGGGTTAAAAAAAAGAGGGTGCATCTCAGTACAGGCTGGAGTTCATAGGTGGGAGGAAGAGTGGGATATGCTTGGAGGAGGGGTAAGGATGAGACAAGGATGAGGGATGAGTTAAGTTATAGAGATAATAGTGATGGATGATAAGAAATGGGATTCAGGGAAGGCTGAGAATCAAATATGGGATAAAGAGCAAGGAAAGTTGCACAAATTACAGTGTACCAAATTGGTAGTATCGTTGTCGTCATTGTCATTATACTTTTTGTCGCAGATAAAGAAAAAACTTTGAAAACCTATCAACCGGTTGTAAAAATGCTCTTCTCCTACTGCCCACCACCTTCCACCTGTATCTTGTTCATCTCCATGTTGATGCCTTCCCCCTTGCCATCCTTCTGGAGAGCCTTCCTCTCCAGCAGCCATATTCCAGCCAGCCAGCAATGTCTGCACAAATGCTGACCTTTTAGCTTTCCCTGGAGACCGATCCATGCCTTAGCATTAATGTCTCTGTCTGGATCACATGATTTATCACATCAATATTTGTCATGGCTCTCTCTGTAAAATGCAACAAAAACTGCTGTTTCCTTATAATCTGCTAAATGTGTGCCCTTTATCTCACCTGCCCTAGAAACCATTCCTTTTCCCTATTAAAAGCACTACAAATACATGTTGGATGGAATGGTATTAAATTGCTATAGACCATTGACTAGACAGAGAAAATTCTTGCCTTTTGTGGCCTGTACAATTCGGATCCCCCAATTAACATTATAATTCCAAAGGAGCAGAATGGTGGGAAGGAAGAAAACTAAAAAATAATAAAGAGCTCAATAAGAGTTCTCAGAAGTCCTGGATTCTTGCTCCACCTCTCCCATTTACAATCTTGTGACGATCAGTGACTCTTGACCTCTCAGCTTTTCTCTTTTCTGGAGGCCAGTTGTATATACACTGTGGCTCCAGACAGGGATGCATCAATGATGAGACACGACCATAACCGTGAAAAGACTTTGACAACCCTGAAGCCTCATGTGTCATCACGTCAGGCGAGGGCAGGAACCTTTGTTTACTCAACTTTGAAGCTCTGAGTTCTTAACATGGTGTATACAATTCAGGCTCCATATAAGTTGCTTGAACTGAGTTTAAATGTAATGGATGTCCAACTCTTTCTGACCCATGTTAATACTTTAGATGCTCATAAGACTCAAAGCTCTAAAGTGTTGTTCTCATATTTAGGGCTTTATCTTGCTCCTCAAACCAGACACTTGAAGCTGTTTTTCTTAGTACAAGCTTAATATTCTTCTTTGAGTACAATTCATGTTCTCATGAGGTGCCCTATCTCATGCCACCTCTTGCCTTAATGTACATAACTGCCTTAATTTGGTTCCATAAGAAGACTTGGAGAAAATGATTTGAAGTGATACCAGGACCATAGGGGAGTAGGAAAGTAAGACAGGGAAGGGTATGTTCTCTAGCCAGTGTCATTGTGGTTGATGGGGAGCTCAGCCCCACAAGGGAACTCGGAGACGACGGGAATTGGAGGGTTATTTTTCTCATTCTCTTTAGCCATTTGTAGAGGGCTGCTTGGGGTGGATGGTATTTTCTGGAACTTCCAGCTTTCTGTGCCCTTGGAATGAGGGTTCCAGCTGTCAGAGAAAGCCCTCAGGCAGTTGGAACTCGGGTGGTTGTGCAATTGTGTATAATGGGATTCGGGTGGGGTACCTCCTGCTTCAGTGATATTTCCTCTCTCTGCCTTGTCCCTGAACCCATGAGACCTGCTGTCTGAATGATGTATATTTTTTTCTCATTTCAAAACCTGTTAGATACTACCCACCAACAACTGAAACAGCTGTGCTTAATACCACCTTCTCTTGCTCAAACATCAGTGTTTTTCTAATAGATAATCCTCGGAAGAGTCAACTCCACTTATGACCAGTATGAACATGTATGTTTGCTTTGAGATTTCAGTGGAGCAAACAGCAGCAGGCTCTGGCAGAAAGGCAGGAGGCCGTGGTTTCAGTTCGGTCTCTCTCCTCCAATCGCTGTGCTACCAACGACCTGTTTTTCTTCTCAAGCGTAAGAAAAATGAGTCATTTCTATCTTCCTCTTCTACTAAACATTTTTCTCCAGCCACAGTATCATTCTTGTTCCTTTGCAGGTCTCTTTCTGTCAAGGATTTCCACATGATTTATAAGAAGACTGTCTCTGCTGCCTCCACTCCAACAGGCACAGCTTATTTGCAACCCCACAGTAGTCTTTCCCCAGCCATCATCTCCCTTTGCGATGGACCTTCCATTGCCAGTCATTCTGGGTTTCTGCACATCTGACCAGTTTCCTCTGATGACAGTCTTACTGCTTTACCCACCTTGCCTCATTGACGACTCAAGGTATCCTCCCTCATTCTTCCTAAACCCATTCATGGATTTCTGTCCTGTAGCCAATGCCTTTATATCATGGCATATTCCTCAGGGCAGGGTCAGAAAACCTTTTCTGTAACAGAGAAGGTAGTAAATATTTTGTTTGTGGGCCACAGAGTCTCTATTGCAACTCTTCACCTCTACCATTGTAAAGCAAAAGCAGCTCTAGACAATACAGAAGTGAACAAATATGGCTGTGTTCCAATAAAACTACTTTATAAGAATGGGCAGGGGGCTGGATCTGACCAGAAGCATAGTTTGTTGACCCTGGGTTTATTAACAACAAAGAAGGTAACAGCTTTCTGTTAGAGTTCCTGGCATATAAGTGCTCATCAAACATTTATTAAAATGTTTTGAGGCATGTACAGGAAATAATATTCTTACTTTAACTGAGATATTTGGTGGAAACAACAGATTTCTATACCAATATATGAAGGAATTCGTATGATGTCTCCTCCACCTGAATGAACAATTAGCACATTATTTTTTAAAACTAAGGTGTCAAAGCAAGATTTTGAAGCAAATATCAAAATAAAAATCTGAAAAACAAAATAAAGGTCTGAATTCTTAATTTTCAGACAGTAGCAGAATCAATAAAATAATAGTGTGTAGATTGATAGGACTTTTTTTCACACTTAAATTTTTTAGAGTAGTTTTAACTTTACAGAAAAATTGAGAGGTGGATAACAGATTTCTATACACCCTTTACCCCCACACAATTATGGTTCATTTTTTTCCTACATTGACACATTGTAATTTCCCAAAGGCTATATATAGTTTACCTTAGGGTTTACTCTTGGTGTTGTATATTTTCTGGGTTTGGGAAATGTGTAATGGTTCATTGTTATAATATTATTCAGAGTATTTCATGCCCTCAAAATCTTCTATGCTTCACCTACTCATCTCTCGCCTGCCTCCCACCCTCTGACCACAATGATCATTTGACTGTCTCCATAGTTTTGTCTTTTCCAGAATGTCATATAGTTGGAATCATGTAGACAGAAGATTGGCTTCTTTCACTTAGTAATATGCACTTAAGCTTCCTCCATTTCTTTCATGCCTTGATAGCATTTCTTTTTTAGTGCTGGATAGTATTCTGTTGTCCAAGTCTACCCCAGTTTATCCACTCACCTACTGAAGGTTATCTTGTTTGCTTGTAAGCTTGATCAATTGTGAATAAACCTGTTATAAACATCTTTGATTGGGTTTTTGTATAAACATGAATTTTTAACTCCTTTGGGTAAATACCAGGATTGCTGGATACTATGATAAGAGTATGTTTAACTTTACAAGAAATCACCAAACCATCTTCAGAAAAAGATGTGCCATTTTGCATTCCCACCAGCAATGTATGAGGGTTCCTGTCACTCCACATCCTCACCAGCATTTGAGGCTGTCAATGTTCCAGATTTTGGCTACTCTGATAAGTATAAGATTGTATCTTACTGTTATTTTATTTTATTTTATTTTATTTTTTTATTTATGATAGTCACAGAGAGAGAGAGAGAGAGAGAGAGGCAGAGACACAGGCAGAGGGAGAAGCAGGCTCCATGCACTGGGAGCCTGATGTGGGATTCGATCCCGGGTCTCCAGGATCGCGCCCTGGGCCAAAGGCAGGCGCCAAACCACTGCGCCACCCAGGGATCCCTCTTACTGTTATTTTAATTTGCTTTTCCCTGATGACATATGCTGCGCAACATGTTTTTGTATGCTTATTTGTCATCTGTGTATCACCTTTGGTGAGGTGTCTGTTAAGGTCTTTGGCTCATTTTTAAATTAGGTTGTTAGTTTTCTCATTGTTAAGTTTTAAGACTTCCTGGTGTATTTTGGAAACAATTCTCTATAAGGTATGTGTTTTGCAAATATTTTTTTTACCAGTCTATGACTCATGTTCTACTTCTTTTGATTTTGCTCTTTACAGAGCAGAAGTTTTTAATTTTAATAAATTCTAGTTTACCAATTATTTCTTTCATGGATCATCTCTTTTGCATTGTATCTAATAAGGCATCGCTATACCCAAGATCTACTAGGTTTTCTCCTATATTAAAACGGTTTTATAGTTTTGCATTTTACATTTAGAGCTGTGATTTTTGTGAAGGATGTAGGATCCACGTCTAGATTCATTATTTTCTACTTGGATGTCCAGTTGTTCCAGAACCATTTATTGAAGAGACTATTTTTTTCTCTGTTGTATTGCCCTTGTCAAAGACCAGTTGACTATATATTATGGGGACCTATTTCTGGTCTCTCTATTCTGTTCCATCGATTTATTTGTCTATTCTTTCACCAATGCCACATTGTCTTGATTACTACAGCTTTACAACAGGTCTGAAGTTGAATAGTATCATTCCTCCAACTTTTCTCTTCCTGATGGATAGGGCTTTTAATAAAATGATTTTGCTTAAAGGAAATAAAGAAGGTTGCCTGGGTGGCTCAGCGGTTGAGCATCTACCTTCAGCTCAGGGTGTGATCCTGGGCCTAGAGATAGAGTCTCACATCTGGCTCCCTGCGAGGATCCTGCTTCTCCCTCTGCCTATGTCTCTGCCTCTCTCTGTGTCTGTCATGAATAAATAAATAAAATCTTTAAAAAAAAATAAAGGAAATAAAGAAAAAAGAGAAATATCTCAAATACTAAAATTCAAGAGAATATTACATGATTATTTTGGCATATGTAAATTTCATTCCTTTATCTTTCTCCTTTTTCTGTATTGGTGATGTTATTTCATGGTTACAATCAAGAATTAGTTTATTCAACATGCATTCACTGAAGGACTACTATATGGGAGGTTGTGGGGGTTCAGCAGTGACTGGAATAGACAAAATTCTTGCCTTCATGGGGTGTCTATGCATGTGGAAACTGAGAGAGAGAAGAATCAATAAATAAACCACACATACTAACCAGGTGGTGGTACATGTTAAGAGAGAAAAATAATAATAGGCAAGAAGGAGCAGGGAGTACTAGTATAAAGGGGGTGAGGGGTCAGAGTATAACCCCCTGATAACATAACCTTTGAGAAGAGACGTGAAGGAAGTGAGTGAGGGAGTCATGTAAATACCCAGGGAAAGAGTATTCTAAGAAGAGGAAATAGTAAATGCTAAGGTCATGTAGGTACAATGGTTAATTTTATGGTGTCAACCTACCTAGGCCAAGGAGTGCCCACATATTTGGCCATACATTATTCTGGGTATTTCTTGATAGTGTTTTGGGCTGAGATTAACCTTTAATTTGGTGTATGGAGTAAAACACTAGTGGGCCTTATCCAGTTGAAGGCCTGAATAGAGTAAAGCCTGACCATCTCAAGTGTAAGAAAGAATTCGCCTGACAGCCTGTGAATGGAAACATTAGCTCTTCCTGCCTGAGGCCTGGAACCCCAGCTCTTCCTAGTTCTGCATTCAGTACTGTGTTGGCCTTTGGACTGAAACTGAGACACATGGTCTGCAAATTTTGATCTCACCGGCCTCCATAATCACATAAGTTTTCCCTTTTAATAAAATACACACATACCAGCACTACATAAAATTGGTTTTGATTTTCTGGAGAACTCTAACTAATACAATAGGGCAATGAGGGATTGGGTATTTAGCTGTTTTAGAGAAAAGATGGAAGAAAGGGAGCCAAAGACTCGAAGGGTCATTGTAAAGACTTAGCATTTATTCTAAGTGGGAAGTTTTAGGAAGGTTCTGAACTAAAGACAACTTACATTTTAAGAAGATCATACTAGCTGCTATGAGATGTATAATCTAAACGAGATCAAGAACAGAATGGGAATGACCAGTTTAGAGCCTGTTTCAAGAGTCTAGGTGACTAGAATTGCAATGTTGGTTTGGGAGCTGGTGAATTTTGCAGACTTTTCATATTATTTGACAACAGATCTGACAAGAGTTTCTCAGAAGTTTGGAGTTGTAAGATATAGAGGAAAAATTAAGGTGGACTCCCAGTTTGTTGTCATAGCAGTGGAAAGAATACTAGTTTTATTTATGGAAATGGACAAGAATGTGGGAGAATCAGGTTGGGTGGCACAGGGAATATCAACAATTTGAAAGCGGTTAATTTAAAGTTCCAATTAGAGATGGAAACCAGATGTAGATATATAGTTATACAGTTAAATATACAAATATGAAGTTCAGCGAAGATATAAATTTGGAGGGACTAGGGTACAGGTGGTATTTCTTGCTATGAAACTAGGTGAGGTCAAATTGAACACCAATAAAAAATAAATTAAAAAAAAAAAAAAGAAACTAGGTGAGGTCACCAAGGAAGTGACTGGGTCTTGGGAAGACCAATATTTAAAAGGCCAGAGAGATGAGGATCCAGTAAAGAAGATGGAGAATGTGCTATCAGTGACGCATGAGGAGACCTGAAAGTGAAATGTGGCCCCAAAGGTATGTATTGGAAAGCTATTTCAAGAAGGAAAGAATGTTCCAGGCCATCAAATGCGACGTTTAGCTCAAGTAGGATTAGGAATAGGCCTGATGTCTAATCACTGTATCTGACCATGTGGGGGTCAAAGAGGATCTTGAGAAGAGCTGTCTTGGTAAAGTAATGTATGAAAAACTTGCCTGGAATCAGTTCAAGAGGGATGGAACAAGAAGAAATAGAGGCAAAAGAAACAACAATTTTTTAAGAGATTCACTGCAGAGAGGAACAGAGAAATGGAATGTTAGTAGAAGAGGAAATATTTATCTGTGTGCTGATGGGATTGATCAGATAGAGAAGGGAATTTGGTGATATGAGGGAAAATGAAGGCACAAGTGGACTGGAGTCATGTCCAATGGTAAGGGTTGGCTTTGGATTGGAACTCAGACTATTTTCTTTTTTGCAGTCATAGGAAATAAGACAGAAAATATGAATATGAATATGAGTGTTAGGTGAAGCTTGTAGAAATTCTCTTCTGATCACTTGTAGTTCCTCAGGGATATACGAAGCAAGGCCATCAAAGGAAAGACAAGAAGAGAAGAACTAGAAATTAAAGAAGGAAGTTGGAAAATCAAGAAAAAAAAAAAAAGTGGGAGAGTGACCGGATGAGGGAAATGTCACCAACAACTCTAGCATCTGCTTTGTAGTTGTTAACAGTGAATTTACAGCGAGATCAGTAAGTATTGCCATGCGTGTTTCTCCGACTATGTCCAGCTCCTGATGCAGGTGTGAGGTGTGTAGAGGTGAATTAACAAGACAAGTGAACACCAGGTGAGAACAATGGAGAGGATGTGAGACAAGCGTGACGAGATACATACAAAGGAAAGTTTGTCACGTGAGAAGGAAAATGCAGGCATTAAGGGAGGTGGGAGTCTTAAAAGGTGCTAGGATCATTGTATTGGTGACCTTGGCAGAGCTGTGGAATTGAGATAGTGACCTTCCCTTTTACTTCCCTTTCTCTAATTCTCCACATCCACTCCACGAGCAGCAAGTGCTATTGACTTGACCTTCCCAACATATGCAGAATCTGAGCGCTTCTCTGCATTCTCAAGATGATCCCTTGGGCCCAAGCCATCATCACGTGCCACCTTGACTCAGGGGTAGCCTCATTCCTGAGTTTCTGACGTCCACTCTTGACGTCACCTGATGTCATGCTCTCCCCTGCCCATACTCCATCTCAAGGTTATTTTCCACAGAATGTCTAGAGTAATTTCTTTAAAAACAAAGGGGATAATTTCTTTTGCCCAAACCTTCCAGAAATTATTTCAATCAGGGTAGAGATCAAAGTCCTTAAGATGACCTATAAAGCCCTACATGAACTGTATACCCTCTGGTTTTCTTTCCCCTGGTTCTTCCATGACCTCATCTCCTGCCCTCTCCTTCCTCAGCCACATCTGTCTCTTTGCTGCCCTCATGCCTATGTACCTCAGGGCATTCACCCTTGACCTTTCTTCTGCCTGCATCACCTTCACCAGCAGTCTGCATGTCTGGCTCCCTCATTTCAAGTATTTGCTTAAATTTCACCTTATCAATGAAGCTTTTCCTGACCATCCTGTTTGAAACAGTATTTTGGGTCTGTTCAATAGAGACATGCAATCCCTATGCTTTCACATCATTTGGGACATTGAAGGGCAAGATTCTCTTTATTCTCTAAAATGAAGCGGGCTGGCAAATTGAAAACCAAAGATGAGCTTTTAATGGGAAAGTTGCAAATATGCTATGTGTTGCCCTTCATTCTTCTTTACTTTGCTGCAACCTGTAGCTAATATTCTGGAAGAAAACCACACAGATATTGGTGTGATTGGTTTAAAACAATAGTCACATCTGTAAATTCCATCCATTTCTCATAAGAAAGAAAAAAGTGTTTCATGGTGATATTGGTTGGTCTTAGTATTTTTTTTTTCAAGGGCCAATCACAAAAACTGTGTTTAAATTCTCAGGCTACTTTCCTTTTTCCTTAAAACGTTATAGAATTATTCCATCATCTTTTGCTGTAAAGGGAAATATGAGGTCTAGTTGTTTTTTTCCTCTTTTAGGTTTTATGTGTTCTAGGTTTGCTCATTATCCTTGTAGCAAAAAATAATTCTAGGATTTACCTCACTATGATTACTATTTGCATTTATCATACCTATGTTGATGTTTTAAAAATTGTATCCATGGGTTTTGTTTTTTTTTTTTTCCCTCCAGCTCTTGAAAGTTTTACTCAACTGTACTATCTTCAACTATTTCTTTTGCAATTGCTCTGGAGCCTTCCATGGGAATACCTATAATTCTTAGTTTGTATCTCTGATTCCTATTCTCTGCCTATATTATATTCATTTTCTTTCCTTTTGTCTCTTTCCTCCAGATCCTGGGAGTTCTGTGTCCTTGGCTTTAACATCACTGATAGGATTTTTATACTATTGATTCTGTTCCGTACGGACTCCAATACAAATTCTATTTCTGTTATTTCACTTTTAGTTGCTCAAAATTCTTACGCATTTCACTGTTTTTCGTGCATTTCAGCAATATCTGTATTCTTTAGGCTCCTGTGTCATGGAGGCAAGCCAAATAGTTTTCTAAAATTTTCCTTTCCCCTGGTTCCAGTAATAAATGAGTTTTCAGAAGTCTGTGCTTCTGAATTCCCAGAGTAACATTTCCTTTCTGTGGCTCCACAGAATTAGTTTGAGGGTCCTATCACTGCATGTTCTGATGCTTGACCTGACAAGATTAGTCACCCAACAATAGGCAGAGCAGGTGGGTTGTCCTCTGGCTCTGTTTTTGCTCATTTTGGTGCTTGGTGAATGCTGGGTAGACACATTACCTGGTTCCTTCCTAGACCCCAGCAGGGTCTACTGAGCTGGTGTGGTGAAATTGTCAGTGTTCACTTAGGCCCCCCACATTTTTCAGCTGCCCTGGTACTTAGATTGATGATGTTATTGAGTTCTGAGCATACAAAATGATATGCAACACTCTGGTAACCCCTTGCTTGTGTCTAGGATCTCTTCTCTCTCACATGCACACACATGTCTGGGACGCTACAGGATAAAATGGTGGGGCCACATGATGAAAGGAGCATGGATCCCTGAATTACCACTTGAAACAGTTTTCCAGAAGAGCAACTTGATTGACATCTAACTGTGATGTGAAAAAGATACTTTTATGAATATATGTATATCTTCCTGGGGAAACTTATGTATAGGCTTTGCCTCTCTCTCTGTCTCTTTCCAGCTGATTATTGACATGGACTTGTAGCATCTTCTGAGTACTGGAAGACAGGCAATGGGGAAAGGGTGGAGGAAGAAACAGTAGTTGTAAGGTGGTCACGATTTCGCGTTTTGAATTGGGGAACAAAAATAATCTTTCTTTCTGCCAAATTTCAGGTAGACTTAGGATCAAAGAATAACTAAGTATGTATTTTAATCTAGCTCTCAAGTTTTGTACCTTCATTGGGAGTTTTAGTAATTTATTTTATAACTTAACTTTCCAATAATTTCATACTTTCAGAGTAGTGGCCAAAATTAAAAAAATTAATCCCTGTTCACTCTTCTTAAATTTCTCAGTTGTTAATACTGAATCACATATGTTTTATCATTCTCTCTCTGTCTGTACACACATATGATTATTTTTCTCTCAACAAGTAAATTACAGATATTATGCCTCTCTACTCCGAAAACTGCTATGTGTATCTCCTAAGAACAAGGACATTTGCTTACATAAACAGAATATAACTATTAAAATCAAGAAATTATCAATATTGCACCATTATCTAATACGGGAACCTGATCCACATATTTCCAGTGGCTCATATTTATTGTACGCACATGTATACGTATTGCTACCTACCCTCCAGTTCTGGATCATTCCAGGATCAAAGACTGATCAGACCTTTGCATTTGGTTTTTGCTGTCTCTCTAGTCTCCTTTGAGTTAGGACAGTTTCTCAGTTTGTCCCTTAGAACCTTGACGAGGCAGTTATTTGTACCCTGTCCCTCAATGTAGATTTATCTGATGATTCCTCATGATTAGATTTAAGTTATACATTTGTGATAGTTAATTTTGTGTGTCCATTTGATTAGGTCATGGGGTGCCCAGATATCTGCTTGAAAATTATTTTGGTGTGTGTCTCTGAGCGTGTTTTCAGAGAAGATTAGCATTTGAATTGGTAGACTGAGTAAAGCTTGTGGCTCTCCTCAGCCTGGTTGGGCATCATCCAAACCAGTAAGGGCGTGAAAAGAACAAAAACATGGAAGAAGGGAGGACTTTACCTGACTGAGCAAGGACCTTGATCCTCTGCCCTTGACACACCTGGTTTTGGGGTCTTCACACTGGGACTGAAATTGATTGCATTTTGGCTCTCCAGCTCTTGGGCCTTCCAACTGCACTGCCAGCTTTCTCTGGTGTCCACCTCGTGGATATTGTGGGACCCTTCAGTCTCCATAGTCATGGGAGACAGTTTCTGACAATAAATCTCACATATGTATTATGAGAGATTACCACAGAAGTGATGCTGTGTCCTTCTAACCTTCCAAGCTCATGATTTCAGAAGGCACATGATGAAATTTAGGTGCTCTTAACTTTTATCATATGGTTCATCTGCCTGCCTCAGAATTTTGTAAAAATGGAATACGATCTTTATTTTCTGGCATAAAACACTTAATGTTTATGAGATTTGTGTGTTATTCTGTGTGTGTGAGCAGCAATAGTTCATTCATACTGAACAGTGTTCCGTTATATGGATAGATCACAATATACTTATTCATTTTTCTTCTTATAGATCTCTGGATAGTTCTAAGTTTTTAATAATTATAAATAATGAGACTATAAGCATTTTTTGTGCTTTTTCACATTTTGGGGGGGATATATATCCTGGAGTAAATTATCTGTATTATTTGATATTTATAAATTCAACAAATTTTTCAAAGTGGTTATATCAACTTACATTCCTATAATCAGTATCTGAGTAATTCTCCTTGCTGCCTATCTTTGCTAACACTTGCTAAGGTCAGTTTTTAAAATTTAGTCATTTTGATGGGTGACTAGTAGTTCTCACTGTGGTTTTAGTTGCTGTTCCCTAATGGCATTGTAAGATCAAGCACATCTTGTATCCTTATTGGTAATTTGGGATTTTATTTTGTGATGTGATTGTCTAATCACATCACCTTTAAACTGGATTGTCAGTTTTCTCTTATTGATCTGTAGAAGTTCCATATATATCTGCATCCTTTGTCAAATATATGTTTTGCAAATATCTTCTGCAACCTGGGGCTCATAGTTTCCCTTTCTTAAATATGTCTTTGGTTAGATAGAACCTGATTATATCAGTAAAGGCCCTAACTTCAAGTAAGATCATAGTCTGGGGCCCAGAGTGTTAAGACTTTAACATAAGAATCCAGAGGGGATCGAACACAATTTAACTCAGAACGACTTTAAAGCTGTCATTCCATTTTTTCCTGGGATCCTTTGCTTCTGTTAAGAATCCTCTCCTCAGTTTTACTACTGCTCTTTTCAAGGTAATACATTATTTCTTCCTCTGGCTACTTTTATGATATCTTCTTTGATTTTGCCTTCTAGCAGTTTTTAAATATACATAAGTTGTATTTTCTCTCAATCTTGGAATTTATAGAACCCTTTTAATCTGTGATGCAATGTCTTTTGAAACTTTTGGCGCATCACCAGCCATTATGTCTTTAGTGACTGCTTCTGACTTATTCTCTCTTTTCTCTTCCTGAGTCTCCGATTACCTACACATGAACTTTTCCACTGAACATATGTGGCTCTCACATTCTTGACTGCATTTTTCATCTTCTTTTTCTCTTTGTGCTTCCGTATGTTTTCTGTTTACCTACAATCCAATTTACGAATCATCTCCTCTTCTGCATCCAGTCTGTTATGAAACACATCTGCTCAATTCCTCATTTGACTTATTTTCAATGCTAAGATTTACATTATATCCTCTTTATCCATCTTAGTTGGCAGGTAAAATTATCCATGTTTTATCTCTTTTGTTTAATATTTTCATCCTAGTTACTTTTAAGTTCACACTTGATAACTCCAAACATATGAATGACATGGGTATGTTTCAGTTGTCTGCTTTTCCTCTTGGACTTGGCCATGTGGTCCTGCTTCCTGGAAGGTGTGGTAATTTTTGGTGGAGTATCAGATATTTTTAATGAAACATTACAGAGACTCTGCATAATGGTATCTTCTTCTATAGAGAATTTAATTTTTTATTGTTGGGGATAAAATCTGAGGGTCTCAACTGAATCTATTTGATACTGCTCATTTTCTGGCATTTCTTCCGCTCTGTTACAACTCTTGAAGTAGGTTCAATTTACACCTTGTGCTGTTGGTCTATGTCCTGCTGGCTTGAGATGTTCTGAACTGCAAGGTTTGTCTTCTTGGCTCCTTGAAAATGTAATATTTAATCATCTTAGCAGCTATATTCTTCTTACTTTTCAGTAAGTAGGAATTTCTCTCTCTGAATTTGCACGTTACTGGATTCAGCAAAATGTCTAGAGGAAAAGTGGCATGCAGAGTATCTGGCTCACCCATTCAGTTTCTTCTTCTCCAGGATCCTGGCATCTCAAGTCCCAGATGTCCTTGTAGTGGTCACAGCCCAGTGAGATTGCTGTAAACTTCAGTACTGTACTGTTCAGTATGGCACTCATTGGCCATATGTGGCCATTGGGCACTTTAAATATGGCTAATCTGAATTGGCATGTGCTGTAAGTATAAAATACACACCAGATTTTGAAGTTGTAGTACAAAAAAAATGTAAAATGCTGCATTAATTTTTTTTTTACAACAAATACATGTTGAAATAATATTTTGAACCTATTGGATTAAGTAAAATATATTATTAAAATTAGTTTTGCCTGTTTCTTTTAACTTGTTTTAATGTGGTTACCAGATCATTTAAGATTATGTGGCTCACATTATATTCCTATTGGACAGCCCTGTTCTAAATTACTGCTTTCTCTTGGCTTCCATGCCCCATACTACAAATTGGCAGTTGTCCCAAAGGGGTAAAGTGACTTCACATGTAGAGCTTATTTCAATATGCTTCCCTTTTCTCAAGAATTTTAGCCCCTCAAATTCTGACTGCCTTGGTTGCTCTCCAGTGCCATTAAACAGATGTTTTCTTCCTTCCATCTTTCTTTTCTCCTCTTCCTCCTCCTCCTTCCTTTCATCCTCCTCCTTCTTTTTCTTATTCTCATCTCTTACAGTTTTTCTTGGAAATGGAGCAGTCTAATATCACCCACACATTAACCTGGGGCCAAGCTTCTCCATTTTATTTTTATTTTAAATTTTTATTTATTTATTCATGAGAGACAGAGAGAGAGAGAGAGAGAGAGAGAGGCAAAGACACAGGCAGAGGGAGAAGCAGGCTTCATGCAGGGAGCCTGACATGGGATTCAATCCCGGGGTCTCCAGGATCAGGCCTGGGGCTGAAGGCAGCGCTAAACCACTGAGCCACCCAGGCTGCCCCCATTTGATTTTTAAAGATTGTATGTATTTATTCATGAGACACACAGAGGAGGCAGAGACACAGGCAGAGGGAGAAGTAGGCTCCTTGGGGAGCCTGATGTGGGACTCGATCCTGGGACCCCAGGATCACAACCTGGCCCAAGGCAGACGCTCAACCACTGAGCCACCCAGGTGCTCCACCATTTGATTATTTTTAAACAGTTTTTAGCAGATGCTACCAATATCACCACAGATCCCCCAGACATTATCATTTAGTGTGGTACAAATGAATTCTAACCACTAGTATCTGCATTTTTGTACCTGCAGATTTTTGTGGAATCACAGAATAAATCTCTTTTTACTCACATGGCGTGTTGGGAATGTCCAGAAATTAACAGGCTGCGTGAATAGCCTCAACCTAAAACTATTATGAGTAGGTATATAAGTACTCACTTCCTTTTCCTCAAGAGAGTAATCCTGAAGCCTGGGTTTTGCACTTTCCTAGGTCTCTCCAGGATGTTAAGCTCTAGTTGTCCAATGTGAAAACTGTTTCAAAACATACCCATTACTGGCCGACTTCCTTTCTCTGTTTCAATCCCGACCCTCTCTCAGTGTTCTCTGAACTTGCCACATAAACTACTTATAATTGAATCATTGTCTCAAAATGTGCTTTTGTGGAAATCCAAATTAGAACAAGTTGTAAGTATTCTTGCAGAATTCATCTTCTTTCAATTCCTTGAACATAATAATTATACTTAATGCTTTACTCTTTCAAAAAAATGAAGTTAATTTAAATACATGTAATCAAATATTTCAAGAATACATTTTGAGGAGTTTTGGCAAATGGGTGCACCTGTGTGACCTACACATCAGGTAAGGTATAGAGCATCTAGACACCAAAAAAGTCTTATGGCCAAAATTCAACTATGATGATAGAAGTTAGGAGAGTACATACTCCAGGTAGTGTATATTGTTGTGTCTTTCTCCTAATATGATATCTGTGAGATTCATGGAAGCTTTCATGAGAAAAAATAGTTGTTTTTTTAAATAATAAATTTATTTTTTATTGATGAATATTTTTTATTTTTTATTGAATAAATTTATTTTTTATTGATGCTTCATTGCTGAGCATTATACTCCACTGTGTAAGTGAATATTCCACACTTGGTTTATCTACTGTATGAGTTTTTAAAAACATTTCTTGTTGTTCCGTTGGACTAATACCTAGACATGAGATTGCTGGAGCATAGGGTAGATATATGTTTACATTTTTAAAAGAAATATAGGTTTTCTAAAGTAGTTTCCTGTTTTCCCACATCTTCACCAACATTTAGTGTGGTCATTATCTTTTTAATATTAGCTATTCCAGAGGATGGGAAGTTGTATCTCATTGCAATTTTAATTTGCATTTCCCTGCTGACTAATGAGCCTGTATGATAGCAGTTTGTATATTGCAAAGTAATTGTTCACATTTTTGTCCTCTCAATAGATTGACATATATGTATATATAAGTGAATATTCTCTTCAGTCTGTAACTTGAATTTTTGTATTTTTAGTGGTATCATCTGATGAGCAAAAGTCTTAGTTTTCATGAAGTCCAGATTCCCAATTTTGTTCTTTTGTTGTTAATGTTTGTGTGTTCTGTGTAAGAAATCTGATGAATTCAAAACTAGTTGTTACCATTGTAGAAACCTTATTTTTTTTTTCTTAAAAGGCTCTGATTTGGAATGTTTCTCCATTTCATGATGTCTTGTGTTGCCTTAAGTGGAGTCTTTTTTTCCTGGTTCCAGCCTCAAGGAACCCGATCTCAGACACTCACCACTTGGCTGGTAGCCCAATCAAGTGCCCCTTACTTGAAACTACTTATCTCATCCTCATAATTAGCACACATTTCTCCCAGATTCTGGCAATTGGCTGTTTGCAACTTCCAGTTTTCTCTGCTGTTATGAGTGTTTATGTTTTTCTGGGTCTACAATAGGTCATTTAGAAGGAAGTTGGGAAAGGAGCTGTGTTTTTAAAATATATATTTTCAATCAAAATTGTTTGTATAAAAATGAAAGAAGATGATTGGATTAAAAGAAATGATGGATTGCAACCAAAATTACAGTGTATTTTAATTTAAAAATGCCAGGCTCTTCCAATGAATATTTTCAGGCAATAAGTGACTTGCCCCAAGTCATAAATTAAATAGACAATTATCTCTATTTATTTAGGAAGAAATGGTCACCCCTGGAGAGCAGATAACTTGTTGTTTTCTAGGTTGTGGTGAAGTAGACTATGCCGCCCTCTTTAAAATAGTCTGCTGAGAGTTCAGGGTCAAAGGCATTGAGGAGGGCTTGTCTGTCCTTTAAAGGTGGCATGCCATCCTCAGAATACCTACTTCTCGTCTTCCTCTAGGCACTACTGCTTTGGAAACTGAATAAAATTCTGCTGCCTTTAAAGTACAAACAAAAGCTCAAGATTCTGTAAACAAAAGATGAATTAACTAGTTAGGGGAAAAAGGAGAGCATGCCAAGTAACAAACTAGGCCAGCTCTCAAATGCTCAGCCCTCACTCTATTTGTCATGAGGCATTCTGTAGGCCACTTCTGCGTCATCGACAAAAGGACAAGTTTTCTAAATCCCACCAGAACATAGCTGAAAAATGCAGATATTTCTCCATAAAGAAATATTTCAGGTTTGTAGTGTTTCTTAACGGGGCATTTTCAACCAGTAAGAATCAATTTACGGTAAATTCTAATGGTGGTTGTGTTTTTGTTTGTCTGTTTGTTTTTTTGTCAGGCTAAGAACAATTTTAGAGAAAGAAACAGAGGCCATAATATGCCCAAGGTTACATAGCCATTAAGTATGACATCAGGAAGCTGAACTGTGGCCACTGAATCCAAAACATGTCCCTCACTAACCACCTTCTGTCAGCTGTATCTAGAATTTAACCCTTTGGAATCTTTTGCTCAGCATTGGTTAAAAACTCGCCAGTGACTAAAACTGTAAACTGGCACAGCAATAAGCATGGGTGGCTTTGTCTAAGATTTAATGGGCAGATAGATGTCTCCCAAAGATTTGAGATGGTGCCTAAAATTAACATATTGCTCAGTATTCTGATTAAGGCACAGAAGGTACCTCTTAAAATGCAAATATTATATGCCAGAGGATAATATGTTAAATAATAGAGAGCATTAATACTCTAATGAAATGATTTCTCAAAAATTAGATAACAATTCATTTACCAGAGCCCTGAGGACATGGGAATATAGCAGGTAGTTTAGATAAGAGAGGAATGATTGAACAAGATTTGGAATATTGAGGCCATAAAAGGTGATTTTTAGCTTGATGTTGAATTAATTTATTTACTGATGTATCTTTGGTCAATTTCCCTAGCCTTTCCCATCTGTTCCTTTTTTGTTTGCTTATGTACTTTTATCTAACCATGGGATAAACCTAAAGCTAGCGTAGTATGGAATAAATAAAACAGGAAAGGAGGACTTAACTTTAATTGAAAAGATCCTGTCATTATTTCCCAGAGCCCCAGTGTTGTAAATTATAATGAAAAAAACAAAACAAAACAAAACAAAACAACTGTTAGTGTCAGGAACTACTCTTTCCAGAAGTTGTGAGTGTGAGAGAGTCCTGTTCAAAAGTGACACCTATACCTAAAGGTACACATGTGCTGTTTAAGATCTGTCTCCACGGACCAGTCTATTGGAAAAACTTAGTGGCTTGTTCTATGCCCCCTGGGTTGGCCCCTCCCAACCAGAGGAGTGGTTCCAGACCAGACATGCAAGAGAAGTCAGGGGGTCAAAGCAAAAGCATGAAAGCACTGGAAGATGAAGGAGGCAGAGGCCTTGAGCAGGAAGAGGGAATCAAAGATGAACTTTGCAACTTTGTGGTTTTGATATGGTTGGACACCAACCCAACCGGGTATTCCGCTAGTTGCCTGCTGGACATTGAGTCAAGAGCTGTAGGCAAAACTAGCTGAGGTTCATGCAAGGCTATTTCAATCTTTATTTACTCTGCTAGAGTTTTATTATTCAACGATAATCATTTTAAAATATCCTAAATGGAAAACAACTTAAACAACTTAATATCAGTAAAAAAAAAAAAAAAAAATCTACTTTCTCTTAAAACAATAAAAGCTGTAACTGTTCAAACAAACATGCATACTGAAGGGCTCACAGATTAATGTCTTCAAAGTTTCAACCTTAAGGTTCTGCATTAACTCCTAAGATATTTTTCAGGCCTAAAGTGATATGTCTATGAGATCTAAGCCTATAAATCATCAGAATCAAAATTTTACTGCTGGCTCAGAAATGGCCTTAAATATCAACTGTTGAGTCCACCTCAAATATGATGTTTTAATCTAATTTACACTTCAATACCTGTAGTGATAGGAGGCTCACCTCATCCCATTCCTTATGGGGATAGGCTCTGTTCTTAGGAAAATATAATTTATTTATACCTTCTATCCATTAATCTTAGGTGTATGTCCTGAGCATTAATTAGGTGGCTTTTTTCAGCAGGCCAAAGACTTAAGATGCACAATTCCAACTATAAAACTAAAATGCCTATACTAAAAATATAGTCATTTTAAATGGTCAATAATTATCTTTAAGAATATGATCTCCTGAGCAAAAATAATATCATTACCTAGAGGTAGATATTTCATCGATTTAAAGCAGACTAGCTTATTTATTAATTCAATAAAAATTCCTTCTGCTAGGCCCTGTGCTTTGTCTTGGGAAGACATAGCTATACCTGCAAGGAGCTATTCTTATGGAAAATGACAGGGCGAATAAGCAATCATAGTACAGCGTGTAAGACTATAAAAGGAAGTATTCAGGGAAGCAGATCAACCATTTTAACAAGTCACAGAAGTGAGGGGGACAGGTGTCAGGGGATGAGTGTATAGGATTTGGCTGTTGCATTGGGCCATGGTGGTGTTCTGTTTGGCAGAGTTGCACAGTGTGGAGGAGATTGCCCAGGAAGAGAGGCTACTAGGACAAAGGTTTTCAAATGAATGAAATGATGTGCTCAGAAAAGTGCAGTTGCTTACACACGACCTGAAATGGGGAAGAGAAGGAGAAAGAAGTGGGAGAGGCTGACGGTCCAGATGGAGAGCTAAGGTCATCCTATGACAGTTCTGGTAAACCATGCCGTGGACTTTAGACTTGCTTCCCCAATGTGAGGGAGCACTGAAGGGAACTAAAGCAATTTTCACTTGAGAAAGATCACAAGGTTGATGGGTAGAGAAGGGCTGAATGGGATCAAGACTGGGTAGAGGGACATCATTTAGGAACCTGTAGAAACAACCTAGGCAGGGGATGATGGTGGCCTGAGTCAAGGTAACAGCCATGAGAAGGAGAGGTGGACTCTGAAAAGGACACGTAGGAGGAGGGATAAAAAGGAGTGTCAATGCTGACACCAGGTTTGGGCTTGAGAAACAAAAGGTGTTAAGACTGATCTGGGACACAGAGGACAAGTGATGGCTCGGGAGGAAGACAACGGGTATTGTGGTTGTAGATGTGTTAAGTCTGATGTGCACTGGGAGAAATAGGAGTCAAAGTATCCTGTCATAGTGCAGATATAGGAATCTAAGTTTCTGGAGAGAGTTTTAGGGTAGAGTTAGATTTTCGAATTATCACCTTTGGGCTGGAAATTAAAGCCCCATGTGTGGATCCCATTGCCCAGGAAGACTATGAAAAGTGAGACGATGAGTGATCCAATGAAAGATCCCTAGGGAAAGATCGAAGAAAGAGGAACAGCCCAAAGAGTCTAGGAAAGACTAGTTATAGAACTAAAGAAAAATGTGCCCCCAAATGGAGAGAAAAAGGAGTTTCCAGGAAAGGAGTTTCCAGGACACAGCTGAGAGTGTCAAATGCTCCGAAGAGGCTGGGTGGTTAGGTAACACAGTCACAGCAATGTAAGTAGTACAAGGTAACCCTAAGGTAGCCGCTGGGCTCAGTGACCAGGGGCTTCGGAAATCCGGATGTGGGCTTTTATCCTGGGGGCAGTGAGGACCTGGCCATATGGATGGAAGTCCTGAGTGTGGCGGGTGCCCACCTGAGCACCCTGGCAGTGAGAAGGACAGAGAGAACTCTGGAAAGCTGGAGAGGGCCTGGGGCCTTTGGGAAGGGCTGGACTGTCTGCAGCAGGGGAAGAGCCAGAGAGGGTGGCGCTGCAGATTCCGGGGACAGGGCGACAACAGCGATGGAGAAAAGAGGGAGATCAGGACTTCAGGGGACAAGGGAGCCTAAGACTTGAGAAGGAGAGATACTCGCCTTGTCAGAGGCAACGAGAAAGGGGTGTCTGTGGTTGAGTCTGTGGAATAAGACCACGGTTCCTCTTACACTGCGAGAGAGCTGGGGAGGGCTTATCGGGTGTGTCCTCTGAGAAGCAGACACCAAGATGGACTTGGACATGCAAGACATTTATGGGGGGTGGGGGGGTGAGAATGCTGGTGATGGATAAAGGCAAGAGACAACAAGGAGCCAGGGGCGGGGGAGAAGAGCACATAGGACTACCATGGGTCTAACACACATCAAGAGGGGGCGTAGAAAGGACTGGACACGAAGAGCATCTTGAGCAGGTGGAGAGTCCTGGGGCAGAGGCTGCTACCAGGAGTCCTGCTCCGGGCACAATAGCCCATCTTGGAACACCCAGGGGTGTGGGGAGAGTGGGGGCTCTGAGGTGGGCCAGGGGGAGTCTCCTGGCAGCAGCACCCCCCCCCCAAGGGTCACCACGTGGAGCAGTACCTGGGGGGCAGGAGAACACAGCACTGAGACCTACAGCCATGGGACTCCAGGCCTGGCCGAGGGCAGCTCCGGGGGGGGGGGGGGGGGGTGGGCGGCTGCGCCCTGCGCCCTGGCTGCTGGCCTGGCCTCTCTGGAGTGCTCTGCAACCCTGGGGTGCGAGCGTCCCCGACTGCACCACCTTCCTCTGGCTGGCCTCCCAGCTCGCTCTGCTGAGGCCTGGAAACCAACTCCATGTCTGAACCCCTCTGGGCGACAGGCTGAAAGCGGTTTCTTCTTTCCTGGACAGACCAGGACTGACAAAGGGACCTGTGTTCATAGAACCTCTCCCTCTCCCTCCCGTCCCTAAACCCTGAGCGGGCAGTTATTTATTTCGTTTTTGTTTTGTGGTCTCCTGCCCACACTAACTGGGAGCAAATAGTGCTGGTGAACCTGACTGGAAGGATGGGTTCCAGCAAAAAGCTAAAATCCGGGTTTTCAGAAGAGGCCCAAACTCGCTCATTGTAATGAAAACAGCACCAGCTTTCTGCCTTTGTGAGCTCCTGCTTCCTGGCCGTGTTGCTCCAGGCCCACAACACAAGCTCCACGTAATCCTCACGTCGGGGGGGAGCTGCCCATCTTCTGCTGTGCTTGGCTCTTCAGTCTGTAGGATGCAGCACGTCTGTTAAAAAAATACATGGAGGAATAATGCCCCTCGTGTTCACAACATTATCTTAAAAACTATGTGCATTTGACAAGCCCTGCCCAGAGCTCCCAGCTTTGTGGTGTGCTGGTTCTCACCAGGCACAGAGAGAAGGGTAATTTTTTTTTTCTCCTATTATAACCAACGTCTAGAAGGAAGAAAAGACATTCTCCAAATAACAGGTTCATCTGTAAAATGCATGATTGCTCCGGGGCTCACCGTAAGTGCAGGGAAGGGTATTTTTTTTCTATAACTTTTCATTCATTGCTTTTTCCAACGGAACAGCTCTCCTATGTAAAAAGCTATAATTCCACTCAAGTGTAATTTGCCAAGCCACTCTGTATGGACTCTGGGTGACGTCACCCATGAGCTGGCCACGCAGCAGCTGGTCTTCTCATTTGCTACTGTCAGATGCAATGAGGGCTCATGTGCCAGCAGAGCCTTTTTTCATTCTTTTTGGGGAGGAACTAGAACAAGGAGGGGTTGGGTATTCATTCAGTGGCTTGCAGAACAGATCTTGTCGGCTGGGGTGCACTGTTGTGACAATAGGCCAATGTGTTCATGCCTCCCGTCTGCACCGCCGCCTTGCAATGTGACTTTGCTCACAAGAGGTGAGGTCGTTTTCTCCACCCCTTGGCCAGTGACTTGCTTTGGCGGATGGGACAAGTGCACAAGTGATGCAAACGGAGTCAGAAAGCACTTGCACCCCGGGGACTTGCTCTCCTGCTGTTAGGTCCCTCTGTTCCCAGGAGCACATCCAGGCTGGCAGCCTGCAGGGTGAGGATGCTGTGCAGAGAGCAGCCCCAGACCGGGGGCGCCTGGGCAACTGCAACAGGAGCCCTCAGCCCTCTCACACTTCCCTTCCTTTCAGTCGGTATTTGGGGAAACTTAAAAAATACAATTTAGTATCATTTCTCAGTGAAATCACATTCTTAACTTCTTGGTGGTAGTTCTCACTTTTCCTTCTTGTGGTTTCACTGGCAGAGTTACCAGTGGGGAGTATTTACAAGGAGCCCCTTTGGCTTTTGAATTATGCATAAAATCATGAAAATGATGTTTGTTGTTCTGATTCACTAAACTCTGGGTGGTTCTGTAAGCCACAAAATCTAAATGTCTAAATGAGTTAACCCGAATGGAACGCCTAGCACGGACCTGACACATGCTAGGTATCCCACACTTGCTTGTTGGAAGATTGCAAGGATGTGCGACTGATTCTTGAAATAGAAAATGAAATATTTCTCCAACCATGAGATCCTCTCCTATGATACAATCGGGCACCTTCATTTATTTCTGCATATCTTTTCTTTTTAAACTAAGTCAATTTTGAATTTGCACAGATATTTAGCTACTTCCCAAATGGGTAGTTGAAAGGGTGGAATGAGAGGATGGAAGAGAGGAGACAGAGCAGAAGGCAAAAGTGGGAACAGACGATTTCATAGTGAAGTCTTGGCTCCCCTAAGGGAAGTGGACACGAAATAAGCTTGGGCCTTAAAATAGTGCTCAGTGATGGGAGGTGTGAGGCAGCACACAGGCATTTCGGCATAAAGGTACTTATGCTCCCTTCCCGTGCGCAATGAAATGGAGTTAGGGCTGTATTATCTTCCATATTTGGGAGAGAGGTTGAGAAATACCTACTCTGCTCTGGCAACCTGACTGATTACATAAACACTTCCCAGTTTGTATCCCAGGCTTCCAAATTAACTCTACTGTGAGACCTTAAAGGCATGTTACAACGGCTCCTAATTATAAAGTACTGAACATTTTAATGGAAGACCACCACCAACAACAAAAGAAAATATCAATTAAACACCTTCTTTCAATATGTATGTCAAGAAAATGAATCTATAAGCATTGTACTAACACTTCGAAGAAGGAAGATCTTGAAATATTTCTATCATGTAGAATAGAGGTTGGCAAACGATAGCTGACAGATCAAATCCATCCTGCCCCCTGCTTTTCTAAATAAAGTTTTACTGGAACACAGAATTGCCCGTTCATTTGTTTGTGGCTGCTTTGGGGCTACAAGACCAGAGCTGAGTAGCTCTGACACAGACTGTATGGTTTATAAAGCCTAAAATATTTAGTATCTGCCCTTTTATAGAAATATTTTATAGAAATATTTTCCCTGACATGGACGAAGGTAAATAAATGGTAACTGGATTACCTATGACTATCAGCCACTGAAGGTGTCTCAAATATCACTGATGACTCTTTTTATTTCCTTTGCTGTCTTTGCTGTTTCATTTCAGTGAGCTTGTAGTAGGTGTTCCAGCCTGAGCATGAGCCCCAAACATATCTCGGCAGGGAGGTGAGCTTCAGAAACCCATTTTTATGGGGACCAAGGAACATCTTTGGAATATTCCATGTGATGCAACACAGAGTCAGGAACGCTGGGCCCCAGTAGGAAGGCATTGACTATCACAGAAAGGCATTCTTTGCACAGCTCAGTTTCAGTTATGTGAATTTGCCCTCCAATCACAGCTCCATAGGACTCACCTCTTTGAAAAAAAAAAAAAAGGACTCACCTCTTTGTCCTAATGAAATCCAGGATGAAAATTCTTCTGAGTTATCCTACTACAATCTGTTTAAGAGTTTGATCAAATGCAGTGCTGCTCTGGGGTCTCTTTGAGGGGGTGGGGGGAAAGCCACAAGAATGAACAGGTGAGGGGCATCTCTCCCCTCAGCACCATGTCACATCATGAGGTTTTGACAGTGTGGGGACTCTGGTCTGGTCAAGTGTTGGTGTTCAGAGATCCAGCAGCCAAGATGGTGAAAGGCAGTAGGAATAGGAGTGCCTACTTAGTGAAGCTTGTTTAGACAGAAAGATTGAGCAGAAGTGCCAGTCCTTGGAGTCTGGTGGAAGTCACAGTAGGAGAAGTGTAGAGGACATTTTAGTGCCTGCTAACAGCCCCTGGGTCCTGGGGAACCTGGCCGAACTGGGAGACAGACACCATCTCTCGGAAATCCAGTCTTGGCAAACTTTGTACAAATTGCCAAAAGACAAGACCTGACCACACTGGAATGGGACTCGTGAGCATTTTTTCCTCTCCGAATTATTTTCCTGTTTGTTTTAAAAGTAGCTGACAGAACTGAATAGGAATCCTATTGGGTAGGGATCAGAAGATTGGCCTTGGACCTGCAGGGATGCGAGGAGGTGAGGGTGCGCCTCTTGTTGGCTCTTCCTTCTAACCTCACTTCATATATTTGTCCTTTGACTAAAAAGTGATGACCTTTAGATCGTGTACTGTGTCTGCAAGTTTATAGAACCAGTGCACAGCCCCTTCACCCTAGCGGGGAGACTTTGAGGCCAAGCTCCAAAATTGCTATCAAAAAGAAAGACCAGCCGTTAAGTAAATATAGGCCTCTTCCCAAATCAAAGAAAGTCTTCTTTTACTCCTAACTTTGATCATACCACTTAATCTTTCATAGTCAAAGCTAAAATGGAGTGCTATTTATAGAGTGATCCTTCCGGGAAAGAGGCCACATGCCTTTTAATTCCACGTAGTATTTGTTCTGTAAGAAGCATAATGTGTTTTTGGGGGGAATGGTTTATACGTAAGAGTAATACTTCATCTATGGACCATATAAAATGGTCTGAAATCCATCACAGAAGTAAAACAAAAGCTGGGAAAGTTGAATAGCAAGTTCCACACATGCACAAAAAAGTCTCTATGATCAAATGTATTTGGGAAATGCTGCTACAAAACTTAAATGGTTAATTTACTTCAAAACTCCTTAGATTCTTGAATGGGCTACGTGTGAAATGCATTCCCAAGAGAAGAACATAACCTGGAGAATTGCCCAAGTGTATTTGATCAGTGGGACCCTTTTGTGTAACATAATGTTACACAAAGCACATTCAGTCTTTGCATGTTTTAAAATCCCAATTTATTGTGGCAGGGGAATTTGTGTAAGATGGTGGACATCTGGGAGTGTGCACTGTATTAGCCAGAACTCTTGGGGATGAAGATGATAAAAAGTCAATGCAAACACAGATTAAGTAAAACCAAAGTACCCTGGCTGCCTGGCTGAGAGGCAGAAGCATTAGAAGGCAGCTTCATGCGTGGCTTGGGTGGGTGCTCAGTTGGTGGGGCTTTGTCTAAGGTTCTTTCTTGATCTTGCTCTTTCTCTCTTTCCACCTTTCAGCCCTGCTCTTCTCTGCCCTCCCCTCCCCACCACCCGCCACAAGACGGTTCTTTCTATAAAGTGGCAAATCGGTGATATCAGAAGGAAAGAATGCCTCTTTTCTGAGAATTCCTAGCACAATCCAGAGAGAGCGCTCATCAGCCAATTTGGGTGATACATCTATCTGTAATCCAAACACTGTGGACAGGGGAATGCAGAATTATGGTGGGCCAGGTCTAGGTCATGGCTCCACCCCATGAGGGAAGTGAAGGAGGAGGAGTTATTTCCACTCCAACAACATGGGATAGGTTCTTGATAAGAGAATTCTTTTAACACAAGATGGAAGAGGAGATGCCAGGCAGGCAAAAAAAAAAAAAAAAAAAATCAACAGATGTCCGCTGTTTTTCACACATGGGCAATGTGGTGTGCCTCTTTGTCTCTTTGTTTAGGCTCTTTGCTTATATAGATCCTACGCTACAGCCACCATCTCTAGTTCCTTTCGTAGTCATCATATTGACCAGGTATCTTCACCTGAAAGGGAACATTTCTCTGACACCTATATTCTCCTTTTCCACGTACAAATGATTAACTCTATAAACCAAACAATAAAAAAGATTTTCTGAAGGAAGGATTCTCAAAATGTTGTCCTAGAACAGCAACATCAATATCAGCTGGGAACTTACTAGAAAGGCAAATGCTTTGGCAACACCCTAGGCCCCACTGAATCATATTTTGCGGTGGGGTGTGGGGATCCTGAAGCGCACTACAGTTTGAGAACCACTGTTCCCTAGAGATAGTTAAAAAGCCATGTACGCACTGGTCACTTCAGATCCTCAGGGGGAAGCTTTCTCTTAATAGATCTGTGTAAGGAGTTCTTCTCTAATCATTTTGGGTCAGCAGATCTGGGATGTGCCTGTTCTTCTCTATTTTATCAGAGTTCTGCAAGGAATCCGAGTGCATGTTCAAGTTGGAGAACTGCTGTTTGAAAAGAGAAAAATAGTTAAGGTAAGACTGGTGTTTAGATTTTAACCTGGTGGAGAAAACCACCACAATTCAAGAACAGCCCATGGACTTGAGCAGACTGGAAATCGAGTGATCCCGGGATTTGAATGCAGCTGCTGCAGAAAGAGCTCAAGCCAGGCTAGTTAGTAAAATGTGATGAAGACTGGAGAAGCCCTCTCAGATAATGTAGCATGACTGAGCAACACAAGGAAACCAAGGAAGGTAGAGGCCCGGCAACTCAGCAAGGTATTAGGAGGTATCACGAGGGGGACGGGTAGAGAACAAGAAGAGGGTGTTTGAGCAAAGGCACTAGGTAATCTTACAAGATCGGGAGACAGGGCTCTAAGCAGCAACAGATCCTACAACCAGGACAAGGATACTATTCATATATATGTTGTCTAAGATCCCCGCCACCACCCCCACCCCGACACACATGGAGAACAACTCTTCAACAGTGTCATCTTAGAATGTAGGAGGCCAAGCACCACACTCTTCAACAAGTATGTTGGCAGCTTCAGTAATCTCAACATGTATTAATAATGCCAGCAGCAAGTGCGTGCTTCCCTGAAGGTGACCAGCTGTTCTCCTCTCCCAGAAGAAGTGGGCTTAAGTGGGTCCATGGGGGATGCAGGTCAGTGTGAGGAGATCCCTTCTGATGGGAACGTCCTGAGACCCGCACACCAGAATGGATTACAGCAGGAGGCTCGGCAGGGCCCTTCCCGAGAGGGAGCTGCCTCTGGGATGGCGCCTGTCCCTGAGGTAGCCCAGGATGTCCAGGCAAACTCCATCCAAGGAAGCAGATGTATAACGGTTTCTGAAGCAGATTGCCATGGCCCCGAGGGCTCGAGGGAATGAGGCCAACAGAGCTTCTAAGGTTTCAGTAATCCTCTGAAGTTTCCCCTGAGACTTCCTGACAATCCAAATGAGCAAGAAATCAGTCTACTCTTGATTGTTTAATAAGGAATGTTCTGGTTGGTGGGTTTTTCTACCTGCTTTTAAGAATTTCACTGACTCTTGGAAATTCCAAGTGTTAACTCTGGATGAAAGCCGAAGGGAGAAACTCAGACCAGTCCTGCTATGTGTTAACTCTGCTGGAGGAAATGGCATCCTAAAATTCAGAGGGACCAGAACCTGCTTCATAAAGTGCAGTAAAGGGAATGCCATCTACCCCAGCAATGGTGTGATGTGGGAAAAAAACAGACTGACAGCTGGTCAAACGTTAGTTTGCACATTGATCCTCTGCTCGTAACTAGTAAGACGGAGATGAAACTATTACAATATGGGGTGCTGGTGAGAAGCAAATGGGCTCCTGAATCCTTAGCTTGGAGCGCTATCTCCGTATGTTATTGGTGTTGCTAAATCATAGAGCCCTGGCTCGTGCCCCCCACAAGTCTGTATTGTATTGTTTTTTAATTACAGCCCCCCAAAAAAAATAATTACAGTGTAGTTAGTATACAGTGTTACACTAGTTTCTGGTGCACAATATAGTGACCCCACAATTCTATACATACTCAGTGCTCACCACAGTAAGTGCACTCTTAATTCCCTTCACCTATTTCACCCATCTCCCCATCCACCTCCCCCCTGGTAAACATCAGTTTGTTCTCTATTGTTAGGAGTCCCTTGTTGGTTTGTTTTTTCTTTGTTTTGTTTCTTAAATTCCACATAGAGTGAAATCATATGGTATCTGTTTTTCTCTGACTTATTTCAATAAGCACCATACTCTCTAGATCCATCCATGTTGTTGCAAATGGCAAGATTTCATTCTTTTTTATGACTAATGTCTCATTGCGGATATGTACCACTTCTTTATCCGTTCATTTATTGAGGGACTTGGGTTGCTTCCATAATTTGGCTATTGTAAATAACGCTTCAATGAACACAGGGGTGCATGTATCCTTTTGAATTCGTGTTTTCCTATTCTTTGGGTAAATAAATATTCAGTAGTGGAGTTAACTGGATCAGATGGTAGTTCTATTTTTAATGTTTTTGAGGAATCTCTGTACTGTTTTCCATAGTGGCTGCACCAATTTGCATTCCCACCAATAGTGCAGGCTGACTCTTCTTTTCCCCACAACCTCACCGACACTGGCTGTTCTTGTGTTTTTTATTTTAGTCATTCTGAACGGTGTGAGGTGATGTCTCACGTGGTTTTGATTTGCATTTCTCTGATGATGAGTGATGTCAAGCATCTTTTCTTGTATCTTTTGGCCATCTGTCTGTCTTCTTTGGAGAAATGTCTGTTCAGATCTCCTGCCCATTTTAACTAGATCATTTGCTTTTTGGTGTTGAGTTGTATACGTTCTTTATATATTTTGAATACTAACCCTTTATTGGATATGCCATTTGCCCGTATCGTCTCCCATTCAGTAGGTTGTCTTTTAGTTTTATAGACTGCTTCCTTTGTTGTGCAGAAGCTTTTTATTTTGATGTAGTCCCAATAGTTTAATTTTGCTTTTGTTTCTCTTGCCTCAGGAGATACATTGACAAAAATGTTGCTAAGCCTATGTCAGAGGCATTATTACTGCTTGTGCTCTCTTCTAGGATTTTCATGGTTTCAGATCTCACATTTAGTCCCTGAGTCCATTTTTGGGGTTTACTTTTGTGTATGGTTTAAGAAGGTGGTCCAGTTTCATTCTTTTGCATGTAGCTGTCCAGTTTTCCCAATGCCATTTGTTGAAGAGACTTTTTCACATTGCATATTCTTGCCTGCTTTGTCAAAGGTTAATTGACCATATAATCATGAGTTTATTTCTGGGATCTCTATTCTGTTTCACTGATCTGTGTCTATTTTTGTGTCAGTACCATACTGTTTTGATGACTACAGCTTTGTAGTATATCTTGAAATGTGGGATTGTGATATCTCCAGTTTTGTTCTTCTTTTTGAAGATTGCTTTGGCTGCTTGGGGTTTTTTGTGATTTCATACAAAATTTAAGATTATTTGTTCTAGTTCTATGAAATGAAAAATGCTATTGGTATTTTGATAGGGATTGAACTAAATCTGTAGATTTCTTTGGGTAGCATGGACTCTTTAACAATATTTTTTTTTCCCAATCCATGAACGTAGAACATCTTTCCACTTTAATTTCATCAATATTTTATAGTTTTTATAGTACAAGTCTTTCAGTTCCTTGGTTACATTTATTACTAGTTATTTTATTCTTTTTGATGCAGTTGTGAATGGGATTGTTTTCTTAATTTCTCTTAGTGTGGTATATAGAAATGAGATGGATTTCTATATATTTATATTGTATTCTGTGACCTTACTGAATTCATTTATCAGTTCTAGTAGGTTATTTTTGGGGTTTTTTGTTTTTTTGTGTTTTTTTTGTTTTGTTTTGTTTTGTTTTGTTTTGTTTTTTTTGGTGGTGTCTTTGGGGTTTTCTATAAATAATATCATGTCTTCCAAACAAGCAAGTCTTAATCTGGGATCCTGGAGGACTCTGAAGCAAGGTCTGAAGAGAGGGAAATGAAATGGTAGAGGAGAAGAAAGAAGCAGTGAGAAGCAGAAATACAGGAACTGAATCAGCAGCACACAGACGGCAGAGGTGCTGCTGAATTTCTAAAGCTTTTACCTGCTTTTATTATCACTACCACCACCACCTACCACCTACCATTTACTGAGGACTTGCTGTGTGTCAAGGACTGAAGAGTAGTACATCACCTCAGATTATCTAACCAATAAATGGCAGATCCTCTGAACCTAAATATGCCCATAGCCCATGCCCTTGTCATACCTGGAAAAATGATGAACACAGATCAGTTTCTCATGAAGCATGTATGTATTTGCTAACAATTTTTTCAAACTGATTTTTGCTTTCTTTTGTATTTTCTTTAGTCTTCCAATAAACTCTCCCTACATGAGATTCCCTATGTTTGTGCCTAACCCTTGAGACCGACAGAGCCTGAGCATACAACTCAGAATCCTCCATGCCTCTCTATCAGGTACAGCAATCCCTCAGCCAGAAGGGTTCCTAGACACCTCTGTCCTGGCGTGGTCATTTAATGTCATAAACCTCCCTCTAAGCCCTGTTTTGACTGTATCCCATAAATTTTGATACATTACATTTTTCCTTTTGTTCCATTCAAACTATTTTCCTAAGTTCCCTTGAGACTCTTTCTTTAACCAGGTGATTGTTTAGATGTATGTTAATTTTCAAGAGTTTGGATAAAGAGTTTCCATTATTTTCTATGAATTTCCAGTAACTGATTTTTAGTTTAATTCTGTTATGGTCAGAAAATATAATTTTCTGAATGATTTTATATCTTTTTAAATCATTAAGTTTTGTGCTATGGCCCAAAATATGGCCTATGTTTATGCATTTTTTGCCATGTGCACTTCAATATAATGTATATTTTGCTGTTGTTGGAAGAATGTTCTGTAAATGTCAATTAGATCCATTTGGCTGTGGGGTTGTTTTGCTTTGTCTCCTGTTCTGATTTTGTTTTGACCTGTTCATTGACTACTTGAGAGAAAGAGACTTCGAACTACAGATTCCACCTGTAGTTCTTTTATTTCTGTTGCCTTTTCCCCTGTACTTCAAAGCTTTGTTGTTAGGTATATAAACACTTAAATTGTTAAATTTACTGAGTTTTTTCATTATGCAATGTCTCTATTTCCAGCAATTTCCCTTGCTCTGAAATCTACTTTGTGTGATATTTATATGGCTACACAAGTTTTCTTTCTTAATGTTTGCATGGAAAACCTTTTACCTTTATCCTTCCCATATCATTTATTTTCAAGTGGGATGCTTTTAGATAGCATATGGGGTCTTCTTTTAATTAATCATAACAACCTCTGTCATTTAATTAATGTGCTGAGATCATTTATATCTCATTTAATTATTTTTGGTATTTGGATGTAGGTCTACCATTTTGCTTCTTGTATTGTTTCTTCCCTTTTTCATTTTTTTTCTCTCCTTTGATGCTTTCTTCTGAATTATTTGAATTGTTGAGTGATTTATTTTAAATTTTCTATGAATTTTGACTGTTTCCCAGTATAATTTTCTAATGGTTGTTGTAAGAATTACAATATACATTCTCAACTTTTCACACTCTACTTGGGATTGATATCTTACCATTTCAAGTGGAATGTTAACTTCCCACCACATAAGTGTCTTTATTTTTTCTCATCCTTGTAGTTGTCATATATTACCTCTATCTACTTAAAAACCCATTGTTGTAGACAATGTTATAACGTTATCCCTCATCTGCATACATGTTTCAAGCAACATAAAATAGCATTTTATTTATCTATCTAGTTACCATTGCTTTCATACTTTCTTTGTTGCTTATGATCCCATGTTCTCTGTGATATCATTTCCCTTTTGCTTGAAGAACTCACTTTAGGATTTCTTTTATATAGTAGGTCTACCAACTACAGATTCCTACTTTCCTTTTATCTGAGAATGTCTATTTCATCTTTCTTCTGAAAGAATATTTTTGCTAGATATGCAATTTTCAATTTATAGTTTTTTCACTTCAGCTTTTTTGTAATATTATTGTCCAACCTTTTCACTCAAAACATGCGGTCATTCCAACTGCTGCTTCCTAGGGGGTAATGATTATTTTTACTCTGGCTGCTTTCAAATTCTTTCTATTGCATTAATTTGTAGCTTGTTAGGTTATTATGCATCTGAGTGTGGATTTCTATGAGTTTACACTTTTTTAGATTTGCTGTACTTTTTTGAATCTGTAATTTTTTTGCTCAATTTTAAGGAGTTTTCAGGCATTTTTTTTCAAGCATGTTTTCTGTGCCATGCTTTCTCTTCTTCTATAAGTCAGATGACTTAAATGTTACATCTTTGTTCTTTTCCAGACGTCTTTTCATTTTCTTCTCATCTTTTTCTCTCTGCTGTTCAGATGGTATAATTTCTTCCTTCAAAATCATTAACTGCTGGAACAAAAAGTTATCATGAAAAGCCATTGATTCCTTTTCCTTTATAAATTGAGATTTATCTGGCTTTTCATTTGCTGAGCAATTTTGGATCGTACCCTGGACATTTTGAATATTGTATTATGAAACTATGGTTCTTGTTTAAGTCTTGAAAAGGCTGACTTTTTGTTTGTTTGTTCCAGAAGACAGTTTCCCTGATTAGTTTTATTTTTATGTTTTTATCTAAGTTCCATGCCCAACATGGAACCCAGTGTGGGACTTGAGCTCATAACTCTGAGACCAAGATCTGAGCTGAGATCGAGTCAGACTTCCAACTCACTAGGTGGCTAGGCACCCCTACCTGGTTAGTTTTAGTCCACACTTCTGATCCACCTTTTTTAAGCTGTAGTTTCAATATTTACTCATTTTACCAGCCCTTTTCAGTGCCACTTAGATCTGTTCCATAGCTCTGGTGGCCAATCTGAGACCTAGCTGATGGCCTATCCTTTACTGAAGTTCTTAAAGGCCAGCGTATGCTATTTAGGATTAGATTTACTCATGAACAGCCTTCAACGGAAACTAAGAGTTCATAAGCAACATTATAGGATTGACCTCTTCATCTCTCTCCCCTCCACAATCTCACTAAAGTTTCCCTGATCTGCCACCCCTCTCCACCTTCCCCAATACTTCAGCCAAAAAGTCAAAATTCTACTTTCTCTGATGTGTTTCACAATTCTCATGACTGCATCTATTCTGGGACCAAAAAGCACAAGGACTGAGGAAAAAACAGCAGTAGAAATTGCCTCACAATTCCCCTACAGTCTTGTGACTATAGCTCTTCTTGTCAGAGTGAATTTTCTTCCCTTAGAGCGGTTTCCTTAGAGCCACTGTGGCCATCATCGCTGCCCTTAACATACAGTAGTATCTGGGTGCTGCAGTGAGAAAGAAGAGAAACAAAGGAGGGATTTCCTCTTACATTTTATGACACTTGGAGTCTTGTTTCCAGCTTCTGGACCTGTAAGAGAGGACTCCTATTGGAGTTATTCCCACCTCTACCCACTGTATACTTCTGGGTTTTTACTGTTTTGGGGTCTAAGCACAGAAATTCTGGAGGAGAAGGCATGAGAAACTCATGCCAGTGTTATATTGCATCAAATTGTGGTCTCTTTTCTTAGTTTGCCTGTTATCATTTACTTTTTAGAGTCCTCACATAGCTATTTCATGCATTCTGTCCAAAGTTTATAGTTGTGCTCGGTGTAAGAGTGTCACAGGGTAGAGTGTGTTCACTCCACCTTAACTGTAGTCAGAAAGGTATGGACAGGGTACTGTTTTATAGTTTAGCCTTTTCTGTTCCATAAGGAAACATCCCGAATTATATATCCTGATACATCATTTCAATCTTTTCTGAGAACATTTTATTTCACCACCAGTATAAAGCTATTATGCTTTATGTTTGACCTGATCTGATTAAATTCAAGCTAAAGTCTTTGGTGAATTTCATTAACTGAAATTACAACTTTTTTTTTTTTTTTTTTTTTTTAATCCACCACAACTGACAGACTCAACATCAAGTCTTTTGATTTCAAAACTGCCTCAGGACATAAAGAACTTACAGAAAATGTAATTTAAATAGATGACCATAGTTGTATAATCATATTCAAAGAGAGGTATCCAACTTAAATAAAGGGACAATTCCACTATTTAGAGGACCAGGCTCAATGAAAAGTAGAAGAGGAGGGAGGAAGATTCGTATCCACAGAAGCCGTTAATAAGTGGTCAATATGAGGTCCCATATGGGGCTCATAGTTTGTATACAAAGGACTAATGTAGACTGATCAGAGGAGCCAACAGTAACTTGCAGTTTATCTTTTGATACCCTGGAATACAAGAGTAGATCCTCCATTGAATTAATATTTGCATGAGGTCCCTAAATTATTACATAAAATGAAAACTAATCCATAAGTTTTAGAATCCCTTCAGTTAAACATCATGAATGTTTCACTTTATATCCATGATTTTGAGCTCTTTCCAAGATTCCAACCAAGTATCAGGATAACTTCTGCATTTATTTGACTCAAGAATAAGATTGGCTATATTCACAAGCAAGACCTCAGATTTTTCTTATAACAAGGATATTTGGCTGCTCGGATTTTCCTGATACTGTTTACATTACCGTAAACAGATGATCAATCCTGCATGTTCGTATTTTGCTCCCACTCCAGAAATCACTGCATATGTATACAAAATTGGAGCAGAAGTTCAGAAGCCTTTTTCTCATGGAAAACTTGTTTGCAAAAATAGACACGCAAACACAGAAATGGCAGCATAAGACATGCATGCAGAGTAAGTGTGGTAGACAGCATAACAGTCCCCCAAAGTTGTCCATGTCCTAATCTTTGGTACTTATGAATCTGTTACCTTACATGACAAAAGAGATTTTGCAGTTGTATTTAAGTTAAGGATTTGAGATGGGGAGATTATTCTGGTGTATCCAGGTAGGTCCAATGTAATTACAAGTTTTCTTATAAGGAAAGACGAAGACAGGAGAGTCAGAGAAGATGTGCCAATAGAAGCAGAGGTTGAGTGACGTGGCCATGAGCTAAGGGACGTGGGCCATCTAAAGAAGATGGAAAAAGCAAGGAGTCAGAAAGGCCTCTAGAATGCCTCTAGAAGGAATATAAGCCTTGATTTTAGTATCATAACACCATTTTTGGATTTCTGGACTCCAGAACTGTAATATAATTAAGTAATTTGTGTTTTTTGAAGCCACTAAATTTGTAGTAATTTGTTACAGCATAAATAGGAAACTAACATACTAAGCTGGCTACATGAGAGAATCGTGGTGGCTTATGAAATTGACTACATGCATCACAATAATTTGGAAAAAAAGCTCATCAGGAAATTGTGTGGAAGAAAGAAGAGAGATGATGGATGGAGAAGGTGGGGAGTGGAGGGGAGGGAGGGGAAAGGAAGGGAAAGAAGATCATTTTGTGAAAGTCACAAGGCCAGCTGGAACTTCAGATCAGCTTTTTCTGGTTCCAGCTGGAATGTTAGGGAATAGAGTTAGCAGGAAGTAATGTAAATCAGACTCCATTCCTGAGAAGGAGCAGCTGCCTAGGAAGTAATCAGAGAAGACGCTAATAAAACCTTCTAAGGTCTCCTAATTTAGGTAAATAAGACCTCAAGGTAAGTAAACACCACAGGGTTTTTGGAGCCCTCTACACTCTGGAAGTCACCGTAGCACTGGACCCAGAGTGGTTGGGTGGCTAGGGCAAGAAGAGAGAGCAAGGGGAAGGTCTTCTGCCTTTGTGGATTCCTAGACTTCAGGCTTGGCTCAAAGGAAAGCTAATCCCAGAAGACCTTGTGTCTACTCTTGTGTTTTCTCAAACATAGTGAGGAAATATCAGAAGCCAAAAACTGGAATTATCAAGTGGCTGCTTAGGTTTGCTGGATCTCTGTAAACTAATGCAAAAATACAGTAAATGTCATTTTTTTCTTTCATTTGGATTAAAAAATTTCAGGAAAGTGTTTATCCCATTCTTGAGATAGTTATAACTCATATTTAACTATAAATCAATATATAAAGATGAGCAAAAAGAGAAAAATGGTCACCTCCCTTAAAAATACTGCATGTCAATGAAAAAAAAGAAGTTCTCTAGAACAGCAGAGCAACTTGCTGCCTGAACAGCAGGAAAATTTAGAGAATCTCTCATGTTCAATTCTAAATGATTGAATAGGACATTTTATCTTTGAAACAAATTTGAGCAGTCATGAATAGGGCTCAGGAGAGTCTGCATCAAGAATAAAAATACATACAGGCTGGTTGAAGGGTCATAAACAAAACAAGTAGAGTATGATAAATCAGCTTTTATAAAAATCACTTCGGAAAAATAGTAGACATATATGAGAAATTTAGAACTTACATGGAAAAGAGGAAAATAATAAATAAAATTTAACTTTCCCTAGCAATTGCCAATACTACAGTTGGCTGATATATCTGAAGAGTGCTGTAGCTGTTACTGAGCAAACTTTGTCCCATTGAGTAATTCAACAGCTCGTTTTCAATAAATGGAATAGAAGGGACGAATGTACTCCAACCACAGACAATACTCTGGGTTATCTCCTGAGCAGCAGAACCCTGGTGGCAGTGAAGGTCTGCATGTTATGGATTAATGTCCTTGATCAAGAGGAGAAAGAGGTCACCTATAGATCATGCATTCAATTTGATGACAATAAATTTTGGGGAAAAGCAAATTGGGTTGCAACTCCACTTTTCAATTCATGGTTGAAGAGCAACCGTGGTTGCTTCAAACAGAAGAGTTTGGCAAAAATCAATGAAAGCGTTCTTTGAGAATCAATTAAGTATATAGGACTTTCAATAAAAAGTATTGTAAATTGTATTTTTAATACAATCCTTTACATCAGTAAAATTTATAAGCCTGTGTGTGTATGCACATATATATGTATATACACACATTTTCCAGACCCAATTATTAAACATTTACTAGTATATTACCACTTGTAGATGATAATCGTTTCTCAAAAATCAATTTGAATTAATTGAAAAAGATAACTGTATATATTGGGACACCTGGGTGGCTCAGCATTTGGGTGCCTGCCTTCTGCTCGGGATCTGAGATCGAGTCCCGCATCGAGCCCCTTGCAGGGAGCCTGCTCCTCCCTCTGCCTGTGTCTCTGCCTCTCTCTGTATCTCTCATGAATAAATAAATTTTAAAAAATCTTTAAAAAGAATAAATACAAAAATACTATGGAAATATTTTATTTCATAAAATCAATAGCAGTATTTGATTTGTTTATTGAAAACAACTTACTAAAGTGGAGAATCATTAAAATTATACAAATATGCCTGAAAATTGTATGATTTCAACTTAAATGTTTATGACAGCTTGCCAAATTTGGGGTTATAAAACTAAGGTTATTTCTTTCAGAGTGTGTGCAACTCATTAAAATTCCTTTTCATCTTTCTTGTATAAATCATATCTGTGAATAACAAGAATTTGGGGACATCTGTGACCCAACGTATATAATTTCCCCAGGTCATACCAGCAGGTAAACTTCAGGTCTGAGATTTGACTGCAGGCAATCTGGACACAGAAACTGCGTTTGTAAGCAGTACACTGCCCTGCCTCTCCCGTGTGAATGTTGGAGAACAGCAGACAGGCCACTAGGATTCATTGCGCAGGAAGCATCATCCAGGATGTCTGACAGAGGCACAGAGGGAAGAGGTCTTAGGAAAATCTGTTCTGAGAGTTCCTATAGCTTTATTTTATAACAGCAAAAACAAGTTTAAAGGAATCATAAAAATCTTAATTTATAACTACAGTGAGATACCAGTTCACACCCACTAGGATTGCTAGAATAAAAGAAGCAGATAATAACAAGTGTTGACAAGGATGGAGAAATTAGAATCCCCCTATGCTACTGGTAAAAATGCAAAATGTTACAGCTGGGGTGAAAGACAATCCTGCGGTTACTCAAAGGGTCAAGTGTAGAGTGACCATGCGACCCAGCGCTTCCAGTCTTAGGTATCTACCCAAGGCAAATGAAGACCTATGTCTACACAAAAACTTCCACACAAATGTTCCTAGAAGCAGTAAACATAACAAAAAGTGAAAACAACTCATATGTCCAACAACTGTTAAACATCCCCCCCAAAATATTAAAATACACATGGATAAATATGACATGAAATACACTTATGCTATTTTGAAGAAAATGTTACAACTTTGATGACAGACAGAAAAGAAGATTTTATTTTATTGAAAAATAGGAACTGTGTATTTGTGTAAACGTAATTTTGTGCTGTGTGGGTGCATAATGTTTTGGAGGATTCAATATTGTAAACAGATTTCTTCCCAAGTTATTTTAAAATGTTAGTTATATACTTTTCACAGAAATCTTAACTTTCCCCCATTTTGTACTTGTTAATAGGACTCTAACGTTTACCTGAAATTTAAAATTACTGGAGATTGCCTTGATATTCAAGAAAAAAATTAAGAATAAAGAGAAGAGATTTATTCTACCACATATAAGGTATTATCAAGCTTTGGTACATGTTAAGTACGAAGAGGTGGATATTCTAACTGAAGAAATCAAGGACAAAATTTAATATATCATCAAATTTGTATACAAAATAATTGAGGACAGAAGCCATTATTGGATAAATTATAACAAGACGACTGGTAAAAGATAAAATTCAGTTTCTGAAATTACATTGAAATAAATTATAAATTGATTTAAAAAATTCAGCCTACCTGAAATATAAAGCCACAAATGGACTAAAATGAAATGATCATAGGTGATGCCAGTTAACAAAGACCATTGTAGGAATGAAAGCTAGAAAATAAATCACAATTTAATGTGTTGGAATATACAAAAATGTAAATCTGTGCATCAAAAGCATTAAGAACATTTAAGGTGAAATGGCAAAGGGGAAGAATTTGTGCAAAAGATAAATGCTTCCTATCTATAATATGTAAAGTGCTCTTATAAGTCACTAAGAAAAAGACTACCCAAAACATATAAATAACGTATATAATCAATTAATTAAAATATCCATTTGTGAAAACATGTTGCTACATACAAATGAAAAATAAAGTTCAAATTCACACATAATGAGATATTATTTTTTATAGAGTTGGAAACTGGAAAAGAATAATTGATGTTATCAAGAGTGAAGTAGAATGAAATTCCCAAAAATTTTTGTTTCACTATAAACTTCTATAACCATTTCAAAGAGAAGTTATGCTAAGGGAATAATTAGTGATGTCAAAAGACTAACATATAAGGACATCTATAATTGTATTATTTATTTTTACCAAAAGTGACTAAATAAGGCAACCTGAATTGTCCCAAATAGAGCATGTGCCCAACAAATTATGATAAGGCTACAGGCTTGAAAATTATATAACCACTAACAATGATGATTCCAAAGAATTTAAACATATGAGAAATACTCATGATATGTTGCCAAAAACTTTATGCATACAAATTCAGTGATTCTCGTGTGTACACACATATGCACACGCTTGCACACACATGCACAAACACACGCACCAAACCATTTTTATAAAAACATTCACACATTAACCACCAAAAAAGTTTATAATGATTACCTCTAGTTAGTGGTATCATCAATAATGTTTATATCCTGCTTTAGGTTTCAAAATTTTTCCAAATTTCTCTAATGAACTGATTTATAAGCAGGAACTAAGTGTTAAAATAAAAACAGAAAATTTTAAATTGAAGGCATTGCATAGAATATTTACTGAGCATATACTATGTATCATGCACTGTTCTTGGTGTTAGGACTGCACCAGGGTATAAATGCATTTCTGCTCTCTAGAACCTTACATTCTAGTAACAGATCACACGAAAACATCTTCCCCGGACTTTGCTGCCAAAAGGAATATGTTTTAGGGTTTCAAAAAGCAGCTAGCACTGAGTGTAGTATCTTCGTCTAACTCAAGTAATGCAGAAGGAATTCTCTATGTGTGAACATTGATTGACTCTGGACTTCTCACAGGTAAGCCACAGGTTTATGTCCTAGTGATCCGATATCTGATGCCACAATGGATGACTTAAGTCCAGACCCATTCTCTTTCTTCAAAGGTTGTAATCCTGTTGTTTCCAAAGCTTGGCATTTCAAATGTCTGTATCTTTATAGAAGATTCATAGCGTCTCTGCTGCATGGTGTGTGCAAATTCATTATTAGTCGTGGATCCATAAAGACATGCCTATTTACAACCAATGGAAGGAAAAAATACTTATCCTATCAATTCTGTGTCACTTAAATAAATTCATTTATATCCACATTCTTTCATCCACATAAGGTTCTAAATTTCTGGAGGACGGGAACCCTAGAGGCTACTTTGAAATTTGCACAGACACTAACATAAACACATTAATTCTTAATAAAGACTCTAATGCTTTAGGATGATTAACACTGGGTTACTCAGTACAGAGTAGAAAACTGCACAAATTACCTGATTGATGACTTACCTGGGGTGGTGTACAAATATGCTCTTAAAACTTGCCCATACATGCTTTGCAAGCCATGCTGAAAATCGTGTTTCCAGACTCTTTACACAAAATAAAGCAGACACTGCCAAAGGAAAAAAAAAAGAAAGAAAGAAAGAAAGAAAAGGAAAAAAAAAAAGAAAAGAAAGAAGGAATGAAAAAGGAAAAGAAAGAAAGAAAGAAAATTGCTTTATTCTTAGTCAACAGAATGTATACTCTTGCATTGGAGCTTCTGTTACTGCAGACACACAAGGTAATTATAATGTGTGTTTCTCTCTTTTATGCCACGGTATTTATGGAAGAAGAAATAGTCAGGGCTAGATTATTTTTACATCCATATATGTATTGAATCTGCGAAGAAATGGCTTATAGTAGCCCCATATTTTATTTGTTCTACCGTTTTTCTTTCTTGGGAAAAATAGATTATTGGCTATTGTGGTACATGCACCATTTTCCTTAATTAGGACACATGCTCAGTTTAGGAGATCTAAGAAATATCCCCTAAATCTACATATGGCTCAGAAGAAAATGCTTTGACTTCCTAAAACCAATATTTTAACCTTTTATGACCAGTATTTTAACGTTTTCTGTAGAGCTTTTATTGTTTTTTTTTTTTTTTTTTTTTTTTTTACTTTTTAAAAGATTCTATTTACTTATTTGAGGAAGAGAGGAGAGCACAAGCAGGGGGAGCAGCCGAGAGGAAGAAGCAGCCTCCCACTAAGCAGAGAACCCCATGCAGGGTTCAATCCCAGGACCCTGAGATCATGATCTGAACCAAAAGCAGACACTTAACCTACTGAGCCTTCTGTAGAGCTTTTAAAATCCTTTCTGGGGGCTCATTTTCAATGATGACAGTTTTAGTAGATTTGGCCGGAAACAAGGACTGCTGTTCAAAACTAACAAAACCTACTAACACAGGTGATTCTCACATGTCCTAAAGGTAGGGAATCACTCTTTGAGATGTATTAAGAACTCTTCAAGGATTTTAAAATCATGTTAGGAAATTACCAGTTCATATGATGAAGATTTTCCATATAATTTAGGTATATCGATTTAGTTCAACCAATATCTGTCAAGAATCTATTATATACAGTCACCTTCCTCTGACTGGGGAAGACAAAGTTCTGCTAAACACAAAACAAAAACCTATTGCACAGTGATCCTAATAATGAAACTCTGAGGGAGAATCTGATAAGATCTACAAGAGATGACAAAGGTGCTATGAGGGGGTGGAAGAAGGAAGGGAGTCTCATCGTCCCACAAAATCATGAAGAGCATTATTAACCAAGTCGTTGAGACAGACATTGAAGAATGAGTGAGAATCTGACAGGCTGAAGTGGCAGGGGCAGGCCAGGGCAGGACCCCACAGGAGGAAGGAAGGGATGGATGGGGGGCAATCTGGCTGAAGCTTAAGTAGAAAAAATAAAGTGAGAAAGTCCTTCTGGGAAATTAATTCCATAGGCAAGAACTCAGTCCAAGGAAATGAAAGAAATTCCCTTACCACCACAGAACTTAATAAAAACTCATTTTCAAAGAAAGAGCTCAGAGAAAGGAATAGTAAAAACAATGGAATGAATTGGGGAAAAAAATGGAGATTTGCAGTTAAAGAAACAAAATAAGGGACAAAACAGCAGCACTGGAAACACATATATTAGACACTATAATAAACCAAACACGATGTCTGAAATTTAATTATTGAAATAAAAGCTTTAGGTAAGGGTTGGTGCAGAGGGGAAATAGAAAGAAAAACCCGGAACATTTAGATAGATGACACCATATTTCATTAAATCAAAGCTACCATCAACTGTAAGACACATCGTTATTTTATGTACCACTCAAAAAGGGAAAAAGCACTGCCAATAATTACACCATGACCCAATGCTGTCTTATTTCTTAGCATTTTTGTATTTACTGATGGAGCTCATTTAATCATAGACACAGATTTGTTTTATATCACATATGGTTCTGGCACCTACGAAAAGGATACATTATCAAGATTTATAACTAGATAAATTAGTTAAGACATTCCTAGTTTCTCGCATTGTGTCCAATTGTCCTCAATCACTTTTCAATTCGGGGTTGTTGATGTCTGTGTTTTTCTCCATCTCATGTCTCGGTAATACAACATAACACAGCATCATGTAATTGTGACTGCTATCGCCTGGTAAGAAAATGTGGCACCAAGTCCTTCTGCCATTGATGAGTCTTTGTTTCAAAGATAACCCAACACACAAGTGACAGATGTACTTGAATAAAGAAAAGTTCAAAGAATGGGTTCTTGAAAATGTATTCAAGTTGTAAGGGCAAAAATTCACTTAATAAGGTATACTCTGTTCCAGAAAAAAAAATTTCCTCCTGACATGGAGGAAATGCTGATTAAGTCACCACATTTCAAAAATAGGCTATATAGTATATTATTTAAGCATGAGGAGCTGGCAACAAGACTGCCAGAGTTCAGATCACAATCCTTTTAGTTATCATCTGCGTTCTTACCCACAATCCATGCTACCTCTCTGTGGGGTCAAAATGTCTATATCTCAGAGGATTTTCGTGAGGATTCAGGAACTGTCAGGAAGGCTGCTCAATAGCTGTTTGGTGAAAAAAAATCCTTCAGAGTTCCACCCTGGCTGACATGGAGTAGCAGCAACTGGATTTACTCTCCCTCCTGAAACTAAACCATCAGACCAACTCTATGCAACAAGGATTTTCAAGACTTTAGATGCACCCTTCTCTTCCCGGGCAACAAACCACAGTGATACCTGAGAGACCAGAAACAAATCAGATGTGCTCTACAACTGCCTATTTTTTCTTCCTAGCGAAAGTTTCTATGCCATAATGTAGAGGAAGGGAACCCAGACAGAGCCAGTGGTTTCTCTGAGTCGAGGAGATGGAGATGGGCTTCCCTGGGGTACACAGGGCAGAGGGTTGGAGAGGGGACAGCTGCCCCGAGGGACTCCGGAAATCAGCGAGGGATCCCCCTCCAGGGTCAGCTAGCTGAGAGCCACGGAAAGGATTCAGGAAAATAATTTCTGATGTTCATACAGGGCCAGAAATTGTTCTGTACCCAAGAGGCAGGTTGGAAAACCTCAGAAATCATGGGCCTTGGGGGACAGTGCTCAGATGCCTCAATCATAGGAAAGAATTAGCTCTAGACCAAATGGGCTCTGGGCCAGCCTAACAGAGCTTGGACGCAACCCAAATGTTCTCAATGTGTTTAATGTTTCTAAATAATTCCTTTGGTGACATGTCTGACCAAATCTTCTGCCCATTTTTTTCAGTTGGATTTTTTTGTTGTCTATCCTTGAATCTTAACAGTTCTTTATATATTTTTCTAGTTTTATTGAGATATAATTGAAATATAACATTGTATTAAAGCATACAACATTATAATTTGGTGTGAATATATATGTTATATATATCACAAAATGATCAGTTAACATCTGTCAATTCACATAGCTTCATTTTTTTTTTTTTTTGTGATGAGAACTCTTAAGATCTGCTCTCTTAGCAACTTTCGAATATAAAATACACATATTCTAGTTACAAGACCTTTTCAGACATGTGGTTTGCAAATGTTTTTTCCTGGTGTGTGGTTTGTATTTTCATTCACCAAACAGTGTTATTTTGATAAATTCCAATGTATTGACACACACACACACACAAATGTTCATAGCTGCTTTATTTGCAATAGCAAAAACCTGGAAATAATGCAAATGCTATCAATAGGTGAATGGATAAATAAATTTTGGCGGACTCATACGGTGGTGTACTACTATTCGGTAATGAACTATATAAATATCTGAATGAACTATTCACATATTCAACAACTTGGATGCATCTCAGAGTAATTACATTCAGTAAAATAAGTCAGGCCAAAAAAGAGGGGGTACATATTGTATAATTCCATTTATATATAACTCTGGAAAATGCAAGCTAGTGTGCAGTTGACACAAGCAGGTCAGCAGTTGCCTAGAGAGGGGAGATGGGAACAGGATGAAATGATTATTAAGAGGCACACGGATACATTTGGAGATGGTGAATACATTTATTATCTTGATCGTGGTGATTATTTCATGGTAATACACATTTTGAAACTTATCAAATTGTAAACTATAATCATGTACATTTTATTTTATGTAAATTATACTTCAATAAAACTCTAAATATTAGTTATTCAGTCATCCAAGCATAAAAAACAAGTACTAAGAAAGGTGGGAGACGAAATCAAGCTAACCTCAGAATTCTCCATCACCATATAACTTTATTTTATTTACTTAGTGCTTTTATGAAGATGGTTGATGGGCTTTTTCATGTACGCAAGAGCCCAGAGGCTATAGCATCTAAGGTAATTTCTTTAAAAGAAGAGGTAAACAATTGCAAATCACTACGAGTGAGATAACTGTTACAGGCCAGTCCAAGGTGCTTCTGGAAAGTATCTCAGGGCCCTGATCCAGTCCGAGTAACTGGGTAAAGACCAGTCTGGGTAGAGCACAACTGTGCTAAGATAAAGAAGTTTCCTGGGTGCAGAGGAGTAGGAGAGTGTCTTGGGAAGAGAGAACATGTGCAAAATGAGGTTTTCCCTTACTGTGAGCCAAAATTTGCACCCACGGAAATGGTGCCAGTTGTAGGAAACTCCATTCAGATGTTTAAGGGCTTGGCCAAAGTCACACTAGGAAGTGACAAGGAGTAGTCAAAACCTAAACAGCTCTATTTGATCTATTTGTTCGGGCGGGGGGGGGGGGGGGGGGGCGGTTGACACATACTATATGATTTAGCTACCTGAGCTGAAAAAGGGAAGAGTCACCTCACCATCAGGAAACTCTTAAGAGACATGCAGGAGTTTCTTTTAAGAGAAAATTAGCCACCCTTGGCGCATGTGGGTGGCTCAGTCAGGCAAGCATCCTACTCTTGGTTTCAGCTCAGGTCCTAATCTCGGAGACATGAAATCTAGCCCCACCTCGAGCCCTGCTTGGGCTTCTCTCCTTCTTCCTCTGCCCTTCACCCACTCTCTCTCCCTTTCTCCAGCTCCAAAACAAGAGAACATCAACTAATAAAATCTTAAAAAAAAAATTAGCCACCCTCATGAGCATAGCAGAATGTGAAGCGTGGTCAAATCACCACATTGTTCATGTGAAACTAATGTAACACTTGTGTGCCGAGTCCATATATGTAGGTCTATATAAACTACATATATATAGACTTCCAGGCTTACTCAGATCTTACTGGAAAAAATCCAAACACATGTGCATGCCATACAAAAGCCCGCATCCTTGGTGCGCCGCTTATTTTTCTGCATGGATCCATCCTTTTTTCCTCTGCATGTTCCAGCCAGTCATGCCCAGCAAGTTGCAACTTCCATTTTTTTTTTTAAGATTTTATTTATTTATTCCTGAGAGACACAGAGAGGGAGAGAGAGAGAAGCAGAGACACAGGCTGAGGGAGAAGCAGGCTCCATGCAGAGAGCCCCAGGCGGGAATGGATCCTGGGACCCCCGGGGGGTCATGCCCTGGGCCAAAGGCAGATGCTCAACCACGGAGCCCCCCAGGTGTCCCAGGTTGCAACCTTTAAATGCGAGGCCTCCAGGGCTGCTCCCTCTGCTGGAAAGGGCGCCCCCCACCCCCAGTTCCCCGGAGGCTGAGCTCCCCCAAACCTGCCCCATGCCCCCAACAGTTTTCAGGCTCTGAAGGCCTGAAGGGAGAGAGGCCTGGCCGTCAAGCACCTGCCAGGTGCGCAGCCCGGAGGCTCCAGGAAGGGCCTGAGCCTGGCCTCAGGGGGGTCCACCTGCAATGTCACCTGTGATTGCAAGTCTCAGCGCAGAGGAAAGCGGCCTGCGGGAGGCCAAGCTGAGGACCCGGAGGCGAGGGCCAGGGAGGACGGAGCGGCCTGGGTACCGACACCTTGCAGTGTCTGCGCTCTCCAATCACAATTGCATTCAGAGCGTTTAATGTGTCCTTTAAAAAGGCGCTCAGCAGTCTGGGCCCAAAGCAGTCCTGGCCCTGGCTTGCAAATCACTGCCTTCCGCGGGGAGGAGCAGGGCTTAGGCGGGAATCAAGGGGCATTCAGGGAATTCAGCGCTGTTGCTTGATTTAAGCCCGGGCCTTTCCAATTCTGAAAGCTGCGCTCTTTCCATTGCATCACTGCTCTCCAGGCTTTGGGACTTCGCCCCGAGGAGCTGCAGACAGGCATTTGCACAGTCCTGAGCTCCTAATTAACAGACCAGAAAATGCACTGGCGGTCGTGGGGGAGAGGAGCGGCCAGGGGAACTCTGCAGCGTGCAGACGGCTGGCTCTCCCGGGAGGCCCCAGGCCTGCCCCCCGGGCTTGGGCTGCCGAGCAGCCACCAAGAGGGAAGGTGTTTGACTTGGGCCCAGCACTTTCAGGAGCTGCCGGTATCAAGTGCATTCGTGGGGTCCCTTCACCTCAATAGAGGCAGAAGGTTCTGGATGCGGTGGTTGTGCACAAGCTCGGCAGCGATCTGAGCCACTGCCCCCCCCCACCCCCCACCCAGGATAACAGGCACCTGGACCCCGCCACCAGAGCTGTGTAAGGCTAATGCACGCAGACGCTGTGGGCTTCAGCCTGTCTAAAAAGGCAGGGAGCTTGCATGGTATATTAAATTCACTGAGTTTTACAGCGAACATCTGGCCTCAAGGACAGCTGTGGTCAGGTTTAGAGAAAGACTTCAGTGAAAAATGGGAAAGTCAAAATATTTGAGCCTCTCTGTTTGCACTAAAGCAACTGGTTAACCAGTGGGTCTGCAACGGGGCTTAATATTTACTAGTTTCACTTTGCTTTAGGGTGAGAGTAAACTTCTCAAACAGAATTCAGCATCATCCCTTGGATCGGGGGAGCCTTATTCCCCGAGCATGGTCTTTTCTGCTTGAGAAGCATATATTTTTATTGTTAGAAAATTAGGAATGTGTCCCCTAACATTCCTTGAGGTTTGCTTCCCTTGGTACCATTTGGCGCTTAAAGATGAATAGAGATAGTTTAAACAGAGAGTGTGAAAACGATCAGCTTTGAAGCAGCCTCCCTGCATCTCTGAGATCTTGAATAAAAGGGTATTTAGCATAAATAACAACTCTTAATCATAACCATGAAAGCCAAACTGAGGGGTTTTATATTCTATGTAGAAAAGTTGCATCTCGAAACTGTGGAGTGCCTTCAGTGGCCTGGTTCTAATCTGTCAGAAAGCACAACATGGATTTAATGTGACCCTGAAGGATATAAGGAAAACAGGGCTTGCCCTCTGATCCTCCATTTGAAGCTCGTCGAATTAGTCCAAGCACATTTGAAATGAATCAAGATGGTTAACATCTGCCTCTCTTTATTAGAAAAATTCTCTTTTTATTATAAATAAACACTTTGTCCGGGTATGATTGTGAATTCCATTAGTCCGTGGACTTGTGTTTCCAGAGCAACTTGAGCATTGGGCCAGAAGCACAAAGTGTGTTCTGAATCTCTCTAGAATCCATCAGTGAACACAGATAAAGGAGCACATAATTAGCTGGTACACTGCAGGCTTTTGCCTCATCCTCGGGAGCAGCTGATCCAGCTGCACTGCAGAGCCTTGGAACATTCTCTTGAGTTTCCTGACATGCATCACAGCCGAGTGGAGCGGAGGCCCTTGGAGCTCCTGAGAAACCTGCATTTCACTAGTCATCAGAACCCAGAAGAGGCCTGCCACACAGTTGCAGCCGCCTCAGTGTGGGTGTCTCCCGATATCAGGGGAATAAAGTAGGCCCAGATGAGAAAGTCCTTTAAGGGGCTTGGACGCTAGAAAATAGGACTTTAAAGAGAGGTTGTGTCCCCACCCCACACATCCTCCATCGTCTCTCTCCTTCTGCTCTCAAGAACGTACAGTATGTAGCCTTCTTATTGCTCTTCGGGGTGACCACACTGCTGCGGCTTACACCCCCTTTCGTAGGTAAGGCACAATGGGGTGGTCCTGTGAACTTAGGAGAGTTGTTTTTCCCTAAAAGCCGGAAAAATTAAGTCTATTATTGGGAGTGAACCTTATTCATTGAGAGAACTATTCTCTCCCACTCTTACCTTACCCTCGCTCTAGGAGACCGACTTGGTTTGAACAGTACACTATTACATATGACTTTGGACATGATTCTTCACTCTTTTAGGACTATTTCTCTAGTTCAAAAACAATACAACATTAGCCTCTGAATAGTAATCTCTGTAGTGTGCCTTCACTTACATTGTATCATTCGTGCCTCCTGATTACCCTTGTGGTCGAGACACGAGCAACCCATTGAACCCAGGAAGAAAATTCAGGTCTCATATCTGTACTTGCTAAGATGTAAAACGGGACTATTATCTAGTCTTCCTGTTTCTCAGTGCTGTGCTCATTTCAAAGCACTAAATTCAAGGCAGCTAAAAAGAGAGAGACCAAGGATCTTGAGAACCATTACGATCCTATAAGGCCTGATTTTGATAGATGTCAGACTACGTAGTACCTAGATCAATGCACTGAAAATAAACAAAAAAGCTAGATGAAATATTTTTTTTAAAATCTTATTAAAACAACCACTCAATGGTCAGGCTATAAATGCCTCGAGGGGAGGAAACTGTTGTCTGTTTCTTACACCGGTGCATCCCCAGCACATAGGAAGGTTGCTGGCATATCGCAGGCACTCCATAACTAAGTGTTGAGTGATGGCTTCGGTGAGCCAGCAAGGAAATAATGAATACTTGCGCCAAAATCTAAGTGAACATGAGAACCTAGAGAGGCAAGCACAGCAGTTCATCCAGTATTTGTACCTTGAAAAGATTTGCAGAAGCTGACCATTTAAGTTTTTATGATCCTGTGTGGTGCAGAGGCCAGAAAGTAAAGCACAGGTCCCTTCCAAGTAGGAGTCGAATGGGAAATCTACCCCCATAAAGTGAGAACACCAAGAGGCTATATCTTCAGTGTGAGAGTAAACTAGAAATCAACTCTTCCCCACCTTCCTACCAGCAAATGGCAAAAAAGGAAAGAAAAAAAAAAAGGAGAAAAAGAAAGAACATTGCTTGTCTCAAATCTTGGCACTGAGTGGAAGGGGAGACAAGACTGAGAAATTATATTTATAAGGTAGCTTTCATGTGGATTTGCTGCCCTAATTTCATAGCATCTGGATGGCTCCAAAAACTTCAGATGGAATTGTTTAAATAATCCTAGATTGGATTCCACCTGGCAGAGGAAAGCAATAATCCCTTTCAAAAGTATCTACCTTTGTCTCAGTTCTTACAAGATTTACACACACACACACACACACACACACACATGCACACACACAAGTCACAGAGGAAAATTAGCAGCTCACATTGTTAATGACTAAGCAGATGAAGAAACAAGGTATCTTTGAGTGAGAAACAGCAGGGTTGAACACTCTATGTGAAACTTGGACACAGAAACAAAACAGCTACATTTGCAAAGTTTATGTAAATAGAATATACAAGTTTGCATAGGCAGAGAACAAAATATTGTAAAAAAAATAAAGCGGTTTTGAAAGAAGAATTGATGCTATTAGAAAGGAAACATCTAATGATGAAAATTTAAAAACTCAATGTGTGTTTTTGAAAATAGATTTGACCAAGCTGGAGATCAAATTGGAAGGTTGAGCTGTAGGATTTATGAAGAATATAGTGCAAAAAAACAAAAAGACGAAGAAATAGTAATTATAAGATGGGTAAGAGACACGAAGGACAGAGTGAAAAGATCTAACTTATTCTTAGTGGCAGTTCCAGAAGTACGAGAGAGAAAGAATGTGGCAAGGGAAATGTTGGAAGAGAAAATTATGAGAATTATCAGAGCAAAAGATTCAAGACTTGAAATATGATCATACATCATTTTAACAGTGGGAAACACGAATGCCAAAGCAGAGGTACTAAAGGAAGCAAGAGATGAGAGGCAATTTGCCTTCAAAAGTGTGTCAGACTGACAGCCGACTTCTCAAAAGCCACGTGGAAACTAGAAGACAGGGCAGTGGAATTTTCATTGTTTTAAGAGGAAAAACAAGCAAACAAACAACTAAACACAGGAACTATTCAACCTAGGAGCCTATGCCCAAGAAAAATATTTTTTTCAGAAATGAGGTTGGGTATTTTTAGAGAAACAAGAATTGATAGGTTTTGTTGCCCACAGAACTCTCAAAGGGAAATTCTAAAGTATGTCCTTTGGTTCAAAGGAAAGTAATTTCCACGTAAAGATTTGGAATGCCAGGAAAAATAAAGAGCAAACAAAATAATAATATTGGGTAATATCTAATGACTATTGACAGAATGAGTCTATAATAACTCTTCTGACATAATGAGAAATAATACACACCATAAAAATAGCATACAGTTTGGGAAGGAGGTGAATGGAGCCAAGGTATTCTAAGATCCTTATATTTCTGGGAAGAGGATAAAGATGTTAATGAAATTTAATATTGATAAATGTGCATGCTATAATGTTTTAGATAAACACCAAAAAAGAAAGAAAGAAAGTAAATGTATAATATCCAAAGTACAGGAGGAAAAAGATGGATAAAAAACAAATCCCCAAAAGTCCAAAAATGAAAAACTAAGTGCAGAGGAGACAACCAAAAAAAAAAAGACAATAGATACAAATCAAAATACAGTATAATAGACACTACAGCAAATGTAAAGAGACAAAATAATTCAATTAAAATGCTGGTTGGGACCCCTGGGTGGATCAGCAGGTTAGGGCCACCTTAAGTCCAGGGTGTGATCCTGGAGTCCCGGGATCGAGTCCCGTGTCAGGCTCTCTGCATGGAGCCTGCTTCTCCCTCTGCCTGTGTCTCTGCCTCTCTCACTCTCTGTGTCTCTCATGAATAAATAAATAAAATCTTAAAAAAAAAAAAAAGATTTCCTGGAAAGAAATTAATTTCAAATTACAAGTCACTGCATTTACCAGTGAGGCACAGCGGTGGTCAATAACTATGCACCAGGGAACACGGTGGTGCTAGAGGAGCCGTGAAGTTGCACTGCTGTGGCCAGAAAGAACGGGGTGGTGCCCGGCCCCATGCCTCTTCCGCAGACGGCCCTTCTGGAAAACAAGGTCGAACCCTCCTGCGTGGAGTCTGCTATAAGCTAGTTTTAGTTGATAAGAATATATATGTGATTTAAATTTTATGGCATACGTTTGAAAAGAAATCTATCAATGGCCAAGGAATTTATAGTGTGTTAATGCAATGGACAACTATGGAGCAGTGAAAATTAATGAACCACAGCTTCAAAAATCCACATCGAAGAACCACAAAAACATGAGCAAACGTATCCAGTCAGAGAAAGTACATGCAATGTGATTCCATTTGCAAAAGTTCTAGAAACAGATCAAACTCAGCAATACTTTAGTTGGATATGTTCAAAAGTCTTCCAATCATAAAGGACAGCACAGTGATGATTATCACCGAAGCCTGGATACTGCTTACGCTTGGTGGGGGAAGAGGGGAGGAGGCCCAGAGTGGGTATCTAAGAAAATGGCACAGTCTTTTTCTTTTTCCTTTTTTTAAAAAAATATATTATTTATTTATTCATGAAAGACACAGAGTGAGAGGCAGAGACCTAGGAGACATAGGTAGAGGGAGAAACAGGCTCCCTGCGGGGACCCCAGGATCATGCCCTGAGCCGAAGCCAAACGCTCAACCACTGAGCCACCCAGTCATCCCAGCACAGTCTATTTCTTTACATGAGTGTTGAATTCTTGGGTATTTTTCTGCGTTATTTTTAGCAAACCATTTCGATATAAAATACATACACAAAAATGCAGAAGCGAGAGTACGGTTCAATGAAAGAAGCTAAAGTTTACAGCACACCAGCACCAAAACTCCACTACATCCAAATCACTTGCTATCCTAATTGGAAAAAAAAAAAAAAAAAAGCAAAAGTACACAGAATAAGGAATGGCAAGTCACTAACCTCTTCTCAAAGGGAACTCTATTCTGGCTTCCAGCACGCTCAGTCAGTTTTGCCTATTTTGAAGTTTATAAAAATGGAATTACAGGGCATGCATTCTTTTGCCGTTTGTTTGTTTAAAATCTGGTTGCTTTTCCTCAATATTTTGTTTGTGAGAATGACCCGTGTTGTTGCATGCGTAAATAGTTGCTTCATTCCCTGCGTTATTATTTTTAAATGGTACATCTATGCATTTTATGTACTTTTCTGTGCATCTGTTTTATTTCACGATAAAACAAATGAAAATAAAACTTTGAGAGATCAGATTCAGTAGTTAGGTAGTTGCTGTGACTCTTTGCAGGTCCCATAAAGTTGTAAATCCTAACTATCTAAATATTTTAGACATTAAATATTTCCAGAGAGGCTGGAATGAAAGTCATTCCTCAAACACCCCACTCTCTCGACGTTAGCTGCCAAGTCCGCACCAGACACAGGGATAACGGATACGGACTCTGTCAAGTGGGTTCACCTAAAGTCTGTTTATAAGACCAAAATTCAAAAAGCAAAAACAAAGATGTGCTTGCTCAGCCAGATTCCCTCCACTAGATCTGCTCCCGACAAAGTTATGAGGCTCGTGACCGGTCCCTGGCTCTTACCAGCCCTCGCCCCCCTCGCACGCACACATTCACCTGTTTGTCCTTTTGATCCATAGCTCTCACCCCCGCACCCTGCTTAGTCCAGATTTCTCCATGTACCATGAAAAGGAGTCTGATAAAATGATTCATGGTACATTGTGAAAAAAAAAGGGGATTATTCTAGATTTCCAGAGCCTGTCTACAGTTTGCAAGGGCAGCGTTCGGCCAAGGTGGTGATACCCTGGGAGAGGTTCGGGGTGGGTGTCTTACATGATGCCAGGTGAGCACCACCCTCCTTTGCCTGGGGGGGAGCAGAGCCCAGGCCCCGTGCACTGGGAGGCTTTGTTTCTTCTGAGCAAGGGGACTTCTGACAGCAGGAAGGAGACTTTTGAGCTTTATCCCTGTGGCCTCCAAACCAGAAACCACAATTCAAAGATGAAAGCTAATCTTCCCAGCAGAAAAATCTTTCTGAGCCGCTGCCACTGCAAGGAGCAAGAAGTCAACCCCAGCAGAGGCCGTGATGGGGACACCCAGACCCGCCGGGCCTCCCCAGCAGCCTCAGCACAGCCTGGCAACGCCTGCATCTGCAGCTGGCCCTGGGGGAGGGGACCCTACTGGTCCAGTGGGAGACCAGCTCGGGGAAAGCTGCCCGGAGCCGGGCCTGGGCACGCTCCCCAGCTGCGCCTGCAGATGTTGTGTTCCTTGCATTCTTCTCTGGGGGGCGGGGGGGGGGGTGCTCTTCTGTCCACCTCGGGGGACCAGGCTTTCTGAACTGCCTCAAGAGTCCGGGTTTATGTTCGTTATCTTGGAATCCTGTTTGTCCTGGAATTTTTTTTTTTTTTTCTAACAATGTAGTAGTAGTAGCACGACTTGCATTAAAGTAGTTTGGGCAGGGGGGATGCACTTCTTTCGAACTTGAGCTTTGGTCATAATCTCATCTTGGCGTCGAGGAGGTACAAGCTCAGGGAGTGGGGTTCTCGCTTTATTGCCTGGTTCTAGCAGAAAGAACCAGCAGTCGCCCCCTCCCTTGTCGCAAGCCTTCCCTCCCATAGGAGTGTTCCTCACACCTCTTCACTTGGACTAACCCCTCTTCTTACACGTCCAGGATCCTGAAAAAGGAGCATTTTTCTCTAAATGTGTTCATACCCCCATTCTCATCTCAAAGCCTCATCGTGTAGCTTCTATCTTCACTACTCCCCTTGAAATCGCTCCAGACAAAAAATATATATATATATTTATATAATATAATTATATTATATAAATATATATTTATTATATATTATATAATTAATATATAATAAATATATAAATATATTTAAATATATTTTTATATATATTTATATATATGGCCCTATTGACATTCCAAGAAAACTTATTTTTGCTGTTGTTTCCTCAATCTTCTGCATTATTTGATACACTTACTATCACATTTCTTGGGACTCCGTACGTGCCTGGATTCCTGTAACCACCACCTCCTGATTTTTCTTATCCTTCCAAGCCCACTCCTTCTCCTCCCCCTTTACCCCTACCTCATATGTCTTTCCCAAATCTGAGCATTGCTTTCCAGTCTCCTTCATGGGAACATTGGTGCTCCCAGGATTCCCACCAACACGGCTTACAATGGTCTTCACTTGACCGCTGTCCCAGGGCAAGCCCACCCCTGCGGCCGGTCATCTGCCCCTGTGGGACAGTGACCCCAAACCATCACCTTAACCTTTCAGGGACACATCAAATCCCTATATCTCCTTGTTCCCTGAAATGCGCACAGCTGGTTATCACATACCCAGCTCACAGCTCAAGGGGCCCAGCCTGACACATTATTTTCCTCTAAAACCTGTCCCTTGTCATCTTTACCTTGGTTTACCATGGCTTCGCCACGCCATAGTCACTTAGGCCAGAAGATGGAATTCATCTTGGGAGTCTGCATCCTCCCACTGTCCAGTGTTCCATGAATCAGCAGAGTGACTTTCTACCCTACATATTTTGCAAAATGCTTCTCCTCTTTCATATCTTGTATTCTCAGGCCCCTGGATCCCTAACTTTTCTCCCTGCTTCTTTTCTCACGCCCTCCCTACTCCATGCTGATGTTGGCCTAATAGGAACACAACACTCAGTTGTTTTTGTTTGTTTGTTTTGTTTTGGTTTTTGTCTGTTTTTTATAAACCTTTCATGGGTCTGTATTGCCTGCAGAGTCATCTCCAGGCTCCCGAGATGGCAGAGACAGCTCTGCCTGCCGCAGTCATTCTGCTGGCCCTCTGAGAAGCACTCCAGGAGAAGCCCACAGAAGCGCCTTCTCTTCCCCGCTGACATGAAATCTGAACATGCATAAACCAGCAGCAAGGTGATGTAATCCCATCCAATTTTCACAGATAATATCCAGGGTGGAAATGTTTCCAAACCACAGCTGAAAGACACATGTGGTTTTATTCGGCATGAAATCCAGCAAGTAATTAATACTCCACTCTGTCATGCTCCTGGAAGCGGGGCCCCTCTTGCAGCCTTGGGGAGTGAGAGTGAGACCCTCACCCTGATTCCCATCCAGACTCCACCCCAGGAGGGAAGCCTAAAGCCTTTCGCACCTACTGCTGGGGAATCACACACCTGTGCTGCCTGCTTCTTGGGGTGCAGGGAGGTGTATGGAAGATTCTAGAGGATTACACAGAGAGCATCCCAACCAAGACTGTTTCAGGAGCTATCTCTGGGGCTGATTTCTCTCTAGCACCGTCCAACAACTGCACACCACTAGAGGAATTCTAGGAAAAAACCCCACATAATCATACTAAAGGTCTGTACTATATTAAAGGCATCAGATGCTAGAAAATATCACCTTTAAGATCAGCGGAGGGAAACCACAGAGCGGAGTGGTCAGACTTGAGCAAAACTTCATCTGGAAACCTTACCTCAAGGGCGTTGTCATAAACACTTGTCGTAACCAGCGTGGAGTTCTACTTTCCATCCTGGCCTTTCTTTCGCCCCCATTTCTTACTTGCCCATGCCTTTACCTGGTCTCCAGTCCTGCTTGAGAATGTATTTCAGTGGCTTCAATACGTTTTTGGTTTTCAATCCTATTTTGGGTTTTAATGTTTTGGGGATCTCAAAGAGAAACAATAAAACTATGGACTTTCTCTCCAGGAAGAAAAATGTACATACAGTTTCGGTTTTACTTCTAAATTCATGGAGTTCATGGACCAGGCCCCTTCCAACAAGGCACATTCCTGACCCTCAGAGGACCTACTTTGTCTTTTAGGTGACAGGCTTCAAGTATTTGTAAAGAGCTGTCGCGTATCGTTTCCTCTCTCCTCTCCACCTCCAACTTGGCCTCTAAAATCTTTCCTCGCTGCTCTTGTTTCTCTCCCAAATTAAATCTGTCCATTTTCCTGGATGAATTGAATTTGGGTCTATGGGTTTGGTAGGACGCCTGTGCCTTAGGTTAGGCCACTGCATCCCATTATCAGGACAGTAGTGGGGGAAATGCAGTCTGCCAGCACTGGCTTCCCCTGCGGCTCCACGGCAGACCACACGGAATGTGCTGGCAACCTAAATTCTCAGGCTGCTTCTTGACATATGGATACTAAGTCGCATCTCTATCCAGCTCCACTTGTTGGGTCTACAGGCACCACATGGAAAGGTCTAGTCAACTGTAACCAAAGGGAGCAGATTAGGAGAGGCCAGCACCTGGTGTCAGGGCTCCCCAGGAGAAAGGGGGGAGGTGTTCTGTTGGAGCCGGTTGACCATGTAGGAGGAAGTCTAGTGTAGCTGCCTGTTCATGGCACCCTCGCATCCCTGGGACTAGACAGGTAGCAGGTGCAGAGGCTATGATGTAATAATCTTGGCCAACCCATGAAACAAAGCAATGGGAAAACACATTCCTTCCTTCTTTTCTTTCACTTAATGAACCAGTTTTCACGGTGCTTCTACTAAGTTCTGGGCTCTGGAAACTAAACAAAACAAAACAGGTATGGCCCTGCCTTCACGGAACTCCCGTCTAATGAGTGACACAGGCATGATGGCGTGACCATTGGACTACAGATAAGAACCAGGGTTTAGAAGGGACTTAGGAAGATGTCTGACCCATGTTGGTGGGGGGTAACATCAGGGAGGGCTTCCTAAGGGTGGTGACGTGCCATCAATGCTCATTTGTAAAGGGTGAAGAGGCGCTGGCCAGATGGTGTGCATGTGTGCCTGGTGTGTTGGAGCTGGGGGGAGACAGCGTGAAGAGGGGCACCTGGAGGCAGCTTGGTGGCGCAGAGCAGTGGGACAGGCTGAGGGCACAGGGCATCTGCAGGTGCTGCAGGACAGGTGGGAGGCCCAGAAAGGCCTTGGGCACCACTGTGAGAACTGTATGCTTCCCCCAGAAGAGTTTTGAATCACCGCATGATCAAAGCAGAGGTGAGCCTCAGAGCAGTGCCAGAGGAGGTCTGGAGTGTTTGTCAGCCTGTAGCAGGGCCACCCGCCCCACAGAGCCGGCTGGGGAACAGGCTTTGTCGCAGTGGTTGGGGGGCAGGGAGCACAGAGAGCCATCGTGCCCCGTCTTGCCCTGAAGTCCAGATGGCAGTAGAGTCCAGGGCCCCTTGTTTTGTGAACATCCTCTATCTCATCTCTCATCTACCCCTTTGCTCTTGGGGCCTCCCAAGTAACAGAGTGTCAGTCCACGGAGCGTCCTTCACTTCTACCTGTCTTAGGGGAGGGACATCTGTGATGCCCAGAACTCACCAAAGGCCACAGGGAATGACCCAGGAATATGTCTATTTTTCCCTCTTTGCCAAATCTCCCCCATGCCTATGGCACTGTCCAGGTCTCCTCGGGGTTTCCAACACACAGAGCCAGGGCCTGGAACCCCTACTGGAATAGCCCCATCCCAGGGCCCAGAGCAGAGCAGAGGCCTCTGCGCTGAGCCTCCCGGGTGCTGCCCTCCGGGTGGCCGGCCCAGCACCCCAGGGGCTGAGTGCCAACCCTGGCTGAATCTGGGCCTTCCCGACTTTCCTTCCCGGAGAAGTAACCGAGCAGCAAAGGAGCCGTCCCGTGGGAGCGGGAGGGACAGGTGGGCTTTGTCTCTTAAGCAAACTTCTCCTTAAAACAGCAAGCTCGTCAGCGTCCGTTTAAAGAGGGCGAGACTTGATACACAGAAAGAAAGAGCCACCTACCCAGCTTGTGTTTCAGTGAGGCCCTAGGAGGTGGGACGTGCGGCCTGCTGGTTCAGGCTCCGGCCTACCCTCACCGGGAGGCAGCTAGCGGGCAAGGCCTTTCATCCCGGAACTAACCTGCTCACCTTGGCACCCAAGCCTGGCTGCACCCCAGGCCCCCCACCCACCCTGGTCTCAGCAGTTGGCTGGGGTGACCTTCTGCTGACACCCCCCTCCTTGGGGCAAACCCCAGCCGAGGCAGTTGCCCTTTAATTTGCAGTGGTAATAGGACCCCTTCTGAATGCTTATCAAAGTGCCAGGCGCTGGCCTTGAGCTCTGGAAATTACTTCCCCTGAAAGATCCCCTGTGCCTGCCCCTGCACTCGGTTTCCAGGAGCTCTGCAACCACTGGGTGTTTTACTGAGCTCTCTCTCTATTTTTGCAGCCAGCTTGTAAGTCCTGGATGACACTCGTTAAATGGGTTTCCGAGGACTTGTGTACTGCCTGTTTATGAGCCAAGCTGGAAAAGTCAGCCTTTCCTGGGGAAGATTCCCGCCTGCAATGTGTGGGTGGGTGTTGGAGGGCATCCGGGATTAGCTTGGCCTGAAAGCCGGATGAGCGTTTGTTCTGGTGTTGAAAGCACTAATGTAATGCAGCCCGAGAATGGGAAGAAAACCCCAGCGCTGCTATCTGCTCCTCAAGGCCAGGGTTAGAGAGAACTGAAGCCAAACTTTGCATTGAGTCCAGGAACCCCTGAGTCTTTCATACCACAGAGCCCCACACTCAGGCAGCCCACCTCCCTCTGCTTAGAGAATTTATTTTTCTTTGTCTCACATATCAAAGTGATTTGCAAATTCTAGTAGGTTCACTCACTAGTAAATATTCATGGAACATTTACGGTGAGAGATAGAATCATGAAACAGATACCTCCCGTGTCTTTAAGAAGCCTGATGGTAAGAGAAGGAAAACAGACTCTCGGAACTGCAAAGGGATGAAGGGTCATGCAGGCCAGCCAGCCCTGGGAGCCCGGGTGTCCTCGATTGTCTCCTTATCGGGCAGAGTTAGAGCTCAGGACAAGCACCCCTGGGACTCCCCATGCCCTGAAGGCTTCGATTCCTTTTCCAGGGAGCAGCTAATTGAATATCCCAAACCTGAAGTCCTCTGTCCTTCTTTATAAGATCTCTAGAGTCCTCCGAGGTGTGGTCCATGGAAGAATGTTGTAAAGCCACCAGAACGCAACCTACGCCTAAGCCCCGTCTCTCACCCTACATGTGGAAGGCTGATTCTTTAGGTCTAGTATTATCATCTTGTTTCTAATCTATAATAACTTTCATCTTTTTATACTCACTCCAATATTTCATTCCAGGACAGGGGTTGACAAATGGAGCCTCTGGGTCAAACCCGGCCCGACACCTCCTTTAGGACTGTCTACCACAGCTAAGAATTGTCTTCATATTTGTAAGTCATTGGAAAATATCAAAACGAAAATATGTTAATTGTGCATGAAAATTACGTGAAGGTATTTACATACCGTCCTCAACTTACCTCTTGGCCTGCCAAGCCTGAAACGTTTACGGTGTGGCCATTGACAGGAAAGCTTGCCAAACCCTGGTCTGAATTTTAATTCTGTTGTTGAACATAGACTAACTAACCCATCCCTTTTTCACAGGGGCTCCAATCTGAGAAGGATGACATTTTACATCTTTTACAAAATCTCAAAAAAATGTACATAGACCAGGACAGGGTTAAGGATAGCATAAGGTCCTATGACGTACTTCCCTACTTTCTAGAGCCATCCGCCAGATAATCTCAATCTAATAATCAGTGCAGGACAACTCCCCTGGTTCAGTTCATAAATTTGCCTCACGCTTAAGGATATCAAGAAAGTCGTGTCGACGATCTTGCTTACGTTCACGTACACCAGGGGAGCTAACATGTCTCTCTGCGGTTCTCATTTAGCAGTTGTTTCAGCAGGACCTGAAGTGAGTCTAACCCAACTTGTTCTTGGGTGCTAGTCTCCCTTTCTAACATACAAGATTTGGCACCAGGTTTTTTTTTTTTTAGGACGTAGCAGCTGCTCCATGGCCTGAGCTTGAGAAGCCCCTCTGTACTGGTAGGGTACCGCTCCCTCCTATACCAGGTAAGCCCCCAGTTGTAGTGGGATTAATGCGGTGAGAGTCTCGGAGTTCACGATTCTTACAACTTCCAGATCATGGTTTCAGGACTTAATTACTCATGGCTCTGTCATCCCGAAGCCTTTGGAAGGAAAAGAGGAGGTGGAGAAGGCACACCTGCCTCTTAGGCAGACTTGCGCTCTGTCAAATGGAAGTTTGTTTCAGCTTCTCTCCAGCTGAACTCTAAACTACCTATGCAAGGGGGTCATAAACTTTGGTGGGTAGCTGGCCATCTCCACCATACCCTTTCCTTTTTTCCTTTTTTGAATATTGTACCTATCTCTGCAAGTATCTATGCCTCTTCTTTCTCTTGTTTTTCCTCTTTGAGCATCGACAATAGGTGTCTGGACTGAGACCAGGTCATAAAAGCGATTTTTATAAAACAAGATGTTCTATTAGAATCACGTACCCACTAAGTGACTATATTTTGATGGTTTTTTTTTTTTATTTCACTCCTCTACCCATTTGAGTCTTTCATTGTTTTTTAAGATTTTATTTATTTATTCATGAAAGATACAGAGAGAGGCAGAGACACAGGCAAAGGGAGAAGCAGGCTCCTCATTGGGAGCCTGATGCAGAACTCGATCCCAGGACCCCAGAATCACCACCTGAGCCAAAGGCAGGTGGTCAACCACTGAGCCATCCAAGAGCCCCTACCCATTTGGGTCTTAAGGTCACTTCTTTTCATTGAGATCACTGTAGCAAAGTTATTTGGTTGGAATCGATAGAAACCCAACTTAAATGAGCTAACCAAAAAGAAGATAGGAAATACACAGAGACAAAAGACCTGAGGAACCATAAGCTTGGGGGATTGGAACTGGCCTCTCTTCCTCCATCTCTTCCATGTTCATGAGTCTATCTGACAAATACCAGCAGCCCCAAGTCAGAGCCCAAAGTGCTCTTCATCTCATTTCAGATGAAGAGATCCTGGGCAAAAATTCTCATTAGCTGGACTTGAGACACCTGCCAGTGTCTTAGATCAATCATTGTGTCCATGCAAATGAGAGTCAAGTAAGGGGTCCTGCCCAGGCCTCGCCACAGCACTGGTCCCTGCTCTGCCCAAGGCCAGGCGATGGGAATGCTTGCTGGGATGCAGCTGAAAAATATGTTTGACAAGAGCAAAGTAAAATGTACCACACGCTGTGGTTGAGACAGAGTGCCATACAAGTTCGGAGGTGGGAGAGGTCCCAGGTGACATTGGGATTGGAGGTAAAGGACGGGCAGGACTGCCACCGCAGCAGGGCAGTGGCTTAGTTGGCAGCCATCAGCCAACTAAGGTTCTGGGACAATCCTCTGGGGGCGAGCACGGTAGAAGGAGTGTCAGGGCCACGGGCAGAGTGGATGGGTTCCAACGGGCGGACAAGGAGTAGGCGGCCTGGGCTGAGGGCTGTGAGGCCCGACGATCAGGACACATAAATTCTGGTATGTCGGTGTGAGAAACAGGCCCATTTCCTTATCGTCTCTCATTGTAGATTCCGTTTCCCTCATTAAATTCCGAGCTCCCTGAATCCCCGGGGAAAGGAGCTCCTTTAGAGAAAGTCAGCTGTGTGCTGATGTTTTTTTAAGTCTTCATAAATCATGCGAACCCTTTCATAAATCACGCAGAGCGGCGGTGGTGTCGCAGCTGCACTCCACAGGTACTTCGGGGGAATGCTTCTCTGGGGGTCCCGGGCCAAAGTGCCCAGACTTTGGGAGCCCCAGGCCCCCTGGCTCCTGGCTGCTGCAGGCCCAGGCCCCTGCCCGCCCTCCCGCCCCCCTCCCACCCGCCGCACCTCTGAAAACAGGAAAGAGCCTCCTTATCAGTCACTTATGCTTGATGATGGATTGATTAATTGCACTTTAACTGAAATCCAGTCGCACAAGTATCACCTGTGCTCTCAACCCTTCATTTGCATTTAATCCTTTTATCTTCCAGTGTGGAATGAAAGGCGATTTTCTAGGCTGAAAGAAATTCCAGACTTTCACTAGCTTACAGCGATGTTGTAGATGGTGGTGGTGACGAGGAGAGAGAAAAGGAGCAAGAAATCAGAAATCAGGAGGGGAAAAGGGATGGGCCGTGAAGCGGGAGAGGGTAGCACAGAAGAGGTAATGGAGGCAGGTGGAAGCCGACATCGTGGATGTCTGATAACTAAGATGCTTGTTAAATATTTATTGAGTGAGTGCTCGTGGAATGCAGAGATGGATGGCTGCTAGGTTCAGAAAAAATCGATTTAAAAAAATTTTCTGCTTCAACTAGGCAAGTTCCTTGGGGGTGAGAGATGGGACTTTTTTTTTTTTTTTAAATCCCCTGGCACCTAGGGTATCTTGCCCATGCCAGTAATAAGCAGAGACGTAATAAATGCATGCCAATTGAGGTGTTATATGTCTATTTAGCAAGTGTTGTTCAAATTTGTTTCAGGTTTGGAGTCTGCTAATAAAATACTGTAAGAGGGGCCCCTGGGTGGCTCAGTGGTTGAGCGTCTGCCTTTAGTTCAGGTTGTGATCACCAGGTCCTAGGATCAAATCCCGCATCGGGCTCCCCATCAGACACCTGCTTCTCCCCCTGCCTATGCCTCTGCTTCTCTCTGTGTCTCTCATGAATAAATAAATAAAATCATTCTTAAAAAAGTCATAGAATACTCTAAGAGCCCCAAACCTCAGTCTTTATTTCTAGACATCCAGCTTTTCAATTTTCAAGGTCCCTTAAGTTTATGGTTGATCTCCCTGTACCTCCAGTGCACCGTCTGTGAAGTAAGTAGCTGGGGTAGGTAAGCAGGTTTGAGCTTGTGCTTCCTGGAGCCCCAGAGATTTCTGAAAGTGCCCCAAAACCATCATAAGTAGAGGGGAGCAAGGAAAAGACCCATCAGGGGGCAGAAAGCCCTCTACCACAGAGCAGCCTCCGCGCTGCCCATTGCATTCTCTGTGTCCAGAAAAGCAAACCTGCTCTTTCCTTTCCAATATTTTAAAGTCTGGAGTAAAATTTTATTTGGAGGAGTGAAACGTTTCAGGACCATTCGATCTTTCACCTCAGAATTCTTTAACTCCCTTAATTATTAATTATTTAACTCCCTTAATTTATTATTTTTCCAAGGGTAGTATCTCATTATAGCAGCTTCTCAATTTCTCATGATTAATGTCTTTTATTTAGGGACTCAAAACAATATAATTCCAAAGCATTTGCCAGATGTCTTCACATACTAGATGGTAACACTGCAAATAGAGTTAATCATAATCATACAATTATTATTAATATATTTGATGGGCTTTCCAAGATAGTTGCAAAATCCTCGAGCTATCTTCAAAATAGTCATTGAATGGCAACTATTGAAATTAATTTTTGAAAACAGCACTGTTTTCCTAATCAGAAAGCTGAGTCATAGTTTTTGGATTCCTGGAGGGGAAGCAGTTTCCAATTAGTGATTTCTCTACTGTGTTGTAATAGAAAAATGTAAAGTCTGATATTAATGAAGAAGAGAACACAAATAAATTCTCAATTGGGTAACAATTGATGAATTATGTGGCTTATGAAAATACGGGCACTTTAAGGTAAATATATGCTCAATGTCTAGCTTGATGATATCTAAACTCAAAATGGTCAATGCGTTTCACCTACTCTGATATCAGCTCACAAGAGAAAGGAGGTAGGCAGAAAGAGACGGGACAACTTACAATACATGAGTTGCAGTCATTCTGGAATTCATAGACACCTCCATGCCAAGAAGGAATAATTGGAGGCCCAGCTCCAAATGATTAACATTGATGTGCAATTCCATGTGTGGCTGTGTTTCATGTGGCCCATCCAATATATCTGGCACACAGGAAGATTGTCCTGGCATCATGGAATTAGTTCTGGTCAAAGCTGGTGAGGGTCTATTCTGAGCTAAGCCCTGAATTGCTAAGACAAGACCTTCTAGAGCTCTCTTCCACTTGGTGCAACTCTCAGCAGCCGGTCACCAAGTCCCCACAGATAGGTAGTTGCGTAGTGTCATGGAGGAAGAGACCATGGTGCATTTGCCACTGAGCTGTGAAGTCTCATCACTGCAGCATAATCTGATAAATTATGTGAAGTAGAAGTTTGTTTCAACCAGGTGGTAAGTAGTCTTTCTCCTCTGAGCTAATTGGGAAATTTGTTCAAGGCCAGACCGCAGGCAGGGGTTGGGAAGATAAAGCAGCAACCCCCGTCTGAAAAAGCCGAAAACTGCATTTATTCCTCAGGCTTCCCTGGACAATTTAAATACTCTTGGGGAGACTAGAAGAACCTACTTTAAGTGGAAGCGTATGACTTCTCTGCTCCCATCTTGAAGTTTTTAAATGGCATGTGTTGTGTTTTTTGAAAACAGGACCAATCGGGGTAAAATAAACAAACAAATAAATAATTCCCCGTAATGTTTTTCATTTGAACAGGACTCTGACATTTTTCTGCAAAACTTTATTTTTCCAACTCTTTTTTTTTTTTTTTTTCACTTTACAAGAAAGGCCATAAAAAGGGGGAAAAATCCGCACATCTCATCTCTCACAATCCTGGTCAGTGTCTTCAAGTACATTGATGATGCATCGCACACATCGTTTTTAGGCAACTTTGGGTCGTAATAAGCTTCATTTACAGAGCTGAGCTCATGGCTGCTGGAAGTGGTGGGGTGCCCATCAGAGAGCAGCCGAGGGGAGCTCTTTCCCGGAATGAGTCACACCGTCCACATGGCTGCTGAGCTCAGTGGTTCCTATTAGCCAGAGTTCCAGAGCTTATTCCCCCCCACTCTTGTTTTTACAGCAATATTAATTCCATTCCTATGAACTGAGGTTTGGACAAGTTCCTCCTTGATTTTTAAAAACATATTCATAGTGAATCAGGATGGGCCCCAAAACAAGACAAAACACACACACACACACACACACACACACACACACACACACACACACACAAAACTTCTGCATGGTTCCACTCACTTTAGGCCATAAATCCATCAATCCTTACACTTTATACTTCTTTTCCATCATTTAGTTCACTGAAAAAAATAAAATGCTACTCATTTTTAGTCACTAAAACTTTCATTGGTAAAACCAAGTGGGACACAAATTTATTTGGGGGGTACCCCTTGAGGATTTTTTAACGTGAAATTCTCTTTCCCATCCTTACGAATGCCAAGGGCTGTATTTGGTAGGCTCACTCAAAAAAGCATGGGAGCAAGGCGTTTAATACCCCTAGCCACTTCATCAACTGCAGTAATTATTCAATTTATCTCCTTAAAATATAACACTTGAGCCAGTCCCCAAATATAGGTTTATTTTCAAGCTGAGATACGGTTTTTTTTTTGCATTTAACCGTGGAACTTTATATATTTACCTTTTGACAATTGAGCTTCACAAGGCTCTGAAAATGCGGAGTGATAAACACAATGCCTAACGTGGTCCATTGATAGTCATCGCTGGTAAGTTGTCATCGGTTGGGAAACTGAAAAGCAGACATCTTTGCTTTGAGGATGGTGATAACATCCTGGCATCACTCAGGCTTCCGTAGAAACATCGATTCTGCTTGAATCGATGACCTGTGTATCCTGGTAGGCTGGCCAAAGTACTGGTCAAGTGTGCTTTTACTACCATCATCCTAACCACATTCTGACATCAGAACAGTCGCCCTCTCTGATCTATTTAATTTATTTACTTACTTATTCATTTTTGATGCTCTGATCTATTTTTTATGATCTATTTTAAAGTATCTTTAACAAGATACATGGTTGCCTTTACATTTTTGGTCATGTCCTGGGTCAAAATATATGAATAGTATGTTTAACTTAAATTTCCCTTTTGTGAGTTTCCTCCTAAAAACCATGCAGTTTGCAAAGGGTTTGCTTCTCAAGACAGTGTTGACTGGAGGCGGACTTACGTGAAAGAGCAACATGAACATCACCAACAACCAAATTTACAGAAAAGCTCTTAAAATGTGATGAACCCACTGTATTCAGGATTACCTACAACATTTATAGAGAGCAAGTGCCATACCAAGTGTGTGAGGACACGGCCATGACCTTTGGTTTGTTCATGAAGCAGGATAAAAAAATCATGCTGCAAAGAGTTACAGCACACGTAGAACTACAGAAACATTGAGCAAGTGCAAGAATAAAAAATAATGCATACATTTGATGTATAAGCAAGAGGCTAAGTAAAGACAATGGAATAATAACTGATTCAGCAGGGAAGGGCTCAATTAGTGGATTTTCCATGTCAACATCCTGGATAGACTTCTGAGGACACCCAAGGCTACATCTGGGATATCTACACAAGCACGTATATATGAAAAAAAATCTGAGTTTGAACTGCTAATGATTTATTGACATCATCAAGCAGCTGTTAATATTAATGATGATGATTTTAACCTTTTATTAAGCACTTTGCATGGCTCAGGCCCTAGCTTACATTTTGAGTTGGTTAATCAGTCTCCTCATTTGGTAAGGAAGGAAACAGAGGTGCAGACAGATGTTGGCAAATTGTGAAGCCAAGATTAGAACCTGCATCTCTCTGAATTTGCATGGTGGCTTTGAAAAGGGATGCTTTGATAAGTTAGCTGTTTGCTTGTTTGTTTTCCTTAATGCAGTCAGAGAGCCAAGTAAGGAAACTGGGGGGGTGGGGGAAAGAGAACCCAAGAAACCAGGTAAAAACCTTCTGCAGAAAAAAAAAAAAAAAAAAAAAAAAAACCTTCTGCAGAAGAAAATATCTAGTTGGAGAGAAGAGAGGATGGTGTGACGGCAGCTTCCGCGCCAACACTCAGTGCAGGAAGAGACACGGAAGCCCACCACCTTCTGCAGGTGGGGTACACACGTTAGACTGCAATCCACCACACTCAAACTGCCTGAAAGAAGGCTGCATATACCTCGAGCTTTCTTAAAAGAAAGGGAATGGGTTTTCCAGACCAAAGTTTTCCTGGAATTCTGTCTGTGGAATATGTATATATATTAAAAATACGTATGTGTGAGTACACCCACACATCTCTCTATATATATATTCCACGTACGCCTGGGTTGATATATGTACATGTATTTTCTAATTAAACTTTTTAATATAATCTCATGTTGAGTTCCAGCTGTGTAATTTAAATATTCTGTGAGTGCCTGAAGATGGAAATGCGCCACATGGCAATATTCCATGAAACTACCTGAGGGAATTCATGAGATGGAAGCAGGGAAGAGATTCAGCGTTATTCCTAGTCATCTGTTTAGGTGAACTTTCCCTAAGACTTCCAGCATCCCAAACAATCTGTTTTAGATGTAGCAGCCAGGATCACAGAGAGAGCAATTTTAGGCATTTTTAGAGTAAAATATACACTTTGTTCTCAGCAACAAACATGACTTCACGATTACCGTCCAGTATCCTCTTCCCTGCCTTTGCATCCCTGAGGCATAATAATTCTGTCCAGCTCAGTGCAAAATTTAACCTTCTGGATGAGCACAATAGAAGGAGCCCTCAGGGAAGAGGGGGGTGGGAGCCGGTCTACAGTGATCTGGCCACCCTTGCCTTCTGGAAAGAGGAATGGGGGCTCTGGTCAGGCCTTCCTTGTCCTGGGAAGAGAGGAGAGTGAGCTGGGAGTGAAAGACTCTCCTTGGGGAAAACCTTCCTTCTTTAGTTAGTTGCTGGAGCCCAAGGGATATGTTTTTCTTTCTTTAAGATTTCCAGCCTCCCTACTTGATCCCATTACTGCCAAGTTGCACACAAACACGCCCTTTAATCCAGACGTTTTCTGGGCCCTCTGGCCACATCTTGATTTCTTCTCCTGGTTAGGGTTCCATGCTGGGCCTGGTGCTCACACAGAATTGCACGTGGGGAAATTGCCTAATAAATCATAGTGATCTTGGGCTCCTTATATAAATGGGGTTTTTCTTCATATATCTTCTACCTGGTGCAAAATGCATTGAGGACTGATTTTCTATGAGTAATTGTGCAATTTTATGCATTTGCAAGAACTCAGGTCTTTAATAAATCAGACCTTTGGAGTCCTTGGAGTGTTTTTCTTTATACCACTGACTTGAACATTTTGTATGGTTTGTGGTCATTTGTTTTTTTAATATTCTGGTTGGTTTTCAGTTTGCTTGGTGGTGTTGGCTGCAGACTTGTAATTTCTGCTAGAGTTGAATTTTCCACTCAGAGCAATTTTATAGCTCTCCAGTGTTCATGGAGACTAGAATGAACATTTTTGCCAATTTTGACCAACTTCATTGACAGACTCAGAATCTTAAGTGTGGGCCAGATAATGGACGTGATTCATATATTACAAGCACCCCTGTTGATTTGCCCAGAATCTGATGCTGGCCTCCTGTGAATAACATTCTCCAGCCTTCTCCCTCCAGTGTCTTGGAGTATGCAAGGCCCTATCCCACATGAAACCCAAATGTTATCCCTCATTTCTAGCACATACTCTTTAGGGTCAGTAAAATCCTTTGGGAGAGATATAGTGTCTACAAAACCCTGAATATCTTTCCTTTTGATTATGTATGAGGTGAGAGAACGTTTAGTGCTCAGAGCTGAAGCAGAATTATCACTCATCAACCCATCAGACCGGTTTTATAAAGAAAAACAGTATTATAGTAGTCTACCGCATGGGAAGGCAACATGATTTTAGAGAGGCTCTCCCATTCTGTTTTACAGGAATGATCTCAGGAGAATGACAGATAACTCAGATGTCATTTAAGGATAGCTGACATAAGACAATACTTGCCTAATGTCATATATCAAGGCAATGGAAACTCAACACACACGAATCCATTGTATGTAATCTAGCTGTAGCTAAAATTAATGCTAATTATTATGTATGAGCAGAAGCTCTAAGTGAGTTTCAATTCCACATGGAGAACACCACCTTCGGAGAAGTTGGGGAGGGGAATTAGCAACATTTAGGCATCTGCTCTGTGGTCCATGCCTTGCCTTTATTAAACCTAAATAAAGCTGGAAGGAATCATGGATCACATTTTACAGAGTAACCACTCAAAACAGGAAAACTAAGGAACACACTCAAGGTTGCACAATTGATGATTGGCAGAGTTGAACTAGAACCCAGGTTCCCCCCTTGACGACACAGTTATCTCCTTTACCTTACATAGAGTCTTGAGTTTCAGTTTTGAGACCTAAGCAAAAGTTGGCAAACCGTACTGAGCTCATCATCACTTCCAATTTTCCTGCCATCACTAAAGTGATACTCCCTTGCGAGTATTCATTCAATGCCCACCATTCAACATTTTGCTGAGGACCAACAAATATACACATGAAATGTAGGGTAATTCCTGTATTCTAGAAGCTGGTGATCTAGATGGAAAGACAGGAGGGACCCATGTACAAGTTTAATAACCATGCAAAGTTGTATTGAACATGGCCTCCAATTATTTATTCCTTCTGTCATTTACAGTCAACGAAAGCTCATTTTCCTAAAGCATAATTTATTAAAACACACTTCCAAAGCAATTAAGGGAGCTTAATGTTAAAACCTGGGTGACACAAAACATTTAAAGTAAGACCGGAAGGCCAGAAACACTTCGGATAAATGAGGACATTCAGCCAGGAGCCTTAGATACAGCAGGAACCTCTAAATATTGAAGCAAAGTGTAAGATCCAAATGGACTTGGCTATCCTCTTTAGTTCCACTTGAGAAATGCACTCTTTCCAGATATGAAATATAAAAAGAATTTATTCAAATAGATACATATGCATCAGAGCCTCCGAAGGTCACCCAGGAATTGACTGTAAGTAACAGAGATTATTTGAGGAAGTCCCCTGAGATCTGATTTAGGACAAAGGTGTGGGTGGCAGTGCGGATGATTTTTAAGAATTAAGAATATGTGAAATCACATCCAGTTAATCACAGAGTGAGAAAGTCACTTCCTTTTCAGTGGTCAGAATATCTCAGATCTAAGTCCTTGGCTCTAATACTCTCCAAATCTGCTAGCTTTCCATTCTAACAAAGGGAACAATGACCTGCAGCTAAATGCCTTCTGTAGGTGAGAGAATCTCAGTGACAGTTTAAAATGTGGTTTTAGGGATCCCTGGGTGGCGCAGCGGTTTGGCGCCTGCCTTTGACCCAGGGCGCGATCCTGGAGACCCGGGATCAAATCCCACATCGGGCTCCCGGTGCATGGAGCCTGCTTCTCCCTCTGCCTGTGTCTCTGCCTCTCTCTCTCTCACTGTGTGCCTATCATAAATAAATTAAAAAAATAAAAAAAAAAAAAATGTTTTAAAATGTGGTTTTATTTATTTGTTTTCATGGTTTCCTTCTATTTCTAACAAGTGAGACTAGTTTTTAGGTATTTCTCTCTAAAATAAATTTATTTTTTTTCCAGTGAGATTAGTAATCCTAGTGGTCTAAATTCAGAAATCTAACATTAGCAATGGTCGAGGAGGGTATGGGTCCGTGAGATACCTTAATGTGACTGGAGGCAGAGTAAACTGGTGTGACCACTTTGGAAAACAATTGAACATCTGCTTGCCCCCACGAACCACTGGTGTGTCCATGCCCGACATACATTTTTATACTTGAGTAACAGGCCAGATGCAGAAAAAGGTTCATAGGAGCCCTCTGAACAATAGCAAAATTATGGAAATCACCCCATCCCCAATGTAGGTAGAAGAGTGGATGAAAAAACTGATAAATTCACATAATGGAATATTACACAATCGTCAAAATGAGTGAACTATAGCCATGCAGAACAAGGATAAATCTAAGTTCTATAAAGTGTATGGGGCACCTGGGTGGCTCAGTCAGTTAAGTGTCTGCCTTTGGCTCAGGTCATGGTCCTGGGGTCCTGGGATTGAGCCCCACATTGGGGGGGGGGGTCCCTGCTTAGCAGGGGGTCTGCTTCTCCCTCTGCTCCCTGTTCATGCTCTTTCTCTCTCATAAATAAATAAATAAATAAATAAATAAATAAATAAATAAATAACAAAGAAACCAATAAAGTGTAATGTAAAGTGGAAAAAGTAAGACTCAAAATATCACACATAGATTCTCTTCTTAAGGTTGAGAGCAACTGAAGTAAAAATGCACATTTTTAGATATACATATTGATGAAATGAGACTGTTTAGAAAAGGAAGCAACAGGGGCACCTTGGTGGCTCATTCAGATAAGTGTCTGCCTTCGGCTTAAGTCATGGTCCCAGGGTCCTGGGATCAAACCCTGAGTTGGCTCCCTGTTCAGCAAGGAGTCTGCTTATCCATTTCCCTCTGTGGCTCCCCACTGTTGTGCTCTCTTTATCAAATAAATAAAAAAATCTTTAAAAAAATAGAAAAGGAAGCAACATAATAAACAGAAGCTTCAAGATGATTCTGAGGTGGCACGATGCAAGAAGATAGTTTGCGGAAGGGATCACACAGCTGCCTTTTAGGTGATTGTCACCTCCTGGCTTTCACTGAGGGTGGTAGGTTACAGACACTTGTTACACTATTCAAAGGAATTAAGTAACTAACAAAAAGAGGAAAAAGAAGCCGTGACAGGGTCAATGGCGAGAGGCTATCAGCAACCAAATACTATGATGAACTCAGTTCCATGCATTTGAGGTCCAACAGGAAAAACGAGAGCATTGAAAGGAAGATTCTGAGCAAAATAATGGTGCAGGTGTGCAGAAGAATGCAGCGAACTGAAATCTGAAAAGTACTGTACTGGGGAAAGGCCTTTCTCCAGAAGGCTAGTTTGGATGGTTCAAATACCCTGAAGTGCCTGAATTGAGGGGCCAATTTGGAAAGCATCTGATTTGAAAATGAAGTTAACCACAGAGGCGGAAACAAACAAGGAATTTGAGGGCAGTACAGGTTCCACGTGGAAGCTGTGGACAAAACAGGACATACACACCCCTGAGCGTTAGGCCTGAAGGCTCAGGGCATCAAGGGTGGCGCTGAGTCCTGGAGGCGTCAGCTGTGATCGTGCTATGTGAGCATGTTGTGACATCTGAGGCCTCGCTGCCTCTCCACATTCTTAGCCTACAGTCAGTCTGGAGTACTTACCAGTAACCTACCATTTTTCAGAAAGAATTTAAGATGATTTGCAATAATATTTAAAGTGTACAAGTTAGGGGTGCCTGGGTGGCTCAGTTGGTTAAGCGTTCAACTCTTGATTTCAGTTCATGTCATGATCTCAGCGTGGAGAGATAGAGCCCCACCTTGGACTCTGCTGGGCTTAAGATCCTCTCACCCTCTCCACTCTCCCTCCCTCTCCACTCTCATGCTTGTGCACACCTACTGTCTGAAATAAATAAATCTTAAAAAAAAAAAAAAAGTACAGCAAGGTAATTAGGTGAGAAGTAGGTGAAGAATAAATGAGTAAAAGTACGTGGAAGAAGCCAAATCAGAGTCAGCAGCACTTCTCATACAGAAAACGTGTGCAGCAGAAAGTTGTCCAACACACTCGCTCCGTAACAGATGTGGAGGACAGTGAGCATTATCTTTAGCTGCACGTTTGTAGGATTCCCAGGCACATTCTTCAAATATTGATCTCACAGAGTTCTTCAGTTGAATGTAAATATAATACTGTTTTTTTTTTTTTGTTTGTTTGTTTGTTTTTGAGAAAGCCTTCTTGAGAGAGCAGCTAAGTAAGTCTGCCAGTTTTGGGTGACTTAACTTACCAGAGGGTAGGGTAAGTTTTTAACTTGCAAAAACAAAGGGAGGGTATAAGTCTTAAATGACTTCTACTAACCAATAGCAGTTTCTGCAATATTTCTGGCAGGAGCACTGTGAGGTCCATTTCCTGAATTGTTCTGGAAGTAGGTATTCATCTCTAAACAGAGAGGTCCGTGTGCCCCAGATTCTTGATGGATAAGTGGAACAGTTGGATGCTGACATGCAAAAGGGGCCAGACGGGGGTCATCCATTCTCTACATCAGGGGAGGGCAGGAGATGCAGATTGTGATTGGAGACTTGGGAATGGGACCTCGGTGAGTTAAAATATTCTCTTCTGTAAGAGATGGAGTAGGACAGAAGACATGGAGTCTAGAATAAGAATAGGGACGACCCAAGCTGGCAAAGTGTGAAGAAACAACAAAACAAAAGAATAGAAGTAGTGAGATGATGAAACATCCACAGGAGTGTTTATTCCTGGGAGGCCCATTAGTGCTTTTTCCCACTTGGAAAGGGAAGCGGGATGGGGCTGCAGGCTGTGGAATGAGAAGAAACACAGGTCCCTGGAGAAGATGAAGTGAGGAAGGAGCTGTGGGCTGCTTGGGGCTGGACATGTGAGGGTGCAACCAACCAAAGAGGCAGAGTGATAGTCCAGGCTCCAAGGCTCTGAGCATTGCCTTTCAGGTGGCAGCCCATCTTTTTATGCCTTTCTTCTGAGTGAGGGCCCTGGCTCTGTGTGGGCACCTGTTTTGCTGTGTATGATTTCAGCTGGTGTTATTCCCCAAAGTAATGAACTCTTTTTAGTTGCTAGGGAAATAATTCTTGTTTAAAATCAACCCTTTCAATAAGCACTGGTCCAGAAACTAGAGTACACAAGATGTGGCAGGAACCAAAAAGAAACCAGTAATAGACGATTACTCTCAAAATTCCATTTTTTTAAAAAACCATTTGGAACCGACTTGAGCAATATAAGAGTTGAGATTTCCGGTTGAAATATTCCAAGGATGTCACACTATTCCTCTTCAAATGCCAATAAAGTTGAGATAGTAATAAATCAGCGTGAGACATTCCTTAAAATCTGTACCTGAGGAATGACTCCAAAAGGAATCCCTGAAAAACACAGATTGTATCTTTTCCAGTGTCTCAAACTGTGAGTCCCACTTGGCTTTGACACCTTATATCCTTTGATAGTTATATCAGGTATTCATCACCACACCTTATACGATAGCCCTTACTTTCTCCTTTTTTAAAAAAAAGCACAACAAACTTCAAAACAAGTCTTTCCGGCAGAAGGAGATGAAGCCAAAGGAGCCAAAGTGAACATGAGTTGGCTGGATGGCTGCCATGAATGCACCTCAACTCACCAGGGCACAATGTCCTGGTGAAGACACGAGGAGAGGGAGAAACAGATGGCTAGCAAAGGAGAAAGCTGAGCCCAATGCTATTACAATTTTTGGTCAGTTCCATGGGGCGCCTGGGTGGCCTAGTCGGTTAAGCATCTGCCTTCAGCTCAGGTCATGTGGCATGATCCTGGGGTCCTGTGATCAAGTCATATGTTGGGCTCCCTGCTTGGAGGGAAGCCTGCTTCTCCCTCTCCATCTGTCCCTCCTCCCTCCCTTGTGGTCTCTCAAGCCTGCTCTCTCCCTCTAATAAATAAGTAAAGAAATAAAAACAATTTTTGGTCAGTTCCTGATTTTTTGTGCTATAGTGGTACAAATTCTGGAAAAAGAAAATTATGAGTACTTCCATTGGTTGAACTTTCATGCAAAAAAAAAAAGTCTGATAAAGTTCCATGCACCTGTAAGCCAGGTACTGACTGAGATCCCCAGGCTTAGCAGATCTTTCAAGCTAACAGCTCAAGGTAGAGGAGCCAGGAGCTGGTTTCCCAGAAGTGAAGAAGGATGGAAAGGAAGAAAAAGAAGTAGGACAAAGAGATTTCTTTGATGTTAAATTGGAGTGTAAAAAATTTCTTAGATCCTAACTGATCGTGCCTAGTTAGAACCTGATCCCATGGTATTCAGTAAAAAATATTAAGTCCATTTATTATCTTTACTAGACTATATTAAGTTGAGCCATAGCAAGTATTCAACCATTTTTGACCTACAAAACCCAATTTCATATGATTCAATCTGATAAATATCCCATTATAAACTATATAATTAAAACAAATAAAATGAAATTGGGTCAAGAATCAGTGATATGAAGCTCAAATACATGCATTATTTTTCTCATTGGAAATTTCTGAAGAGTCGGGTACATTTTTAAAAAATATTTATCCTAGCCCCTTAATTTCTGTTTGAGAAATGCGGCCTCATGAGGCTAATACTTGTATAAGACCATACATTTCAGTAAACGTAATGGATGTGAAATTAAAAAGGGTTGCCTTCAGGATATTTATGAATCAATCTACAATCTGTCCATGTCACTGATGAAAAAGCCCTATCAACAATATGGTTCTTAACAGAGGAAAAGTGTGCTCAGGGGGCCTCCTGAAACATTGGAGAGAGCAAATAACTCTGTTCTCACCTGCTTGATGGTGGAGATAAGGGAGGGAAGGGGTGCAGACTTACCCTACCCATCTCCATACTGGAGCTACTAGGGCTCGAAACCCTCACTGACCAGCGATGGCTGGGTTTCCTGGATGGGAACATTGGGTCAAGCCTTCCTCCTTCACCTTGGCTAAAGCCTAGAGTTGAGACTAAAAGAACCGAGGGCAGACATCACTAAGGATCAGTCTGTCCCAGGTAGTCCTAAGGAGGGAGGAATTCTCATTACTCTACATACTAAGTCTTCTAAATGAAAAGAAACTAAGCCTCGTAGGAAGTGGCTTAAAAGGAGCAGAATGGTTGGAGCCTAGCTAGTAGGCAACTGGGGAAGTAGCTTTCACTACTGTGCAGACAGAGGCTTCAAAAATAACAGCATGAGGCTATCTCTGGGATTGTTAACTACCTAGGATGGTTTCCATTTTCTAAGAAAGAAATGGGAGGGTGGGAATTGGGGAGAGGGAAAGGGGAGCCAGATTCCCAAGTAGTTGCAGGTAAGAGGCCCCAGCGAAGTCTCTTGACAAGGCAGCAGTTAAAGGCTGCTGTCCAGGCTTTTTCCCAAAAGATACTGAAACCAGCAGTGGGAGCTTCAAAGAGATGCTGAGTAAAGAAGCAGAGTACGGGAAGAGCCACATCTTCAGAGTAGCAGCTCTGAAATAGAAGTAAATGCAAGAAGGCACCGTACAGGGCTGCCATTCCGCATGAATGTGAGGCTCCAGGCAGTCAATACTGAACAGCTGAATCGTAAATCTGAGACTCTTCCAACGTCAGTCGCAGAAGTTTCATGATATTGCTGTAGCCTAGAAACTGAGACAAGATCAAATACATCATCCATTCCACCACAAAATATACCTTTTATTAATCCTAGATGCCAACTACTCCTTGCTTAGCTGTACTTCCTAAATGGAATGATTTACATGGACAAATGTTACTTCATTCTTTAAGATGAAGGACTGTGGTACAGCGCTATTCAAAAGAGTCCTGTATTTTGAAGGTAATATAAAATATTTTATATTTGTACAGCACTTGATAATTTGTACAAGTGCACGTGCATTATCTATGCCTGTGGGCTTTATAATAATTCTAAGAAGTGAATGTTACAGGCATTCTCATTTTACTGATAATTAGCTTCATTTTATTTATCTTTGCATTCTGTACATTTTCACATATGGATTTACTAGTACACACTACTCCAGTGGTTCTCCAAGTGTGGTTTCTGGACCAGAAGCATCAGTGTCACTTAGGCACTTGTTAGAAAGGCAGATTCTTATCTCCCACCTGATACACTAAATCAGAAACTTATGGTGTTTTAGATGACTTTGATGCATGATCAAGTTTGAGAATCACTGCACAATGCTCAGCTTCACTTCACTTCTTAAGAAAATCTGGAGGGCTGCAGAATATATGTCAAATGGCTCAGATCTCCACGTGCTGGATTTAGAATATTTGCCTCACCAGCTCCAGAAGCTATAGATCCCAGAGCCAACTTGTTATTCCAGAGCTGATCCACTAGTTCTTTTTCTCCACTTTGAGTTTCTAGAATTAACTTAGATTTGGATCCTATGAAAGACAAAGTGCACCACCCACCTAAGGAAATGCTTTTACAGCAAAATGTTCATTCATGAAGACCACCTCAAACAAAAGGAAATGTCAATTGGCAAACCAGCAGGCTTATTAATCATGGCCACCCCAGAGCTAGTGGGATGATTCATTATGAGGCAATATCTTTGCCAATATCACACTATCTTGATTCTTGTAGTTTTACAGTAAAATCTTAAAATATTATAATCTCTTGAACTTTATCTTCTTTTTAAAAATTGCTTTAGCTATTCTAAGTTCCTTTGCTTCTACATAAATTTTGGAATTAGTTTGCCTAGATCTGCGAAAAAGAAAACACTACTGGGATTTTAATTGGGAACGTATTGAATCAATTTTGTGAGAATTGACAACTTTACTATGTTGAGTCAATTCATAAACATGTTATGTTATCTCCAATTATTTTGGTCTTATTTGATTTCTTTCATTAGCACTTTATAGTTTTCAGATTTCAGAATCTGTATATGTTTCATTAAATTTCTCTAAATATTTCATTTCTGACCCTATTATATATATATGTATATATGTATTTATTTATTTATTTAAATTTTTTATTTGCCTGTATCTTGCTAATGTATAGAAATACATTTCTATATAATACAGTACAGCTTTCTGTGTATTGTGCTTACATCCTACAACATTGCTAAACTCACTTTTATTCTAGAAGGCTTTTTTCTCCTATTCCTTAGGATTGTCTATAAAGACATTCATGTTATCTGTGAATAGGGATAGATTTATTCCTTTTTCCCATCTGTATGCCTTTTCCCCCCTTATTTTCTTCTTTTTTGCCTTATAGCTCTAACACAGTTAGACAATGCTGAATAGGTAAGTTGAGACTGAATAACTAATAATATGACAATAGTAAGCCTTTTTCTATGAAACAATTGCTTTAAATGTAAATGGATTAATTTTTCCAATCTAGAACAGAGTGGTTGAGTAGATTAAAAATTTCAGAAGCAGATGGCTTTACAGATTAATTCTATCAAATATTTAAAGAAGAATACCAATCTTTCTCAAACTCCTCAAAAAAAATGAAGAGGAAATATTCTCAAACTCCTTTTACAAGGCACAAATCACCCTCATAATAAAGCTAGATTAAAAACACTATAAGAAAATAAAATTTTAAAAAAAGAAAATAAAATTATAGGTCAATATCTCTGATGAACATACATGCAAATATACTCCAAAAATACTAGCAATCCAGATTCAGCAGTGCATTAACAGGACCATAGACCATCATCAGTTGAGATTTATGCTTGGGATGTGAGGATGATTCAAATCAATAAATGTGATTCACCACATTAACAAAATAAAGAAAAATAAAAAACAAAGGCTAAAGACCATATAATATAACCATATAAAAAGTGTTTGGCAAAATTCAACAACCTTTCATGATAAAAAATTTTGACAAATAAAGTATAGATGTACCTCAACATAATAGTGGCCATATTTGATAAGACCACAGCTAACATCCCATCCAATGGTGAAAATGTTGAAACTTTTTCCTCTAAGATCAGGTATGAGACAAGGTTTTTCACTCTCACCATCTCTATTCAACATTTTATTGGAAATCCTAGCCTGAGAAATCAGAGAAGAAAAAGAAATACAAGATATCCAAATCAGAAAAGAAGAATTAAAACTGTCTACATTTCAGATGACATAATCTTATATATAGAAAAGCCTAAAGACTCTACCAAAAAACTTTAGAACTAATAAAAAAAAAACCTCAGTAAAGTTTCAGGATACAAAATCAATGTACAAAAATCAGTGGCATATCTGTACATCAACAACAAACTATCTGTAAAAGGACTTAAGAAACAATCCCATATACAATAGCATCAAGAAATTTTTAACACTTAGGAATAAATTTAGCCAGGAAGGCAGAAGATCTGGCCTTGAAAACTATAAAACAATGATTAAATAAATTGAGCAAGTCACACATAAATGGAAAGATATCCCATGTTCGTATTGGCAATAAAACAAAACCAGTGGGACTATGTCAAAGGTAAAAGCTTCTTTACAGCAAAATAAATAATCAGCAAAATGAGAAGGAAACCTATGGAATAGGAAAAAATATTTGCAAACCATATATCAGAGAAGGAGTTAATATCCAAAATGTGTAAGGAACTCCTATGACTCAATAACAAAACAATAATTAACTCAATTAAAAAAATGGGCAAAGGATCTGAACAAACCTTTTTTTCCAAAGAAGACATACAAGTGGCCAATAGGTATATGAAAAAATATTCAACATCACTAAGCAGCAGGGAAACATAAATCAAAACTACAATGAGGTATCACCTTACATCTATTAAGATAGCTGATATCAAAAAGACAAGAGATAACAAGTGTAAGCAAGGATTTGGAGAAAGGGGACCCCTTGTACACTGTTGGTAGGAATGTAAACTGGTGTAGTCATTATGGGAAGCAATATGGAGCTTCCTCAAAAAAATTAAAAATAGAACTACTGTAAGATGCAACAATCCAACTCCTTGATATATATCCATAGGAAATAAAGTCAGGATCTCAAGAGTTACCCGTACTCTTATGTTCATTGCAGCATTATTCATAATAGCCAAGATATGTGCCCACTGACAGATGAATAGGTAAAGAGAATAAGGTATATGCATACAATGGAATATTATTCAGCCATAAAGAGAAGGAAATCTTGCCATTGGGACAACATGGGTGAACCTGGAGGACATTAATGCTAAATGAAATAAGTCAAATACAGAAAGACAAGCACTATCTGATCTAACTTATGTATGTGGAATCTAAAAAACTTGGACTCACAGATAATGGAGAGGAAGGGTGATTGCCCAGGGACGGGGGTTAGGAGAAATGGGGATGTTTGCCAAAGGATACAAACTTGCAGTTATAATATGAATAAATTCTGGGTATCTGATGTATGGGGGGGTGATCATAGTTAATAATAATGCAATATATACATGAAGTTTGCTAAAGTGTTCTCGCCACACTCAAAAAGATTTTAAGCATATGAAGTGATAGATGTGTTAATTAACTCGATTATAGTGTCAATTCCACAATGTGTACATATATTAAACCATCACGTTCTAAGCTTTCAAAAAAATCTCATCCTACAACCCAAAGAGAGGCAATTTTTATCAGTCATACTTCAATATAACTGAAAGCATTTCTTTTAATTAAAAAAAAATTGTAGGTTTGAGTCTTTCAGCAAACTTGGAGTTTTTAGCCATTATACCTTAATACATCCTTTCAGCATCACATTCTTTCTCTTCTTACCTTGAAATTTAGATAAGTATGTTAGACCTTTTGTTATTGCCCCCTGAAGTTCTCTTCAATTGTCTTCAGGGTTTTTGCACTTGTTGCTCAGATTGGATCATTTCTGTTGGCCTCTTTTCATGTTTATGGATTCTTTCCTTTGTTATATCCTACTGTTTTTGAACCCATCATTGAGTTTTTTACTTATATTTTTCCGTTCTAAAATTTTCATGTGGTTCTTCTTTGTATCTTCATGGTTTTGAGTTTCAATTTTAATATTTTTTCAAGTGTTTGCAAATATCAATGTGAACATATTTATAATAACTTTATTTTCCAACATCTGTGTAATCGTAGCGTTTGCTTCTGTAGATTGTCATTGTCTACATGAGTTTTAGTCTTCATCATTCATTATGTGCTGAGTAATTTTATATCCTGGACATTTGATACTAACTTGTGAGACTCTTGATTTTGCTTCAGTTTCATGGGAAATGTTATTTTAGTTATAGACAGTAACTGAATGGCCTAAGTTCAGGCTACAAATTCCAACCCATCTTTTGTTGTTGTGGTTCCAATGTCAGTTCAGTTTTTGAAGCCTCTGTACAGTTCTCTAGATCTATCACAGTGTAGGCCACCCAATGGCCAACCTGTGGCATGGGTAGTGGTCTGTCAGCTTAATTCTCAAGGTATTTGGTATCAGAATTAGAACTGGATTCACATATGTGCAGCTCAGGGGTTCCTAAACAACTTTATGGACAGCTTTCCTGAGCTCCTCCTTCATGATGGTCTCTTTAGTACATTCAGTTTCCAAGAGGCTCTTGTTTTCACTCTTGTAGGCAGGAATTTGGAGTTCTAGTTATACCCTATTCTGTACACACTTCCATGATTCTACCAAAAAATGGCCAAGCAATGGGAGGACAGAAAGGGGGAAAAGCAATGGGAATCTGCATCTCACTACTGGAACTGTTCCTCCACTGAATGGAGAGGTAGGTTTTTATCTGGTATTAGTCAGGGTCCTCCAAAGAAACAGAGAGAGGGATAAAGGGAGACACACACACATACACACACACACACACACACACACGTACACACACATGTACATAGAAACAGAGAAAGAGATTGCTTTATTTTCAAGAAGTGCCTCATGTGACTGTGGAGACTGGCAAGTCTAAAATCTGTAAGGCAGGCCAGCAGGTTAGAAAGCCAGGGAAGTTAATGTGACAGTTCAAATCTGAAGGGAATATTCCCTCTGAAAGGTGAAATCCCTCTTCCTGGGGGGCATCAGACTATTTTCTTTTAAGTCCTTCAACTGATTGGTGAGGCTCACCCACAGGATGAAGGGTAATCTGTTTTACTCAAAGTCAACGGATTTACATGTTAATCTCATCTAGAAATTACCATTACAGTGACATCCAGAGTGATATTTGACCAAATGCCTGGGTAGTGTGGTTGTGTTAATAAAATTAACCATCATAAGTCCATCCCTTGTCAACTTGACATCCACACGCATCTTTTTAAGCCACACTTAATAATCTAATGAAATAACAAAATAATACTCCTCCCTACATGGTACAGCTACCCTCCATAAAACTGAGAACATGCTAACCCTTTCTCCAGAGGAGGATACAAAGTACGTGGGTGATGGTCACTCTTGATATCCCATAACTTAAATCTTACAATGTAACATTAATAAGTTCTCTAATGTAAAGCCAACATACCTTATGTTATGTAATAAAAGGATAGAGGAAAGAAGAAAATACCTTATTTTCTTCATAACAAAACAAGACATTCATACACATTCATAACAAAGTAAGAAATACCCACAATAATTCATAACAAAACATTCATAACAAAATAAGAAAGAAATACTCACAATAATTGCAAATTACACTTCCTCAGAGTTTTGGCTCTTTCAGCTTCTTGTAAACAGCCATTTCCCAGCCACCACAGGATTGTTTGGGGGCTGTATTAGGATGAAATAGAGAAAAGAAAGAAAAACAAATAAAATGAGTTTTCCCCTTTGTGCATTAGAAGTTCATGCTCCTTGAGCCAGAGCTATGAGGCTCCTCTTCTGGCTATCCCTTAAAGTCAGCTTTCAGGGTTTGAGATGTGTTGAGTATGGGTCAGGAGATACTGGAGGGAAAACCAGTAAGCTCACTGCCAAATCAATGGTACTTCAAATTTGGGCTCTTTCCCAATCTTTCCACTGCAATTTTCTTTTCAGGGTCCTTAGAAAGCTGGCCCACGTGTCTTGTCCTGGTTTTATAGCTGTAATCACTTGGACAGAAAGGGTAGGATGTGCTTATTTCATCTCACTCAGAACGAGGACCCTCCACCTATTCTTTTTACCTTATTTAGTATGACTTCTATTAAGAATTTTAAATTATGTATGTGACTCATCTTTATGGCTTATATCATATATACATCAGATAGTGACTGGTCTAGAAATTTGCTGGAAAATAAATTAAAAATCCATGTAATTAATATTGATTAAATACCTTCTTTGTGACAAACATTTTGCTAAGTGTTGGGAAATTATACCAAATACAGTAGGTGTAGTCCTTCTATCACGGAATAGTCCGGGATAAACAGACTTTAAATAAATAAGTGATCACACACACATACAAGACCATACCATTATGTTTGCAATACGCACTGTAAAGAGTCTGTCATAGAGTCCCTAACCTGGGACTGTGGCTGGTGGGGTGCCGTGGAAAGTATCCTTAAGGAAGTGGGCCTCAGATCAAGGCTTGAAGGTAAGTAGGACTTTCCTGGGTGAAAATTAGTGAGAAGGAGCATTCCTGGCAGATATAACCCCATTAACTGAAGATTTTAAAACCAGGAGGAGCTTTTCCCAAGGAGGAGAAAGAAGGTTGGTATTGGTGGGGCACAAGGGAAGAGGGGAGACGGTGACATAAGGAAAGAGGAGGCTCGTGTTGGTTGAGCAAAGTACGCAGACCTGCCCACAAGGAAATAGTCCCTCACGTACACCCAGTGGTATGGTCTCCACCAGGGCATGTAGGCTCCTTTAGTGCCCCTTTTTGAGAGAAAGCAGGCTCAGAAAAACATGCCCCAGTATTTCTGAAGACTAAACAGAGGGTTTCAGAAGGCTGAGAAGATCCATTGTTTCCTAGATGACCTCTCCTGCAACTACAGCAAGTAGAAGTGTCTCTGGTGGAAGAAAAGGAAAAGAAGAGAAAAGAGAAATATGGCCATCCTTTTTTTCCCCACATGTCAGCCTAAGGTCCACAGAGAATAAACCCTCAAATATGCAAAGTTACTGTGCAGTTTTTCTGTCACAATACCTGGCTTATGCAGCCCTACGATGAACAATTATGAGGCCCAGAGAACTCACAGGATGAATACAAAATAATAAAGCAAGTCAGAGGCAGCAAAACTGGGACAGAGCCCAAACTCCCCCCACGTTTGCCATAATCAGAGCAGAAGTGCCAACCCTGACATCTTTGCACACCAGGGCCCCTTTCTACTTCCCTCACTCAGCTCACACTGGCTGTGGGACATAAAGTCTTTATCCTTGTGGTCTCCTTATATACAACCAAGATACTGCAGTAGTTCTTCAAAACCACTGCCCTGGTAGAGATTACTTCTGACTTCTGTGACTTTCCCAACACTGGGAAAGGGGTTCAGAATGGGAGGGATTAAATCAGTTCTAGAATGGGACTCAAAACCTATATTTGAATAAAATCATAGATGTGTAACTTTTAAGAGTACTGTGCTCACATTTTTATGCTAAAGCTCCCCATTTTCCACTTACCAATTGTACCCACAGGAAACACACTGATACGGGACGTTTTTGGTTTCCTTTGTCATAAAACAAAACAACACCAAGAGCCTCTATTTTACAATCAGCTTTACGCGTGTGAGTATACTCATTCAGATGCTGATTGGACAGTGGGGGCATCCGTGGAGGGGCTTTGCAGCTTGGATCCCACTTCATCTGGCCACAAGAGGCCTTTGGACATGAGTTATGACTTCTCGAGTTCTGGAAAAGAAAAGCATTTTCCTAAATTGCAGCAGCTATATCTGGTGAGTAATAGAAGCACTTGTACCTAGAGTCTCAGAAAGAGGCCAGCCCAGTTAGATATTTATGAGCTGACATTTAGTCTGATTGGTGTTTAGCTGCTGGCCAGTCCCAGGAAGGGTTAAGAAGCATGGGCAAGATCCTGGGGAGCAAAGGCCCGTCTCATGCACATGGTCAGTGTTTGTTCCTCCACTCCACAGACAGACCAGAGATTTACCCTTAAATGTTGGATAAACCCATATTTGATGGTTCCTTTTCTTGCGTGTCTGCCGCTCATAGCATAACAAGCAAATACGTAAGAGAAAGGAACATGAAAAGTCAGCTCTTAGAACCGTGCCAAGAGCTGGGCAGACTCTTGAAAGTGGGCCTTTATCTGAAAACTCGGCCCAAGTCAGAGGTTTACGACCTGGGAGCCACTTTCACTGAAGCAAAATGCAGAAAAGGCTGGTTATAAATCAAGGCTGGCCGAGAGGAATTGGAATTCCTCCCACTGCTGGCCACAGAAATAAAGCATACACGCTCTTCACCAGGGAGGAGCCTGCTATCTCTTCTGCAGCCACTCAGTGGGGTGCTCCATTCCTCCTACCCCATCTCCTATTCCCGAAGTCCAGAAGACTTCACAAATTTTGGGTTTGCTGGCAGCTTGCATTGCATGATGCCAAACAAAAGTGTCGGTGTCAAGACCAAACTGAAAATGATGTTCCAGGAAAGGCCGAGCTGCATGAGCATTTCAGGAAGTTGTGCCTGGAGAAGAAAGAGTGTAGGACTGATAACCAGCTGCTTACAAACATCTTAAGGACCTCCAGAAGGCAGTAGGGGGTAGGCTTATTTCCTATAGCTCCAGCCTGCAGGATCATGTGAGGCTTGATTTACGGACAGCTACTTTGTCCTCTTGCCTCAGTGAAAACGGTTGCCAGATATTGAAAGTCTGAATTTGCCAAGCCTTGCAATCGCAACCTGGGAGTAAATGTTATTTGAGGTAGGTAATCACTCTGCCAAGATGATTCCTTTTTTCCTTTCAAAAATGTATTTTGGCATCTGAGAAAATAGTATAGCATCATTGCTAGTCTAATCGATGTCATCATTAACAAGAAAATTAGGTTTCCTTTATATTTATGACTTTAAAGCCCACTGTGATATTAATTATTCTTTCATTACACCCAGATTCCATAGAACTTTCCAGGAAAATCTGACTTCAGCTCTAAAGGAAAGTGAATAGATATATGAGAAATCCCATTTTGACATAGCACTGGAACATTTGTGTTCAATTAGATAAAGGACACCTGCCCTTAAGCCTCCCTACCCTTATATTTACATTTTCAAACTTTTATTTCCTTTGATTTGCCGTACCAGAATCTCTCTTTCCCAGACTAAGACATGCATGGCAATCAATGGTCAATAGTTTCTACTCTTCTCTTTCAAAAAGGTTTAGATGCTTTCCAATTAAACATTAGATGGGAGAGAAAAGGTCAGGTGTGTTGTGAATCCACCTTGCTTAGCTACATTCTGATTTCCACTGACAGCCAGCAGCAGAAGTGATGAGGGTGGGGTTGGGGACACCAGGACAGGGATCTGGGGACACAAACTCTGTACAGGAGCTGGGAGCTACTGCCCCAAAGCTGTCCTGGGCCAGGGTACAAGGCAAGAAAAGGTGGGCAGCCCTTGTACTTGCCCAGCCAATAGAGTTGCCCATGTGGTGATTCCACTGTGAGCTGCCCATTTCTCTCAGGGTTGGAATGTTTGGAAGATGTGGAGGCCTTTAGCTGGCCAAGAAAGTTTGCCTACAGTAGAAGAGAGAAGATTTCAAAAGTTCCCTATCCTTCTCCTTGTTCCTGGACCTCTGCCAGAGTCCAGGCATCCTCTGGTAACTTCTGGGAAAGCCACCTTCCTCCCTCAACAGAAAAACAAATCAACCCAACATTCAGACCAGCAGATGGCTTCCAGGGAAAATATAAATGATCCACCTGCTGAAGCAAGATGCTGACATAAAGTTGGATATATTTGTAGATGACTCACGGTGATGACTTTCTTGCGGTTGTCAACGTGCAGGCTTCTCATGCCCCTGTAATTGCGGGGTGGACAGCTCAGCAGGCAATGTAGCCTCACTGTCTCTCCCTGGGGGGTGGGGGGGACCTCAGGGATCTATCTGTGCCCTGACCCTCGAGCTCTTCTGTGGCAGGGATCTGGGCTCCTTCTCCAGTCCCCGCAGGGTTTAACCCACTTCCTCCCTGTAGCCTGCCCTTGAGAATGCCCCTGGGAAATGGATTTGAGGCCGAGGGAATAGATAAGGATGACCGTCTCTCCGGCTGCCTTTCAGGACCGAGGTAGGCAGGTTTATTTAGAACCAGTCTATGTGGGAAGCATTTCTGGGCAAGTCTAGCTAAATGTTGATGTTCCTACACTAGGTTGTTTTGCTTAGATTCACAGAACCTCAGATTTACGGGAGCTTTTCAAGGTTACCTGATCATACAAATCCTCTGAAAACACTTACGCTTTTTTTTCCCTCCTGGGCAGCAGTGGCTCTCCACTCTTGTAAAAGGCACATATTCCATTCCCATCTCAGGGAGAAATCCTCTGTTGTCAAATAAAACCCATACTCAGATTTCTAAATCAATTCTAGTTCATGAATGAGAATTCTTTTCTTTTTCTTTCCCTTTTAAAGGAAAACAGGGAAAAAAAATAGGAGGGTAATATAACTATGAAGTATCATATAGTAATCCTTAATAGCAGTATTTTTTTAAACAATATAAGACATTTGTGGTGCCTCATTTAAATTAAATTAAATTAAATCAAATCAAATCAAAGAATACTATATCCATATAATGTAGTATTTAGTGTATATACCACATATATGTATATACATATATGTATATCTGCCCTCCCCTCCACCTTATTTTACAGAAGAGGAATATTAGGGACATAGAAGCCGAAGGCAAGCCCAGGAATATGTAGTGGCAAAGCCAATTAAAGGAGAGAGAAACATAAACAGAGACTGGAGTGAGGGTGGGGACAAACTCCAGGTAAAAAAAGGAAGTAAGGGAGGAAACAGAAAACAAGGACAGAGAAAAGAAGCAAAGGTAGAGAGGGAAACCAGAGAAGATCCTCAAAGAAGTAGGAAGAGAAAAAATAGAGGAGGAGCGAACAGCGGTGAGGGGCAGAGGAAAAGGGAAATAGCAAAAAGAAAGCTTAATGTAAGAAAAAAAAACTATCATAATAGAGAAAAAAGGATGTTAGGTCATTTTCTAAGCTTAAATACCAACCATGCTTCTCACTAACGTGTGATCTTGGGTAAGTCGCTTTACTCAGCCTTCCCCGTCTGTTCAGCAGAACCGTTGCAGGGCCCACCTACCTCCAGAGTCCCTGTGAAGGGCAGGCCGTGGGCACAACGAGCTCTCTGACCATTTGTTCCCATTATTCTCTGCTGCCCCAGTCTGGGGCCCCAGTAGTGCCTGGGTGTCACATTCACTGTCAAAAATCAAGTAATAGGTGTTTTGTGAACACCCCTTGTGGATTTTTCAAGTCTTGAATATGAAAGATCTCCTAATGCCACATTTTTTTCAGACTTGGAAAATCAATCTGTTCAAAATCTGATTATGGTGACTCGGTTTCTGGAACAGTCTTGGACTTCAAATACTCTTTGCCGTTGTCACCATAAGTAACCCGGGCACCATGTGCTCCTGCTTCCTCACATACACAAACACATTACGTTGTTGCCTTAGCGCCTTAGCACCGGGCAGAAATTGCTTGAGGCTAACTCATGTGCTTGTCAATGACAATGCACGCTTCTGGAAGTCTTTTACGAAAAGCCTGTTCTTGGGCAAGTGCATCATCTCCATGCTGAGCCCCAGCTCTCCAAATGAACTTATCTTAGGAAATTTCTTATATGTTCATTTCCACTCGTCAGCCCTCCATTCCCTACCAGCCGGCTAATACGTTCCAGCCCCTTGGCACACCCTACTCTGGCATTGCAGATCAACCCTTGAAATACCAATTCGGGTGCACGATTGTTCTAGAGCGAATGGCTGTGTGGAAATCCCTAAAAGTCAAGCTCGGTCTAAAGTCTGGACAAACGCAACGCTTGTCTTGGACAGCTCAGACTTCCTGAATTCACACAGTCGTAAAACAGGCAGACCTTTGTGTATCATGGTCTGGCCCTATCAGATTTCTCCACTTCTATGATGAACATATAATCAACATTTACTAGAAAAATTGATATGTCTTTATCATGATTATTTTCAAAATTGCGCCTTTGGTGGAACTGACTCAGACCAAAGTACAAATACGAAAACTAATTAAAATTCATAAAACACCAAATGGCAGCAGTAATTAAAACAACTTAATTTCCCCCTCAGGCTAAATCCAACATAAAATTTCATGGGAATCTTCCAGTTGAGAAATCCCAAAGAGTTACATAAAGTTGACTCTGGCCCTCAGATAGGGTTAGCTGCTTCTATGCCATCCTACGTGCTTTGAACTGGGTGCTTTTTAAGGATGCTATCACATTCCCTGCCATCTTCCCGCTCCCACTCCCTTAAATGTGGTAAGTGAGCAAAGGAATGGGTTGATTTTATTCACTGCTGCTTCTCCTCAAGTTCCTCCCTCTTGCCAGGGGGATTTTGTAAGTGAGGGTCATGTGTAGACGTGCGGAGACGGGAAAGAGGCATGAACAGGAGACAGCGACACGTTGAAGGCAGGGACTGGGGTGCCCCAGAAAATGTGTCTGGGAGTGGGTGTGCAGTGAATAGCAGACGTGACGGGTCCTGTCAGGACTGAGTGTTGTGCCTGGATTTCTGGGGCACAACAGTTCAGCCAGAGCTTTGTAATTGTGAGTATCTTAAATACATGCTACTATATGTATTGCATATATGTGTACTTGCATTACATATGTGGTATGTATGTGCACTATGTACCACAGACACCTATGTACCCAGTTCCCAGCTAAACAATTGCGTACTGAACGCCTGGGTAGCTCAGTGGTTGAGCATCTGCCTTCGGCCCAGGGCGTGATCCCGGGGTCCTGGGATCGAGTCCCGCATCGGCTTCCCTGCATGGAGCCTGCTTCTCCCTCCGCCTGTGTCTCTGCCTCTCTCTCTCTCTCTCTCTCTCTCTCTGTGTGTGTGTGTGTGTCTCATGAATAAATAAACTCTTAAAAAAATAAAAATAAATAAAAATTTAAAAAGAATAAAAATTAAAAGTTACATACTGAAAATTCGCTGAAATCTCCTGTCTGGCTCCCTGGTGTCTGAGTTCATGCTCCACACACATAGAGCAGAGCATTACCAGCAAGTGGGGTGTTCAGAACAGGCCCACGTATATAGTACAGAGGCGGTGTTTGTGCGTTAGTGGATCATTTACACTACTACGTAGCATTGCGTGAGGATGTCACTGCTTCTGCTGTTGGGGTGGTTGTTGTAACTCAAGGCCGGCTTCAATTAGTGTCGTTGTTCAGGACGGTGTTCTCTGCCACTAAATAGCTGGGCACTGTGAGCATGAAGTGACTTCATCCGGAGGTAAAGAAACAAAGGCAGCGCATATTTCCTTCCAGCAACCCAGAGCTCCCCATGAGCCAGGCACGACGCTTCTGCCCAGCGCTTCCTTTTCTTTCTAGTACCCGGTGAGACTGCCTGGGCACGGTGGGCGCTCCGTGACTACGTGTAGGTGGCCAGATGGCAAGTCGGAGAGAGGAGAGCACGAGCGTCCGTGCCACTGCTTGGCTGGGCCACGGCTGGCCCCTGTGCTGGTGCGGGCTGAGGGCCCAGCAAAGTCCCTCGCTCCGAAGGCATATTGACGGCCGGGGCCTGTTTCGGCCCGGGAACTCTGCAATGCATTTGGGGGGCATGAGCAGAGGGACAATGCAACCATTACAAGTTCCTGAAGTCTAGTAAAATGTAGCCAGACAGCCTCGGCCCCTTCCCCTGGTGTGGAAGAGGAAGGGAGAAATTGCTGGACAAGAGGCCAAATTATCTTGTTTGAAGGATTGGCTTGCCTTGAACTCGAGGTCACGGGCGGCCAGTTGCACGCTCTCTACTCTTAGAGCCCCCCAGAGCAGAACAACTCGACTGAACCAAGCCTCGCAGCTCTCTTCCCCCCGAGGCTCCACTCAGAAGCTCCGAGACCTCAATGACCGGCGATTTTTATGCCCAGCTCCAGTCTCGGCATAATGGGGTCCCTCAGTTAGTTTTTAAGGCCCTTTCATATGTCACATAACAGCTCTGTTGTCGGCAGCGCCCGATGACATCACAGTCATGAAACTGGGCAACAGCAAGGAGATTGTGTCGGTGGCGCCGTGGGAGTTGTGCCGCGGCCGGCACCCCCGGCCTGTGCTCTTTGTTCAACTGGGTGCTGCGCTGCGCCCGCTGCACCCGCTGCACCCACTGCACCCACGTAGGCCTCGGACTGCGGCCGGCCGCTGCCTTGTCACCGTCGCCTCCCGCTGAGGGACACCTTTTGCTTCCAGCATTCTCTTCTACTCTGGCCTCCGGGGGTTGGGGGTTCAGGGGGCTGCACCCAGGGCGCCCTTGGAGGAGCTGGTCCAGGGCAAAGCCACGCGAAATCCCATCCCCGGCAACGTGTCCCTCCCTGAGACCTCTTGGGATGCTCCCAGGGGCGATCGGCCGCCGTCAGTGGGGAGAAGGAAGGTGTACTGGTGTCACGCACCCAGGTCCTCCACGGGGAGCCGGCCTGGGCCCCCCACCCCGGCCTGGGCCTGGCATGTGGGGCACAGAGCCCCGGGCCAGGGGCGCCCAGCAGGAGCAGCGCAGCAGCAGAGCAAATGTGGCACCGACCCGGGCTGGGAAAGGGAACCCTGCCCCAGGCCCCTCCGTTTGCCTCAAATGTTATTAAAAGCCACCAAGAGCAGCAAAAGCGCCGTCACTACACACTGTGGAGACAGCGCGGCTGCAGGCACCTGCAGGGCTGACCCCGGTGGCCGGGTCAGGAGCCCACGGGGAAATGGCTTTAGCAGAGGGGAGCGTGCGGAGTCCCATCCGGGGAGAGCAGGGCCTGGGCCCCAGACACTAAGGAAGGAGGAACCCGCAGCCCAGGCCCCACGCCTGTCCCCTCCGCAAGGCAGACCCAGGCATTTTCTGCATCACCCACACGTCTACAGACTCCTGAGCATCTCAGAAAACAAAAACGAGCAACGTCCAACAGGATCTAGGGATTTCATTATTGCAGAGAAGTTAAGGGGGGTCCTCGAAGGCCCCTAAACCGTGTGCCCTTTCTGCACCGAGCTTGCATCTCCAAAGTTTAGCAGAGCAATGGGGCCGCTCCATTTCCCTGTCCTCGGGGCAGCATTTCCTCCTTATTAAACAGCTTAAGTTTCCTGAGTGTGATCTTCAAAATCTGCACTTCGGTCTCCACTGAATTCAAGCCAGCCGTCCTCCGTTTCCTCAATTACGGTGGGCCAGGAACTCTCCTTTCCTCGCAGGGGTATTGTGACTTTTCATTGGTCTTGCAAGGGTTCCCCAAGTCCCCTAGAGCCACCTGCACGAGCTCCTCCCCTGGCTCCCGCAGCCCCTCTGCTCCGCTGTGTTGCAGGGAGCGGAGCTGACTCGGCTGGACCTGGGGCTTCCTTCCAGGGGCACCTCTTCTGCTGTCACACTTGAACCTGTGCGCATCCTGGGGTGAGCTGACCTCACCGGCCCTTCTCAAAAGTCTTAATGACAGCTTCTCTGAATGAGTTCAGCAGGAATAAATCCTCCCACTCCTTCTGAATACCACTTAATTACTACCTGTGACTCTGCCCCAAGTCCCTGAGAGAAAGATTTTTATCGTCAGGCTTGTTCAGCAGGTGTTTCTCAGAGTGGGTTCTGTGGGGCACTCATTCTGCAGGTTTCTGATAGGTGCCACGTGCTACCCACACTCCCTGCTTGCATACACCACGCAGCTATTGCAGACTACGTGCAGTAGAGGCACTCTTCCCTTGCACACACACATATGCTGTACAGTGCATGTATGGTGGTCAAGTAATTGTAGAAAAACCCAGTCAGTGTAAAACCAATATTTTGCATCAGCTCATCAGAGCCTCTAGTATTCTAATATGCATTATAAATCTCTACACATAAGGTTTTAGTATGCAGCATTTCCCAACCTATTCAAACACAGAGCTACTTCTTTGTGGAGAACACCTAAAATGACTGGGAGTACCATGGAACACACTTTGCAGAGTGCTCTATCACAGCAAGTAGAAAAGCCACTTATGAATCTAAAACTGGAGTGAGAAACAATTATTTTTAGCAATATTAAAAACATAAACATTTTTAAAAGCATTGAGAGATTAGATCAGGGGTCAGAACACTATGGCCCACAAGCCAAATCTGGCCTGTGGCCTGTTTTTGTACAGCCCTCCAGCTGAGAATGTTTTATATTTCTAAAGAGCTATGAAAACAAGACAAGCAAAAGCAAAACAAACAGAAAAACAAAGAAAATGCAACCGAGACCATAGGTGGGCCACAAAGCCCTTTACAGGAAAAAAAAAAAAAAAAAAAAAAAAAAAAAAAAAAAAATATATATATATATATATATATATATATATATATATATTTGCTTAGCCATTAGCCATTTGTGTTATTTAAACTTAATTAAGAGTTAAGAAAAAGTAAAAATTCACTTCTCAGTCACATTAGCCATGTTTCCAGTGATCAATGGTTACATGTGGCTAAAAACTACCAAACTAAGAGATGTAGAAAGTTCAATTGCATAGTGCTGGTCTAGATGAAACTTCCTGCTGAGGTTCGGGGGTAACACTATTTGTGGTTGTTTCTAGAATAAGATTTTTTTTCTTGCTGTTTGTTTAAGGAATTTGATTGGGGCAGTGTGGACAATGTGAGTCTTGTAAAAAGAGTTCTGACTGATTTCTGATAGATTTCCAGTTGAGCAAGTTTGCCATGTGAAGCCTTCACTGGGTTGTTGATCTTTCTTCAGCCCCCAGAAACTAGGTCAATGGCTGGCCCCATTGTGCCCCCAGACCCACATAAGCGCCCAAGGCAAATTAGTAGCCAACAGGAAGATTCTCACTAACCACTATTTACTTAGTGTCGGAGTCTTGAGTTATTTTGGCTTTCCTCCGTCTCCGTCAAGTTCCTGCCAGCCTTTCTGTGTTTCTTTCTTGAGTTTCCCTTCCGTCCTCTTTCCCTGCTAAATGTGATTCTCTTCACTTTAATATTCAGAAGAATTTTGTTCCTCACCTCTTCCTTGGCTTTAGGCCTGTATTTACATATTTAAAGACTCATAAATATACTCTGCTAAACAAAATGTCTACTAAATTACTCTTCAACAATATGAAAGAATTGGCAAAAGCCTTGAAATCCCCTTTCTGCTTTTTTTCCCACCAATATCTCTAACTGGACGGGAATAGTATCAACATTGAGTTCCTAATGGAATATATATTACATCTCGCTCACTGAAGGTTAAGGGCAGAGTTTTTGTCAAAATGGCATTTCCCCTTGCTACCCTAGGAAATGTGTGCTGTCAGCAAGAGTAAGAAGAACGTTAGAAGAAAGAAGGGGGTCAGTACCGTTGAATGCCATGGAGACAAGTGAGGATGATGACTATACCAGACCATTCTATGGGGCTTCCAAGAATTTCTTTAATAAACTATTTTAGGGCAGGAGTTTTCAAGATAGATAATCTGTTGAGCTCATTAGTTAAGTCTCGTTAGATTTTAAAAGATAACTGTTAATGGAGGTATTTTCTCTGATTACAGTAGATGAAATTAGGAAGCAAAAATAGAAGTAAAACTGGAAAAATCCAAAAATTTATGAAAATTAATAGCACACATTTAAACAATCAATTGATCAAAGGAGAAATCTGAAAGAAAATTAGAAATACTTAACCACAAATGAAAACAAAAACATAATATACCAAAATTTTGGGGATACCTATGGAGATATTTATAGGTATAAATGCTTACATTTAAAAAAAAATCTAGGGCAATCTGGGTGGTTCAGTGGTTTAGCGCCACCTTAAGTCCAGGGCATGATCCCGGAGACCTGGGATTGAGTCCCACATCGGGCTCCCTGCATGGAGCCTGCTTTCCCCTCTGCCTGCGTCTCTGCCTCTCTCTCTCTCTCTCTCTCTCTCATAAATAAATAAATAAATAAATAAATAAATAAATAAATAAATAAATAAAGTATTTAAAAAAATTTTTAAAAATCTCAATTCAACAACATAACTTTACAGCTTGGGGATCTAGAAAAAGTAGAACAGACTAAACCCAAAGCTAGAGGAACGAAAGAAATAATAAAAATTAACATGGAAAAATGAGATACAGCACAGAAAAACAATGCAGAAAATCAATAAAACAAAAAGTTAGTGCTTTGCCAAGAGAAAATTGACAAACCTTTAGCTCTATAGAGAAAAAGAAAAAAAAGAAAGAGAAGATTCAAATAACTAAAATCCAAAATGGAAATGAGGACATTACTACTAATTTATCACAATTTAAAAAAATTAGAGAGAACTATGAATAATAGTACACCAATGAACAGATTACCTAGATGGAAATGGGAACATTTCTAGAGACACAAAATGTACCAAGACAAAATCACAAGAAATAGGAAAGCTGAATAGACCTATAACTAGTAATGAGATGGAATCAGTAGTCAAGTCTCCCAACAAAGCAAAATCTTGGACCTGATGGCTTCACTGGTGAATTTTACCAAACATTAAAAAAAAAATCATAACCATTTTTCCTAAGATTTTCCAAATAATTGAAAAGGAAGGAGCACTTCTTAACTCATTCTATGAGGCCAGAATTACCTTGGTACCAGAGGCAGACAGAGACCTTACAACAAAAGAAAAGTGCAGATCAAGATCCCTAATAGACATTTATCAGAAATCCCCAACAAACTACCAGCAAACCAATTTCAGCAGCATATTGAAAGGATTATATACCACGATCAAATGGCATTTATTTCTGGAATTCAAGGATGGTTCAGCATATGAAAATCAATCAATGCAATGCACTACATTAACAGGATGAGGGAAAGAAATCACATGATTATCTCAATGGGTGAAAAGCACTTGACAAAAATTCAACCCTCTTTCATGATAAAAACGCTCCCCAAACTAGGAAGGGAAGGAAACTACCTCCACAAAATAAAAGCCATATATGAAAAACCTACAACAAACATCACACATACAGTGAGAGACTGAAAGCTTTTCCTGTAAGATTAGGAGCAAGACAAGGATGCCTACTCTCATCACTTCTATTTACCTTGATCCTGGAAGTTCCAGGCAGAATAATTAGGCAATAAAAAGCATCTAAATTGGAAAAAAAGAAGTAAAGTTAGCTCTGTTTGCAGATGGTATAATCTTAAGTCTAAAAACAATAAAGATAGCACATACAAAAAAGGACTGTTAGAGCCAATGAATAAAATCAGCAAGGGAGCAGGATACAGAGTCAACACACAGAAACCAACTGCAATCTAAAAGGAATAACCAATCTAAAAAGGAAGAAATGGAAATAATTCCCATATACAATTGCATCAAAAATTAAAAAAAAAAAACACTGAGGAATTAATTTGACTAAGGAGGCAAAAGACTTAAACGGAAACACATCTCATGTTCATGGACTGGAAGGTGTAGTATTGTTAAGACATCAATACTTCCCAAAGTAACATAGATATTCGATATAATCTCTATCAAAATCCTGATGGCATTTATGCAGAAATACAAAAACCCAAGGAAAAATTCACATGGAAGCTCAAGAGAACCTGGGTAGCCAAGATGTTTTTGAAAAGAAGAACAAAACTGGAAGACTCACATTTCCTGTCCAGTCTTAATAGAAAGCTGCAGATGTCAAAGAAAGTATCATACTAACATAAAGACAGACATATAGGCCAATGGAATAGAACAGAGAATCCAGAAGTAAACCTTCATATATATATGGCCAAATGATTTTTCATAAGGGTGACAAGGCCATTCAGTGGGGAAAGGAAAATCTTTTTACCAAATGGCACTGAGAAAACTGAATATCCACACAAGAAAAAATGAAGTTGGGCCCTTACCTAACACCATAAACAGAAACTGACTAAAAGTAGATCAGAGACCTAAATGTAAAACCAAAAATTATAAACCTCTTACAGGAAAACAGGGCAAATTCTTCATGACATTGGATGTGGTGATGATTTCTTAGAAATGACACTAAAGACATAGACCTGGATCAGACTGCGTGAAAATTTAAAAATTGTATGCATCATAAGACAGTATCAGCAGAGTAAAAATACAACCCACAGAATGGAAGAAAATGTCTGCAAATCACGTATCTTATAAGGGACTGACATTCAGCATATAGAGAGAACTCTCAAAACATTGTCAACAACAACAAAACCTGATTCAAAACTGAGCAAAGAACTAGAATAGACATTTCCCCAAAGAAGATACATGAGGGACCAGAAAAATACATGAGAAGATGCTCAACATCATGAATCAGTACAATGAGATACAACCTCGCAAAAAAGCTAACATCAACCCTCCCCCGAGAAATAATAATAACAAGGATGTAGGGAAACTGGAATCTTGTGCAGTGTTGGTGGGAATAAAAAATGATCTAACAGTTATAGGAAATAGCATGATGGTTCCTCCAAACATTAAAAAATAGGATTACCACATGTATATACATGTATATACATGTGGTATAGCATCTACTTTCACTTCTGTGTACATACCAAAAAAAATTGAAATCAAAGTTTGTACACCCCTGTTCGTAGCAATATTATTTATAATAGCTAAAGCATGGAGGCAACCCAAGTGTCCATCGATGGCTGAATGGATAAGCAAAACGTGGTATCTACATATGATGAAGTATTAGTCAGCCTTTAAAAAGTTAAGGAAATTTTGACATTTGCTGCAACATCGTGAGGACGTTATGCCAAGTGAAACAAGCCAGTCATGAAAAGACGAATACGGTATGATTTCACTTATACGAGATGCTAAGAGTGGTCAAATTCATGGAGATAGAAGGTAGAATTGTGGTTGCCAGGAGCTGGGGAGAGGTTCACAATGGAGGTTAGTGTTTAATGGATGTGGAGTTTCAGTTTTACAAGATGAAAGGAGCTCTGCAAATAGTGGTGATGGTTTAAAAAGATTAGGACTGCATTTAATATCATTGACCACTTAAAAATCATTAATATGGTACATTTATTTTCTGTGTGTTTGAAAAATTTGAAATAAAAATAAAAGTTCCTAAAAAAAATAAAAATAAAAATAAAAATAAAATAAAAGTTCCAATGGCTGTTACCTTCAAGTTAATCTCTCAGATGTATTGTGCATATACAAGGCTTTTCCTAATCTTGTTCAAACTCTCCTTTCCAGGCTCAGGTCCCGCCATATCTGCCCAGGCACCCAAAGCTCCAAACCCAATCAACTTTTAAGTGTATTAGAGCTCAACGAGGGCATTCTGGTTCATCGGGCTCACCCACAGCAAAGTCCCCATCTGTACACACCTGGATCTTTGCACATGCTCTTCTTTTACCTGGGACGCCCCTGATTCTTTGGTCCATAAATTTAACAAACATTTGCTGGGAGTAAATTTGCTTTGATTCTTGGTAGTTAGCAGATATCTGTTGATATAGAGAAGAGTTTTGGTTTAAAAAAAAAAAAATCAGTCTGCTACCATTTTGTCCAGAAAGGCTAACTTAGAACCTGTCACCTCTTCCTGTCTCTCTTCAAGAGAGGGAATTTAAGTGAATCACCTTTTATAAAAGTGCTGGGTAGGCCATCCTGGAAGTTTGGGTTCATATGTGTTTTCTTGCTGAAAATGGAAGACTTTTTCCAAGTAAGGCAATCACCTCAGTGCATGTATCCAAACCCTGACCAAGATCACAAGCGATAGAGCAACTCCCTTCTGTGTGGCTAGATGGTAAAAAAAAAAAAAGAAACAAACAAAATAAGACAAATACGGTAATCTGATGGGTTGGTCACTAAATGTGAATCTTGTATTGATCTTCATAAATGGCATTAATGTGAGGCATTAGTGCAGAGGGATGAAGGGCACAGGCTTTCAATTCAGTCAGATGTGGGTTCAAATCTCAGCTTCCCAATTTACAACCTGGATGAGCTTGGGAAGTTGGCTTAACCCCACTTTACTTATTTCTTCACTTTACTTATTTTACTTATGGGGATACATATCAGACAGCTTTGTCAGGAATTTAAATTTTTCTCACAAACGTGAAAAGTGAACAAGCAGAAGATTGCTGGTCATATACGGAGTACTCAGTAGGTCTGTTCTGTTGATTTTTTTCACAATCTTACTGAGATATAACTCAGTGCTCATATACTATACGGTCCACCTATTGAAAGTGTACAGCCAATGATTTTTAGTAAAACTGTGCAGGCATCACAATAAATATTTTCAATAGTAATAATAATAACCCTGTGGAAAAGCTGGTGGTCAATCAAAGGTCTGAATTACAAGCACAGAGAAAGGGACAAAAAAAAAAAAGCAGGGATAAAAAAATAAGAAAGAGAACAGTAAGAATTACTCAAACTGAGGGACCTGCTGCAGTTTTATGTGCAATACTCAGTTCATGAAAGAGAGTCATGGCTAAGCCCCTGAATTACCCAAAGTAGCCTTTGGTGCTGACTCAGATCACCTCCTGGCTTCCCCTCAATCTGAACTGAGTAGACCCAGAATTAACTGAGAATTAGAAACAGCAATATACAAAAGTTATTTGTCTTCCATGGTAGGGAAAATATGAACCTTTCAGCAATACTGCCTCCCAAAAGTGACAGGAACATACAGCTCTGGGGAAAAAAAAAAAAAAAAAAAAAAAGGTGATAGTATTGCAATACAGGACAAATCCTTTCCTCAACCAGGTCTCCATTGTTTCAAACAAAGGAAAGCTCTTTTACTGTACCTCCTAGAATGTTCCTTCTACTTACTTCCTTTTAGGATCGTCATTTTCCTTCTCATTTCTGTTTTTCCCATTAAATGTTCTTCTCTTGTTGTTGAGGAAATGAAATAGTACTATTTCAGGAGACACACTTCACAGCCTCTAAGACTCTTATTATATTCACTCAGTCCCCATGTTTAAAGACTTGGAAGCAGAGATTGAGGAGGATAAGCTTAGGAAAAAGGTAAAATGTTTGTTTACTATGAATGGAGCATTTGGAAGCCTAGGGGAAAGCCTATCTTGTGCACATCTCCCTCCCACAGAGCCAAGAGCCTCTTCTTGTCATCCAACATGCAGACCAGCTGTGACTCCTGAGGCCAAGGGCTCTCTGAAGAACCCAACCAGGCCAGCCGTGGTGCCCTGGCTTCATTATGAATAGCTCTGTTGGTGCTATTTTTTAGTGTCTTCCTTCCCCCTTTGTCCCTCCCTGAAATCTAGCTCAAAGAGGCCCTGGTGTATTAGGAGCAGCTGAGAGGACACTCCCCTAAATTGCTCCTTCTTGCTTACAAATGAGAAGCTCCCTAACACGTAGCATCTAGAGCTCACCATTTAGCACTGAAATTATTGTGCCAAATAGGAGTATCCTGCCACCAGTCCATTGCTTGTGAGCAAAAAGGGAAACAGTTCAACATGAAACTAAACCTGAGGGAAGACCATCTTGTTCATCTAACTCATTCCTCTTCTCCTCTAAAGGGGAGAGTTGATCTGGTTTGGTCAAGTACAAAGACCTATCACTGAGCCTTGTTTTCTAGCAGTAGAGGAGCACAGTGGTGTGCAAGGATACATGGGTGTGGGCTTTCTTTGATAAAAAGGCTCAGTGGCATTTCTTTGAGCGGCTGCCCCTACTGCACCCAGGACGGACTCAGGACCAGAGGCATGCGTGGGCTCTATCCAGAGGCTGCTTCAGGTTTCCACTTGGAGATACCTCATTCAAAGTGTGACAGAGCCCAAAGGAAACACTCACAGACTTGCCCTTCACAGGACTGGCCTGTTTATCATACCTGAGGTCAATGATAAGAGAGAATTATAAAAGGCTCGTACAAGGGGTAGGATTTCCATCAGAGGAACAGGAACCTCACTAGGTGAAGCAATCACATAATTTATTACTCACAATGGAACACTTTACGAGCAAAAGGAGACTTTATTAACTATTAGTGAGAACAAAAGATATAAATGGGACTGTCCTAGGTAAACCAGATGTCACAGCACCTTCACTCCAGAAATTTCAAATAAGGAGAGCTTTCACAGAGGGAACCAAAATTTCACTTCCACCAGAGAGGCTGGGAGAGCAAAGGTCGGGTTCAGGGCTGCTAGGACTGGCCCAGAAGCTGTAGCAAATCTCAGCAATGACTGGGCAAGTGACCACCAGTGAGTTCAGCTGTCAAAGTGCGTGGTTGTCAAGAAGTTGCCTCTGCTTATACAACTACTGGCAACTACCACTTCTCCTCCAGAATGGCAGCTCATCCTTCTCATTTGTCTTCTAGATCTTATGCAAGAGCCAGTAGATGGAAGACTTAGCCAGACCCTGCAAAGAGACTGTGGAAAAGCTCAGTAGGGGGACCAGACCATTATCAGGTGAGCCACACTGATGGAGAAATGCTAAACTGTTAAATGGATTTATACGAAGAAGGGCAAAACAGTTAATCTAGATGGGCAGAAAGAGATGCAGGAAAAGAAAGGAGAACTTTGAGCCATTGCAGTCTGGCCTCATGGTCCTGAGGGCATAGAAATAAATGAGATGACAGAGAAGTGAGATAAGGACAGCTCATCTACTATAAAGTACAGCAGGGAGATAGAGGGGTGAAGAAGAATTTTAGGACACTGCGTGTGTCTTCTAGAAACTTCAGCAAAGGCTTACATTATTTTTCAAGGGTTTTTGAATCAGTGTGTTTTGAGTGTGATGTGATCAATAAGCAGACATCCCCCAAGTCGCATACTTTTATGCCCAAGAGGGTGACAAGACATGTGGTTCAGGCCAGCTTTGTAAAGTTATACACTCTGGCTTGGGGCCAAAGTCCCAGCTGAAAAACAAAGTTTCTTCTTGTTCCACTTGTTGGTCATTTTCCTGTGTCTATATTTTCCCCCCAGGACACAAGGACAGACATCTCTGGTATGGGGTGGGATTGAAGTAATACTTGGTACATGGCCATTACTCACATATGTGCACCAAACATGACCTTGAATTCTATCAAGACAATCACACCATTTGGCGAAGGAAGACCCCACGTGAGATAGGAAAAGATTTCAATAAACAAATGAAAATCTGAGGACTAGGGATCCCTGGGTGGCTCAGTGGTTTAGAGCCTGCCTTCAGCCCAGGGCGTGATCCTGGAGACCCGGGATCGAGTCCCACATCAGGCTCCCTGCATGGAGCCTACTTCTCCCTCTGCCTGCCTGTGTCTCTGCCTCTCTCTATGTCTCGCATAAATAAATAAAATCCTTAAAAAAAAAAAGAAAGAAAGAAAGAAAGAAAATCTGAGGACTGTAAAAAGTTACAGAAGAGGAAAAGGTAGTTGTATTGATTCCTACTATTTAAAATATTCTCATTAACCATGTAGTTACATAATTGGTTTAATGTTTGCGTTACTTTTGAGAGTATAATTTTATTGAACAGTGACTACGTATATCTTTTCTTCACTTTTGTATTCTTACAGCCCAACATGGTGCTGACACTGGCACAGCATGTCTTTATATTTGTCAAATAATTATTCAGGGCATAAAGACTGCAAATTTCCTCCCAATATCAATTCCTCATGTTGCAGTATTTCCAGAATCTTTTCCTTGTTTTCTGTTTGTATGTGTGGTCACTTACTAAGTCTCATTCAAGGGCCTGAATTAACTTGTCTGGCTTTTTAGTGCTATGCCATTTGGCTTTCCAGCAACATCACCCCCAAAAAACTGTTTATGGTGAAGAGCTTCTGTGGAATGGGTATGACTCAGTTTAATTTTCTGATCTTCAAAAATGGGTGAATATATCACCTGAGCTTTGCTGGCAACCTTTGGCACACTTGCCAGGAAGGAGGGGAATTCTTAGAGAGAAGGATTATGTGATGCTTAAAAGAGAAGGACATTGGTAAGTACTTCTCTGACAGATGGACAGAGAGGACTCTCTCTAGATCCCAATTTCCTGCTTAGAAAGGAAGTCAGTAAAAAAAAAAAAAAGAGAGAGAGAGAGAGAAAGGAAGTCAGTGACCAAAACAATCAGAGCGTTGGATTATAAACTTTTTAGAATGTCCTTATGTCTTCTATTTCTCTTCCCTCTATAAAGCCATTTATATATATAAAAAAAGAAAAGGACATATGTGCCTTTACTTGGGAGCAGAAACAAAAATAAATGCTTGGAGACTGCCCTTTCCATCCTCAGGCAAAATAGGGAGAGGCGGATGCTAACCTCTACAGGATGGAGTAAGAGTGACTGCCATCAAGTCAAGAGATGTGGATGAGAACATGGGATCTGCTTTGAATGAGAAGGAACAGCCCGTGGGTGACTGTGTCTGCCATAGATAGTCCCCTACCTGATTCCCCTGTGAATCTATTTTATCCCAGCTAAGCAGTGGAAGCAGCACTAGCAAAACCAAGACTTTATTGAAGATATAAATATTAACTCCTTGATTTTAAATTTCTTCCATACAAGTTGATCTTTGATTCCTTGACTAGTTTTTTTATAATGCAGTTCCAAAACCTTATCCTTAAGATTGCATGTGTAGACTGACATGTTTTTCCCAGCAACTTGTAAGTCCTTTAGCATGACTGTATTACTCTACTCAATAAAAAATGTATCACATTAAAACTAAACACATAATACTACATGATGCAAAAGTCAATCTGAGTGACTGCCAGTTACTGCAACAGCACATTATGGATAACCACAGAGCAACGTCAAGGTCTTCATTAACTTATTAAGTTAGAAACCTGCTATTGTTCTCAAATGCTTTTGTCATTTTTCAGTTGGAATAATTTTTTTGAACTGCTTCTGGAAATAATACCAAGTAGATATTCTCAAAAGAACCCCTAACACAACTCAAATACATTCTGGATAAATAACCATGAGCATATTTTTAAATTAATTGTGGAGCTAGCAGGAAGATAAGGGAACTCCCCAAAGATTCCTCTCAATCCTCAATCCCCAAAGAAAAAAAAGTAGTGAATGAAAGACAAAAGAGTGAGCAATAAATGAATATAAAACTGAACGCTGCCTTGGGCCAAATACTGATACGAAGAACATAGAATTTAGGGGATTAATATTTGCATGCCACAAACAGGAGATTAAGCTATAGGCCTATACAAGGTCAGGGAGCTAAATCCGAGATCTTAGCCCTCAGCGTTAAGCTAGAACAATCAAAAGAGATAAAAAAGAATGCAATGCCAATCAAAGGACTGTGTGGCAGATATTACCGGTACTCACAAATACTCCTAGCTTTCCTCCCCTTGCTGGACCAAGTTTCCAGCCCTCTTGCTAGTGATTAAAAGTACTTTTGGCCAATAGTCTACAAGTGAAAGTAACACACATCATTTTCATGTAAAACTCTTGATGCTTAATTCTAATCACTCTTCGTGGAAATTCTAAACCATTGATTCTAGTGCATCATATTAAGTTGGAAATACAGCAGAATTGAAGTAGTATGTGTTCTAAACATTGTATGGGTGACAACTCCCCTAAAAAGCTTCTCAGAATCCAGACTTTACACACAAAAAAATAAATTTTATAGTGTAAGTCACCGAGAATGTGGTATAAGTTGCTTGTAGTTGTTTGCTGGAGTTGTTTGTTACCCAGTATTAATTAGCCTATTCTGACTGATACATAGTCACCTACAAAAGAACGTGACTTTTTCCTTCTGCTCCAAAACTGATAGAATGATAATGATTCTTACTAAAAATTTAAAATTGTAAGTCTGTTTTCCTGCAGATCTAGAGTTCAAATACAACACAACTTGCATTTAGGGAAATCCAAGCCCAAAAACTGTAATCAAAATGGTAACAGGTGGTTCATACAAAATTCGCTGATTTTCTGAAGAAAATTATCACCAGTGTTTCTATAGCTCATGTTCAACCAGATATGAATTTACAGTAATATATCTCCATACATTCAAGGAAACAGTTCCCTACCAGAAAAGTAAGCAAATAAAGGACAAAAATCAGAGTCCCGTCAGGACCACTAATATTAAAATTATAAATATCAGGATATAAAGTCAATATTTATGAAATATTTCAAAACAAGTACAGACTGTAAAGCATTAGTAAGGAACACAGAACTAAGAAAAGGATTAGGCAGATTTAAATCTTAAATATTTTAGAAATAGATATAATTATTTTATTGAAAGAAAAAAGCACTCAATGGATTAACAGCTAAAAGGATAATAAACTCATAGTTTGAACTGAATAAATTTACATGGTATGTGGCATAAAGAGATAAAGAGATGGAAAATATGAACAACAATAAGAGTAAGATATAGAAGACAGCAAGTTAAAAAGTTATTCTTTGTAGAATCTTAACCAACTAACAAAAGAACCTAAAGAGACTGACTTCCAGGAATGGCAAGACTAGTTCATACTACAAGAAAACGTCACAGTCAACAAGTTCTAGCCATGTGATCAGAGCTTCCAATCAACACATAGTGTTCTGTTCTTAATATTAACAACCAGCTGTCATGTCCAAGATCACTGGACAACAGAGGAAAATCTCAAGCAGGAAACACAGGGTCCCCCAAAAGTAGAAATAAAAACAACTTGGAGAAAAGAGACAATGCAAGATAATGAATGTTTTAAAAAACAATTATTCTCTGAAAGATAAGAAACAATATTGCATCCATGAGACAAGAACTGGATGCTACAAAAAAGAATAGTGAGAAAATTGGAAAAAGCTCTTGGAAATTAAAGTCATGATAAAAGAAATAAAAGACTGAGTAGGAGAGTTGTAAGACAAATGAGGAAATCTCCCAGAAAATTGAGTGAAAGGAAAACATGGAAAATCACAGTGCAAAGATAAAAATGAAACTTAGAAAGTTAATTCAGAGTGAACACAGAATTTTAAATTTTCAGAATTGAAGTTCTAATTTTCCAATTGGAAGTTACCATCTAATGTCCAATAAAATGGATGAAAATGAGCATGCAACACACCACATGATGAAATTTTTATACATGAAGGATGAAGATCTTAAGAATTTACTTCTTAAAAGCAATGTTGGAACCAAGAAAACAGTGGAATGAGGTTTTCAATATTCTGGAGAAAATTTGTAACCCAGGATTATGTAAGTATCAAACTATTATCCTACTGTGAGGGTAGGATAAAAATATTTTAAACATTCAGTGTGTAAAATGTTCACTTCCCATGGATACTTTCTCAGAAAACCAGTAAAGCCTCTATTATCGGTCAGTTTGCCAGCAGAAAGACTGGAAAGTAATGAAATCATGTCTAATGTGGGCAGGCAGCCAGGTGGGTGAAACATTCTTGTCCTAAAAGTGATACAAAACAATTATCATTCCTAGGCCAAAATGACCATGGGAGGAAGTGGTTACTAGAACTCCAAAAGAATAGTTTCTTTCAACTTTGATGAAGGCTGCAGAGAAGAGCTTATGGACCTCAGTTAAGGAATATGGGCAACCAGTGGAGACTAGGAAAAGGAAGCCAGCTCTTACCTCATTCCCCTCTGATCTCCTGCTGGTGCCTCCCATTGGCCTAGCCCATTTGAAAACCAGAGGACAAGAAGTTGATGCAGTGCCTGAAATCAGCCTCCTAGGGCAGAAGTAGGGTAGAAAAGCACCAAGTAAATCTTTAGGGGCAAGCTTAGATTGTCTAGCTTTTTCTCCCCAAAACCAACAATGAAGCAGGACAAAAACCAGGCAGAAATTGGACCCAAGAAACACAGTTTCTAACTTAAGGAAGAAGCAAAGGAAATTCCCAAGATGATGGTGAAAGGAGGTCCTAAACTTCCAACAACAGAAGTGGACCTGGAGGGCAATCGGCACATTCTGGAGTAGGTCTGAGGCTTCCGAGAAAGAGGACTCCAAGAAAGGAAAATGATGTGTCTACTCTGTTTACAGGTGGCTTAGTTAATTAAGAGTTGAGATATGTGCAAATGATATATTGTACTAAGCAAAACCATTTTTTTAAGATAATTGTTGACTTTAGGGAAAATAGACACCTGAAAGATCATAGTAAGAAGTCTTAGTGTATTACATGATCAAATGTAAAAGGATAGAAAAAAAAAGTACTAAACAGGTAACCAAAAGAAAGTAGGAGTAGTTATATTAATTTCAAACAGAATCAATGCTTACGTAAGATTATTTGTTGTAGAATAAAAGAGTTGCTGCCTGATGATAAAAATTTCAAATTATCAGAATTTCTATCCCCTAATAGCTCAAATATAAAAGTTTAAATTGTCAAAAAATATGAATAGAAATTGATATATTCACTATCAAGGTGAGAAAATTTTGACGTCTGTTATTGATGTCAAACTGACCCCTCAAATAGTAAACACACAGAGAATTTAAACAATACAATTTACAGACTTGAGATAAATAAATTAATCGATAGAAACTGGGCACTCAGTAATTAAGATTATACACTTTCTGTATTCTCTATACACATTAGAGCATTTATTAAAATATCACATACTAAGCTCTTAAGAAAATGTGAACAAATTTGCTATTATCCAGATTATATTTCTTGACAATGTAATGAATAAAAAAACAAAAAAACCATTCACATGAAAATTTTAAAATGTGCTTCCAAATAAAGCATAAGTAAGAGCAGAGATCATATTATAAAGTACAAACTGAATAAGATTTAAAATACACATTTAGAATTTTAAATTTAATACAAACACTTTAAAACCTGTGGAATAAATCTAAAGCATTTCTTAGAGAAAAATGATTTAGCCATAAATGTTTTATTAGAAATAAAGAAGGATAGGGGCACCTGGCTGGCTCAGCCTGTTAAACAACCAACTCTTGATTTTGGCTCAGGTCGTGATCTTAGGGTCCAGGTTTTGAGCCCCACATGAGGTTTCACCCTCAGTGCAAAGTATGCTTGTCCCTCCCTCTGCTCCTCCTCCTGCTCTCTCTCTCTCTTTCTCAAATAAATAAATACAATCTTTAAAAAAATAAAAATAAATACATAAATCATAAATCATAAATAAATACCAAAAGAAAGAAAGGAAGATGAAAACTGATTAGCTAACCTTCTAGATAAAGAAGTTGGAAAAAGAATCACAAAATAAGCTTTAGGAGGGTAGATGAAAGAGAGAATAAATATATTGAATATTAAAGATATAGAGTCAAAGATAAATTAGAGATGCTAAACAAAACATAAAGTTGGTTATTTGAAAAAAAAACAATGAGATAAAGTTCTAATGACATTGCTCAGAAATGAAGGCATAAGTGAACATTAGCAAGGAAAACACTTTTACAAATCAGCCTCAGGCCAATATACTTAAATACTTGGCAAGTGGACACATTTTTACAAAATATAACTTACCAAAAAATGACTCAAGGAGAAATAGAATGATAAAATAACCCTACAACTTTAAGAATTTGAATCAATGTGTTAAAATCTTCCCAGAAAGAAAGCATTCAGCCTAGAATATTTCATAGAAAAATTCTACCACACTTTCAGAAGATGAATCCTTCTAATCTCACAAAAAACTCCCCAGAGTATAAATGGAGGGAGCTACTCACTCATCTTATGAACCTAGGATGACTGTGGCACAATAACTTAGAGAACAGTATGAATGACAAAACACAGGCCAATCTCATAATCTGGGTGCAAAAATCCTTTAAATATTTGATAATACAAATATAGCAGTGTAAAATAATAATAATAATAATAATAATAATAATAATAATAATAATAGAGATAATATGCAGTGGCTAAAGTGAGTTTACCCTAGAGGGGCACCTGTGTGGCTCAGTTGGGTAAGCGGCTGCCTTCAGTTCAGGTCATAATCCCAAGGTCCTGGGATTGAGCCTCGTGTCGGGCTCCCTGCTCAGCAAGAAGTCTGCTTCACCCTCTCCCTTTGCCCCTGCTGTTGCTTTCTTTCCCACTCTTTCTATTTCAAATAAATAAACAAAATCTTTGGAAAAAAAAATAAAGTGAATTTACCTTAGAAATGTAAGATTGGTTTAAAGCTAGATAACCTACAGATACCAGATATAAAGGACCAGTTCTTCAGACTAAGCTTCTGGCTGAAAAGAATTTAAAATGCAGGATTAAAAATATCTTCTTAAAAAACACTAAGCACCCCTGCCAAAAAAAAAAAAAAATTTAAAAGTTCAAAACAACTAAGCCCCTGAAATAGTGTACAGAATTATTATTTGTTTTAGTGTACAGAATTATTAAACAAATCTAAGAAAAAGGGACAATAGAGAGATATCCAGAAAGACTTCAGGTGTTAGAAATATCATATACAAGAGAGGCACGGCAAGTCAATGGAGAAAGGATGAACTATTCAGTTAATAGTTAGTGTTCAGATAATGGATTAATCCCATAGAAAAAAATAAATAAGGTCCTTATACCTCTACACCAAACTGAAAAATTAATTTCAGGTGAATTAAAAATGTAAAATGCAAAACTTTATAACTTTAGACAGGAATATGAATATCTTTATTACTTCTAGGTAAGAAAATCAGTTAACAAAATACAAAAAGCAAGTCATAAAAGAAAATAAATTCTACTAAATATATTTTAAATATCTGCTTTTGAAAGAACATTATCAATAAATGAAAAGATGGGTCACAAGTTGGACAAAGATATCTTTAATGCATAAAACCAAAAAAGGATTATTATTTAGCATCTAGGAAGTTATACAGTTCAGTAAGAGATAAAGAATTTACTTTTTTAAATGAGCAAAAAATATAAAGGGGGATTTCAGAGAAAAAGAAACATGGAAACATTAATAAATGATACAATTCTCATCCTTCTTAGTGTTGAGCCAAAGGCAAAAGAAGATCATGAGATACAATTTTGCCCAAAAGACTGGCAAAAAATTTTTAAATTGGAAAACATTTTGTATTGGTGAACATGTACAACAGTGAGAATTCATACTCTGATGAATAGTGTAAATTGGTGGCCATTTTGGAAAACAATTTGACATTTTCTCATCTACACTCAAAGAGATGTATGTAATGTATGACTCAGTCATCCTACTCCTATTTTTATGTGCCAGAGAAACTCTTTGCAGATATGCTCAATATGACACATACACAAATGTGCACAGCATCATATTTGTTATGATAAAAACTGGGAACAATCCAAATGTCCATCAGAATAGCCGCTCCATGGAATACTGGACACAGTGAGTAAACAACTACACATATACACATGGCTCAATCTAGAAATTGCAAAGTTGAGATACCAAAAACAATTACCAAAGAAGACATGTAGAATTACTTTTTTTTTTTTTAAGTCAGAACTATATAAAGTATAACAATATCTTTGTTTGGGAAAACATCTTTTATGAGGCAAAACCGTGGTAGCAGAAAGTGGTTGACAATTGTAAGCTTCCTGAGAGTGGTTGCTCAGCAGGGCATCCGGAGAATAGGCACAGACAGACATGTGGCACAACGGTAATGCTCTGTTTCTTAAGCTTGGTTATTTCTTTAATTAAATTTGTTTAAAAAAATAAAGGCCTCATTACAATTAGACAAAAAATCAAACTCTTCACCACAGTATGTAGAGATTTATTTATCTTGGCCTCTTTTCTACCTCTACAGTTTTATTTGCCGCCACTCTAACATTTATTTATCATTTTCTAAACACACTGGCCTTTTAGTTCCTCAAATGCTCCAAATATTTCCCCACTTCAGTGGTTTTTCTGCTATCCCTCTGCTTGGAAACCTTAGTGATGGAGATTAAGGAAAATGTGTCCCTGGGAAGTAATAGCAGGCCCCTTCAAACAAGGTCAAACTCAGGCAGTGAAGACACTGTCCCTCAGTGTTTACCATCATGTTCCACCCAGTTTAATGAGTTTGAGAGCCATAATGAGTCATGGGCATTTGGGCAATTGCAAAATGGACCTAGATATCAGTTGGAGTCTCATGCCTTGCCTCCTGCGAGATTCCTGGGAGAATGAGAATAGCAGGGATAATGTAGAAAAGCAAATCCCAATGGAAACAATCCAACATTTTGTCCCCTTGGATTTTTGTTTCCAGCTTAGGTGCACAGCTCAGGATGCAGGTTGTGCTCCAAGTTGGATTGCCAACCTTCTGTCAATGTACTGTGGGCTGTAGCACACAAAAACCTTGGCTGTGGCTGGGCCAGGATCCTCCTGGAGAGGTATTACAGTAATTAGGACAGAAAAGTTAAAATTTAAAAAAAATTGAAAGTTAAAAATTAGTCATTAAAAGTTAAAGTTATCAAATTAAAAATGAAAACATTTTGGAGATGCCTGGGTGGCCAAGGTGGTTAAGCATACGACTTTTGGTTTTGGCTCAGATCATGATCTCAGTGTCATGGGCTTGAGTCTTACACTGGGCCCTGTGTTCAGCGTGGAGTCTGCTTGAGATTCTCTCTCTCTTCCTCTGCCCCTCCTGATTGTGCTCTTTCTCTCTCAAATAAATAATATAATAAATCTTTTTTAAAAAGTTAAAACATTTTGAATAGTGTTATGTCTAAGTATAAATAACTATGTGGCTATGTGCCAATCCATCCTAAGTGCTTTACATGCTATTCATTTACTCATCACAAGAAAAATTTGGGGTTAATTTTGGCAGCATTTTTTTCATATGACATAACTTAACCTCGACATAAGTTGCTGTTTTTGAAATCAGGAAGCAGCAAATGTAGGATTTGAATATGTGTCTGCTTGATTCCAAATGTGATTCTCTGTGCACTCCATTAAGCTATTTCTTATCATTTCTCTGGGCCCACAGTCTCTTCAGCCACCCAAAAACAAAAGGCAAAAAAACAAAAAAAAAAACATACAAAAAAATGCTTATCTTCTCTCCTTGAGATTTTTAATCCTAGCAATGGCATTGTTAATATCAATTCTTGATCCCTTGGCTTTTTCACAAGGTAGGGAAAACTCCTGAAGACATCCAGAATGTCTTGACCTTATAAACGTGCTTTTTTAGACTACGGTTGTTAAAAGAATATGAAGGGTGATGATTTATTCAAAAGTTGAAGTAAAATTTGTAACAATATCTTCAATTGACTTCTCTTCAACTTATAAGGTCCCGTTCTTGATGCTGATGATGCTGCATGAAGGTTGGCTTCCCATGCACAGGACGCTGGAGCTCTCACACAAATAATCAACAGATGATGCCGAGGTCATATGTATTAGTTTTCTATTCCTGTGTAACACACCACCAGACCTGGCAGTTAGAACAGCACACATTTATTGTCTCTCAGTATCTGTGGGTTAGGGTTCCACACATGGCTTAGCTGTCTTCTGCTAGGATCTCCCAAAGCTGAATTCCAGACATTACCTGGGCTGTGATCTCCTCTAGTGGCTTTACTTGGGAAGAACCCTCTTTCAAACCGGCTCAAGTGATTGGACAGATTCCAGTTCCTGGCAGTCGTTAAGCCTGGGGGCCTGGACTTCCTGCTGGCTCTTGGCTCCTGGAGGTTGTATTCAGCTCCTAGAAGTCGCCCTCAGACCCTAAATGCTGTACAGATTCTTACTGCATGGGCTTATCCAACATCGCTGCTGACTCCATCAAGCCGGCAATGGAAGTCTCTAGACTTTCATTTACCTTTCCTCTTACTACATAAATGAGAACTGCTTTTGCCTAGGCACCGGGTTTATGATGTGTAGTCCTTGCTCCCAAGAATTTTTGTAGGAGATTGGCTGTAGAAATACACAGAAGTTCAAAACCAAGTCAAGAATAAAAAATGTTCTGGAATAACATGGTGATGATAGCAGGACTTTTTGAACACGGTAAAACCTACTGAATTGTACGCCTTTTAAAGGGATGGACTTTACGTTATGTGAATTGCATTCAATAAAAATAAAATACCCAGTCAAACTATCCATTAAGTGTACATGCAAAATAAAAACAATTCAGATATGCGAGGATCCTGAAATGTATCCATTCTTAAAAAAACTACTGAGGTATGTACCTTAGTATGTACCTTGGTATGTACCTTGAATGGAGGATTCAACCTAAAGGGGGAGAACATTAAATCCAGGAATCCAGGGACCCATCACAGAAGTCAGGCTCCAGGGCAAGAGCTACACAGTTGCAAATGCCACCAAACTTCCCCAAAGGATGATCTGGACACACCAGAAACACCCAGCCATCAATTTCTATCAGCAGCACATATGGCGTTTCTGATGCCTGGAACTCCCTGACAAAGGTGACACCACTGAAAAGGACTGACATCATCTAGAAAACTTCAGAAAGTTAAGCTGGGAAAGAAAAAACAGAAATCTGACCTTCTGCCCATAATCTTGGATCACTCGGGATCCTGGCGAACAGATCCAAAACTCTACCCAGGCATTACATGGTAGGTTGGCAAATCAACTGGTGTTTATAATTCTCCTTTTAACTTGAGAACACGAGAAAATATTTTCAAAGAGAAAGTGAGAAAGGTGGTGCCTCTGATCTAAAGCAATAGTTGTTTACATGTTAAGTTCCTAACGCAGTAAATAGAGTAAAAGGGTCACATTTGAAACAGGTAGCTCTTTGGGATGAAGAAGGAGACACCAGGTAAGTGGAGTTAGTGCATGTATTACAGTAGGAACTAGAAAGATAGCATCTTCAGTGATAAATTAAAAATCAGCATTTTGTGAAGCAAATATCTCAGATCTACGAAGGCCACCAAAACTAAAACCATAAACAGAATCGGTTGTACAACCATGTGAGTGCAGAAGCGCTTAATGCCACTAAACTGTGCACTTGCAAATGGATGAGAGGGTAACCTTCATGTTAGTGTGTTTTGCCACAACGAAAACATTTTTTAAAGAGAGAGAACTGGGATGCCTGGGGGCTCAGCGGTTGAGTGTCTGCCTTCAGCTCAGGCCGTGACCCCGGGGTCCTGGATCGAGTCCCACGTCGGGCTCAGTCTGCTTCTCCCTCTGCCTGTGCCTCTGCCTCTCTCTGTCTCTCTTACGAATAAATAAATAAAATCTTTAAAAAAATAAAAATAAAATAAAGAGAGAGAACTGGTTGCATCGGTTGCCTCTGGGCTAGCAATAGGTGGAGTATGAGACTGTCGTATGTTATGAAAAGTCCGAGCTGTTTAGGTTTGTTAGCCCTATGTGGTCACAGTGACAGTAGGGTATTTTTTTTTTTTTTTTTTGTATTTTAGTAAAAACAAAGCAAGTAAATTTTATGTCAGATAAAATACTTGCAGCTGCAAATAATCGACTCTCCAACTAAAAGCGTATAAAAAATAAACAATTTATGACTTCAGATAAAAATGAGTCCGGGAGTGGAGTAGGTGGGCACTCTGGTTGGCAGTCCAGCTGGGCCATCCCGTGCAGGCTTTGCCATTTGTCCCCTCGGCAGGCGTGTGCCTGCGATCACTTCATTGCCTGTCAGCTTCCAATTCACTTTTCTTCGCTCTGCTTCGTGATAGCCAGGGCTGGACTCTGTCAACACTTCTTCCTTGCCAGGAGGCACCATGTTAAGCTTTTGCAGAAGAGGGTGCCTGAGGATGTGCCCGAGGAAAGGGCCCCCCTTCCTGGTTCTGGGGAGCGAGTGCCTCCTGCCGCACTTGGTGGCTCACAAGGCACGATGCACCCTGTGGACAGGTGGCTCCCAGTGAACCCCGCCCATGCCCAGCTGGCTTCCCAGTGTCACCAGGGCCCCCCGGCTGGCAGGTTCCTGGTGAGTTTCAGCAACATCCAAAGGGGGCAACTTTCCAGCAAGTTCTGCTGGCACCTCGGCCAGCTTCCTGGCCCCTTGCAGCATTTGCTCCTGTACCACTACCCTGAACATCTGGTGCTTTCCTAGAGCGTCTTGCCAGCATGCCAATGGGCAGTTCCCTGCCTGCCAGCCCCACCCTGGAACACCCCAGCTAATCCCTTCACAGTCCAGGGGGACCACAACCCCACTCTTAGGAGGTATGACTCTCATTCTGGGGGGTGCTGGGCTCTCTTCCTAATTTGTTCTTTCCTTAAATCCTCTGCCTCTGTCTCAGAAGTAGAGGCTGTTGCTCATATCTGCTAATCTTGTATTCTTCAAGTTCTCCTTACCCCATATGGGTTATTTCCCTGTTTATTTTATAATCCTTTATATTAAGCTTTCCCTATCTCCTGCCTGGGCCCTGAAAAACGCATCGCCTAATGCATGGACAGTGTGTCCCATCATGTACAGACAAAATGATGCCTGGAGAGAGACTCAGAGGGACTTTTTATCTCGTAAGAAGCTCCCACCAGATTTCCCACCAGGCCTCATTGAGCAGGATTGAGTCACCTACCAGTGAGTAGGAAAAGCAAGGTAGAAAACCGTGCATCTGACCCTAAAGCTATAGGCAAAGAACAGCGTTGCAAGTTTAAAGTTAAACATCATCAGGAGACACAACAAGGTGGAATAGGATTAAGCATCGAGGAGAAATAAAAGTGTCCTCGACTTAGGGGCAGACAACATTTAGGAAAGAAGGCAAGACTTGAGCTGGAGCGCAAAGGTAGGTACTGTTTGTCTAAGCAGAGGATGAAAACAGGGCAGCTTAGATGAAATGGAGCCAACAAGAAAACAAGGAAAGGGAAGCTCAGGTTTTGTTCTGTTGACCAGCTCATTTGTGGCCACGTCAGAGGAGCTGGGCGTCCCCACCCATGGGATCTCCTTCCCCTGCATTCCCATCATTCAAATCCGCTCTAGTGTGAGCTGTGCACAGAAAGGAGCTCAGCGTCTGCTCCCTGATAGCACGGGTTACACTCGGCTTACAGGTTTTTGTGACAGTCTCTCATATACATTCTTTGAGGAAAGAATCATTATTTCTTCCCATATCAAGTGATGTGTGTCTACTGCTCAGACATAGTAAGTCTGCAAAGTGCTTATTGGAAATTGGAATATTTTTTGAATAATAAGGCATTAGGCTATACACATATACACATATGTACAAGTGCAATTTTTGTTGTGTAGTCTGAACTCATTGGAATAAAAACAGCAGACAGGTTTGTTTTGTCCATCCCCTGCCTTAAAGAGGCTGTACCAGCCCTCCCCGCCCTTATTAACATGTGGGCCAGATGCCACAGTCCCTCTCAATTATTGAGGATGTTACAAAAAAAAAAAAAAAAGACGTGTTGATTTGTTTTACTCAACTGTTCTTGCTGATGCTTTTGGTCAGTGTGGGCCTGCCTAAGGCTACGTTTCTCATGGGGCATGTGCATGGTTGCATGGTTTCTCTAGAAGCCCTGTGCAGACTTCAGAGCCATGCAGCTCTCTGATGTGGGTGCTGTGCTCTGCAGCTCTGGTCTCCTCTCTTCTTGAGCACCCCTAGCTCCTGACCTTAGGAGCACAGCCCACAAAGACTCTAACACCTGGCATGAGACCCCTCAGCAGGCGTGAAGAAAGTGGTCCTTTTCATAGAGTCATCTTTGAGAAGCCTTGAGTCTGTACTCTTCAATATCTGGGTACCTGGAAAAATTCAAGCATCCTTGCAATGCTGCTGATCTTTCTCCTTGGCCTTCAATGGCAGGCTGTTTAATCCAGTCTCCTGTTTTCAGGATTGTCCGGTGAGAAGCAATGGCACTCTCCACATTCCCCAGCACTGCGTGTTCTCAGAATTATCCCCAGAACACAGTCATCACACTTTCTTCTCTGAGGCTGGCGGCCCTAGGGAAGACCTGGAGATACCAAAGCCCAGGAAACATCTCCCCGAGGAGGTGAACACCAGCTTCCCCTCCTTAGGCACTCCCAATTTTCACACATGGCTATCCTAGAGCATCTGTCAGCTGGCCTGAGAGCAGGGAAATGCCTACAACTTCCCACTCAGCCAACAGTGTGTAGTACCGAGACTGTTAGAATTTGCCCACTACATCAAACTCCCCTCGAATGTCTAGTCTTCTCTTTTTATAAATATTTGGGGATTGGGACAGGCACTTGTAAGACCCATTTGGCCACCTCTTAGTAATTCTGGAGGCAGTAAGAATTTGGGGGGTACTTACCAAAATTGTCCTTGATTCAGGGCCTTGAACAGAAGTAGTCAATGACAGAAAAAGTCCAATCAATATTTTGTTGCTATGATACAGGTATGTGTCCCTGCGTTTAGACTCCAGCTCGTTTTGAAAAGGTCATATGCAGCTTCAGAAATGCACAAAATACAACCTAATGCAAGCGAGATCCGGAACAAAATCCATCTGATGCTATAAAGATATTAAAGGTACAGCTGAGATTTTTGAACAGGGGAGTGACATGATGGAAACAGTGTCTCAGAAAGATTCAGCTGAGGATTGTGCAAGGAATGGGTGGGAGTGTGACAAGTCTGGAAACAGGGAGAGCAACTAAAGAGGACTTGATTGGTCTCTGGGCAAGTCCCTCCAAATGGTTCTCCGCGTACTCAACAGAACTGTGCGCATAGACCCATTACATAATAACAGGCCAAGTTGGGTGTTGGCTGAGTGCACTTTAGGATGATAGAGAGAAGAAGCAAATGAATCTGAACTAACTGAGCATCTCCAGCCCTGCACAAAGGGCAATTCGGGCCTGATAATCAGCCTGATATTAGATTTTGGAAAAAAGCACAGCAGTGCCAGCTGCTGGGGTAAATCATCTGTTCAGTCTCTCAGAGAAGAACAAACACCTGGACATTCCTGCCTGGGGAGATGCTCCTTCTCTCTTGAACCCTGAGTCATCCTGGATCACCTCCAAATGTGGGTGCAGAAGAGTTAAAGGGTATTCAGTGGAGTAAGGGCACCAGGCTGACAGATTTCTGACATAAAGCTGGGCTTTCCGACTGACCTTCATCACACTCTAGAGAGTTCTCTATGGTTCTCAGTCCGACTGCTTTCAAGCAGTACCAGGCAAGTCCCCTGGAACTTTTCTTAGCTATTCTCTACAGCTGTGGAGACAGCTCCTTGGGTGAAATCCAGCCTGCTGAATCACTCATTTCCTGTTCTTGATCTCAGAAATTTCTGTTTGATGTTGCTTTCTGGAAAAAAAAAGAAAAAAAAAAACAATTTTTGGAGAAAAAAAGTATATAATGAAGCTTTATGGGTTCCAGTACTAAAACCAGTTCATTTTTGAAGAAGTCTTACCATTATAACCATTTTCCTAGGAAAAGTTCTGGGTGCTGAGAAAAACACAAGGAGGTTTCTCCCACGACGTGAGGATGTTGGGTGTCATAGGCAGGATTCCCGGTTCTGTTTACACCATAAAGTTGAAGACATTGCTCAACTGGTCAGCAACAAGTCAGGAGAAGCTGCCATTTGTGAAAAACATCAGATGAATTACAGCCCAAGAATCAGCTGTGTGGGTGTTTCCAAGGCTTCCATCTTGTGAGAGCATCCTCCTCTCCTTTAATATTGAAATAAAAGTAAGTTTATTCCCCATCTCTCATTTAGCTGACTCCCTGCATTTCTCAGGAATTTTGGGGACTTTCCATTTCGTATAGTTACTCCCTGCCCTAATATCTTCCTTCTGTTCAATTATCTCTTTCACTTAGATTCTCATCTCTTACATCTGCCTCTTTTCTATACTCTGCGTCAAACCAAATGTGGAAACATGGACACTCTTTCATGGCTTTTCTGAGGTATCACTCACATGAGATGGTAGTTTTAGTGAAGTTTCCTAAGGAGTCAGAAATAAAGAGTTTACAAAGTCATACAGTAGATGGTCGGAAACTTCCTAGTAGTACAAATGACAGAGACCTGCCCCCCACCCCTGGCCCTGGACCTCTCCTGGCCATTTCCCCCGTAGGACTCTGCCTCTGACCTCCTTCCATGCAGCTGGCCCCAATCCTTCCCTACTCCCCAGTTCATTGTGAATTCTTGTTTTATTGGGCAGGCCAATTTAATTTTTTTTGTCTCACTGCACCTCCAGACCAAGGCCCGGGGTCTCTTTCCCTGCCTAAACTGAACAACCATCAATCATGCTGCCAGCCAAACTGTTTCTCAACTCCCATCCACTCTGCATTAGTTTTTAAACCATTAAATTAAAAAGTTACATAGATACTATAATATCTATTCTCATTGGAAATCAGAAACAGAACACGGAAGGACTCAGTTTCAAAACTATCATTTCTATATTTATTCTTAAAAGTCCATCCACTTAACTTGAGAAAAATAATTTCCATGCACAACAATGTTTAGACCAATTTTTTCTGGTTCCCATTGAGGGTAATGACTGGGGATAAGGAGCCATTGTCTGTGGACATGCATTTGGACAATGGCTTCTCTTCAAGAAACAATGGAATGGCACCCAATGAAACCCAGCCAGCCCATCCTGCTTCTTTGCAGTGGAGAAGAAACTCCGCAAGTGTCCCTGCCCTCCCAATGTGTATGAGAGAAAGACACACACATTGCAATGTAGCATGTGCCATGTTAAAATATGAGCAACGCACAAACATTGTAAGAGAAAAGAGTCATCTTTCTTCTGTGAAGTTCAATAATACTTACTAAAAATGTGTATGAAAGGGCCATTGGTTTTTATCTAGACATCTCCCCTGAGAGAGTAAATCCAAAATGCATTGGTGCCAACCTGTGGCAAAGTGTCAACTGGCTTAAGACAAAATGAGAAAAGTAAAGATAGTATTGAGTTTTCAAATAACATCTACGTAGGGTTTCCAACTGTTGTGGTAAAGATTGTTCTGTGGTATGAGACCATCTTTACACTTTACATTTTCAGTGATATAATGTCCTGCTTAAATTGAAGTGATGATAATCTTAGATAGCAGTTTTGAGGTGAGGAATTTTTTCAAAAAATGTTGTACCAGAGTAAACTATGTCCTCAATTTTTTAAAAAAATTTATTTATGAATATCTGTAAATATGTTCCTAATTATCTAGAAACATATTTAAAGGATTAAGAAAAGAAAAAAAAACAGAAACACAAACTTCTTGGTCCCCTAGAACTTGTTAAAAAAAATCACATTGAACTTTCCTCAAGTCAGGAAGCAGAAGAGCTGTGGGAAAGGCCGTGGACAGGGCCCATCTCTCCCCTAAGGTGGAGGGCCTAAAGATTGGACACCTAAACCCAGGTCAACCCGCCCTGCAGTGTCTTCCTCCTCCACTCCAGATTTCCATATTCTCCTTATGGAACAACAGAGAAGTCTGAAATTTTAGCTGCCTAGAGAAAAGAAGACGCTGTGGTGTGATCAGAAGGTTTTAACTACTTCTTTGGAAAGCCGGCCGTGCTGGCTGTGGAATCTGAGAGCCCCACGGCTGCATCTGTTCTCACGGGAGGTCCAACACTCACATGTTCCCAATCCCAACCCCTGGCCAGGGCGCTTGGATGAGATTTCTGATTGGGAATTGGCTCCTCAGACAAACTATGTTTCTAACAACTTTTCCTTTCCTTTTAATTTATCTGACCTTTGAGGAGACATCAAAATTTTATGATGTGTAAATCTAACATGCATTAGAAGTTACAAATTAGACAAGCGCTTTCTAAGATGAATGGAGATAATACTGGATGTAAGTCTTGAAGAGATCTTGGAAACGCTGTAGCTCAGTGCTCATTCACTGATGAAACACTGTGAGGAGAAACTATGGCAGTTGGTGGTTCCATAATAAACCAGGATATCCCGCTCTTTGTATGACAACGCTTTGCCTCCAAGGCTCCTTCAAGCCAAACACTCCACTGCCCTTACCTACCAAGCTTATATTTTTCTCAGGAACTAGACTTAAGAACACATTTCTTTTATCTCATCTTCTTTGGAAAGGCGTAGTGGGCTAATGTTCATGTTCTGAAATCTCTGTTTTTGATTCTATGTACCTAGAAAACGAAAGTAATACATGATAATCTCCATATCATGTCCTTGTGTCCAATAGTTGATTTTTAAATATTGATTTCTTCCTTTATCCATACATTTATTCTCCCAACCTCTTCCCTGCCAGTAAGCAAATTGCATGACACTCACATTGATTGAACTCACTCAGTGATTGATGGAATGTACGAGTACATCATGTCTGTAGACTATATCCTCAAAGTTTGCATGAGAAGCAAGGACAGTATTCAAAGAGAAGAGAACATTTGTCAGATATTCTTGTCTCATCTAACATTCTTTCTTTTTAATTTGAGAAGGGAGAAGCTCAAAAGCCTGTCCCTAACAAGGCTAGTTCCCAGGATATGTGCACTTCTAATGGATTCTTAGCATCTGAGAAAACTCTAAGTAGAACTGAAGCATGGAAACTAAAAGTAGTGTCCTGCAATAGTACAAGGTAAGAGCAACAGCAAAGAGAAAGTGGTTCAATCGTATCAGAGTGCCTGCATGAAGAACAGGATAAAGAAACCATGGACTAGAGGTGGAGGCTGAGGGAAGGTAAGCTGGGGGGAGTTTGGGAGTCCTTGTAGGGTGAGCGACCCTGTGGGCATTGCTGCTGGCTCACTGTGTTCATTACAAAGGACAGAAAAGAGACGATCCAAGCAAAACAGTGGGCTCAGCTGCCCTTGCAGACCACCAAGGTGCCATCATACTGACCTGTGCATTGGAGCTCAGACACAGGAGGGAAGATGGTGCATTTGGGGATTGATTCAGAGTGGGAGATTTTCAGGGCAGGGTTTCTAGGGAGAAAAGAGTCTGAGGAGAGGGTTCCAGATGCTGACAGCTAGAAATGGAGGAAATATGGAGTATATGTGTGATCGAAGGACTGTTGCATTAGGGGTGAGGATGCGACAGAGGGAGATGTGCGAGAAGACAGGTGGGGGCTGGCTTGAGAGAGTGACTCTAGGAGTGGCTTCCATTGCAGGTGGGTGAAGGAGCCTGACATGACTTAGCTTCACAGACACTGGAACCCCCCAGAGAATAGAAGGAATGGAGTTAACAGGGAAGACTATGACTCAAGCACCTCCATCTTCAAGGAATATGATGCAGGAACAAGGAAACAAAAAAGTAATTGAGGTCAAACAGGAGCTTCAGAAAAACGTTTTTTTTTTTTTTTTCATAAAAAGGTGGGAGATGCAATTATAGCAAAAGCAGGAAGCTAAAGTAGAGGGACTATGAGATATTTGGGGGGAAGAAAGGGTTTGTGACAAATATAAACATTGAACACATTGTTACCTGTGGAACACAGGCTGGAAGCAACCCCAGACCTCTCACTGCTAACTGATAGAATGAGAAAAGCCACTTTCAACCGCAGAAAAGGAAGGCTTACCTTAGTTGGGGCTAGAGTTCCAAAGAACACAACAATGACAATAAAAATGTGGCCTCTCTAGAACAAATAAGTTTGATGTGGCACGTTGCTTCTTCCCATGGAAATTGTTGTGTTCCATGCATAGTATGAATCCCCAGTTAAGGCAAGCCAGGTTGGTCTTTGATTTTAGGCAGCATCCATCGTCCATTCATCAGTGGCTATGTACTGAGTACCTTTTCTGTGCCAGGCATTGACTAGAAGCCGAGAGAAACTCTGGCAAACAGAAGTAGAGGTGACACCTGCCCACACGGTGCTTCCAGTCCGTGCTTCCACACAGAACGAAAGGCTTGCCCTCAAGTGCCCTATTACAACTACGATAAGGACATAAAAGAGAGTTACAGGTGCTAGAAGAGGCTGTGATATGGGGCCTCATCTAACGTGGAGAGAGGCAGGGCATTCTGTTCCAGGACATGGCATCTGAGCTGTGATCTGAGACATGTGAAGTTAATCACAGCAAGCGAGGAAAAGGATCCAGCCTGGGCCATGACCCTTTGGCAGGAGGTGGTGTGAGTGCTTGACTAAGTGAAAGGCCAGCCCCCCACGACCCCAAAACGAGAGAGAGCACAATGTATACAAGATAAGGTTAGATATGGTCCCAGTAAAGATGCGCTGATAAAGCATCCACCGAACACTCACATGCGAGCTATTTGAACTATTTAGATTTCTGAAGAAGGGGAACCCCAGAATGGTAGGAGAACTTAGGACCCCTAGATTACATATTTGTTATTCTTTATTTGTATAATGTACTATTTTTCCATTGGCTTCTAGAGTCAGTTTATAGAAACCTCTTTTGTCCAGCTTGAGGATTGTTTTTTTTTTTTCAATAAGGGAACTGGACCACCAAAGGAAGGTAGATGCAAAAATGTATTTAATCCACCCCTTGCTTATTCTCTTAGCTTTATAAAACTTAAAATATTTTCTCCAGGCCCCGGTCTGGCTCCTAAGTAGCTATGTGTCCCCTCTGGCCTTCTCCCTCTGATCCCTGAGCTCCTGCCCTGTTTTGTAGGATTCCGGTCTTCCCACCCACCACCCCCCTCCGCTTCTCTCCATGAGGCCTTCTCTAATGCTGATGAGCTTCATTTCAATTACTGTCCCTTTCATCTCAAACACCAGCGAGGCAGAAGCAATGTATAAAGTCAAATTGTTTCTTTGAAAACTAGAATTTATTGTGTCCTAGTGTCACTTTTATTAATTGTTTAAAGTTAATGGTATCCAGACCTGCAGAATTTCTTATAAACATTTAACATTTTTTTTTTCATCAAAGGGAAATCTCTCTTACACTCTATATACGGTGATGTGCCTTCTGTTGCAGACTGGTTATACATAGTCGATTTATTTACACCAAGGAAACCAGGAATTTGACCCTTGAATAACATCACGAAGAAAAAATATCGAATCAGATAGAATGCAGCTGAGCCAACCAGACAGGGACCTGTGAGGATTTTCCACAAGCCTGTCCTGTCGTCCTCCAGGCCCTAGCTATGTTGGCCATAGCAAAGTCCTAGGAAGAGAAAGACCTTTTTTCTGGGGTTCTGGGCCAGAACCAGTTGGAGAGAAGCAAAGAAAATCGCCCTCCAGATAACATGGGTAAGAGAGAAGTAAGATGCCTTCTGCTTTGTTTTTGCCCTAAATATTTTCAAGAAAAAATCTGGGAAGCTGTCAAAGGGATCTTAATTTCAATGTTAGGAATATGTTAACGTAATGCAACCTCCTGGGGAATGAGGATTCTGGAGGCATGATTACTCCCCAGGGTATGCAGAGTCCTTACAATCGTTGCCCCCAAGAGAGTCTTGTGCCTTGTAGTCCTAGAACAAATGAAGAACAAATTTTGGCAGGGCAGATGCCAAAATTCACACCACTCACCCCTGACTTTATGGAGGAGAACAAGGTGTTCCAGTGTTTTCAATGCTTTGATCAATCTACCTGCCTGCATGCATCTCAAAAGGCATGCTTTGTTTTTGTTATAGACGTAGCAGTGTCTTTTCAGCTTTGTTCTCAAAATTGGATTATAAACACAATTCTCAGCAACGCTGCTTGCTGCTTAATTTATCTGCACAAACTTCATAAAAAGCCATTTCATTACATGAGCTGGAGTCACACTCATGTCTGATGTGTTGCACATGGCAAGCAGCATGATTTATATCCTGGTGAGCGGTCTGCCATAGTCAGGCATTTCAATGCTATGCCCATTATTTAGATGTATTCAGAATCTCGCCCTTTCTTGCCAATGGATACTGGGCTTTCTCCAAGAGCTCTATGTACGTGTCAAGATATTCTTTTCCTCAGAGAGATGCCAAAACCAGATTTATCCTGTTCCCCCAAGGTTATAGCAACGAGTGAGATGTCCTTTGCTTTTTCTTCACTTTTTACTCCCAGAAAATAATTCATCTACATCCACACAGTGACAGCTCTTGGCATGAACAAAGGTGTCCCAAGAAAAACCAGTAGGGATCCATGTAATTGTTCATGATTGTATCATTGTGTATTTAGCATATTTGTAGGCTTTTAGGTTTGAACAGTAATCTGACCCAAAATAAGACAATACAAAATAAACAAAATTTATACATATTCAGTAATCTTTATCATACTTCACTATATGCTTGCAAAATGTCCAGCAGGTGAAGAAATTCATTATCAGAGGTTTCCAAGAAAAGTGAGTCAAGGATCTGCTTTTCTAGTTAGGTAGCTCTGATTTTCTTTCTTGACTCTTGAAGCAATTTGTATATAAAATTCATCTGCAATCATATAAGCAACTAGTTTATTTGCTTGCTTTGGGGATGTATCATGACTTTTCTTTTCACGTTTTGTCGCCAAGATAACAGATGCTCCTCATGCTAACATTAATTTCCATATACACCCAGGTATGAATGGGTTGCAAGTAGGTATAGGAACAAGAAGGTTGGGGTTAACAATGTATGAGAACTTTCCCAGTGCAAATAATATTCCCAGAATTTTTATTTCTCCTCTCTCTCTCTTTCTTATTTCCTCATGTTAAGTTTCCTTTAAGAAAATTGTTTTGAGATCAGTAATTATTCCACTGTGTTACAAGCATCTCATATATGTAACTCTCAGGGCAAGTCATCTCATTCAGTCCACGTGTTTCAGTGCAGCAGACATTATTCTTATTTCATATACAGAGGAAGGAGAGATGTAGGTACTAATATCTTAATTAGATCCATTAGGCAGAAATGACCTGGAACATAGTCCAGTCTTGCTGCCTTGAATCCTCTGCCCTCCCCCTTAAAGCTGGGCCTCAGCAGTGACTCAGTCCGGTGGGGCATGACAAATAAGGAGAGAGAGATCAGGAGCTCAAGAGAGTTATTTTAAAAAGTAAAATGTGGGAAGAGCACTAATGAAAGATAGTAGGAAATTTGGAATCCACAAACTGTGTAACATGCCCTAAAAATGAACATGGATATGATCACCTTAATAGATGTAGGAAAAGCATTTGATCAAATTAAATACCTATTTATGATGAAACAGCAAGAATTGGAGGCTTTTCCCAAATTGATAAAAGGTAGCCACAAAAGACCTACTGATATCACAGCAAGTGGTAAAAGACGGATGTCACCTTAAGATCAGGAATAAAGTAAGGATGTCCACTTTTACAGCCTCTATTCCATATCGTGCTGGAGCTTCTAGTCAGTGCAATAAAGCAAGAACGAGGGATAAAAGATGCACACATTAGAGAAAAAGAAGTAGCACTTACTTTATTTAAAGACATATGATCATGGCTTTAAAAAAAAAATCCTCTCTGGGAAACGAACTAGGGGTGGTGGAAGGGGAGGTGGGTGGGGGGTGGGGGTGACTGGGTGATGGGCACTGAGGTGGGCACTTGACAGGATGAGCACTGGGTGTTATTCTATATGTTGGCAAATTGAACACCAATAAAAAATAAGTTTATAAAAAAATAACAAATATATAAAAAATATTTTAAAAATCCTTCTTAAATCCACAAAAAAGCTACTAGAATAAAATAGTGAGTTTAGTAAAGTGACAAACACAAGGTCAATATAAACAAGTTTTATTTCTACATACCAAGCAACAAACAAGCAGAAATATGAAATAAAATACCACTTACGGTAACATAAAAATGTGAAATACTTAGGCACAAATTTAGCAAAGTAAGCACAAGATGAGTGCACTGAAATTTCTAAAACATTACTAAGAGAAATTCAACAAGACCTAGATAGTTGGAGACTCCTACCATGTTCATGAAGCAGAATATTCACTATTGCCCAAAGTCGTCTCTACAGAAGACGTAAATTCTGCCCAAATTGATGTATAAATTTAAAGCAATTCTAATCAAAATTATAGTATATTATTTGTAGAAATCAACAAGTGAATTTTAAAATTTATATTCACATGCAAAGGATATGGAACAACCAAAACAATGTGGAAAAAGAAGTACAGAGTTGAAGGACTTACACTACCTGATTTCAAGTCTTTCCATAAAATTTGTGAAAAAATAGAATTCTAGATCAATGTACAAAACCAGGAGTCCAGGAGTAACTGCACACATAGGACTGATTTTCAACAAACATGCCATGTAACTCACTGGAAAAATGATAGTTTTCCAACAAATAGTATGGGAATAATTATATATTCATTTAAAAAAGAATCTCAATTCTTACTTCATGTTGTACACAAAATTTAACTCTAAATGGAACATAAACTTAACTGAAACTATGTAAATTGTAGAAGAAAGCACAGAAGAAAATTTCTATCATCTCAGGGTGATCAAATACTTCTTAGGGCACAAAAGGCATAAAACATTAAATGATGATAAATTAGGTTTTTAAATTTCTGCTTCTTGAAAAACACTGCCAAGAAAATGAAAAGGCAGGGATGCCTGAGTGACTCAGGGGTTGAGCCTCTGCCTTGGGCTCAGGGTGTGATCCCAGGGTCCTGGGATCGAGTCCCACAAGGGGCTCCGCATGGAGGGCCTGCTTCTTTCTCCCTCTATGTCTCTGCCTCTCTCTCAGTGTCTCTCATGAATTAATCAATAAATAAAATATTAGAAAAAAAGAAAAAGCAGGGAGCCTGGGTGGTTCAGTCAGTTAAGTGTCTGTCTTGGGCTCAGGTCGTGATCCCAGGGTCTACCTCCCTACTTGCCAGGCAGCCTGCTTCTCCCTCTTCCTCTGCCATTCCCCCTGCTTGTGCACGCACGTGCTCGCTCTCTCTGTTAAATAAACTTAAAAAAAAAAAGAGGAAAATGAAAAGGCAAGTCAAAAATATTGTTTAAAAACTCTTACAACTAAATAATGACAACATAAAAAATAAGGACAATATTTAAACAGACACTACTCTAAAGAAAATATTCACATCCGTAATAAGCATAGGATGGGATGCTCAGTGCCAGTAGCCACAATGCAATACCACTCACACCTCTTAGAATGACCCACATGGACAAGTCTGACACTACCAAGTGCTGAGGAAGACATGGAGCAACCGGAACTCTTACACTTTGCTGGTCGGAATGTAAATCGGCACGCAATTAGAAAAGTAAACGATGGCTCTTGACGGTAGACCGTGCAGTTTGCAGGTAAATAGCAACCCCATACCTAGTTATTTAGCCAAGAGAAATGAGAGCAGTAGTCCCTACCGAGGCTTGTACATGACTGTTTATAGCAGCTTTATTCATAATATTCAAAAGCTGGACTCAATCTGGTGCCCATCAATAGAGAAATTGAGACACATCTGTAGAGTGGAATGCCAATGAGAAATTAAAAGGAATGACACACACTCAGACACACACATGGATGAGACTCAAAATATGCTGAGTGCAAGGAGTGACACAGGAGTCCTATGCAGGTGATTGTGTGTGTGACATCCACAGTGACAGGGATCAGGTCAGTGGTTGTCTGGGGTTGGGGTGACTGGGGAGATGGACTGGGAAGGAGCATGAGGGAGGTTTCTCCAGTGAGGACACAGTCTCTATCTTGACCGTGATGGTTATTATGTGTGTATAATTCATTGAAAAGTATACGTAGAAAAGTTTTTGTTTGTTGTTGGGTTTGTTGTTGTTGTTGTTTGTTCTTTTATTTTGTTTCTGTTTTTAGAACAGACTGCTTAAAAGATATTTCCAGTCCATCAGTCTGTGGCGTCCATCATCCCACCTGGGGAGCACTGGGGCCATGGGGCAGCCTGCAGGGCTGGGAAGAGAGCTCCCAGGCCCCCAAGCTCTGCCAGTAGCGAAGCAGAAGAGAAAATCCAGCTCCATCATCCAGTTTCATTAGAGCAGAAAGGGCCAGAAAAGGAACTGTCCCATGGAGACTGATGGTGCGATTCCCACCTCCATTTTCAACTCTTGGGCCAGGAATGGCCCCCGAGAGCTGTACGAAGCTGGAGCAGGCTCTACTGAGAGTGAACCCATATTATTTCTTTGCCTCCAATTCCTCGCTCTTTGCCTTTGTGTCGCCCTGGGGTGGTCTACTTCCCCATCCAGGGTATGGTCGGTCTGGCTGCAGCCACAGTATCTCCTCAGGGACTGGGGCCCCTACTGCAGAAATAGGAGTCTTATCCCACCCAACCCTCTCTCCCAAACCTCCCGTGGGTGACAGAGGGATGCTGACTCACCCCCTTGAGCTTCTGACATCAGGAAGGCATCAAACTGCAGGTCCAGGGAGGAATGTGCCCTGTGGTCCAGGAGATGTGACTGGACAGAGGCTGTTGTACCCACATGGGTGCTTATGTGTCATTACCCAGCAGTTGGGACTGAAATTGAGAACTTAGGACTGTTTTCTTATCTTTGTTTTTGCCCTCCCAGCGCCCACCCCTTTACCATATGCTGTGATCACCCCCTAGGGGTCAAAATCCACTTAGCAACCACACAAATATATTCAGACTTTCACACCAAAACAACAACTCGAAAGCTCTAGGAAGATGTTTGTCTACCTTTCAGAAGCATGTAGGAGGTGACACTAAATGTGGTGACTACTGGAAATATTCTTGGGATTCCAAAGGAGACCTGAGTGCAGGAGTAACCTCAGTGCTTCTGCTTCCCCTCCCTGTCCCACACCCACTTTCTGGTATTTGCAAATACATCTGGGGAAAAATGAGCTTTCTCCCCTTTCCACCGTACCACCTGGGCTTGCAACCTGCTCATCCCCTTCATCTTGGCTTCTGGGTCTGATGACATCCTTCCTGCTGTTCTTATACTAGAGTATCAAACTGTAAAGATTTGGGGTAGCTGAGAATAACTACAGCACCAATTAAGAAATCACTTCAAACTCACTTCTAGACACCTCCATATATGAAACCCATGGGCCATTCAGCACCATGTCCCTTCACCTCCCAGACTCATCCCCTCTCAAGAGCTTTCTCCGGCTACTGGGATTTCCAAATTCTGGTGATGCTCTTTCCTACCTAAACTACACCCAAGTGGTCTAGGTTGTTGGGTTGTTTTTTTATTTTTTACTATTATTATTACTTTAAGGTGTTTTCCTCCCTAAAAGGTAATTTTGACTTCTTAAGTAAGTAGCTTCAAAGTACTACCAAACTTTAGAAATAATTCTCCCTCTGATCCTGTCCTTATACATGTGTGTATAAATATACATATATGTGAATTTTTATGTGTGTGAATTCCACCTTTCAAGCATGAGTCTCAATAACTAATTTTTTTTTAAGATTTATTTATTTATTTTAGAGGGAGTACATGTGAGGAAGGGGCAGAGGGAGAGGAAGAGAGAGAGAATCTCAAGCAGACTCCTCGCTGAACACAGAGACGGATGTGGGGCTCAATCTCATGACCCTGAGATCATGACCTGAGCTGAAACTAAGAGTTGGATGCTCAACCAACCGAGCCACTGAGGCGCCCACTCCCACTAACTATTTTTAAAGTGGATTCAGTCTTTTCACAAACAACAAAAAAAGTCTGGTTACCATGTGCACAAATAATTTTCGCACTAACATGAAACTTTGCTATGGGCCGATTACTGGACTTTTAACCAAATACTTGTTCCCATTTATACATGGCCCCTAGGGAAAATAATTTCCAGTAACACTATTCTTCCCAATTGACTCTTTTAATCCAGGACCTAAAGATCTTCTATGAGTCTTTGAAGGCAGCTCAAAATAAGGTTCTATGAGATACTGAACATCAGATGACTTCTTCAGGCTTCCCTCCAGCATTGTGGCCAACAGAAAGAAGGATCCAGTGTCCACTAACCAAGTGAGGCCAGCTTTTCACAGAGCATTTACTGAGGGTGACTTAGAAGCCTTTCAGATTCTCTTTGCTCAGGGAGCGGCCTCAGTAGCTCCATGTCTTTGGAGAAGCCAATTAACTCTTTGGGTGGGAAATAAATTTTCTGACCTAGCCACAGTTTTTTATTTCTCAGTCTCCCCTTCAACACCAGACATAGGAAGCATGGAGGCTTAGCATCAGTGTGGAAAATATGACTCAAACTCGACACTTGCTCATTCCAGACAGTAACATGTTACCTGAATGTAAAGCTAACTGTAACAGGAAACCTGGTTTTCATTACAAGAAGGGTCTGTGTGTAGCTAAAAAGAATCTGACCAGAGAGAAATCAGTCAGTAATTCTACACGCTCAAAAACCAAATGATCCCATAGCAGAAGAGAAATATGAATCAGAGAGAGCTAAGCCCTTGCAGTAATGTGTCAGAACTCTTCGATGGTGATGAAATCTCAGAACATTTATTATCTCCCTTATGTCAGCGCTTCCTCCTCAGTGCCTGAGCCCATGACCCTGTATGCCCATTGCATACACCTGGAAAGCAGGTGAGCTTTGTCCTCTGCCTTCCCCTAGCTCACTGTTTGAATCTCTTCTCCTTTCCCTGGACTTTCTCCTCAAGAAACCATGGTCCATCAACAGCTTCCAGCAAGTGCCCAGTACTATACCTGGGATGGGTTAGGCACTCAAATATCAGAGGGGTTTTGGGATAAGTGATTCCCTTTCCTTTCCTGATTCACAGGACAGTGGTCCTAGTGCCTCTACTGATCTAGCCCAGTTCTCAACTCTAGTGAGAACTTTCATCAATGAAGAAGAGCTTGACGTGTTACCAGGATCGAGGATATTTACTGAGATGTCACTTCAAAAAGGAAACTGCAACAGCAAGAAGTTGGTGACTCAGGTATCACCAAGTCCTCAGAAATAAAATGCATCAGGATCATTCCTATTTATTCCTAGGGAATAGCCCTGGTTCTTCCTATAGCATATTTTTTTCCCCAAGATTTCAAATATCAGTGAATCACAAACTCTGAAAAATATGGGACAATAACAACCACCTCACATGATTACTTCCCATTGGAAGACTGGGCTTCTTTCCCTAACTGGTGAGCTGGATGGATTTATTTTATGTTTATATTAGAATCCATCCTGACCTCACAGTGTTGAAGATCCTGTGCTGATTCACAGTGGTTTGGACTCACTTTGCTCCTGACCCACCCACATGACTCCCTGGAGCAACTGAAACTCAGAAATAGGCCTCCACGCTTCCCTGTGTCTCTGCAGAAGTAGGCTGGGCAAGAAGTCGGCCAGGGTGGCACTCAAAGTTGATCTGCCATAGGGTCCCAGCCTGGGTGCTTGCACATCCTCCTCACGTGCACCTTAGGAGTCACAACTGGGTGCTTTGGCTCTTGGGTGATTTCTGGAGAACCAAAGAACCTTGGCTACAGCTTCTAGTTGGCCTCCAGGCTTTGAACACACTCTTCTTCACCTAGCACACTCTCTCCAGGCTCACAACAGGCTAACTCCCTTTCATCCTTCAGTTTCCAGGTTATCTTCAGAACTGAGACCTCATTATGACCTACCATGTTGCTGGATCAATTCCTTTCTAGAGCACCCATTTCTAAGAACTTGCTCAGATTCCGTGTGCACCACAAGACCATGACCATGAGATCTAACTCAGTGCCGGGCTTTGGTAAGACACTTGGTGAATATTTGCTGAATTAATGACAGAACTTCCCAGCCACGACACGTCCAGTTGAAGATAAGTATGTCCTGCCAGGCCTCATCTGAAGCATAGGTGCTGCTTTCTACTTGAATAGGAAAACCATAACTTGGAGAGGTAATCAAAGGAGAGGCAATAGTATGAAATGCTGGTACAAACATTGGCTGTGAAAGCAGATCATATGGTACAATATCCAGTCCTACCTCCTGTTATAGCTCTATGACCCTAGAGAAATGATGTAACCACTTTTTTCCCCTTCATTTGTGAAATGGGGATAAGACTATTACAAAATTAATCAGGCCATTATAACAATTATGTGAAGTAGTACATACATATAGGACACAGTTAAGAAATATTCCGTGCTATCACCATTCCAAAAGAGGGTAGCTGCTCTGACAATGTGCCCAGATCCCAATCTTCATGACAGTAGGGCCCTCTATCTGACTTCTCTTAGAATTCACTGACTGGGAACAAGACCAATTCCTGGGAGCTACTGCTATGAGGTGACATAAGGTACCAAACAGTTTAGAAAAGGTCTTGATCCTACATTACACGTATGTCCCCCGCCCCACCCCAACCCAAGTGTGGTAAACTTTGCCAAACACTCCTGGCCGTGGACAAGAAGGAGAAAGAAAACAAGTCAGTAATGGTTAAACTCAAACCAGAACAGGACTCACTAGTTTGCCCTGTGCTGTGCAGGACACCTGTGACAAACTGTAGACCCAAGGCAGCAAAGTCCTAAGAACAGAAGCATTCAGGCTCACTCCCAGGACCCAATCTTAATTCTGCAAGCAGTGTCATGATATTCTCTGGGATAATTAAGGACCCCAGGGCTCTGCCTCTGTTAGCTGAATTGGAAAAAAAAAAAAAAAAGTTCTAGGATAGAATAAGCTGTCTTAAACCTGAGCAGCCATTGGCTCTTGGCACTGGAGCTGGAAACAGAAGTTGGCTCTAAGTCAAAGCTATAAAAGGGGTTGTGTGTGGAATATGTGTAGCTAAGCAGCTGCTGACATTGCAGAGTTCTACATAAAATCCCCAGGTCAGTTTCAGACATTACAACTAGGAGATCTCTTTATAGCATTCACTGGCAATTTCAGGAGGTTTCCTTAGGGGAATAGAAGGTGCCAGGTTGAAACAGCTAAATGTTCCAAGCCTTCAGGTCCTCACATCCTTCATTCTATATTTCATCAAAATAGAGGAATGTGAGTGTGACAGGGAGATGGAAGCAGGACAGTCAATCCCCAAGTGAGTTAAGGAAAGAGCATTGCCAAGGAGACGTTGATGTTGAGCCCACAGAAGAGGACCACAACAGGGAGCTGAGCAATTCACAGAGCGAACACTGTTATTTTCTAAAAATTAGGGGAAGCAGAGTGATTGTGCAGCTACCTTATGTCCAGCTACCTTATCTTTGGCCAGTCTAAAGAGGTGGAGGGATGATGAATCTGAGAAATCTTTTCCAACCAACAGTTTCAACCTCTCCCGTCATGCATTTTACTAAAGTTGCTGTGTTAGCATCACCTCTCCTTTCTGCCTCCCTGCCTGGAGGAGTTTGTGAGTAGTAAAAATGGCTAAAGGACAGGCAGCAGGGTGGGGGGGTTGGCAAGAAGGGGATAGGGGCGGGGGAGGGAAGTAACAGCAGGAGGAGGAGGAGGAGGAGGAGGAACCAAGGCCCCAGATAATCTCTAAATTGTATAATTGGGTTCCAGAAATTTGACTTCATCTATGTTAAGGAGTTCTGCAAAAATAAATCTTACAATCAAAGAATGTTAGAGCTGGAAGAGGCCTTTAGAAAGATCTTTAGAACCCTATCTATTTAGGGAATAGATAAGGCCACATTTATCCCAGAATAAAGAGCTGATAAGAATGTTTCAGAAAATACATTTCAGTTGGATAATAATTCATACAGCCGACAAGATGCTCAGTATGTTTGCAACAAGGGATGAGAAAGCACCAAGTTCAAGAAAGAAGGGATAATTTTTTAAAGAAACTCCGAAAGGCAACTCAGAAAAGGACTGGGTAATATTCAGAGCTGTTTTTGTTTTTGTTTTATCATCAGAGGAGAATTACCATTTATTGAAAGCCCACTGTGTATTGGGTATGTTCACATGCTTTATCTCCATTAATCTGCATCATAAATCCTTCAGATTGCACATGAGGGGTACCTGATGTGACTGTAGGGAGTGAGCTGGGGTCAGAGAGGACATTCTGGGATAAGGAGCAGGAGAAGGGAAAGCACTCTGGAGGCCTGGGCACCTGTGCTGAGCAAAGAACCCAAAAATGTAAGAGGGAGCATGGCCAGGTGAAGGGCATCCTGGTGCCGCAGCATTAGAGAAAGCAAATCAAGAAGTAGGCAAAAACTAGGCTGCCAGGATTCAGTTGTGTAGGCCATGCAAGGATGTTCAGCCTTCATCTGGAAGGACCTGGAGAACCACCAAACTATTTGACAGAGAAATGATAAGAAGAGAAATTGTAATTTTTGTCTCTACAAAAATGCTTCCTGCTCTAGTTGGAAGGGCTGTAAGGTTGGAGGCAAGAAAAATCAGAGAAGAAATTACTGGGAAAGAAATGATGAAGTGAAGCATTGACTCTGCTCTTTCTAGTCTGTCTAGAACATTTCCAAAGTACAGGTGATAGTTTGGTCCTGTGATAGTAAGAAGTTAAAGGAGTAGAATGATAAACATACAGTGTCCAGAACAAATCACAAATCAGAGAGAAAGATCATAGAGTTTGTAGAAGAAAAAGAATAATTTCTGCATGAGATTTAGAGAATATAGGGTTAAGTGAAATTGAGTCTAATAATAACCATCACTGCTTCAAACCATAACTGCTGCCCCTGGAGGAGCCACAGGACAGCAGTTCATAGGCAAAGAAGCAAAGAAACACAGGACACTGCTTTGAAGGGTCAAGTTTTTAAAAATCCTGTCCAATTTTAAGCTACATAGTGTTATCATACAGGTAGCTATTTAACCAAGAGGAGCCTTTCTTTAGTGGTGGGCAAATTGACTCGAAAAGCAAAGGCAGATTTAATTCCCCAGGACTTTTGTTGAGCAATCCAGAAATCTGTGATCAGATAACGTACTATGATTCAACCTACATTCTTTCTGGTTTAGACTAGAAAACTGGGTCTTTGGGCAAGTGATCAACCTGAGTCACCTATCTAGTTAGTGAGTGGGGGGGTTGAGATTTAGACTTACACCAGCCTCATTTCATAGTCTGTCCTCTTAGCCACTACATCACAGTGCTTTCGTTAAATAAAAACTCTTATGATGATTTATATCCTCCAGATAAGTATTATGAAAGGGTTTATAAGAAGGCTCCATGAGCAATTGCTTCAAACATTGAAGAACTAGGCTTGTTGAGTTGTATAAACATGGTTCTGATCCACAGTAACAATGAAAGCAGTACTTCTCGATTTGTCACTACCCCACACTCTACTGTTGAGGACTTGCAACACTTAGTTGAGGCAGCACTTTTCATTGTAATTGCATCCTTGTCCTCCTCCTCCCCACAAATTTATGTAAGTGACAGGTACCATAGAAGACTTTGAAGTGTCACTTCCAACAGTGATCCCTTGTCCTTAGACTGGCTTAAGTATGTAGGCTTCCCAAGGGCCTTATTTTCTTGGTGGCCATCTGTTTCAATACAAATGGAGCCATGGCAGACTTTCCTTACAGCCCGTCCAGAAGAAGTGCCTAGAGATTTTCAAATCGCAGGGTTCAACGCGGGACCTGTGCGGTGTAGGTTAACATGCATATACAGGCAACAATCAAAGCAGTCAACGACAACATGAGTTTGTTTTTAATACACCCGTTTGTAAACCACAAATAGATCCAGTTTTGAGAACATAATCAATGGTAATAGATCTTTGTCCTTGGAAGTAGACTTAATTATCATAACGTAACATGCATAATTTTTTTCTGTATGTATGAAACTGACTCCAAAGAGGAATTCTAGAGAAGCTGAGGAATTGGTATGGTCAATGGAATGTGTATACAGCAGTTCAAGTCAATTTCTTTGACAGATGACATTTGTCTAGATGTTTACTTTGTTTTAAAGTTACTGTCTTTGTCATTAGTCACACCTCATAGCATTGCTCTACTCTGAGCGCATGGTAGGGTGGGGGAACAAGATTTGATGACTTTAATCAAGCCTGAACGACTATTCATATTCACAACAGCTGTTGGCATATGTTGAGTTTTACATTATTTCCTTCTCCTGGGAGTCGTTCATTAATGGGGGTAAAGGATTGTCCTAAACATTTTTTTTGGCAATTTCACTAGCCAACTGCCAAACACTAAAGTATTATATTTGAAGTTGGCCTGGGCAGAGTGTAGATTTTGACCAGTAAAGCTCTGCTTTAAGTCTGCTTCTGTCCTAATCCATAGAAGAGTAAAATTTAAGCCAAAAAAAAAAAAAATTGGATGATTGCCACATATCTCTGCAACTACGGGTTGGATATGAAATAATTTAAAATGCAGTAAAACTCAGTAATTTAGTACATAGGTTAGTGAAAATGCACATGTTTTGCCAAGAGGCTGCGCACAGATGGAAAACCTATTTCTAGACACCAATTTATTGGGTTCTAAAAGTCCCCTGTTTACTCCATTCATTGTGGAGCATATTTTTATTTGTAGTTTTTATGTCAAAGCAATTGGTAGCAATTCTGAAGCCCAGGAAAAAGTCTTAAGAATGATTCTTTGCTACCCACAGTTACATCAGCAATCAGTGATGGGGAGAAAGTGGATAAAGCAGTGAAATATAGACCTGCCAAGTGATTGCAAAAATTAGGAAACTATTCTTGAGAGCAAGAAGTGGGTGATATATGGATGTTCCACCCTTTCATGTGTTGGATGTACCCCAGAAGTTATATATCTCTGTTGTCAACAGCCACATGGAGGTAGATAAGGGGAGAGATTTCAGGCTCTCTCAGAATTCCGTGTATCATTTTCATGTACAAATATCTACTTCAATGTCAAAAGTTCTGTACAGAGAAAAAGCATGTGGAATGAGAAAAGAACACGGCAGCTGGGCCCTGGGTAGATAATGTTGTCACCTTTTCAAGACTGACCTCAACCAGTCAGGAAGTCTGGGTAACAACATGAAACTAATGAATTCCAGCAGAGAAACCCTGAGTTGGGTCTTTCAGCATCCTGGCTTTTCCAGGATTTTCCTAACCAGGAAGCAGGGTGATGGCCGTGACGGGAGCCACAGCTGGCACCCCCTCAGCACCTGCAGAGCTAGACAAGGCCATGGCCAGGGGGAAGGCAGGAGGGGACTCTCACAAAGCGCACTTCCACATTGAACCCAGATCCCTGCTCTTTAATTTGTAATACACTTGCAAAAAGAGAAAAGCCTACCAACCAACCACACAGAAACAGAATGAAAAGGCCCAAGAGAAATGGTTTCTCCAGAATGGTCATGGAGGTGGTTTTCTTCAGCTCGTGCCTCTTGCAAAAGCTGTATCTACTTTTTACTTACTCGTGTTTTCCCACATTTTCTAGGATGGCCTTCTTTCTCGTAATCCTTAGATCTCCAATTTTTAGGTGGATTCAATTTATTAGTCTGCATTTTGTTAACTTTGCCAACATTTCAATGTGATGAGGTTCTTCTGTTAAGCTGAAATTGCGCATATTACACTGTCGACCCTTGAACCGTGCAGGAGTTAGGGACACCAAGCCCCGTGCAGTTGGAAATTCATGAATAACTTTTAACTCCCTCAAAACTTAACTACTAATACCCTACTGATGAATGGAAGTCTGAACAATAGCCCATATTTTATATGGCTATTGTTTTATATGGCTAAGCCTGAACAATTAACCCATATTTTATATGTTCTGTGTATTGCATATTGTATTCTTAAAATAAGGTAGGATGGAGGAAAAAATGCTAAGAAAATCATAAGGAAGAAAAAATACATTTTCTGTACTGTACTTATTTGTTAGTACTGTATTTATTGAAAAAAAATCTGCATATAGGTGGATCCATGCAGGTCAGATCCATGTGGTTCAGGGTCAACTCAATTCTAAAGAATTTCCTGTGAGTCGGAAGAGAGAGAAGGAAAATCAAGTTCATGAGTTGACACATTAGGGACACTTAAATAAATAAAAATAATCATTGCAGTGAAGATAACGAAACAGTATCTGTCAAGAATCAAGTCCTGATAAGGAGAAGCCTGAAACCAAGTTAGTAAAGCAGAACAGAGCCTCCTCCAGTCAGGGAAAGTGTAACGTTACGGGTTTGGGTTCAGGATTTGAGTATGTGCATTTTTTTTTAATTTTTATTTATTTATGATAGTCACAGAGAGAGAGAGAGAGGCAGAGACACAGGCAGAGGGAGAAGCAGGCTCCATGCACCGGGATCCCGATGTGGGATTTGATCCCGGGTCTCCAGGATCGCGCCCTGGGCCAAAGGCAGGCGCTAAACCGCTGCGCCACCCAGGGATCCCAAGTATGTGCATTTTTTAACTTCTCTCTTGGCATCTCTAGTTAGCAAATCTACTTCTTTCCTCTGCTCCCTCTCACAGGGTGTCATTTTGAAGTTCAGAGGTGAGCACTAGCACTCTGCTGGTTAGGGAACCTCCAGGAGTCAAAGGCTTTATGATCCACCCCCAAGGAAGTGAGACTCATTGGAAGCAGCAGAAAAAATGATTAAGTGTGACGAGAACCTACTTGGAGTTAATGAGGTTTATCATGCACTTACTGTGCGCGAGGTGTGGTGCTGGAGGCCCTCCAGTACCGTGTACTCAGGTGGACTTTGGGCTCCTACTACCGAGTTGTGGAGTAAGTTAGAAGTCTCCAAAGTAAGCCTGGGCAGGAGTCCAAAGTTAAATTAGGCAACAATTGATAAGAGTTGGTGATCCATTTCTGCCTTGGCTCCCACAATTGCCCAGCTTGGAATGTTCCTCCCCTCCCCATTTCTGCTCCCCACTCCTGGCCCAGATAACTCCCATGGCCCCCATTCCTCCCTGGGCATTGCAACCTTGCACAGGGTGAGAATTGCGCAGTCCAAACCACGGACCCAAAGGAAGTCACATGCTGTTCTCAAAGGAGTCTCAGCTTTCAAACTGAGACTGGGTTCTAGACCTAGTCCTTCCACTTTTGTGACTGTAGCAGTCAGAGAAACAGAACAAATAAGAATCAAGAATCTCTCATATATATATGAGAGACAGGAAGAGATAGAGATAGATAGGCAGACACACACACACACACACACACACACAGACCACCTATTACAAGGAATTGGCTCACATGATCATGGAAGCCAATGGTGTGAGTCTGAATCTCAAGACAGCAGAAGACCAATGTCCCAGCTCAAAATCAGGCAAGAGAGAGAAGGAGAGAAATAGAATTCT